>NC_060138.1:257331805-257956805 GCF_021461385.2 Schistocerca piceifrons
GCGAGGAATGGTAGACACAGCATTGCAGCAGCTCAAGTAGCTTACAGCAGGTCGGGCATACTGTATGACTGCAAGGAGACCTAGAGTGCGGTAGCGGAGACACGGACGTGCCTATACTACGGGCATTAGCATTCTCGAAGATGGTCACGTGCTTAGACCTGTACATACCGCATCTTCTGGACGGTAGTTGATATAAAGGCGGAAATGCAGGACTCCTTCAGTACACACAACATACACCCAGGAAGGCAGTTCACATAAAGTCTGTGAGGCGGCACTCAGGCAGCAAGCAGAAGATGGCACCTTGCAGTCAGTTGGTTAGGTCCTTCACCAAAAGAAAGCCCAGTAAGTCCTGATCTTCTATCAGTCACGGCTGTGACCTGTCGGTAGTAGCATTATGGAGCGATGCAGGCGAACCGCAGCCAGCAGGCTTCAGTATCTTGGTTGAAGACTTCACGGAGGCAGTGAGTAGCGTATCATGATCCGTCACCACAGTTAAAGTGTAAGTAGCGTGACTGTCCTTTCATCGTGATCAGTGACGCAGACGGAATGACCAGACACTGAGGACGAGATGTCTAAAGCAAGGGTATTTAATGCCGGACATGTTGTCACTGTAACCGGTTAGGCGGCCATTTGCCGTCGTTTTACCGGAAGTGTCAGGGGCTCTGTCGACATAGTTTTGTCTCAGTGACGGTCAGTTTTCCCTGCTTGTGCATTTATCATCAGTACTAGAAAGCCTTGGCGTGGCCGAGCTCAGATGTTGCATTTTATTACTCCATACTGAAACGTTTGCGGATCGGGTTTCTGGATGCTGTCACACTGCACTGTTTGTGCTCCTTGCTGTGGCACTGCACACAATCTGGCAATGAGCTACGAATGGTGCCCTGCCGTTGAATATTAGCAATCTTTGGGTGTTGTTGATTATGATTATGATACACAGCCTGGTCAGACTTGGTTCATTTACCGTCTGTGTCAAGCAATAGCTTCGAAAATTTATTAGTGTACCCGGGAACAGAGCTGCTGTGCAAACAGTACCTACAAATGAACTATCTACACACGTAATTGTATACGAAACCATCGTACTCGCACTTATCTTCAGTTACATGCCTGGCGTGCGGATTTCGGTGTAAGTCAAGCTGCTAGAAGAACCAAAACAAAATGTCTCAGCTCTATGATAAAGTGGAGAATTGTCCGGTACTCTTTTTCCAGCAGCAGTGGAAATGCTAGTTATGTCAGACCAACTGAGACCTCTAAAGAAGCCATTTGTGTTGGAATGAAACTGCTACAACCTCTCCGCCGTTGCCAAAAACGAATTATCATACGATGCTCCTTTGCACCGCAGCTTCGTCAGTACAGGTGACTGACATGTGGAGGACCCGGGTTCGATTCCCTGTACTGCCGGGGATCTTTGCTTGGTGGGAGGACTGGAACGGGGTACACTCATCCTCTGGTATCACATGAGGAGGTGCTTGATGCAACAGTAGCGGCGCCAGGTCATGATAATTCTGTGTGGGGACATTAACATCAACACCAATATCATAATTGAATCCAGCAGCACCCTCATAAATATCCTTCAAAGTTTTGGCATGTACCTATTGGTCAATAGTGCAACAAGGGTTACTACAATGATTTCATCAGTAACTATGTGGCCACAAATACGGACAGGGAAAAATGTGATGTAGCTGCAAAAGTTCTCGGAATATCAGACCATCTCTATCAAATAACAACAGTAAAATCAGGCATCGAATCATACCCTAAACTACAAGCCTACAAACGACATCCATCAGAAAGCAGAATAAAACATTTTTCTAAAGAACTAGCAAAACAAAGCTGGGATGAAGTGTATAAGGAAACCAATGTGAATATGAAATTCTCCACATTATTTAAATTGAACTTTGAAAAGGCATTTTCAAAAGTATGCATGTCTGTATCAACATCACTCAGAAACAGATGGATAACAGCAGGTAATAAGAAGTCCTCCCAAACACTTAAATACTTCAGATCCATGAAGAAGAGTCGCAGTGATCCAGAATTCTTGATTTCTATCATAGATAGAATAGGAAGGTGCTATGTCTATAGCAATCTATAGGAAGGCTCTGATTGAAAAGAGTCATTTAATGACAAAATAATATATAATGCAGAGAATAAAGGCAAAGCAGTCTAGGATGTTATAAAAAAGGAAACGGGGGGAGGCAAACAAACACAGAATAACATAGTGTTAAGGGAGGGAAATAAGGTAATAAATGATCCACAACATTTAACAAACCATGTACATGAGCATTTTTCAAGTATTGCAGAGAAGTTACAGCAAAAATTCCCCAAAACAAATATAACACCTGTAAATAATGTTACACTAAATACAATGATGTTACTTCCAACCACAGAGGATGAAGTCAATAAAACTGTTCAAAACTAAAAACTAAAAAGTCAGTAGCCTTAAATGAAGTAACAATGTGTCTTCTAAAACAATGCATAGAGATTATATAAGGCCCCTTAACAAATATAATAAATTAATCCTTCACATCAGGGACTTTTCCAGAGCAGTTAAAACAGGCAAGAGTGGGCCTTTGCTTAAGAAAGGTGCAGCAAAAGACATAGAAAATTACCGGCCCAATTCCTGCTGTCACCATTCTCAAAAATAATAGAAGCAATTATAAAAGACAGATTAATGAATTACCTGAATAAATACAATCTTTTAAACGAATCACAGTTTGGTTTCTGAAGTGAGAAGAGCAGAGTCAGCCATAGTAGAATTCACAAAAGTTGTACTTGATGCTCTTGATAAAGATGAGTGTGTCACAGACATATTTTCGGATCTTTCTGAGGCCTTTGATACAGTTGACCACAAGATTCTATTAAATAAATAAGAAGCATTAGGAATAAGAGGGGTAGCTAATGACTAGTTGCGATCATACCTAGCAGATAGCGTACAAAAAGTAGAGATAACACATACTTCAAATGGATCTAAACATTTAGTAAAACACTTATCAGAACCAAAATCCATTAATATAGGGGTTCCGCAAGGTAGCATATTAGGACCAATACCATTCCCGATATACATCAATGACTTTCCCAGTGGTGTTACTCATGGTGAAAAACTTCTCCTCGCAGATGACAGCAATATTATAGTCACTAACAAACAAGCAAACTCCTCGCAGCGAAAGCACATGAAACTCTCAAGGAAGTTTAAGTCTGGTCAATAAGCAATAAAGTGACATTGAACGTATAGAAAACTAATGTCATAAATTTCAGTTTGAAGAGGGAAAATGACAATGTTAAATTAAATATAGATGTCAGCTCTATAGACTGTGTAACAAATGCAAAATTTCTAGGAATGAATATTGATACTCAGTTGAAGTGGTGTGAACACACAAAGGTACTTCCAAACAGAATGTCATCAGCATGTTATGCCCTTAGATCCCTATCATCAGTGTCTAACATGCAGTGTCTTTTAGTTACATACTATTCATTTGTACACTCAGTTCTTAGCTATGGCATTCTGCTTTGGGGAACTAATGCACAAAATATGAACACAATTTTCAAATTCCAGAAAAGACCCATAAGAATAGTAACCAAAAGTAGTAGTCGAGCTCACTGTAAAGATTTGTTCAAAACAGTGAGGATTTTAACTGCACCATGTGCATACATTTACCAATCAGTTGTACAAATCAAAAATAACATTGTCAATTACTGCAGAAACAGCTCTGTCCATGACCATAGAACAAGAGCTACACTCAACTTAGATTTACCAAGAAAAAATAAACATAAAACTCAAAATAGAATTTTCTACCAAGGAATAAAACCTTACAATAAATTACCAAAAGGCATTAAAGGGATTTGCAAAAACACACTTATTTAAAAAGGCAGATGAAAGTACTTGTTATGCAATATATTTTGTACATTGAAGGATTTCTTAGATAAAACAAAGTAGGTTTTGATAAAAAATGTTATACAAATAAATAATTAAAATGACTACAAAACATCCAACATTCCACATAACACCTTCACACTATGTTTTTTTCCTTCTTTTTTCCTTTTCTATAGATACTTACCCCCAGGCTATACGTAGCACAACACCAATACCTCTTCCTCTTTCTGAGCTCAACATCTCACTCATTATAGAGAGATGCTGACTCAGTTTTTCAGGATAGCAAATGGGAAGTTGTGGTATGGAAAATGGGCCAGAGATCACCGTTGTGTGTGTGTGTGTGTGTGTGTGTGTGTGTGTGTTTGTGTGTGTAGCGAGTGAAGTGTTACGAATCAATGTGTGTATAGTATGTGCAGAGATTGATGGTGAGATATGAGTGAACAGTGTGGCATTACATTATTTAATAAGTTATTTGTAAAAAAAAAAATTGTATAGCAGGAGTAAATCTAATGATTATCTCTAACTAGAAGTCTGTAAATGTATGCGTATACGAATTAGCTGATTTTAAATTGGTCTAAACTTGTAAATACACTCCTGGAAATTGAAATAAGAACACCGTGAATTCATTGTCCCAGGAAGGGGAAACTTTATTGGCACATTCCTGGGGTCAGATACATCACATGATCACACTGACAGAACCACAGGCACATAGACACAGGCAACAGAGCATGCACAATGTCGGCACTAGTACAGTGTATATCCACCTTTCGCAGCAATGCAGGCTGCTATTCTCCCATGGAGACGATCGTAGAGATGCTGGATGTAGTCCTGTGGAACGGCTTGCCATGCCATTTCCACCTGGCGCGTCAGTTGGACCAGCGTTCGTGCTGGACGTGCAGACCGCGAGAGACGACGCTTCATCCAGTCCCAAACATGCTCAATGGGGGACAGATCCGGAGATCTTGCTGGCCAGGGTAGTTGACTTACACCTTCTAGAGCACGTTGGGTGGCACGGGATACATGCGGACGTGCATTATCCTGTTGGAACAGCAAGTTCCCTTGCCGGTCTAGGAATGGTAGAACGATGGGTTCGATGACGGTTTGGATGTACCGTGCACTATTCAGTGTCCCCTCGACGATCACCAGTGGTGTACGGCCAGTGTAGGAGATCGCTCCCCACACCATGATGCCGGGTGTTGGCCCTGTGTGCCTCGGTCGTATGCAGTCCTGATTGTGGCGCTCACCTGCACGGCGCCAAACACGCATACGACCATCATTGGCACCAAGGCAGAAGCGACTCTCATTGCTGAAGACGACACGTCTCCATTCGTCCCTCCATTCACGCCTGTCGCGACACCACTGGAGGCGGGCTGCACGATGTTGGGGCGTGAGCGGAAGACGGCCTAACGGTGTGCGGGACCGTAGCCCAGCTTCATGGAGACGGTTGCGAATGGTCCTCGCCGATACCCCAGGAGCAACAGTGTCCCTAATTTGCTGGGAAGTGGCGGTGCGGTCCCCTACGGCACTGCGTAGGATCCTACGGTCTTGGCGTGCATCCGTGCGTCGCTGCGGTCCGGTCCCAGGTCGACGGGCACGTGCACCTTCCGCCGACCACTGGCGACAACATCGATGTACTGTGGAGACCTCACGCCCCACGTGTTGAGCAATTCGGCGGTACGTCCACCCGGCCTCCCGCATGCCCACTATACGCCCTCGCTCAAAGTCCGTCAACTGCACATACGGTTCACGTCCACGCTGTCGCGGCATGCTACCAGTGTTAAAGACTGCGATGGAGCTCCGTATGCCACGGCAAACTGGCTGACACTGACGGCGGCGGTGCACAAATGTTGCGCAGCTAGCGCCATTCGACGGCCAACACCGCGGTTCCTGGTGTGACCGCTGTGCCGTGCGTGTGATCATTGCTTGTACAGCCCTCTCGCAGTGTCCGGAGCAAGTATGGTGGGTCTGACACACCGATGTCAATGTGTTCTTTTTTCCATTTCCAGGAGTGTACTTTTACATGTCCTATATCCTTGTAAAAAGAGATCTACGGATGAGTACAGCTACTACTGCTACTACTACTACTACTAAAACTCCCAACGGTTGAGAGAGCGGAGTGTTTACTCGACGTCCCTCCACACCGCATCCAATGACGCCAACGGCGGAGAGTGACACGCCGGTAAGTCGTTACCGATGAGCCTGCCAGGACTGGTGGATGGAGTTAAACTTTACTGCGCTTTATGAGTTGGCTGCGTCATTTTGTTCTGGGTCTTCTAGCGGCGTGTTACGAAACTATGGTGTTATAATTTCAGTATGTTCCAGGTAGAGGTTTGCGCGGATGGTAAAAGAAGTATCCGCATCCGCATCTTTATCCTTATCGACTTCCGCAAGTTTCTTTTCCGCATCTACAAATATCAAAATTTTTGTAAAGCAACCTGTCGAAGGTATCGTCTGCTGAAGTCTTCACTCGCCTTTGATGTGAATTAAAGATGGACTTACACGGGTGAGCCAAAACATTATAACCACCTGCTAAATAGCTCGTTTGTTCGTTTTTTGAACGAAATAAATCATTCTGCGTATTAGGAATCCGGAACTTTGTTGGTAGTTTGTCGATATATGTAACGGTAGATGATTAGATGTCTACGAACACGTTATGTAATACGAGTAAATAACGGGCCGTTGATTTGCGTACGCGGTGATGGCACCCGATAGCAACTCAGATGGATTCCATAAACCACTGTAGCACGGTCATGGCTACGGGACACGGACAATGGTATTGGTGAAAGATGACATCGCCGTCAGGGAAGACATGAAGCATGAAGAGATGCAGGTGTTTCGCAGCTGTCAGGGTGTCCTCGATTATCATCACAGGTCCCATGCAAGAGCAGGACAATGTCTCCATAGCATAATACTGCTCCCACCACCCTGCATATGTGGCGTGCTGCACATTTCGAGCCGCCGTTCGCTTTGATGACAGCGCCTGTGGAGACAAACATCGACCTACTGTAGCAAAAATGTGATTCACCGGAAGAACAAACACGTTCCACTAATCGACGGTAGAATCCCGATGGTTTCGTGTCAATTGCAATCGTAACTGACGATGCAGTTGGGTCAATATGTCAACACATGTGGGAGGTCCGTTGCCGAACTTCATGTTCAACAATGTACGATGAACATTGTGCTCTAAAACCCTTTTCGTACATCAGCATTATAGTCTTTCGGTAGAGATGCCGTTGCTCACCATCTGTCCTACTTTACAGAGCAGACAAGTCTCCGAACCCCACGTTCTGTGAAGAGTCGTGGACACTTAGTGGTGGTTTCGCCGTCCTGTCTCTTTTCGTAGATGCTAACGACAGTAGCACGTGGACATTCGACCAGTTTCGCGGTTTTAGAGATATTCGTTCACAGGCTCTGTGTAGTAATAATCTGCTCCTTAGCAGTGTCGCTTGTATCAATGGATTTCCCCATCTGCAGACTGTATCTTCGCTAGAGTGACCCCCATCCGTGTGTGTTCCGCTTACGTACTTTCTTTACGCGTCACGTGCTCATAACGCTACCAGGCAGCATCCAACGGTGATCATTATGTTTTGGCTTATAGTGTATCTCAACGAAAATAATACCAAAAATAAATCAATTTTTTGTGCAAGAGTGGCACACAACATATTTGCTCCTTATTTATGTGGAACTATGGAAATTAGATTAGGAAACGAAACACTTAATGTAGACGATGGGTTTTGTTATTTGGGCAGCAAAGTAAGTGATGATGGCTGAAGTAGAGAGGATATAAACTTTGACTGGCAGGGGCAGAGAAAGCGTTTCTGAAGAAGAGAAATTTGTTAATGTCGGATACAGATTTCTCCGAAAATATTTGTATGAATTGTAGCTGTGTATGGAAATGAAACATGGATAAACAATGCAACAAGAAGAGAATAGAAGCTTTTGAAATGAGATGCCACAAAGAATGCTGAAGATCAGATGGATTGATGACGTAGCTAAGGAGGAAAAATTAGAGAGAAAGGAAATTTGTGGCGCAATCTGACTAAAAGAAAGAACTGGTTGATAGGACACATTCTGAGACATCAATGGATTACCAGTCTAGTATTTGGGGGAAGTATGGCTGGTAAAAATTGTAGAGCAAGACCAGAAAGTAATGCAGTAAGCCGATTCAGAAAGATATAAGTTGTAGTAGCTACTCGGAAACGAAGAGGCTTGCAGAAGGTAGGGTGGCGTGAGGAGCTACATCAATCTAGTCTTCCAGCTGAAGACCACAACAACAAGATGATTACATAGCCTGCCCTGTTCACGACACGGCCGGCGAATAACAACATACTCTCACAATTAATGAAGCAGACTTTACGAATTTTTCTGTTGATCATTACAGTGGGAAGTCAGATAAAATCGTGGCACATGTTGACATATATTGCAATATGTGACACGTTAGTCACATAATGGGTTTGTCATACGTGCATCATTTATCACAGTGGAAAATTGTTTCAACGTGTTACTCTCCTCACTGTAACAAGCATTGCATCGTATGCTTTTAAATATAATTGACACAAACTTTGATAGCTTCACCTGTAGTACACCAAACATTATTCATGTCTGTTAACAAGAAAGAGTGAGATAACGAAATGGAAATTCTATACACCAAACATTATTCATGTCTATTAACAAGAAAGAGTGAGATAATGAAATGGAAATTCTAAACTATGGCTTGTCTTACAAGAGCTCAGTTATCACATTGTGACTGCTTTTCGAAATTGCATAATTATACCCTCTTAAAGCAGCTGCTTATAGGATTAACATAAAATACACATTTTAAAGTGCTCAAAACCGGGAAGCAGAACATGTCGCCATACCAACAGATGCTAGCAACGCATATGTCCGTCTACAGGTCAAACCTATACAGATTATATTAACAGCTAAGGTCAGTTCTTGAGGAGATGAGAGAGGACCTTATTTGAAACATAAAATGTCGATACCAGTTTCCTGTATTCATCCTTGTACACGAAGAAAGGGGTGTTTTGGAGACTATGTTTGCAAAAAATGGTTCAAATGGTTCTGAGCAGTATTCGACTTAACTTCTGAGGTCATCAGTCCCCTAGAACTTAGAACTACTTAAACCTAACTAACCTAAGGATATCACACACATTCATGCCCGAGGCAGGATTCGAATCTGCGACCGTAGCGGTCGCGCGGTTCCAGACTTTAGCGTCTAGAACCGCTCGGCCACCACCGGCCGGCCTGTGTTTGCACGGAAAACTGAACGCTATACGTTGCCAGCCGTTATGGGAGTCTCTTTAGCTGCCATTTGTATACAGTTCTGTACAGCATTGAATGATATTGATATTCTTTTTCTTTCGTTTATCCTTGTGTGCTCCAGGACGAGACGGCAGTTGTAAAGGTGAAGTTGGTGTATGGACATCGACAATGTTTACTAATGAAGAATACAGGGACATGCACTTTGTTCACGGTTTGTGTAATAGTAATTCGGCCGCGGCAGAAAAAGAACGTGTGGCCATGTAACCTCAGTGGTACACTGTTTGGCCCATTCATACTAGAGGACAGAATGTTGATCTCCTACTTTTCTTGAAAGGTGTGTTTAGCTTTCTACAATACTGGATGATGTGCCCCTACAGACAAGAAAACACCTAAGGTGCTCCAGCACATTTCTGACTACGAGGACGACAATGGCGAGCGACCACTTTCCAGGTATATGGATTGGAAGGGGCAGTCCAGTTCCTTGGCAAGCACACTCCTCCAGTCTGACACCACTGGACTTCTGTCACTAGGATTTCCTCAAAGAGAAAGTTTACAGATCGGAGATAACAAGTGAACAAGAGTTCATTGCAAAGATTCGCGCGGCCAGAGTGACGATGAGTCAGCAAAGATTTTGTAATCTGCAGCGAGAGATAAGACGGCCTGCTGAAGCATGTATTCGTACGAGAGGGGAGCCGAGACAAAGTAAGACAAACCAAGGTCAATGACACATACTAATTTTATTATTAAAGAAATTAGATGAATAAAGTAAAATGAACAACATTAGAAACCGTCAATGGAGATTTGATAGAAAGGAGAAACTTCACGTTTTGGAGTTACATATGTAATACTAAAACGGTGATGAATACGGAAAAATTGTACTAATATTTTTTGTCGCAGATAAGGTCCTCTACCATCTCATCAATGGACTGAACTTATCTTCTGATACACTCTGTGTACTGGTACTCCATAATCTGAAATAAAAAAAACTGTAATGTTAAGTTGAATGAAATGTTGTATAGCAGTTCATGCTCCATTAGAAAAGTAGGCGTCTAGTGGTGAACAACTAAACGGAAAGGCACACCTCGGAGCAATCAGATGTACCCGCATGACAGAGCTTTTCTACCCGTCGGCCACGCCTTACATGATCGCCGATCTTATACTCGTAGCGTCTGCCAGAACGTACTTGAGATCGTGTACGAAAAATAAGGTGGCGGCGATGCATAAGCACGGGTTCCTTGAGTGCAGTCGTAGCCAGAAGCGAAGGATCCAAACAAACTTCGGCTTTTCCTGGATCTTGCAAAGGATCTAGAATCCTCACAGACTTCAAATTTTCAGCTAACATTACAACAGACATACGGTGCAGACTCATGCTATCTTGCTTACTGAAAGCAAGTAGCACAATTTTACTAAAAGAGTATCAGAACGTCGATATTGTCTTCCGATTCTTAACTACAGAACAATTACTGCGGATATCCGCAAATATACCTGCAGATATTCGCTTCTACACAGATGTTTAGTTCCAGAAGTGCAAAAACATTCCTGCCAAAAACGAAAATTACTTACTTAGCTATATTTTTCCCAAAGCACAACCAAAACTTTATGATTATCTCTCAGATCGTCTGATTCGAAAGTGACCGTTGTGTGCATGAAAACCAGGCTTTTCCACGTGTTTTCGTCCGCACATGCGTTCAGCGCATATGTTCAACACATCTCCTCCTCCCTCTTTGTGTGCCTCTCTTCCTCCCAGTGTTCACCTCATCCTCCCACTTCTATCTATTATTCTCATAACTTCTGCTAGTGTTGCATAAAATTTTTATTACTGAAGTCTTCCACAACCCAGTTTTGGAGCCTCAACCCCATCTTCATGTGCAACAGAAATCAGTACTAAGTGTACCTGTCCAAGTTAAGTTAAAAGGCAGCACATCTGTCATACATGGCTCATCAGAGGGATTTGGAGATGGGACTATGCTAAAATTTTCTTTCAAATGTGTCTGAAAGTAAGTCAACCATGTGTTACAAGTGCCTGCGAGAGCCTGAAGTAGAAGGCCAACTGATGCTAATCTCCAGAATGAGATTTTCACTCTGCAGCGGAGTGTGCGCTGATATGAAACTTCCTGGCAGATTAAAACAGTGTGCCGGACCGAGACTCAAACTCGGGATCTTTGCCTTTCGCGGGCAAGTGCTCTACCAACTGAGCTTCCCAAGCACGATTCACGCCCCATCCTCACAGCTTTACTTCTGCCAGTATCTCGTCTCCTACCTTCAAAACTTTACAGAAGCTCTCCTGCGAACCTTGCAGAACTAGCACTCCTGAAGGAAAGGATACTGCGGAGACATGGCTTAGCCACAGCCTGGGGGATGTTTCCAGAATGAGATTTTCACTCTGCAGCGGAGTGTGCGCTGATATGAAACTTCCTGTCAGATTAAAACTGTGTGTCGGACCGAGACTCGAAGTCGGGACCTTTGCCTGTGAGGGCTGTGCGTGAGTCGTGCTTGGGTAGCTCAGTTGGTAGAGCACTTGCCCGCGAAAGGCAAAGGTCCCGAATTCGAGTCTCGGTCTGGCACACTGTTTTAATCTGCCAGGAAGTTTGATGCTAATCTGTCTTTCCTCCTCCCCACGCTCTGTGGCTCTTCATCTCCTCCTCACCCTCTCTTTCATCACTTCCTGCCTGTCTCTCTAACCATATCTTCCTCATCCTCTCTCTTTCCATCTCTGTCTACCCTCTCCATTTTCCACCTGCCCCCTAACCCTTTACACCTTGCACCTGCCTCAGGTACCTCCCCCTCTTCCCATATTTATTTTCTCCTCCCTCTTGCACTGTCCATCCCTCCTCTGTCCATCTAAATCTCTCCCCAGCCATACTCAAATGGATGTGTATCTCCTGCAACGCAGTCCAATAATGCATGCTGATACTACTCCCACAATACATCTGTCAAGCAGGGCAGGTTACACATCAGGGGCTTAAAAATAATTTATTTGCCTATGACATACACACCAACGTGCGAAGCAGGTCAATAAAGCTGGTTTACACTACTACAACACACCTGTAATGCAGGGCAGCCTACTTGTTGGTGCCCGGAACATCTTTTGGCCTCTGTCATGTTGGCTGCCCTGCACATCAAGATGATTTAGCAGGATGTCACTGTTCCCACACAATATTCCTGTAATTCAGGGCAGCTTTTACACCGGGGGAAGAAACGTTTTTGGCTGTATCATTGCTCCTTTCAGGAAATCATAAACACCATAGTGAAGCCCACTGTTTCTTTGCCAAATTTGGTTGAAATAGATCCAGGGGCTTAAGTGTAAATCCTGGCAATAACACACATATACACATACACTCTGATTTATATACAGTGCATAACAGATGAAAAATGAAAGTGTCGACTTTATGGAGAAGAAACAGAACTGGCCGAAATGAGAAATTTTATTTTGTCGGAACAAGCAAGGGAAACACAATTACCGTTTATGCGGCTCGCGGCACTTTAATTCCGGACATTAGCGGGCACGGGCGGCGCTACTTGGAGCTGTCTGTTATCGGGCGGGCGCGGCTCGCGTGACAAATGCCCGGCTATCAAGTTAGGCGGCGGATAAATCAGCGCCGGCCGGGCAGAGGCGAACCAGGGCCGCCACCGCCGCGCCATCACTCATTCATGCCGGACTCAATGTTTCATGGCGGCGTCCTGATCGAAAGCGCTTCCTCGCCAAATAACCGGCCCGGCTCCGGCCAGCAGTTTAACTTTAATGTTGCCGCATGAATTTGATGAAAGATACCGGTATCGTTCGTGACCGCGTCCTCCCGCACTGTATGTGTGTGTGTGTGTGTGTTTGTGTGTGTGTGTGTGTGTGTGTGTGTGTGTGTGACGGAGAAACTCCTGTGGGAATGTTTGCTGCGTTTCGGACTGGAAACGATAATACAGTACGATGGCAGAATATCGCGTACCGCTTAATGTAAAGGGGACATTTTCTACCTCGGTGGCCGTATCAAGCCACTGTGTTGCGTTCTGCATCTACATACATACTCCGGCAGTCACCATACGTCGATGGTGGAGGGAAACTGGCACCGCTGCTAGTGATTCCATTTCCTGTTCCCCTCGCGAAACGAGGTGAAGGAAAAACGACTATCTGTAAGTTTCGGTACGATCCCTGATTTCTCCTGTCTCCACCGTCCTTGCGCTAAATGAACTTTGGCGATGGTAGAATCGTTCTGCACTCGACCAAAAATATCAGTTCTCTAAATTTTCTCAATAGTGCTTCGCCAAATACGGCGTTTTCTTCCATTGATTCCGCATCTCCCTAGTAGTTGCCTGTTAATCGAAGCTAATCAGTAACAAAGATAGCAGCAGCAGCAGCAGAATTGATTCAATTTCTTCCTTTAATCCGACCAGGTGAGGATCCCAAAAACTCGAGCAGTACACCAGAACGGGACGCAGTTGTGTTACACTCCTGGAAATGGAAAAAAGAACACATTGACACCGGTGTGTCAGACCCACCATACTTGCTCCGGACACTGCGAGAGGGCTGTACAAGCAATGATCACACGCACGGCACAGCGGACACACCAGGAACCGCGGTGTTGGCCGTCGAATGGCGCTAGCTGCGCAGCATTTGTGCACCGCCGCCGTCAGTGTCAGCCAGTTTGCCGTGGCATACGGAGCTCCATCGCAGTCTTTAACACTGGTAGCATGCCGCGACAGCGTGGACGTGAACCGTATGTGCAGTTGACGGACTTTGAGCGAGGGCGTATAGTGGGCATGCGGGAGGCCGGGTGGACGCACCGCCGAATTGCTCAACACGTGGGGCGTGAGGTCTCCACAGTACATCGATGTTGTCGCCAGTGGTCGGCGGAAGGTGCACGTGGCCGTCGACCTGGGACCGGACCGCAGCGACGCACGGATGCACGCCAAGACCGTAGGATCCTACGCAGTGCCGTAGGGGACCGCACCGCCACTTCCCAGCAAATTAGGGACACTGTTGCTCCTGGGGTATCGGCGAGGACCATTCGCAACCGTCTCCATGAAGCTGGGCTACGGTCCCGCACACCGTTAGGCCGTCTTCCGCTCACGCCCCAACACCGTGCAGCCCGCCTCCAGTGGTGTCGCGACAGGCGTGAATGGAGGGACGAATGGAGACGTGTCGTCTTCAGCGATGAGAGTCGCTTCTGCCTTGGTGCCAATGATGGTCGTATGCGTGTTTGGCGCCGTGCAGGTGAGCGCCACAATCAGGACTGCATACGACCGAGGCACACAGGGCCAACACCCGGCATCATGGTGTGGGGAGCGATCTCCTACACTGGCCGTACACCACTGGTGATCGTCGAGGGGACACTGAATAGTGCACGGTACATCCAAACCGTCATCGAACCCATCGTTCTACCATTCCTAGACCGCCAAGGGAACTTGCTGTTCCAACAGGACAATACACGTCCGCATGTATCCCGTGCCATCCAACGTGCTCTAGAAGGTGTAAGTCAACTACCCTGGCCAGCAAGATCTCCAGATCTGTCCCCCACTGAGCATGTTTGGGACTGGATGAAGCGTCGTCTCACGCGGTCTGCACGTCCAGCACGAACGCTGGTCCAACTGAGGCGCCAGGTGGAAATGGCATGGCAAGCCGTTCCACAGGACTACATCCAGCATCTCTACGATCGTCTCCATGGGAGAATAGCAGCCTGCATTGCTGCGAAAGGTAGATATACACTGTACTAGTGCCGACATTGTGCATGCTCTGTTGCCTGTGTCTATGTGCCTGTGGTTCTGTCAGTGTGATCATGTGATGTATCTGACCCCAGGAATGTGTCAATAAATTTTCCCCTTCCTGGGACAATGAATTCACGGTGTTCTTATTTCAATTTCCAGGAGTGTATATGCGCGGCCTCCTTTATCGATGAGCCACACTGTCTTAAAATTCTACCAGTGAGCAATTGACCTTACCTATAGCCGACCTTACGCACTCGTTACTTCGCATTACTTTGCAACATCAAATCTAGGTATTTAATCGAGGTGATTGTCATGCAGTACGCCGTTAATACTGTATTCGAACATTACTGGATTCTTTTTCCTTCTCATTCATATTGTGATACGTTTTGCTACTTTTACATCAAGCTGCTATTAATGAAATCAAATAAAAAGCCTTATTGTGTTATTGTACAAATTCTGTGTTGACAATTCACGTTATACAATGCCCTTTGTACATGCATACATGTCTGAAGGATCATACACTGCGTGACAAACCATAACTGCTCGTTAAATATTACGAAGTCTGATTCGCAGGTTGCGAGTCTAAATTGCCTTCAGATGTACTAATTATCAGTGGCATATGAGAACCTGTGCTGGACCGGGACTCGAACCCGGATCTACCACTTTACTTGAGTGGTCGTCTAAGCGCTTCGGCTATCCGAGCACTCCTTCAGGATCGACTCAAAACTCCATACGACACACTTGTCCACTTCTTTTAATGCTCGCACATACACTATGTGATTCCCACCAGAGAGATTCCCTTCCATGTACGCGTATTTGGAGGAACATTTTATGACGTGAATTGTCAACACAGACACTTTATAATGACATAATAAATATTATCATGACTCGACAGGTTAAAACGACGAACACGTTGAGAGTGTCTCTCTAGCGGGAATCACATCATGGATCGAGTCCTGGTCCGACAGAAAATTTCATATGTCACCATTAAATAATACAGCTGAATTCAATTTAGATCCGCAGTTTGCAAATCAGATTTCGTAATTAACTGAAATTCTGCAGAAGTCATCCTGTACCCTCCTTCTGTCACTCAGTGACGAAGCTGAACAAGTATCGGTCTTCCGATATAATTCTCATGAATCAACAGCTTTCTGTATTCAAAGAACAATAGCAAGTATACGGAAAGTGACTGGTCGATTGCATCTGACGTTTAAGGTCCAAAGTTGTGACGTTGTCGCGACATGCACAGTCTGCAAGCAGCCACCACAGAGCTCCTTGATAGTTATAGTCATAGGAAAATTATTAGAAAATCACATAAAAGTCTGAAATTAGCAGATAGTACGGATTTTTACTGTGTCCTCTCCCTCTCTTTCCATTTTCCCTGTTTTCGTCTCACACTGTAAGACGCACGAAAATAAATGTACATGAATTTCCTTCTACAATAGTTGACAGAGGTCTTGGAGGTAAAATGCTAGGAACATTGGAAGAGCCAAGACGTTCCCATTGATGTTCTGCTTGTGGGGGCAGTCCATGGCGATAGCTGTCGAAAGCCACCTAGCTTAAATCGCACCATAAAAACTTTTTTCACGGTAGCCACAATGGCTAAGACTGTGGCGTACAATTACAACTGCCTACTGCGGTAGCACGACAGCCTATCTATTGCAGTGGTTAGTGCTCTGCAGGCAAAGGCTCCCCACCGGGATGGAGAGACTATCTGCAGCAAATGCTAAGCGTACACACAGGGTGTACGGCAGTGGTGTAAGGGAAGTCCAGAAGAACAAACTGATATGGACACTTGTGGTCTATCAACCCGGAAAACAGCCTCAAACTGGCCTACAGTATCTACCTAAGTTGCAGCTCTTGGGCCCCGCGTGAGATTTTCAATATCTTTCCGCAATTTAAACTTTCTCTTCAGGGCAATGAAAGAAAAGAAGGCTTTTGTAAACATTATGGAAAAACAACGTTTACAATTCGATTTAAACTTAACCCTTACACGTACAGTAGCTTCGTAGTTAGATCAAACAAACTTAACGCTTAATTTTATGCTGTTAAAACTGACTATGTTTTGAGGTAAAATTTACACAATTGTCTATTTTACAAATTTGTTTGCGTGGCCATCCTCCGCAGCAAGAAATATTTGTTTTGTAAATAAAAAACGAATTGTCTTGCTGCACTGTATGTTATTTCTCCCAGATGACTATCGCCTTTTTTCATATTGAGGCATCATCAGTGGGATAATTCTTCGCGTTTTTAGTTGGCATCTGCGTTTCCTCTCATCTGGTCGCACTACAGTTCTATTTATGAAGCATAACCATGTTTCTTACGTTCCGATATTTTTTCTTCCCACTTTTCATTTTGCTAGCCGTTATTTTTTTGATGAATTGTCTGTCTTCTGTCACTAAACATTTGTACTTGATCGAAAACTGTGATTTCATAACGTAACTACATTGAGTTCACTATGTGTCTCATCATAGTGTACTCGATGTAGTTATGTCTTGAAGTCACAGTTTTAGATCAAATATCTGTAAGTAGCGATAGAAGACTGACAGTTCATCACAACAATAAGGGCAAAGAAGATGAAAACTGTGAAGAAAATATTTTGGAACATAAAAACATAGTTATTTTTCGTAAATACAGCTGTAGTGCGACCTCCAGCATGTGATCAGATGAGAGGAAACGCAGAAGCCAACTAAAAGCGCGAAGAACTTTCCCACTGATGATGTCTTAAAGTCAAAAAAGGTGAAACGCGTCTGGGAGAAATAACATACAGTGCTGCAAGAGAAGGCGTTTTTTAGTTAGAAAACAAATATATTTATTTTACATTTTGTACGTCATAGGACAAGGCATTTTTAATATTCAAGGACAATTTTAGCCAAAATATCTATCAGCGCGAACAACTTCTGGCTTTGGAGGCTTTTATGTGCCAATTTAAGGCTGTTTGCCTAGATCTATTTGGCATTACAATGAAATGCAGATCATTAGCTGCTTACAGGTGTTGATAAATATCAAAGGGGACAGTTGAAAATGTGTGTCCCAACCGGGACTCGAACGCAGAATCTCCCTCTTACATGGCACACGCTTTAATCGACTGAGTCTTTTTTTTTCATTATTAAACAATCATATAAAGAACATAAACACAAAAACAAAATAATGAAGTACTGGAACTGTTTCAACACAAATTTTGCCCTACAATAGACTGAAGAACTCATTCCAATATACTTAGTGCCATTTTATAACACAACAAAAATTTTAAACTGACAATAGCATCTTCAGTCCAGTCAGAGACATAGAACTAAAACGCACACATATTAAAGTGAATAACAAAAAATATATAATGACTGTCTTAACTGGAATTGCAGTTCTGTCACTTGATTCACAACCGTCCAAACCCTCCACAGTAAGTCATTTGAAGCATACAAACTAATAACAAAGACATGCTCAGGCAACATAAATTAAGGAAAACGTCATAATGAAGTTAATAAACACCGTTGAGAAGTTAGGAGCAGTCCTGGGAACAGGTGTAACCCCTTATTCGTTGAGTATTTTGTCCGCTACATCATCGTGCATGTGATTTGTGTCCTTACCGGCGTCGAGAATTACCCTACGCCTCGGTTTTCAAAAATTATGTCTAACATGTTCCCAAAAATCGTCCTGACTAATGAGATTATCTTAACTATTCTGGATGATGGTATATGTCACACACTGCCGTAACAGCCACATCACGGTGTTGTTATTCGTGTCCGGCCAGAGCAGGATGTCGGTGCAGTGGCTGGCTGGGGTGCTGCTGGTAATCAGGACCAGCCTCTGCTGCACCCATTTCCAGTTAATGAGATGACCGCCACAAGTGAAGCGATGGCGTAAGGTGTCGACCAGCCACAGCGGACGCATTGATAACTGTTCATAAGCCGATTCTATGCAACCTTTCATTAGTGGGGATAACATCGTTTATCACTTTATACCATGTGGATGCTACTTCAGCAGTGTGGGCGGTTAAACTTATGTTGTCCTAAACTACTTTCCAATGAACACTCGGGTATTTTAGTTCAATGGGATTCCGGACAATTGGAGATGTCCATCTTTTTAATAACTGGTGCGTCGTCGGTAAATCCTGCGTGAGAAAATAGTTTATATCTATATAGCTTACTTGAAGAAAAAACTGCTTGACATGTCGTAGTTTGTAATGCATTTTACCTACATCAATGTGTGGGTGCATATCGGTGGGTTGTAAGGTTCGGAAGAGCCAACTGGTTGTACGCTGAGAGGTTCCTTGTCCAACAAGCGGGTGCTTAGTTTAATATATAACGCCGTGCACTTTCGGTTAATGTCATGTATGTTGAGTCCGCCGGCCTGTCTGGAAGACGTCAGCGTGGTGTATTTCACTCTGCCCTTGCCAGATAAATCTATTAGAGATTTTCATCATGTGTTTGGCCTGCATCTTTGGGACTGGAAATATTTGGGCGCTTTACTGAATATATAACTGCTGAGGAGTCGTATGCGTTGGATAATGTCAACGGACCGCCAGTTGTCTTCATAGATGGCACCTTGCATTTTATTGGTGACCTGCTTCCAATTTTTTTCATTAATTTTTAGCGGGAATTTGTCGATAATCATCCATAGAGTGTTGTGGGCTTCGACACGCTTCGCCCAAGGTACAATACCTGCGTCGAATCCCCTAATGTTGACAAAGGTGCATTTATCGGCGTTGATTTTAGCACCGGAAGCACGACAGTACTCGTCTACCGCGGTCTTGAGGATTGATACGTCTCCATCGTTGCGCAGTAACACTCCGACGTCGTCGGCGGAAGCACGAATCACGAAGGACGTATCGGCGACCGACAGGCCTGCAAGTTTGTCATGAATGGAGCGTAAGAGTGGCTCGAGCGATTAAATGAATAACATCATGGAGAGAGGGCTCAATTGCGGCACTCCTTTTGGGTCCTCGATGGGCTGAGTAAGCTGTCCATTTACGCTGATTTTGGTTGTAATGCCCGTCACGAAATGTTGCACGACATTAATAACCCGTTGATCAAAACCACACCGCTGCAGTAGCTGTAGGAGGTACTTGTGGCGGACGCGATCAAATGCCTTGCAAATGCGAGATTCACGTTAGTGACTGACGCCATGGCTATTACACCTCTGTATTCCGAAAGGGGAGACGTATTAGTGCGACCAGGGAAGCATAATTGATGGTTGTGAATCACTTGCTTCATTAATGGAGGCAATCTGCTGGTGATTTCTCTGGCAAAGGTTTTGTAATCAAAATTGAGTAAAGTAATCGGTCGGAAGTTATCTAAGGTTTTTCGGTGTTTGCTTTTTGGTATTAATACAATTCGACCTTCCTGTATTTCGGCTGGCACGTCACTCTCTCGCATCAATTCGCTGAGAACATCTGTAAATGCGTGTCCGATTATGGGCCAGAAATGCACATAAAATTACTGTGGCAATCCATCAGGGCCACGTGATTTATTCGATGGTGAGCCATAAATCAGTTCAAGGACTTCGTCTGGAGCAAAATCGTGTACGACAGCCAAGTTCTCCGCAGGCCTGACTACGGGGGGCAGAGCACTCACGATTTCGCAACCGTCATCACCATGTGTATCGCATTGCGAGTACAGATCCGTGAAGTACCGGTAAACTGCAGTAAGAATAGCTCTGTCGGGTCAAACGGAGTCCATCACCTGTGTCCAGCTCCTCGATGAAAGCTCGCTTGCGACTGGCACGATGTTTTATGAAGTGATACAGCGATGCAAGTTCGTCCTCCTGAAGCGATTTTGCTTTAGATCTCATCTTCAGTCCTTCAATCTGCGTTCGCTTTGTGCCTATAAGCTTTTCCTTTATTTGTTTGATGGTCATCAGCTGCGAGTTGGTTGGTGACTTTGTCGCATACAACTCTCGCAGAACTGTCTGGTAAAAGTCAATCGTGCGTTTCACATCTTGCGCTCGTTGCCAACTGTAGTTTTTTTAAGGATAATCGCATTTTCCGTTTGACCACAACATTCCACCAGGCTATCATGCTCGTAGCGCGGCATCGGCGAGAATAGAAACATTTAGGCTCCACGGAATCCTGTGCCATTTAGTATGTTGTTTGGCCAGATTTATCGTGACACAGAGGGCGCAGTGGTCGGAGAAACTAGCCGCAATGACATCGGCGATCAGAACATGTTGGCAAATGTTCTAGGAGACGTACAAACGGTCGAGATGACTACATGCGCTGGATGTCAGGTACGTAGTTTACTAGAATAGGAAATTTTAGTTCCCACGCATCCTTCAGCTGCAGGTGACGCACCAGATCATGTAGTTCCCTACAGTAATTAAAGTTTGGTTATTGATCTTTCCTGTGGATCACACAGTTAAAATTACCACTAATTATCTACTGTGTTGGGTTGCGGCGTAACAAGTAGATTATGTCTTGTTTAAAGAAGTTAGCCCTTTCTGATTTTAGAGTCGTTTCAGATGGAGCATAAATATTGACGAGGGTGACGTCAAAAACTCGGCAAGCTATACTTCTACCGGAGTCCAACATTTCGATATTGCTCACTGGGATTCCATCTCGTGATAGAATGGCCGTACCTGTACCCTCGTCCACCGCGGTGTTTACGATTGTTGCAAATCCTGATAAATGAAAACTTAAGATAGACACTTCCTGTAACAGAACTACAGCAGCTTCGGACTCACAGATAAACTGCCGTAGCATTGCTAATTTTAAATCAGTCCTTACTCTATTAATGTTCAGGGACAAAAACTTATAAGCTTGACTCATGATCGTCCGAGACATTTGGGTGCTGGTAAGCGTTGGAAGCCCAGTCCATCTCTCCGTCGGACTTCGAACCTACATCCGTAGGTTTTATACCAGTTTTTGCGCTGACTTTACTTTTTGACTTACTTCCAGCCATGGAGTCATTTGGTTTAACTTTTCCTTTGCCGTCGTAAAGTCGTCCGAAGTGTCATAGAAGACGGCGGAGTTGGCGAGTTATGGCTGTAAGCAGTATGTGAAAGTCCTTGCTTCGGAACGGATGACGGCAAGTCCGAAGACGCGTCTTCAGTAGCCTCAATGTGTTTGGAGCCGCACTGGCTGTTTGTATACAGCTTTCCGGTTCCTCGCGTTGTTTGGAAGCAGTTTTCATGTGGCGGGTGTTTATGTTATGATCTACACCGCGTACATCGTCCACTGTGTTTATGATTAGCAGTTGACTGACTTCCGCCTCTTGTATGTTGACCACCTGTGGCGAGTCGAGAAACGGCATCGGAACGGATTGCTGTAAACACTCGACTGCACTCGTATTGACAGTCGGGAGTTTCAATGTGAATTTGGCGGTTCGTAACTGAGCCGTCAGACATCTGCGTGTCCTGTGTGGAGGCCTGTGACTCCGCGTCATCGGTTTGATTTTCTGCGGCCTGGTCACCGGAGCCACTACCGTCACTAGTACGGCGTCGTTTGTTATCGACCGGTAATGCAACAACGGCGGCTAAGGGGTGACTGGCTACGGTTTTCTGAGGTAAGGGTGGGAAGGTGCCGTTACCGAGGTCGTTGTCCTCTGACGCACTTGGTTCAAAATGGCTCTGAGCACTATGGGACTTAACATCTATGGTCATCAGTCCCCTAGAACTTAGAACTACTTAAACCTAACTAACCTAAGGACATCACACACATCTATGCCCGAGGCAGGATTCGAACCTGCGACCGTAGCAGTCGCGCGGTTCCGGACTGCGCGCCTAGAACCGCTAGACCACCGCGGCCGGCAGACACACTTGGTTTGGAGTCAATCACAGAAAGCGTCTGATTTTGAGTTAGGACATCAGCCAATGTTAATCTCTGTCGTTGTTGCAGATTGTTTCGAAGAACGAAAACGCGCCGTGTGCACTCATCTCGTAAATGGCCACTCGTGTTACAGAGAAAACAAGTGCCTACTTGACCATCGTAAATGACATGCGCCTTATAACCACAAACCATTATGTAGGATGGGATATTGACATTAACGGCCATGTCAGCTGTAACATTGGAGTTTGTGACGGCTGGATAATTTTTCGTTTCTAATCTGTCGGATGTCACCGTATTTGGCAAGGACATTTCTAAGAAAACAATTCTCACCCTCAGGTGACAAACTGAACACTCGCACTTGTTTATATTTGATGTCAGCGTTAGTAATTGAAACTGTACTAACCGACTGATCACGATGTTGATCTCTGCTCTCCCACCAGTATTCACCAAAATATTCTCCAGTTGTATCTGATCTAAAAACTTCACAAAGAAACAGTATTCCGCCATGTCATAATATGCTGTGTGAACCTGGTCGAACGGGATGCCAATAATATCTACTATCCAGTCGTGGATTTCTAGAGAACTCGGTTGCACATTCCTGGAAGATTTCTCAAATCCAAAACACGGGGTATTCTTACGGGGTACACTGGGAACCATAACTGCACTGTATGAGCGCCCGAGACCGCTGTGAATTAATTAATAAGCGTGTGTGCGACGGTAGCGAAGAAGCACTGAGAATATCCCTTGTCACAATCCAAGAATTTCTATAGATACGGCTTGCGGCGCTACTACGAGTACGCGGAAGTACCGGCACGTCCGGTCGCTGTCTCGTCCCAAGCGGAACTGTGGTCATCGAGGACACAGTGGACAGTGCGACTGCAGGGACTTATCTCTGGCACGCTCCCGTGTGGCTTGCGGTACCACCCGTAGGAGGAAGGTTATCATTTTTTGGACCAAACACAACACGTGGCCCGAAGGCCCGCATATCAGGCGATGTTCCTCTGTAACATTGCGCAATGGACATAGTGGCGCATCCGACATATGAATTGTATGCAATTTGGAACGAGTCACGTATTTACCCTTTTGCTACCGGATACCACAGTGCGCACATCCCCTTATCTAGGTGTGCATGGTGCACATACGCCATACCACGGACCATTTCACTGTTGGTTGTCGGCGCTCTACGACATTATTCGGCCGTCATCGAGTCAAGATGTGATATATATCACGTGCCGTTGCCGTCCTGGTGGTCGGTAATTCCATATGCACCGTAACTGTGTTGCACAAAAAAGATTCGTATGTGGGCAAGCGAAGGTGAGATGTGAGCCACTGCTAATGATGCCATACGAGAAGGTGGAGCCAGCTCGTCTATCGAGGTGCCCGTCAGACTTGTGTCGGGTCCACATCTTTATCGTCGTGCTTACGTAAACAACCACTGCTCGGTCGCGGACGTGGACCAGTCCAAGACCTCTGCGACTACTAGGAAGGGTGAGGGTTTCGTACCCGACCTTAAAAAGCAAACCTGTGCTCACAAAATATCCTAATACCACCAGGATTCGGCGCACCAACACAACCGGCATAGGAAGAACTTGGGTCAGGTGGGGGATCGAGAAGCTAGACAAGCGTTGGCAAAGGTGACCCGTTGTATCATATCCAGAGCCCTCAACCTGTGACTGCGGACACTCGCACGAATTTTTTGCAGAAGATGTCTGTAACTCAGTGGCGCCGTGCGTCGAACGTCTATTGCGAAGATAATTCCTAGGCATTTCCTCTTGTTTATCGGATGTAATGGTGCCACACTTCCCGTCGGGAGTCCTCTTCCGATGTTCATCACTCGCGACTTTGCCATCTTCCGGCAGCCATACCATAAAATCAATCCAATGCAAGGCCGCTCTTGCCTGATCGCCCGATCGTGCTGAAAACACTAGGTCATCCGCATATGTTCTGCATATAAACTTGGTGTTCCTTATCGTCATTCCTTGGAGTCGATTCCGGAGCCCGCAGAGCAGCGGCTCGACAGCGATGGCATACAGAATCGTCGACAGCGGGCACCCTTGTCTGACCGACCGTAAAATGGTGATGGGCCCCACCATGCGTCCATTGATGAGCACTCTGGATTAGGTGCCGTGGAGTAGTCGCATAACAACGGTGACAAAACTCTCTGGAAACTTCATTTGCGTAATCATTTCCATGAGGTAGGCGTGGCTCACCCTGTCAAAGGCGCGATCGAAATCTATCGATACCAGTGCACACCGAAGACGACATGTTGTTGCCAGTGCGATGACATCGCGGTAGTCGCTGAGAACCGTTTGTACATTGCTATCCCCTCCTAGTTGTGTTTCGTCGAGTGATAGTACTTGGGGTAGCACGGGTTTAAAGCGTGCTGCAAGTATCCTGGTGTAGATCTTGTAGTCGCAATTAAGAAGGGTCAGTGACCGGTAGGCCTGTACCCCTGTGCGGCTGGACGGTTTTTGGATAGGGATGATCATTCCTTCCACGAAGGAGGGTGGAAGAGGCACATTGGGAAACATCAATTCGCGGTACATGGCAGTCCATCGCAGAGTCATGAGATCTTTAAATGTGCGATAAAACTCCTTCGGAAGCCCGTCGGGCGTCGGCGACTTTCTCGACGCTCCATTATCGAGCGCTTTTATTACATCGTCATCTGTGACTTACCGTGTTAACTCTCGGCCGGCCGCGGTGGTCTAGCGGTTCTAGGCGCTCAGTCCGGAACCGCGCGACTGCTACGGTCGCAGGTTCGAATCCTGCCTCGGGCATGGATGTGTGTGATGTCCTTAGGTTAGTTCGGTTTAAGTAGTTCTAAGTTCTAGGGGACTGATGACCACAGCAGTTAAGTCCCATAGTGCTCAGAGCCATTTGAACCATTTGTTAACTCTCGATCGACCGTCGAGTCGAGGCACGCGGATAGCGTTCGTGGGATCTCATGAAACGCTGCCTGATCGTGTTCCGCTTCTTCATAGAGATGACCGTATTGTTCCACAAAGGCGTTGGCGATGTCTTTTTGCGTTGACATACGGCGACCGTCCGGCAGTACGACCACCTTTATTAACGTTCTGCGGCTACGTTGTTTTTGTCTGATAAAGTGATACATCGACGTTGATTCTCCACGGATTCATTCAAAGGCCCTTGCGCGGACTGCGACACCTTCCAGACGGCGTCGCGTTATGGAAATTATTTGGACCTGCGCTCGTTTTATAGCACCACTCCGATCCTGTGAAGGCGCTTGTTCAGAAAGTTCGCGGAGCATCGTGGAATAAGATTCCGTCGAATGGTGCCTCCACATCATCTGCTCTCTTCCGTATGCAATTAACGCTGGGCGCAATGCAGGCTTAATGCATTTCAACCACCATCGCAACGTCGTCGGATTCTAACCAAATAGCAACTATGTGGCCTACATCATTTATGGGTCGTTAATATAGTTTATAGTTTATATGCCAACTTGCTCTGCAGATGATGAAGAAACTGATGAAATGTATGATGAGATAAAAGAAATTATTCAGGTAGTGAAGGGAGACGAAAATTTAATAGTCATGGGTGACTGGAATTGGAAAAGGGAGAGAAGGAAACATAGTAGGTGAATATGGAATGGGGGTAAGAAATGAAAGAGGAAGCCGTCTGGTAGAATTTGTCACAGAGCGTAACTTAATCATAGCTAACACTTGGTTCAAGAATCATGAAAGAAGGTTGTATACATGGAAGAATCCTGGAGATACTAGTAGGTACCAGATAGATTATATAATGGTAAGACAGAGATTTAGGAACCAGGTTTTAAATTGTAAGACATTTCCAGGGGCAGATGTGGACTCTGACCACAATCTATTGGTTATGAACTGTAGATTAAAACTGAAGAAACTGCAAAAAGGTGGGAATTTAAGGAGGTGGGACCTGGATAAACTGAATAAACCAGAGGATGTACAGAGTTTCACGGAGAGCATAAGGGAACAATCAACAGGAATGGCGAACAGAAATACAGTAGAAGAAGAATGGTTAGCTCTGAGTGAAGGCATCAGACGATCAAGTAGGTAAAAAGAGGAGGGCTAGTAGAAATCCTTGGGTAACAAAAGAAATATTGAATTTAATTGATGAAAGGAGAAAATATAAAAATGCATTAAATGAAGCAGGCAAAAAGGAATACAAACACCTGAAAAATGAGATCGACAGGAAGTGCAAAATGGCTAAGCAGGGATGGCTAGAGGACAAATGTAAGGATGTAGAGGCATATATCACTAGAGGTCAGATAGATACTGCCTGCAGGAAAATTAAAGACACCTTTGGAGAAAAGAGAACCACTTGTATGAATATCAAGAGCTCAGATGGAAACCCAGTTCTAAGCAAAGAAGGGAAAGAAGAAAGGTGGAAGGGGTATATAGAGGGCCTATACAAGGGCAATGTACTTGAGGACAATATTATGGAAATGGAAGAGGATGTAGATGAAAATGAAATGGAGATATGATACTGCGTGAAGAGTTTGACAAAGCACTGAAAGACCCGCGTCGAAACAAGGCCCCGGGAGTAGGCAACATTCCATTAGAACTACTGACGGCCTTGGAAGAGCCAGTCATGACAAAACTCTACCATCTGGTGAGCAAGATGTATGAGACAGGCGAAATACCCTCAGATTTCTAGAAGAATATCGTAATCCCAATCCCAAAGAAAGTAGGTGTTAACAGATGTGAAAATTACCGAACTATCAGTTTAATAAGTCACAGCTGCAAAATACTAACGCGAATTCTTTACAGATGAATGGAAAAACTGGTAGAAGCCGACCTCGGGCAAGATCAGTTTGGATTCCGTAGAAATGTTGGAACACGTGAGGCAATACTGACTTTACGACTTATCTTAGAAGAAAGATTAAGGAAAGGCAAACCTACCTCTCTAGCATTTGTAGACTTAGAGAAAGCTTTTGACAATGTTGACTGGAATAGTCTCTTTCAAATTCTGAAGGTGGCAGGGGTAAAATACATGGAGCGAAAGGCTATTTACAATTTGTACAGAAAGCAGATGGCAGTTATAAGAGTGAGACAGGGTTGTAGCCTCTCCCCGATGTTATTTAATCTGTATATTGAGCAAGCATTAAAGGAAACAAAAGAAAAGCTCGGAGTAGGTATTAAAATCCATGGAGAAGAAACAAAAACTTTGGGGTTCGCCGATGACACTGTAATTCTGTCAGAGACAGCAAAGGACTTGGAAGAGCAGTTGA
This sequence comes from Schistocerca piceifrons, assembly GCF_021461385.2. NCBI lineage: Eukaryota > Metazoa > Arthropoda > Insecta > Orthoptera > Acrididae > Schistocerca > Schistocerca piceifrons. Next base: position 257,359,610 of record NC_060138.1, read on the forward strand.
ACGGAATGGACAGCGTCTTGAAAGGAGGATATAAGATGAACATCGACAAAAGCAAAAGGAGGACAATGGAATGTAGTCGAATTAAGTCGGGTGATGCTGATGGAATTAGATTAGGAAATGTGGCACTTGAAGTAGTAGATAAGCTTTGTTATTTGGGGAGCAAAATAATTGATGATGGTCGAAGTAGAGAGGATATAAAATGTAGGCTGGCAATGGCAAGGAAAGCGTTTCGCAAGAAGAGAAATTTGTTAACATCGAGTATAGATTTAAGTGTCAGGAAGTCGTTTCTAAAACTATTTGTATGGAGTGTAGCCATGTATGGAAGTGAAACAATGGCGATAAATAGCTTAGACAAGAAGAGAATAGAAGCTTTCGAAATGTGGTGCTACAGAAGAATGCTGAAGATTACATGGGTAGATCACATAACTAATGGGGAGGAATTGGATAGAATTTGGGAGGAGTTTTTGGCACAACGTGACAAGAAGAAGGGACCGATAGGTAGGGCATGTTCTGAGGCATCAAGGGATCACAAATTTAGCATTGGAGGACAGCGAGGAGGGTAAAAATCGTAGAGGGAGACCAAGAGATGAATACACAAGCAGATTCAGAAGGATGTATGTTGCAGTAAGTAATGGGAGATGAAGAAGCTTGCACTGGATAGAGTAGTATGGAGAGCTGCATCAAATCAGTCTCAGGATTGAAGACCACAACAACAACAACAACAATATAATTTGCGAAATTGTTGTTACTGTTAGTATATGTTAATTAACTTTATATTTTTCATACAATTTCGCAAACTTGCCACCAGCCAGACAATTTAACCAAAATGTCGCAAGTGTCCAATTTAGGGCCTGTAATGAGACACGTGCGGTTTAATCGCTAGACGAGTTTGAGCCAAGACATTTCGACGAAGAGGATCCGCATGTGAGCCCGAATATCTTTCGGATGTTAGCTCGCATATCGTCTCCCATCTATCGATTAGATTCATTTAATGTATCAGTTGCTGAAGCTCCTGGCTTGAATTATAGCGTGGGTGCTGATTCTTTAGTGCGAGCACTCAGTTGAAGTCGCCTCCTAATAGGACATGTTCATACCGGCCTAAGAATAGTGGTGCAATCTCCTCTGCTTGAAATCGGGATCGATCGCGCCATCTATCGGACCCAGAAGGTGCGAAGATGTTAACGATCCGTACTCCTAGCACTGTGAGCGCCAGTCCTCGCGCTGACAGCGGGTACACGAAGTCCTCGTCTACTATGCCGCCACGTAGAGGTACCGCTGTTCCGCTGCCACCGCCTGTAATTGGTGTAATGTATGTATCGTACTCATAGAGATCGGGGAAGTTCTCGACACATACTTTCTGCATAAGGACGATGTCGTCGTCTGACGCATGTAGCATGTAGCTTCTGTAAAGTTTGGAAGGCAGGAGACGAGATACTGGCAGAAGTAAAGCTGTGAGTAGCGGGCGTGAGTCGTGCTTCGGTAGCTCAGTTGGTAGAGCACTTGCCCGCGAAAGGCATAGGTCCCGATTTCGAGTCTCGGTCGGGCACATAGTTTTCATCTGCCAGGAAGTTTCATATCAGCGCACACTCCGCTGTAGAGTGAAAATCTCATTCTGGAAACATCCCCCAGGCTGTGGCTAAGCCATGTCTCCGCAATATCCTTTCTTTCAGGAGTGCTAGTTCTGCAAGGTTCGCAGGAGAGCTTCTGTAAAGTTTGGAAGGCAGGAGACGAGATACTGGCAGAAGTAAAGCTGTGAGTAGCGGGCGTGAGTCGTGCTTCGGTAGCTCAGTTGGTAGAGCACTTGCCCGCGAAATGCATAGGTCCCGAGTTCGAGTCTCGGTCGGGCACATAGTTTTAATCTGCCAGGAAGTTTCATATCAGCGCACACTCCGCTGCAGAGTGAAAATCTCATTCTGGGCTCATAATAATTGTTCACAAATAGTTCAAATGTCTCTGAGCACTATGGAACTTCTGATGTCATCAATCCCCTAGAACTTAGAACTACTTAAACCTAATTAACCTAAGGACATCACACACATCCATTCCCGAGGGAGGATTCGAACCTGCAACCGTAGCGCTCGCGCGGTTCCAGACTGAAGCGCCTAGAACCGCTCGGTCACGCCGGCCGGCTCAGGGGTTCCATATCACTCCAATTACATACGTCCCACACCATTACAGAGCTCCCACCAGTTTGAACAATCTCCTGCTGCCATACAGAGTCGCTGGATTTATGATGTCTCCAGAAACGTACATGTCCATCCGCTCGATACAATTTGAAACGAGACTCGCCCGACCAGGCAACTTGTTTCCAGTCATCAACAGTTCAATGTCGGTGTTGACGGGCCCAAGCGAGACGTAAGGCTTTGTGTCGTGCAGTGATCAAGGGTTCATGAGAGTGTCTTCGGTTCCGAAAGCCCATGTCTTTGACGTTTCGTTGACTGGTTTGCATCCTGGCCCAACATTGTAATCTGCAACAATCTGCGAAAAGGTTGCACTTCTATCACTTTGAACGATTCTCTTCAGTTGCAGGATCTCTTTCCGGCCGCAGTGATGTCAGAGATTTGATATTTACTGGATTCCTGATATTCACGGTACACTCGTGAAAGGGTCGTAAGGGATAATTTCCGCTTCATCGCTACTCGGAGATGCTGTGTCAAATCGCTCGCGCGCTAACTGTAACACCACATTCAAACTCACTTAAATCTTGATAACCTGCCATTGTAGCAGCTGTAACCGATTTAACAAGTGCGCCAGACACTTGTTGTCTTATACAGGCTTTGCCGATCACAGCGGCTTATTCTGCCTATTTACATATATTACTATTTGAATACACATGCCTATACCAGTTTCTTTGGCGCTTCAGTGCAGCATCTACGACAACGCTCCTGACAAAGAATGTTAAGAAAGGTAGAAAGATATTTTTGATTAGCAACAGTGACTGGATACAAATTTGACAGTGCCTGAGCCGTCAACATCAAATATTCGTTGATGAGGACGAAGATATGTAAAGCAAATGGAAAAATTCAAAGGAATAGTGGAATATGTACTAGACAAATATGTTCTGAGTAAGGTCTTAAGGGGTGGGAAAGACCCACCATGATATAACAGCCGTGTTAGGAAACTACTATGTAATCAAAGAGAACCTCACCTCTGATTCAAAAGAAGTAAAAACCTAGCTGACAAACAAAAGCTGAACGAAGCGAATATAGGCGTAAGGAAAGCTATGAGACAAACGTTAAATGACTCTGAAAGTAAAACTTTGTCAACCAACGTGAGTAAGAACGCTAAGAGAATTTTTTTCGTGTGTAGAATCAGCAACAGGGTCAAAATCGTCTATTCAATCACTCAGTGACGTACTGGTTCAAGTGGTTCAAATGGGTCTAAGCACTATGGGACTTAATATCTGAGGTCATCAGTACCCTAGACTTAGAAGTACTTAAACCTAACTAACTTAAGTGCATCACATACATCCATGCCCGAAACAGGATTCGAACCTGCGACCGTAGCAGCAGCGCGTGTTCGGACTGAAGCGCCTAGAACCGCTCGGCCACAGCGGCCGGAGCTGCTCTGTTTGGTCGATGGGACTGCGAAGTACTGTACCATCCACCATATTCCCCGGACTTAAGTCCTTGTCACTTTGATTTGATTTCGAAGATCAAGGAACCACTTCATTGTATTCGCTTCAGAACTGTTCCAGAGATTCGACAGGCAGTAGACCGCTCCATTCACACCGTCAACAGAACAGGTTCTGCTAACGGTATCCTAATTCTTCTGCATCGCTGGCTAGGGGTTCTACACAACGCTGGTGACTGCTTTGAAGGACAGCAACAGTTGCAAACATGTAACTTTTTTGCATCGGTTGTGAATAAATAGTTGCTGCTATTTAAGTCCCAACCCTCGTACAATCGCGTAGTGGTGGAAAGGCGTCAGGACCAGATGAGATACCTATAAGATTCTACAAAGATTATGCGAAAGAAATTTCTCCCCTTCTAGCAGTAATTTATCGTACTCGTAGACCGCTTGAGCAGCGAAGGATACTTAGCGACTGGAAGAAAGCGCAGGTCACTCTCCTTTCTAAGAAGAGCCGAAGGACCGATGCACACATTACAGACCTATATCGTTGACGTCAGTCTCTTGTAATATTATGGAACATATTTTACGGTCAATAATTATGACGCTATTGTAGAATGAAAATCTTCTCTACAAAAGTAAACATAGATTTCGAAAACAGAGACCAGCTATCTCTGTTCCTCCATGAGACCCAGAGTGCTGTAGACAATGGTGCTAAGGCTGATGCCGTGATTCTTGACTTCAGGAAAGGTTTGACACAGACCGCCACTTATCACACGAGCTTATCGAGTAGCGGAGCTGATTTGCTAGTGGATTCAAGACTTCCTCACAGATAGAACTCAACAAATCGCTCTTAACGAATTAAAATCGACAGACGTAAAGGTAATTTCCGGTGTTCACTAATTAAATGGTTCAAATGGGTCTGAGCACTATGGGACTTAACATCTTAGATCATCAGTCCCCTAGAACTTAAACTACTTAAACCTAACTAACCTAAGCACATCACACACATCCATGCCCGAGGCACGATTCGAACCTGCGACCGTAGCAGTCACGCGGTTCCGGACTCAAGCGCCTAGAACCGATGGGCCACCGCGGTCGGCGTTCCCTAATTAAGTGTGATGGGGCCGCTACTGTTTGCAATATAAGCGTCGGATGCCCTCTAAGGCTGTTCGCAGATGATGCGGTTGTCTATAGCAAAGTAGCAACGCTAGAAGGTAGTAACGATTTGCAGAATGACCTCCAGAGAATTGATGAATAGTGCAGGCTCTGGCAGTTAATGCCCAACGTAAATAAATGTAACATATGCATGCATAGGAAAAGAAATTCACAACTTTATGGCTACACTACTGATGACAAACTGCTGGAAACAGTACATCGGAACGTAGGAACGGATCGGTGCTAATGCGGGTGCTTTGTTGGCGTGGGTCACTGCCTGCGCCAGTCAGAGCCTGAAACGTGGTGTGCGGCTACAGGCACAGTACGGTTCACTGCATATAAATAAATTGATAGCGTAAACAACACTACCGCCCTGCCGTCACTTGGCGTCTACGGGGCCAATCGCAGCATCAGCGGTCGGTCGGTATGCGCTGTGACAGGGGCGGCGCTGCGATGCCACCTGCACGGTACTCGCCGAGGTCATTGAGGACCTGGCCAAGAAGACTGAATTACTGTAAATATTGAAGTACATTTATATCCATGTGAAGTCTTCATCTGCTGCACCCACATCCATCTCCAGCAGAGAATCTCTCACCCACTCCAAACCATCCCGACACTCCACCGTTCATAGATGATGCAAAAAACTTCAAAGAACATCATTTCAATGTTACAAAGACATTAAGTAATTCACACGCTATAGAAAGGAACTTGAGATTAAAAAGATACTTATTCTATGGGAGGAAATTATGATATCCACTGTTCTCAACATAAAAATAAATGTCGTGTGACTAGGGCCTCCCGTCGGATAGACCGTTCGCCGGGTGCAAGTCTTTCGGTTTGTCGCCACGTGAGCGATTTGCTTGATGGGGATGAAATGACGATGATTAGAACAACACAACACCCCGTTCCTGAACGGAGGAAATCTCCGACCCAGCCGGGAATCGAACCCAGACCCTTAGGATTGACATTCTGTCGCGCTGACCACTCAACTACCGGGGCCGGATGTTCTCGACATGATTGACACGAAATATGGAAATTCTGGGAGAATAGATAAAAGTCAATTTTCTAGGAAAACGATATACAAAAATGGTTTACACGACATGCAAAACTCGCTGACTAATGACAGAAATTAACACAGCTTGTCAATAATGAACCGATAGGTGTAACCAGATTAGGTCAGACGTTATTAGAAAGTCTATCAATGTACTTTATTATCAAATAATTTACACAGATTACAGTTTTGCATTCGATATTGCGTGAAGTACACTTTTGACTACAGATCATTACTAAATTTTCTAATAAACGTTCACAGCAGAATTATTTTTATTCACTGCATGAAGATGCGTTTAAATGGATAGCTTGCAGGGGCTAATCCCTCTCCACACGATATGGAATCAGCGCAAAAATTTGATTTCAGTGACGTTCTAGAAATAGCTGTTTGGTGTAATTGAGCCCTCTGAGGGAGCAGAAGGTCAAAATATTCACATAATGATATTCCATTTAACTCTTTTCTAATGTTATCAGTTATGTTGTATTTTTATCTTTCTAGAATTAATATCCTCCTGTCAATCTGCTTCATTTAATCTTTGAACTATAGTTTACAGTTTAGTAGAATTATTTTTTGTATAATTAATCTCCAACACTAGAGCATATTGGCTTTAATCGTACAGTAACGATATAAGTAGATGTTAATTGACCAAGGTGTCATGTCGTCGTTGTACCACATATTTCTCTTGATGTTAAAACAGTTGAAACGGATATAAACGGATATGTCTCAGATTTCAGAAAGGGGGGGGGGGGGTGGATGTATGTTGTGGCACGATGTGTGTAAGGCGTTTCTTCCGGATAACTTTTCTGCGTCCACGTGACAAAAATTTTTTATCTGGCCAAAATTTCGGCTATTCACGTTGACAGGAGTCTAGTGGGGGTACACTTACATGTGGGCCCCGAATATTTTAATGATACTAATGTAAATTAAAATGAAAGTATTAGATTATAGATGATGTATGTCTCTGACGGGCTCTGTAAAGCGGATCGCTGACTGTGCACGACCGCGTAGCCAAAGATACTGCTTCTGGTCTGAGATTGTGATGTTGGGGTAAGAGAGCGCTTAGCGCACAGTAGGGAGTATCGGTCTGTGAGGGAAAGAGGGTGGAGTAGGCAGTTTTTTGGTGTGTTCTGTAAAACCACCAGGTTTTAGATTGTTATATAGGAATTACGAGTACATGTTTTATTGGTAATACAAATGTCAAAGCAGTAGTCTTCTAGCAAGCAATGTAAAGATGTTAAATATTTATGACTTTCGTTTTTTCAGCGCGTTAGTGTAGAAGAATTGGCTGATTGGTTGATAACTGGCAATTACTGAATAACCCCAGAATGTATGTAAACAGATTTGATGTAACGGCTAGTTAGATATTTCCCTTTTGTAATGTTTCTAAGATTTTTAACACAGGTATATGTAATTTGATGATTTGTCTTTATGCTTTTTTAGTGAGCTTAGATAGTACTTACTGTATAAATCTCGTTGTTTAAGACGCAATTAGTAAAAAGGATGTAATTTTTCTGAGTAACACAACTTCAGTTGTTAGATATTTTGGAAAGCCAAACTTAATTTCGAATACAATGTCACTATTGAAAAAATCAGTGTCAATAATTCACCCAATTCAGTACCACCTCTCTGTCCAGGTCATATGTTTTTCAAAGATATTGAATTTTTCTTAAATGTTTTCATTTATCAGCCAAAGGAATTTCATGTACATTTCAAAGTAATACAGCCAGTATTGCACACCGTGGAGCCTGTACCTAGGATATTTTACTCTTCTTCACGAGAGACCAGAATATATCGCGATCCATCGTTGCTGCTTTAGAGTTAAGACAATTTTATTTATTTGTTATGTGCACAGGGACCAAAGTAACCAGTTCTGAACAGGGCCTGAGCGTTCAGTACCCAAGGGGCTGAATGTATTTGGCAGTGACTGTATTTCTTTATTGGTATCGGCAGTTGCATTTCCCAATCAGTTCGTATGAAGCTTTTGCTAACAATAACACAGAGCAAGCACACCACTTGCTGTTACAGCACGGTACACGATATGCATTGCCAGTTCAGATGTTCATTCAATTTATTACAAAGCTGATTTTTTAAAGAACGTTACAATGTTTTTCAGAAAACGTCTGTGGCTCCGTTTGTTTTACAGTTTGAGGCAGCTATGAAAGGCCTCACCAGACACATGCAGGTCGGCCGCTGTGGCCGAGCGATTCTAGGCGCTTCAGAACGGAACCGCGCGACTGCTACGGTCGCAGGTTCGAATCCTGCCTCTGGCATGGATGTGTGTGATGTCCTTTGGTTAGTTATGTTTAAGTAGTTCAAAGTTCTAGGGGACTGCTGACTTCACATGTTAAGTCTCATAGTGCTCAGAACCATTTGAACCATTTGAACACATCCAGAGCTGGTAAACATATCCACGCGTGGTTTTAGTTACATTATAATATACAGTGTAGCAAATTTTTGTTACCCGCAACTAATTTTTAAAGTCTATAGCTACGAAATTACGACATTAAATTTTTCTGTGTCGGTGGAAAAAGCCTTCAAAAAGAATTTTAACTAATGGCATTTGTGGAACATGATAAAGGAGTAATGAAAAACGCAACAAACCACTGTCCCTCTGTCAAGAGAAAAAGCCCCAGCTAATGTTGCCCTGTTGCCCCAAACGTAAGTAATCACCTATTTCAGGTACAGTTCGTGAGATTATTTTGGTAGATATAATTCAGTTGCTCAAAATTTTGACCTTGATCAGTGATACAAGCAATGAAGCGATTCCTGGCAGTCGTTACTATTCGTTGACTTTCTCCTCACCTTACCTCTGCAAATGCTCCTCTTATATGGCATCACATGTGTTCTGGAATCGTCGATATTTTTTTTGTCCATAAGAGTTAAGTCCCTTCAGCAAGAAGGTCATTTTGTGTTTCCAAAATAAATGATGCAAGGATGTCCAAGTGTTTTGTTAAGATCTGCAGTAACTTGTGCGAAATAGGTGACATCCATCATGTTAGTGTCACATGGATTGCCTTATGGCCAATGAGATATCTTTTAGGAACACTAGCTGCTGTGGCTCTATCAGGTGATTCAGCTGCCTTCATCGATATCGGTTTATGCAACCCTTAATGTTATATCTGGCCTTCAAAAAACACGAGCGAATTTTTCATGTTTTCTCACTCAGTACTCGCTGAATATTAGTCCTACAGAAAGAATGAACGGGACCTTTTTTTAGGAAATTTAACGTAGTTAAATTTTATACTGGGATGCGTTTTCGCTAAATGTCGTAGGTTTCGTGTTATTCAAGAAAAACCTACAAAGTGATCTCCAGACGCACCTCCACGCCACACTGAAGTTTCGCCGGTCAGGATTTCTAGTATGTTGTTCATGGCACTCCCTCCTACCACTGTACGAAAATTTTTGACTGAACGAATTATGTCCATTTGACCTTTTTTGGTTCTTATTGACTGGTAGTGTTACACCACCGTCTTAGTCGAGCGCTTAGAAATTGTAAAACTGACGTCGTGTAAATTGTACCTACCAATTTTGTGAATTTTAACAGCAAGAAAATAAACAGTTTTTGAGGCCTTCTGATCACGAAACTACTGTGCTGGTAAAGGCTAAGTTTGTATTGGATACAATTGTCAACGTAATTAGTTTCAGCGCAAAGTTTACAAAAGTCGTTTTTCTTTCACTGCCCTCACGGGCACGCTTAATATTAATAAAGTTAACGAAATAGCCGATTATGCTGGTGACGTGATTTAGACCCCAAAAGGTGGAAAAATGGTAACAGTTCGTGTAGTCGGCAATTTTTGTACGGTGGTAGGAGGTAGTGTCACGAACAAAATACTAGAAATCCTGACTGGTGAGGGATGGCTGTGGAGGTGAAAGTTCGTTTGAAGGTTACTTTTGTACGTGTTTCGTGATTAACTCGACAACGGTGGCCTGCCACAAAAACGTATTCCAGTACAAAATTTAACTACATTAAATTTCCTATTCATTTTATCTGTGGGACCAATATTTTGCGCGTGGCGAGCGAAAGAATACGAAAATTTCACGTGCTGTTTTTGAAGACCAGATACAAAACTCCGGGTTGTGTAAATAGAATCCGTAGTGGCAGCTGTATCACAATGTATAGAGTACCATCAACCAAAAGGGTTATATTTCAGTTGTTGCCAATTTTAGTTGACTTAATTTGTGCTTCAGGCTTGCAGTTTCTTGAAATTCCTTTATGATGACAAGGAATGAACGCCTGGAATGATAATGACATCTTTCATCATGAAACCACAACGATGGTCTAACAGTTCGGGGGCGTTCACCACACAGAAAAACAACGTCCAGTTTGTCGACTGTCGTCTATACTGCGCGGGTTTGAACAGTTTTCCCGCAAGTTGTCTCGTTACGACAGCAGAGCAAAGAGTGATAGCGTTTAACCTCACACGTAAACATACGAACCGTACTTGAAACAGATGTTTGTTTATTTTCGATGCAGCAAGGGAGGATCTCGTATCCTGACGGCGGGCAGTGGCTTGCAGCGCTGTTTATCTTGTTACTATTTGATCAACTTCCACAAGTGTTTCGGTCCACTAGAAAGACTGAAGCAGGGTCATTAATCGCCAGCTATAAACATTTAAAAATCGTGTGTAGCTACTGATGTGTCGCTCAGCGTCACAGGAAAAAAAGTCTGTTTCGGCGATAACAACAAAATCACAATTACACTGTCTCACAGTATGAAGGCTTGACAGTATGATGACCATATAATACGACAAAGTAACATAATTAGGATTTTCACTGGATATGGAAAACGTTCTAAGTCCGAATAAGCTGTAATACACTACTGCCCATTAAAATTGCTACACCACGAAGATGACATGCTACAGACGCGAAATTTAATCAACACGAAGAAGATGCTGTGATATGCAAATGATTAGCTTTCCAGAGCATTCACACAAGGTTGGCGCCGGTGGCGACACCTACAACGTGCTGACATGAGGAAAGTTTCCAACCGATTTATCGTACACAAATAACAGCCGACCGGCGTTGCCTGATGAAACGTTGTTGTGATGCCTCGTGTAAGGAGGAGCAATGCGTACCATCACGTTTCCGACTTTGATAAAGGTCGGATTGTAGCCTATCGTGACTGTGGTTTATCGTATCGCGATATTGCTGCTCGCGTTGATCAAGATCCAATGACTTAGCAGAATATGGAATCGGTGGGTTCAGGAGGGTGATACGGAACGTCGGGCTGGATCCCAACGGCCTCGTATCACTAGCAGTCGAGATGACAGGCATCTTATCCGCATGGCTGTAACGGATCGTGCAGCCTCGTCTCGATCCCTTAGTCAACAGATGGGGACGTTTGCAAGACAACAATCATCTGCACGAACAGTTCGACGACGTTTGCAGCAGCATGGACTATCAGCTCGGAGACCATGGCTGCGGTTACCCTTGAGGCTGCATCACAGACAGAAGCTCCTGCGATGGCGAAACGTCATTTTTTCGGATGGATCCAGGTTCTGTTTACAGCATCGTGATGGTCGCATACGTGTTTGGCGACATCGCGGTGAACGCACAGTGGAAGCGTGTATTCGTCATCGCCATACTGGCGTATCACCCAGCGTGATGGTATGGGGTGCCACTGGTTGCACGTCTCGGTCACCTCTTGCTCGCATTGACATTTCAGATGTGTTACGAACCGTGGCTCTACTCTTCATTCGATACCTCGAAACCCTACATTTGAGCAGGATAATGCACGACCGCATGTTGCAGCTCCTGTACGGGCCTTTCTGGATACAGAAAATGTTCGACTCCTGCCCTGGCCGGCACATTCTCCAGATTTCTCACCAACTCAAAACATCTGGTCAATGGTGGCCGAGCAACTGGCTCGTCCAAATACGCCAGTCACTACTCTTGATGAACTGTGGTATCGTGTTGAAGCTACATGGGCAGCTGTACCTGTACACGTCATCCAAGCCTTGTTTGACTCTCACTGGGCGTACGGGATGTGCAAGAGCTCCGTCGTGCTGAACACGACGTCATGTATTATGGTAGTTAATGGAGCGCTGGTCCCCGGCACGAATCCGCCCGGCGGATTTGTGTCGAGGTCCGATGAGCCTGCCAGTCTGTGGACGGTTTTTAGGCGGTTTTCCGTCTGCCTCGGCAAATGCGGGCTGGTTCCCCTTATTCTGCCTCAGCTATACTATGTCGGCGATTGCTGCGCAAACAAGCTCTCCACGTACGCGTACACCACCATGACACTACCACGCAAACATAGGGGTTACACTCATCTGATGTGAGACGTTCCCTGGGGGGTCCACCGGGGGCCGAACTGCACAATAACCCTGGGTTCCGTTTGGGGCGGCGAAGGGGTGAAGTGGGCTGCGGTTGTCGTCATGGGGTTGTGGACCACTGCGGCTGCGGCGGGAACGGAGCCTCTCCGTCGTTTCTAGGTCCCCGGTTAACATCACATAACATAACATAACATGGTAGCTAATTTCGAAAGAGATCAAGATAATGTACTCCATTAGGACTATTATCTAAAACAACTGCATAGATGACTCGGAAATCAATAAAAACGCTCCACGTGTTCACTGAGAAACGTAGTTGAAAATTTGTTCCTACATGAGCGTGCGGATTTTCATCTGCTCACACGTGAGACTTGTGCATGTAATTGATGCCATTGCGGGTAAGTGTTGTATCATCAATGAACAGAATACGTGGAATACATTGTTCATTGGCAATAATCTGTTGACAGAATTAATTTCGTTTTGCAATCATCTTCTACATGCAGACGACGCATACTCTGCCGATGATTAGCAAGCCGGACCTGCTCATGTACCGTGCCCATCACTCGTGTTTGTGCAATACCAAGGTGTGCAGCTACCTTTTTTTAGAGCTGGCAGGTGGGCTCCGTTCTACCACGTCAAGAATGTTCTCAAAATGTCTCTGAGCACTATGGGACTTAACATCTTAGGTCATCAGTCCCCTAGAACTTAGAACTACTTAAACCTAACTAAACTAAGGACATCACACACATCCATGCCCGAGGCAGGATTCGAACCTGCGACCGTAGCAGTCCCGCGGTTCCGGACTGCAGCGCCAGAACGGCACGGCCACCGCGGCCGGCAAGAATGTTCTCAACTACACTAAGATTGTGGTGGACGGGACGTTCAGATACAACATGTACGGTGGGGAGCGTACCATATCTACTTAATCTGTCACACACCCTGTTAAATACCATGCTAACCGGAACTCTGCGGTTAGGAAATCGTTGTTAGTATTCGCGAACAACAGCATTGGAACTCCCTTTGCGAAACTGGTAGACAAAGACCATGTCACCGCACTCCACGTGTGTGAATACCTGTGTCATTTTGACTACATTGGACCGTACTGCTTTGACTGTATACGTAACAACAAAAAATGGTACAAATGGTTCTGAGCACTATGGGACTTAACTGCTGTGGTCATCAGTCCCCCAAAACTTAGAACTACTTAAACCTAACTAACCTAAGGACATCACACATACCCATGCCCGAGGCAGGATTCGAACCTGCGACCGTAGCGGTCACGCTGTTCCAGACTGTAGCGCCTAGAATCGCATGTGAGTGCTGGCGAAGAAGGATATGCGACTTATGCCCTCGATTTTCAGATACCTGTATGTCGTATATGACTAGTAAAAGAGCATTTGTTCAACTGAAGATTTTTGTTCAGAATCACCAATACTATCACCACTCAAAGCATGTACCTTTCCTCTTGACTCACGCTGTATTAGTTACTGGTTTGAGATGGAAGCTTTTTATAACAAAAGGCAAAGATACTTATAGTGAAGCGTCTAACTCAAAATTTTAAAATCATACAATTTTCCTTAATGTGGGAAATCGGATGAGAAAAAAAAAGAAAAAGAAAAAAAACGAAACACCAGTGTTTTGCGTCCCGTCAACAGCAAGCTCATTAGAGACGAGCACAAGCTCGGAATACGAAAGAATGGGGAAGGAAATCTGCCCATAAGTTTCTGAACGGAATCATCCCGGCATTTGCCTGGAGCGATTTACGGAATATCGGAATATCTGACTCTGAATACCAGGAGGCGAATTTGAACTTTCTTCCTCCCGAACGTGAGTCCATTGTTCTGGTCACAGCGCCACTTAGCTCGGTAGAACCGGTTGAAAGACTGAACTATTTCTTGTAGCGACCACGTGTAGTATCTTGTTTTGCATGATGTACGCACAAGAAGAAAAAACCCCCCGGGACGCAAGAACAATAGATATTTATTACTGACGTAGAAAGTACACAATAGGACTAGCAACCGAAAGAGCTTCCGAGAAAAGTAACGTAATGGACGTCCTGATATAATGAAGCTTGTCCAAAAGACGATAACAGTTCTTGAATCTACAAGCAAAGTACACTGTCGGTCGCTATCGAGAGTATCAGTTCTTCAGTGTTGGTGTATGTCTGCGTGTGAGTGAGTGTGTTTGTTTGTGTGAACTTCCTCAAATAGATACACGCGTAGGAGAGGAATGGGATTTTTGAACATACATTGAGATCTGATTCTTCAATTTCTCCCGGCGTATTTGTTGCTCGAACAGTCCACAGGTATACTGCCGGTTCATAGTGTCCAACTGGCACAATATTTCGGCGATCAGACATGTCGCCATCGTCGGGTGCGCTGACGAACTGAGCTCCCGAGGGCGGGCGGTATACATGTCGCACCTGACGATGGCGACATGTCTGATCGCCGAAGTATTGTGCCGGTTGGACACTAAGAAGCGCCAGTATACCCGTGGACTGTTCGAGCATACATTGAGATGTTTGTCTATTAAACATGCTCCAGTTACAGTATTGTGACAACAGCCTATGTTCGAAGTCAACCCGCATTAACCACTCACAGACTGCAGATGGCGTCACCAGCAATGGAGGGTATGTGAAGCATGTCAGGGTGGGGGGCGGGGGGAAGGACGTGGAAAACGGTACAATCATTGTCGTAATGCGGAAACAGTGCCATTTATCTGACATTCAGAAGGGTGCGACCATTCGCTTGCGGAAACGGCTAAGTATGTAAACTGTTTCCATGCTGACGTGGCTAAAAATATTTTGCTAATAGCAAAATGCGCTGTCCCAGACCGGCACCGGGGCAACTGCGCAAGGGGTCAAAGACGACAGAGGTGAACAACGGCTGTAGAAGTGTGTAAGAGTGAATAGCCCCGCAACAGTTGAGAAATTTACGGCACAGATGGATCAAGAGACTACCAACAGTGACTCCTCAACGACCGTCCAGTGAACGTTGCTGCGTACTGGATGGACCTCCACAGCATATACCTGTTTCATGTACCCATGTTGACTGCCGTTCAACGGCGATGAAGGCTGCAGTTTTCACGCCAGTACCACAACAGGACGTCCAGTGAGTGGCAGTTGGTGGCCTTTTCAGATGAATCACGTTTTTCTAGTACATTGGACAGTTGGTCGGAGGCGTATACCACGTGAAAGCAAATACCCTGCGACAGTCTTCAGAAAGCTGCAGCCGGAGGCCAATCCTTGGGTGTCCTCGTCTTTCTGGAATTCACAATGGATGAAGTATGCATCTATCCTAGGGGGCCATGTCCGTTCCTATAGGAAGTTTGTTTTTCCTTGACACGTGGCATCTACCAGCAGGACAATGCAACGTCTCATACAGCACACAGTGTACTTGTGTAGTTGGAAAAGGACCATACTCCCCTGCCCCCGGATTTAAACACAGTCGAGAATCCGCGATACCACGTAGTTCGAGCTGTTCGCGTCATGGATCCTCAGCCGAGAACCATAGCGCTGCTGGCCATGGCACTCAAGTCGTAATGGCTCCCCATCCCTGTCGGTACTCTCCAGAACCCCGCTGAGTCTCTCTACACCTATCGCAGGGATCCTCGCTGCTTAAGGTGGCTATCCAGGGTTTTGACAGTTGGTCACATTAATGTGAGTAAACAAGTGTATAATCTATTAGTATAAACAGTGAATGGTTAATCGCACTCACTAAGTCATTTAGTAGCAGTTTCGTTTCTCGCTTTTTTTAAATGAGTGATAATTTTCTTGTAAAGTCCCCCGGTGTTTTCATTATTTATTCCCAATATTTTCATATCTTCCTTTCTCGTAATTGATGTGATTTATTTCTCTGAAATATTCTGTAAAATTTGAGCGGCGTTTCCATATTTCCAGGCTCTGATATCTTCTTTGTAACGTGTGTCGAAATTTTATTCGATCCGTACTACATACTTTCTACCACAACCGTTGCACAGCAGTTGGTATAGTCCTGGCTTCTAGTAAATGTCAGTTACTTTTTTATTTTTAGAATATGCTTTTCGAATGAGCTGTCTGTTTTGAACGCTTAGTGTCTTGCCTTTTGAAAATGTTTGCTTTTGTGTGAGCTTTTGCTTTTATGTTGTTGATTACAACTTGAATCTTCTTTCTTGTTCTTAAGTATGCTTTCTGTTGATGATGTTCCATCGCTGTCTGTGCTTGCTTGTTCGGCGCATTGTTGTGCTGTTTTTTGTGTATGTGTGTATACTGTGTTTCTTGACTGTATTTATGGTTGCGCAAGATGGAAATCCTTATAAAAACAAGTTACACAGTAGACACAGAAATGTGCAGTTGCAGTGTTACCTACAATAC
Source organism: Schistocerca piceifrons (assembly GCF_021461385.2). Taxonomy (NCBI): domain Eukaryota; kingdom Metazoa; phylum Arthropoda; class Insecta; order Orthoptera; family Acrididae; genus Schistocerca; species Schistocerca piceifrons. Next base: position 257,376,009 of record NC_060138.1, read on the forward strand.
ACGAAATAGTGACTTTCAACCGGATTTTCACTTGGAGGAAATTTGTGTGCTTTTCTGATAGTGAGTTAGACGCTCTACGATGTGATCTCTTAGGTTTGCTTGGCGTGATTGACTAATAGTGAACTTCCATGTGTTATCCAGGTTGTTGTTTCCGTTTTATGTACAATATTTCGACGTGCAACCGAGCCGTTTTTTTCAGGAGTTGCGAGTTTTGCTGTTTTTTATACTCGCTGCATGGACTCCAACCAGACTATTGTTGCTCTCACGCTGTTATTTACTGCTGAGTTAGATTCCCGACGTCCGATCTTTCAAGCTGTTATTTTGCAGAGCAGACGCTGATACGTATTGAAATGCAAATTCCCTCATGTTTCTCATCTCTGACGGATGTGATGGTCGGTGGTATTTTAAAAAACTCACTGCCGGACCCTAAACGTTACTAAAATTACAACCTCCATCCCTGTTTATTAAGTTTTCTGTCATCTTTATTTCGATGGACTCCTTAACTATGATGTCCCAGAAACATGGCATTTGCACCACAATACTGGTCTCACCTATTTATGTCCACGATGATATTCGAAGAAGTGCTCGCCAAGCTTTACACCATCGTCGTCGGAAAAGTCTGGGGGAATTTGTATTTCAAGGAGCATTAAAGCGTGCTCTTAAAACAGAGAATAATCAAACCGGACAGTGTACGTCGGGAATCGAACTTGACTATAAGTAGCGGTGTGAGACCATCAATCTGATTGGAGTCCAGGCAGCGAGGAAATATCGTGCAGAACGTGGTAACACTAGGAAGCTCACTATTTGACGCTACACTGTAGATACGATCATGTTCCACAATGCATTACGTGTTCCTACCTCTGCCCGTACGAGTGTATGTCCAGCATTGTCGAACATGACCTTTTTGGTGGTCTAGGTGTTATGACGTAGATAACCATAATGTTGGATTAGTGTACCCACCTCCAAATCTTTGAACAGTGTACACTCACCGGTCAGTGTTATTGTGACACTGTTCTCCTTCCCCGTGTGGGACTTTTCAAGAATGCATTCGTCCCCAACTTACTTTTTGTGGTTGACAATACACGACCCCATGGAACAAAGACATGGAGGAGCGCTTGGAACGAGAGATTTTCGGTGGATGGACTGGTCCCCTACCTAAATCCGACTGAGCAGGTGCGGGATGGATTGGAGAGTGGTGGACAATAGATGGGTGGTCGCTGGTATATATGGACACTATGTCCATATATACCAGCGACCACCCATCTATGGTCCACCGCACTGATGGAGGAAAGGAATGCCTGTCACAAGAACTCATTAGCAACCTTGTGGCCAGCATGGGAGCACTTGCAGAGGATGTATTGCCGTTTGTGGTGATAACACACCCTATTAAGGACGATGTACTGCCTCTGTAATGTCCAGAGCAGACATATAATGGCGGTGGTCCCACTGTATTTACCGTCTTAGAATAAATGTGTCATTTCTGTTCGTCTTCTTATGTATTTCTTTCAAGTTACACTGTGTGATCGAAAGTATCTGGACACTCCCAAAAACATACTTTAGATGCATTGTACTGCCACCTACTGCCAGGTAATCCATATAAGCGACTTCAGTAGTCATTAGACATCGTGAGAAAGCAGAATGGGGCACTCCGCGGAACTCACGAACTTCGAACGTGTTCATACGTGTCATACGTCTGTACGCGAGATTTCCACACTCCTAAACATCCCTAAGTCCACTGTTTCAAATGCGATAGTGAAGTGGAAAGGTGAAGGGACACGTACAGCACAAAAGGGTACAGGCCGACCTCGTCTGTTGACTGACAGAGACCACCGACAGTTGAAGAGGGTCCAAACTGCATCAGGATCCACTACAAGTACTAAGACAGTTACGTGGGAGGTGAGAAAACTCGGATTTCATGGTCGAACGGCTGCTCATAAGCCAGACGTCATGACGGTACATGCCATTCGACGCCTCGCTTGGTGTAAGGAATGTAAACATTGGACGATAGAACAGTGGGATAACGTTGTGTGGAGTGACGAATCACGGTACAGAATGTGGTAGCCCGATGGCAGGGTGTAGGTATGGCGAATACCCGGTGAATGTCATCAGCCAACGTGTGTAATGCCAACAGAAAAATTCGGAGGCGCTGGTGTTATCATGTGTATGTTTTTCATGGAAGAGGCTTGCATCCCTTGCTGTTTTGCGTGGCACTACCACAGCACAGGCCTACATTGATGTGTTAAGCACCTTCTTGCTTCCACTGTTGACGAGAAATTTGCGGATGGCGATTGTATCTTTCAACACGATGGAGCACATGTTCATAATGCACGGCCTGTGGTGGAGTGGTTACACGACAATAACATTCCTGTAATGGACTGGCCTGCACAGACTCCTGACCTGAATCCTACAGCACATCTTAGGGATGTTTTGGAACGCGTGCATCGTGCCAGGTCTTATCGACTGACGTCGATACGTCTCCTCAGTGCAGTACTCCGTGAAGAATGGGGTGCCGTTCCCTAAGAAACTTTCCAGCACCGAATTGAACGTATGCCTGCGGGAGTGGAAGCTGTCGTAAAGGCTAAGAGTGGGCCAACACCATACCGATGGGGGCGCCATGAACTTGTAAGTTCTTTTCAGCCAGGGTCTGGATACTTTTGATCACATAGTGTAAGTTCTGTAATATAGTACTCTATAGCAATTCATGATACGTATGATTCATATTCCTTCGTGCTATTAGTTGTCAGTGACACATCAGGTGAACGTTGCTTCCTACCTTAAGTTTTACACACACACACACACACAGGCGGGGGGGGGGGGAGAGAGAGAGAGAGAGAGAGAGAGAGAGAGAGAGAGAGAGAGATTATGACTGAATCATCGACATTCCCCTGTGAATGTCAATAAGAACTTACCGGATGATCTTACCAATAACCAATAATCAGCTCGCTTCCCGTAGAATCACTTGAACTTAATTGCAACCGTTGTGCAACAGATAAGTTAAAGAGTTTAATTTATTAAAGAGGGGTAAACCTAACATACGTGAAACATGGGTGCTGTACCTTACAAGATAATAAAATAGGTAGTTTCGCAAAACTACTGAATGAAACAATAGTCACTATAAAACCCTCTTAATTCCAATTTAGTGACGACTTCTAGTTAAGCACAGGTATTCAAGGACATGAAATTGTTACGTTCATTAAGTACTTCTAGCAGTTCCAACGCATTTAAAATAACAGGACGTTGACAAAGATCGGACATCATTATCCGACATTTGCCAGGATGCTATTATATTAATTTTGGCTAAACTCAATAGAACATATGCGGGAAATAATTAATGTCATTAAAGTTGCATAGTGATTGCCGAATATTAATCAGACACGAAAGGAAAAGCTACGGAAGGAAACATGGGTGCACCTACTGTCTAGAATGAGAATTTGCTAACTTCAGAATTGTTAATGAACTTACTTGAATTAGAAACGTAAACGTCCTAACGTCAGTGGTTTGTAAATGCTGGAGTTGCTCACCATAGTATTACCAGTGCCTGTGAGTTGTGGCTGCGTTGGCTTCAAGTTCTACAAGATCTCACTTCCGCTCAAGGCTGCTCTCCCTCTGCCGCGCGGGATTAGCCGAGCGGTCTCAGGCATGGGCTGTGCGGCTGGTCCCTGCGGAGGTTCGAGTCCCTCCCTCGGGCATGGGTGTATGTGTGTGTTTGTCCTTAGGATGATTTAGGCTAAGTAGTGTGTAAGCTTAGGGACTGATGACCTTAGCAGTTAAGTCCCATAAGATTTCACACACATTTGAACATTTTTTTGCTCTCCCTCTGAGTCAAGAATTGAAGTTCCTCTCCAGCCTCTGGCGAATCACAGATGAAAGCGCTCTCAGGAAGAAGTAGAAATTTTACTCCATCTTTTTGAGTGCGAGCAACATGCGTGATTTTGAGCACCAGCGTCAGTGATTATTCCAAATGTTGACCAATCAGGTTTGTCCCAATAATACTACAGTTCGCCTTCAATACAATGTTTAATGTAATTCATCAGTCATATGGGTTTTTAGTTCTAGAGTTCAGAAAGAGACAGCTTGTGTCCTGTTTTGCGTTTTAGCCAACTAGGCCTTCTTCATGTACACGCAATGATTTTGGTTCTCCATCTTTAGATTTTATCTGTATTGTCTAATTGTAGCTGCTCTTACTACTTCTTAACAGAGTCAACAATAATTTAATTAATTTGCCACAAAGCTGACAGCTGGGAGTCATGTAAGAGACATTTTTTAATGATACGTTGAAGCACATCTCATTTACAGTAAGCTATTTGGTTTCGCTATTTTTGGAGGGCGTAGTAGAGAAAAAAATGCAGTGAATAATGGCCCTAAAATGTAAACGTTTTAATAGCCATTGACACTTGTTGACTAGAAAAAATATGTTCCACATATCGAAGATGAACAGCTACTCATAGCTATTTAGGCATTCATTTTAGAGCAGCCCATTTTTATTAGATATTTTTGCCTTGTTTTGGTCCATACTACCATATCTGTAAGTTGTCTGCAATCTTAGCAAAAACAGTACTGGTACATGTATTCTGCTGTCGGGATATCGGAAAGATTTCCGCCTGTAACTTTTAACTCGATCGTTTCCAGACTAGGTCCTCGATAAATGTACCCTTATCCTTCTTTCTTGAAGTTTGTAACGTCATCACGGAATCACCCTGTATAAGTAGTGCAGCAGTTGATAGCGGCAACGTATGAGCAGATATCTGAACGGTTCAGAGCCACTGGCCAGTTCTGCAGATATTTTTGGCGGACCTGGCTTACAGTTCCCAAGCCCGGAGTTATCAACTAATGTGTAGGCCCGGCCCTTCAGATCTGGGGTCTCAGATCTGCTTAGAGGCCAGGTCTCTTTGTATGTGTGGAAAACTGGCGGATTTTAGTGACCTATCTGCAGATCCAGGATTGTGGTTCATGCCCTACAGGCCACACACCACTAGCTACAAATTTTAGGAGCTGCAACTCTCTCGACGCAATTACATTGTAAAGTGTGGCGTTTGTAATATATTTCCTGAATTTGAAACTCGTTTATATAGTCGAGAAGATGTTATTAAGCACGATGGTAGGACGAAAACTGTGGCGGAAGCTGGCGGTTAATACGCTATGTTCTCATACATTCCTCGAAATTAAAATCCGGCAAAATAGGTGAAAAAACGGACTGCCAAACTGCAACATTCCAGCCACACGGGTATGATTCAGTCTTCAGAATATTGAACCTGACGACTACAAGAACTATTTTAGAATGAATATAATTTCGGTGCACTTTTAGGTGTGTATATTTACCTTTTGTTAGCACGCCATAGTAGCTGTAGTACACCTGGTACAGAAAATTGTTTTTTAATATTTAATTATGCACTTCCGGATATTTTACCGAGCTATGTTTTCATTTTGTGCACAATATTTCGACGACGGACCAAGTAACCTTTTTCAGATGCTGCAATTTTCCTGTTATGCGTACTCGCTGCCTGATGAACGTCACGCTACGGAAATGACACGCAGTAGTGCGTGAAGGCAATTTCGCTAGGACAAAGGCTCGATTTCTCAGAATCGTGAAAGGCGGATATGCTGGGAAGTTGGCGTTCGTGATCCTTTGTAAAGAAAACTAACTCGTAACAAGAAACAAAGGAATTTGTGACTTTAGCTGCCTGAGGGCTTTGATTTAAGTCAATTAGGAAAGTTGAAAATTTGCGCCAGACCGGGATTGGAAGCCGAGTCTTCTGCTTTCTAGGCAAATGCTCTGACCACTACGCCATCCGACCACAGTGCTCATCGCAACTGCACGGCCAATACTAGCACGCCTCCCGTCAAACTCAGATTCTCATCTTATCCACACACTACCTGTTTAGTGCCCCTGGCCCTTTATCGTAATTTCTCGCGGCATTTCGCCGATTGCAGTACGAGTTAGATCGTGGTGCGCATCTGCACTGAAGTGATCATTGGTGGTTCTCGCTTTAATTATGTTTGTGACGTCATTGTGCATTGATTTAAATCAATATGAAAAGTTGAAAATGTGTGCTGGACCGGCATTCGAACCCGGGTCTCCTGCTTACTGAGTAGAAGCGCTGATCACTGCGCCATTCAGACACGGTGGTCATGGCAACTACACGAACTGGCAGCTAATACCATTAATTCTTATGAGTCTTGTTTCATAGTGGATACGTGGTAAAATGGTGTGTTCTTTCGCACATGTCCGGAAGTAAAGACACAACATATGTAACTCGTAATACTTATAAACTGCTGTACGTAACATAGTAATGCGTGATACAATAGTGAATATGGTACGAACAACATTTTTCGGATAAATATAAGTGTCGTGTGACTAGGTCCTTCCGTCGGGTAGACCGTTCGCCGAGTGCAAGTCTCTCGAGATGACGCCACTTCGGCGACTTGCGTGTCGATGGGGATGAGAAATAATGATGATTAAGACAACACAACTCCCAGTCCTTGAGCGGAGAAAATCTCCTACCCAGTAGGGAATCGAACCCGGGCCCTTAGGATTGACATTCTGTCGCGCTGACCACTCAGCTACCGGAGGCGGACATTTTTCGGATTATAAAATACCTTTACTTTTTCCGCTTATTTGAGAAGCCTCCCCCTTTGACAGCTCTTTGCTGAAACTAGGTTTCAAATTTAGTAGCTTTTACAATTCATTACGCTTTGTCTCACATTTAGAAAACATTTTGAAATGTTTCAGCCGTCTCTTTCTATGCCTTATTTTTTATTAGAGGCTTACAAGGCGCTTGTTCGATCGATTATGGCGTATTTTTCCCAATATGGGTCCCCTGCCAGGTGGAACTGATAGAAGAGATAAAGCTCCACTGAAGATCGGCACTTTCCGTTACGGGTTCGGTTGTTTGTGCGAGAGATGCGCAACAATCTCCATTGGCAGACCCTACAAGATAGGCGTTGTTCATCATGGAGAAGTTTACTACTGAAATTTCAAGAGAGTACTTTCTGGGAAGAATTTGACAACTTATTACTTCCTTCCACAGACATCTCGCGAAACGACCACGATGAGAAAATTCGAGAAAGTAGAGTTAATACAGAAACTGACCGACAATCATTTTTCCCACGTGCCATTCGCGGGTGAAACAGGAAAAGGGGATCAGTTAGTTGTACCAAAAGTACCCACTCCCACACACCGTCAGGTGGCTTCCGGAGTATTGACGTAGAAAATGTGATCATGTGTATCACAGTAGCAATAAGTGCATTATTTTTGATAAATTCCGAGAGACAGTGTCTTTAAAATATCGCAGGGCTAATTTGTGTTACTGTATGACCGCATGTTTATGAGACAAACGCGGTCATAATGTGTTGCCAGTTAGTCTGTTGAAAGCATAGAAATTTCAATCGACGTTCACTAGCCGATAAAACTTTGTTTGGTAGACACAGTCATTTTCTTCGTGTTTTCAATTTTTCTAAATCACTCTGCTTTATAGGATGTGATAAATGATTAAGAGTGATTTATATTTTAGCCTCATAAGGAACGAACAGAAAAAAGATTGTATTAGAAAGTAAAAACGCAAGAATTTTGTCTCTAAAAATATTTCAAAATGTGATAAATCGCTAAAAATCGGAAATACCATCAAATGTAGTACAAAACCAAGAAATTGAGGTCATATTTATATCCACCATCAGTCGCAGTATTAATTTTAGTCATATGTGTTACTGGTTTCAATATATCGGGACTGTCTTCTTTCACTGGACAAAAAGTCGTTTTAACATCTTCGTTTTCCATGAGTTAAACATAGTTGCCTTAATGTTGACGAGATTGAGGCATAACTAGCGGCAGCTATCCTTTATTATCCTATAACAGAAAGAAAGCTATTACTAATCTGCCAGCCTTGTTGCAAACAAGCTTAGTACCCGTACATTTATCTCTTCAAAGTCTTAAGCCATTCTATATATCGAAGACAAATTATTAAGATGCCAATGAATTGTGTGCACGAAATCCACTGCACTGCCTGGACTAGCCATGTAGTGACACTGAAATTCTGCAGGGCGCTTACGTGAATGGCTCATACTGTACCGTATTCAATGACTTTTGAAGTTAATGTATGTTGACGGCAAAAATCTGCACAACTGAATGCTCACTCCGTACGTAGTCTTTCTCTGTGGTTTTAACTCTGCGAACCATCTCACATGTTGGACGTCCTTCGAGTTAATTTTTTGCTACAGATAACAGTTGATCAAAGAGAAAAGTCTGCCTCTGCCCAATATCCAAGTAACAAGCCTACACAGATCATCGGGCAAATATTTTCCTTGCTGGAAAGGTCGCTGTTTTCATTTATTTGGTTTAGCACCGCCTCTGTGGCCGTATTGTTAGAGCGATTGCCTTCGGTGTGGAAGGACACGGCTTCGATTCCCAGTATCTCCTCTGATTTTTTTGGGGTAAGAGAGGGATCTGGAACGTGGCCCAACCAGCAACGTGTCGCTAAATGTTGGAACTGTTGGAATAAAGAAGCAGAGAGCTTCATCACCATTCATCTACTGGCAGATAGCGCGGGAAGGGTGGTTGCTTACTTTTTTATTTTCGGAATGATGTATTAAAGGAGAAAACACAGTTACACTCTTTTCTGTGATACCTTATTAATCTATATGTTCGAAGAATTAGTGTTACTTACATGAAAGAAATAAATTTGAGAAGCCTCTTAGATTACGGATGTCCGTAATGCATTTCGAAAAACGGTCCCTTTTTTTAAGAAGCGACGTGAACTTCTTGACGTTCTCTCTCATGAGTTCGACTTTTCTCTGTTTCCATTGGTGTACTCCGATGGCTGACAGTTTTCAATGACTGGGCGAAGCAACACAACGGTTTTAGAAATGCGTTGTATTTGGCACCATTATATACTCCCTACAACTGCACTTACTTAAATTTTCCGCTTCCTGGGCCTATCGCTTTAGGCGAAATTGGTAATTTTTTCCTTAATACTCTTTTAAGAAGCAAGCTCCCGGAAGAGCCCTTCCTCCATCCATCTTCAACCGTGCTAATGCCCCGTTTCTAACGACTTGACGTCCATTTGACGTTAAGCCCACCCTCCACGCTACGCCATCACCTCGCAAAAAGAGAAGACTAACAAGAAGACGAAGAAAACCGGGGCTGTCAACTGATTCATTGTACTGCGCTATCCGGATCGACATGGTACCTTTGAGGTGCAGGCGTGCCTCTGCGAAAGTCTACCATATTCAGCAGCACCAGAAAGTCCGTGAAGGAAGACACATGTGAAGTGTGCACACATTAGCCCATTTATACAGACGAAATGTTTCTGCAATGAAACGTCCAGCATTTCAGTTTAAATGTTTCTCTTTGTAGTTGTGTATTTTCTTTATGAAATGTAGGACACTTTAAGTTGAATGATATTGCGACTTTGACGCGACTATCCACGCGACACCAACTTCTTTCGAGAAGGGTAAGGCTGCTGAAGAGCAGAGGAGGAAGAGATTAATGTTTAACGTCTCGTCAACAGCGAGGTCACTAGAGGCGGAACACAAGCTCGGATTAGGGATGGACGGAGAAGGGAATTGGCCGTGCCCTTTCAAAGGAACCATCCCGGCATTAACTTTAAGCGATTTAGGGAAATCACAGGAAACCGAAATCTGCATGAGCAGACGCGAGGTTGAACCGTTGTCCTTCCGAATGCGAGTCGAGCGTGTTAAACACTGAGCTATCTCCCTGTGTTAGACTGATGAACAAACAAATTTGTTGGCTGTCATCCAAGTAAGTTCGCTCGAATAGAAAATAACTAAACAAAAGATTGATACAAGGACACTTACACCTTGCACGCATGGTTTTATTAGCATGTCGCGAGACTGAATTAATGATTTTATATTGCACACCAGCAGTGTACATCGACAACTTTTCACCTACGACAGGCCACACATGAAAGGCGTTACTGGGGCACACTTGTATGTTGCACCAGAATAACATAAGAATATTAATAAATTAAAATTAAATTAGTGTACTATAAACGACGAATATCTCTGATAGGCTCAATAATGCGGATAGCTGACTGTGCGCGACCACAGAGCCAAAGATACTGTACTGATTTGTTAACAGAGCTATGTGGAATTTAATGATTTGCATTTACGTTAGATTAATGAAGTTAGATAATACTTGCTGTTTAAATCTTACTGTTTGTGAATCAGTTGAGAGTAATATAACTTCAGTTGTCAGATGTTTTTTAAAGGCCTTAGACTAAGAGAGCGCTAGGCGCGTCGTAGGTAGCTCTCTGTGAGAGAAAGACGATGGAGTAGGCAGTGTGCTGTGTGAAGCCACCAGGGGTTAGATTAATTTAGGTATGTCAATATTGTTGAAAATGGAGGCAGAAGTCTTCAGGCAAATAAGGTAAAGATTTAAATAATTATGATCTCTGCTTTTGCCAGCGCTTTAGTATAGATGAGTTGGCTGATAATTTATAATTGTTGAGTAACCCCAGAATGTACGTAAACGATTTTGATAATGAGGCTAGTTAAATATCTCAGTTTTGTAGTGAGTTTGAGATTTGTTAACAGAGCTATGTGTAATTTGATGCCAGTTTTGTAGTGAGTTTGAGATTTGTTAACAGAGCTATGTGTAATTTGATGCCGACCGCGGTGGCCGCAAGGTTCTAGGCACTTCAGTCCGGAACCGCGCGACTGCTACGGTCGCAGGTTCGAATCCTGCCTCGGACATGGATGTGTGTGGTGTCCTTAGGTTAGTTAGGTTTAAGTAGTTCTAAGTTCTAGGGGACTGATGACCTAAGATGTTAAGTCCCATAGTTCTCAGAGCCATTTGAATCATTTTTTTGTAATTTGATGATTTGCATTTACGTTGGATTAATGAAGTTAGATAATACTTGCTGTTTAAATCTTACTGTTTGTGAATCAGTTGAGCCTAATATAACTTCAATTGTCATATGTTTTTTAAAAGCCAAACTTAACTTGCAATATAGTTTTTCTAAAAAAACTGAGTGTTATTAATTCACCATAATCAGTACTACATCCCTGCCCAGGTCACGTATTTTTTAAAGAAGTTGAATTTTTTTAAATGTTCTCGTTTATCAGCCAAATGAATTTCATGTGCATTTCAAGTATTATTGCAAGCATTGCACACCGCTGATCCTGTAATTAGCATATTCACATTTTTTTATGAGAGACCAGAATATATCACTTAACTCCGTTGCTGCTTTAGAGGTAAGACAATTTAATTTATTTGTTCTGTGAACAGGGTCTTAGGATTCAGTGCTTAAGGTTGGTTCTGAGCACTATGGGACTTAACTGCAGAGGTCATCAGTCCCCTAGAACTTAGAACTACTAAACCTAACTAACATAAGAACATCACACACAACCATGCCCGAGGCAGGTTTCGAACCTACGACCGTAGCGGTCGTGTGGCACCAAACTGTAGGGCCTAGAACCGCTCGGCCACTCTGGCCGGCCAGTGCTTAAGGGGCCGAATGTATTTTGCAGTGATTGTATTTCTTTGTTGGCATTGGGAATTGCATTGCCCAATCGATTCGTAAAGTTTTGCTAACAATGAGATAGAGTAAGCACACCACTTGCACTTACAACAGGCAACACGACAATTCGACTTCTGTATCCATTCCACACATCAGACTTCCATCAATGTAATCTTTCTCAATACGTTTTTTATAGACGTTACACGCATAACCTTTTTTTAAGGAGTACATCCTTTTCAGCTCGCCAGTAAATTATGAAATACACGTATGAGTGAGGCACCTCGCTCATGTTACGAAATGTACCGTAGACAACTTTTAATTACTTTTGTACTGCCTGTAGGCCTTCGTAGTGACATACCTGTTGCCATTGTTTATATACACTGACAAGCATTTTTTCTTTTCATTGATTCTGGAGAACTTCGTTTTTAAAATGTCACTTGCGGTGAATACTTAAAATGAATTCGGCCTGGTGGGTTTGCGGAGACGTTGCTTGGTAAGGAATGTTAATAAGCGGATCATAGCCGAATAGGGGATCATTGTGGCGACGGTACGGACAGAAAATGGGGAAATCCACCGACACAAGCGAATTTGAAATAAGGTATACTGTTGTGGCCCAGCGACTGGGAACGACCATCGTAGACACGGCGAAGCTGGTCGACTTCTCATGAGCTGTTGTCGTGAGCACGTACGGAAAGTGGGTTGAAGGACAGTGAAACTGTTCGAGGGAGACGCATAATCACAAATGAGAAGGTCGAAGAACGGCCCGTTCTAAAAACCAGCAAACGCAACAGTATGTGGCAGATCTGGCGAGAGAGTGCAGTTCTGGCATAGGCAGAAGCGTTCAGTGTACATTTTTGAATCTGTAGACGACACATTTGTGTTCCGATATTGAGACAACAGCATCACGAATTAAGATTGCAGTGGGCACAAGATTATCGAGCCTGGACAGTGGTTCAGTGGAAAAATGTGGCCTGATCGGATGAATCGTTTTTCTTGTTAGACCAGGTCGCTGGTCGCGTCCGGATACCCCGTCATACAGACAAACGGCTGCTCGAGACAGGCTGGGCGACACAAATACATGCTGGTGCGACCAGTTTTATGCCACAGTGGTAGGACTTATTTTTAAAAATATCGGGAATCACATATATCGATATTCAAAAAATGTCACTCTCTGCCCACGATATATCGTAAAACAGTCTCGATAAATCTATATTTCGAAGGAAGGAATGACGGCGTGCTGGACTGTAAAAATATCAGCTGCACATTGTAAATATACTGCCGGTTTTAGAGCTATATATATATATATATCAAGTACTGATTTATTATTAGATGTTGTGTACAACAAGAAAGCAGCCTAGTTACTCCCCTTAGAGCAAGAATTGAGAAGAAAGCTATGCACGTTCACACTTGGTGATAACCACTTTGTTAACAATGGTAACTGCATATAAATGGCACAATAGAAGACGTCTGATGGGTCCCTCGTTGGGTTTCGAGACGTACCGGATTTGATCGGAACACTTCATGTCCACTTCCCTGTAATTTCATTTCTGCAAACTCCAGCGACCTAGCAGTTGCGTGGTTAAGTTAAAAGTCTCAGTTTCTGTTGGTCGCGCCGAGCACCGATTACATCATCATTCCCCTTCATACGTCTCCGTCCACCGCAAAGAACAATCCTGTCATTTACATTATTTTCACCATTTTCAGCAACTGTTTTTGACACAACTGGTGTTCTATTTCTTCACATGGGAAATTTTGTTATTCTATTCACGCCATCACCCCTGCTCCCCCCAAGCGCAATCGCACCGTTTCTTTGTGCCACCTGTATTTGCTTCACGCAGTAAAAGAGAAAGACTGGACGTGATGAAAGCTCAAACACTAGTAAGACACCATCACATAGTAAAAGTAAAATCACATTCTACTACAATTACAAACATTTACCGAAAACTGTGAAAAAAATAAAATATGAAACAAAGATATCGACGCTCTAGGTTGCTATTTGAAATCGATATATCAGAGGAACTCATCTCGGCCGTATATCGATACCTTTTGGAAACCTTACTGCTATATAGATACATCGATATTATAGCGACAGCCAAATACTGTGAGCATCTACTACATGTGGTAGTAATTCAAGGCTCCATGACAGCTCTAGACCACGTGAAAATGATTGCGGACAACCTGCATCCTTTCATACTTGAAGAGTTCTCCGACGACGATGGCAGCAGCATAACTGACCATGTCACAAGGCCATGCCCGTACCACAGTGGTTTGAGGAATGTGATGATAAACTCATGCTCATGTCTTGGTCACCACATTCGCATGATCTGAATACGACGGAACACCTCTGGGACACTGTTTGGCACTAAGTCCACGCCAAACCAACTGGCCCAAAGTTTATGGGAACTGTGTCATCAGTCTTATGATTGGTTTGATTCGGCCTGCCACGAATTCCTCTCCTGTGCTAACCTCTTCACCCCAGAGTAGCACTTGCAACCTACGTCCTCTATTATTTTCTGGGTATATTCCAATCTCTGTCTTCCTCTAAAGTTTTTGCCCTCTCAGCTGCCTCGAGTATCATGGATGTCATTCCCTCATGTCTTAACTGATGTCCAATCATCCACCTCTTTGTCAGTGTTTTTCAGATGTTCATTTTCTCTCCGATTCTGCGCAGAACCTCCTCGTTCCTTACCTTATCAGTCCACCTAATTTTCAACATTCGTCTGTAGCACCACATCTCAAATGTTTCGATTCTTTTCTGTTCCGGTTTTCACTACCATATAATGCTGTACTCCAGACGAACATTCTCAGAAATTTATTCCTTAAATAAAGGCCGATATTTGATATTACTAGACTTCTATTGGCCAGAATGCCCTTTTTTTGCCATTGATAGTCTGCTCTTGATGCCCTCCTTGCTCTGTCCATCATTGGTTATTTTACTGCCTAGGTAGCAGAATTCCTTAACTTCATCTACTTCGTGACCATCAGTCCTGATATTAAATTTCTCGCTATTCTAATTTCTACTACCATTCATTAACCACATCGTCTTTCTTCGATTTACTCTCAATCCATACTCCGTACTCATTAGATTGTTCATTCCGTTCAGCAGATCTTGTAATTCTTCTTCACTTCACTCAAGATAGCAATGTCATCAGTGAATCGTATTATCGATATCCTGTCACCCTGAATATTAATTCCACTCCTGAACTTTTCTTTTATTTCCATCACTACTTCCTCGATGTACAGATTGTACAGTAGGGGTGATAGCCTACATCCTTGTGTTACACCCTTTTTAATACAAGCACTTCGTTCTTGGTCGTTCACTGCTATTATTCCCTCTTTGGTGTTGTACATATTGTGTATCACTCGTCTCTCCCTGTAGCTTACACCCGCTTTTTTCACAGTTTCGAACATCTAGCTCAATTTTATATTGTCGAACGCTTTTTCCAGGTCAAAAAATGTTATGAACGTGTCTTGTTTAATCTTTAGTCTTGCTTCTATTTTTAACCGCAACGTCAGAATTGCCTCCCTCGTGTCTTTACTTTTCCTAAAGGCATACTGATCGTCATCTTGCGGATCCTCGATTTTCTTTTCCTTTCTTTTGTGTATTATTCTTGTAAGCAACTTGGATTCATGAGCTGTTACACTGATTGTGCAATAATTCCCGCACTTGTCAGCTCTTGCCGTCTTCGGAAATGTGTGGATGATACTTTTCCGAAAGTCAGATGATATGACGCCAGTCTTATACATTCTACACACCAACGTGAATAGGCGTTTTGTTGCCACTTACCCTAATGATTTTAGAAATTCTGATGGCATGTCATCGATCCCCTCTGCCTTATTTGATCTTAAGTTTTCCAAAGTTCTTTTTAATTCTGATTCTAATACTGGATCTCCTGTCTCTTCGAAATCGACTCCTGTTTCTTCTTCTATCACACCAGACAAATCTTCCCCCTCATAAAGGCTTTCACCATATTCTTTCCACCTATCCGCTCTCTCGTCTGCACTTAACAGTGAATTCCCGATGCACTCTTAATGTTATCACGTTTGCTTTTAATGTCACCGAAGGTTCTTTTGACTTTCCTATATGCTGAGTCTGTCTTTCCGACAGTCATATCTTTTCTTCACATTTTTCCTGCAGCCATTTCGTCTTAGCTTCCCTGCACTTCCTACTTATTTCATTCCTCAGCGACTTGCATTCTGTATTCCTGAAATTCCCGGAACTTCCTCCTTTCATTGATCAATTGAAGTATTTCTTCTGTTACCCATGGTTTCTTCGCAGCTACCTTCTTTGTACCTATGTTTTCTTTCCCAACTTCTGTAATAGCATTTTTTAGAGATGTCCGTTCCTCTACAACTATACTGCGTACTGAGTTATTCCTTATTGCTATATCTATAGCCTTAGAGAACTTCAAACGTATCTCGTCATTCCTTAGTACTTCCGTATCCCACTTCTTTGCGTATTGATTCTACCTGACTAATGTCTTAAACTACAGCCTACTCGTCATGACTACTATATTGCGATCTGAGTCTATATCTGCTCCTGGGTACGTCTTACAATCCAGTATCTGATTTCGGAATCTCTGTCTGACCATGATGTAATCGAACTGAAATATTCCCGTATCACCCGGCCTTTTCCAAGCATACCGCCTCCTCTTGTGGTTCTTGAATTGAGTATTCCCTATTACTAGCTGAAACTTGTTACATAACTCAATTAGTCTTTCTCCTCACCCATTCCTTGTCCCAAGCCCATATGTTCCTGTAACCTTTTCTTCTGCTCCTTCCCTTACCACTGCATTCCAGTTCACCATGACTATTAGACTTTCATTCCCCTTTACATACTGTATTACCCTTTCAATAGCCTTATACACCTTCTCTATCTCTTCATCTTCAGCTTGCGACGTCGGCATGTAGGCCTGAATGATTACCGGTGTTGTTTCCTGTCGATTCTGATAAGAACGACCATGTCACTGAACTGTTCACACTAACATACTCTCCCCCCCTTCCTTCCTATTCATAACGAATCCTACTCCCTTTATACCATTTTCTGCTGCTGTTATAATCGTATACTCATCTGACCAGAAATCCTTGTCTTTTTTCCACTTCACTACCCTGTCCCCTACTACATCTAGATTGAGCTTTTGCATTTCCGTTTTCAGATTTTCTAGTTTCCCTACTACCTTCAAGCTTCTGACAATCCACCCCCTCCCCCCCCCCCCGACTAGTAGAACGTTATACTTTCGTTGATTATATCTTTTTCTCATGGTAACCTGTCTCTTGTCAATTCCCTCCCGCAGATCCGAATGAGGGACTATTCTGCAATATTTTGCCAATGAAGGGTTCATCATGACACCTCTTCAGTTACAAGCCACATGGCCTGTAGATACACGTTAGGTGTCTAATTCAGCGGTTTCCGTTGCCTTCTGCATCCTTATGCCGTTGATCATTGCTGACTCTTCCACCTTTAGGGGCAGTTTCCCTCCCCTGGGACAAGAGAGTGTCCTGAACCTCCGTCCGCTCCTCCGCCCTCTTTGGCAAGGCCGTTGGCGGAATGAGGATGGCTTCTTATGCCGGAATTCTGCGGCCGTCAATGCTGATTATTAATCAAAGTTTAAGCGGCGGCGGGATTCGAACCCGGGAATGAAGCCGTTTTGATTATGAATCAAAGACAATACCGGTAGACCACGGGTGCAAGTAACTGTGTGATTAGTGCGAAGATATTCTGATGACACATTCACTTGGAATTCTGCCAGTGACTTGTCAGAACCGTGTGTCGTAGAATCGCTGCTTTATTGCGGTTCAGAGGTGTATCAGGACTCTGTTGAGCTGGTGGTCATAATGTTTTGGTCTGTCAGTGTACACTCCTGGAAATGGAAAAAAGAACACATTGACACCGGTGTGTCAGACCCACCATACTTGCTCCAGACACTGCGAGAGGGCTGTACAAGCAATTATCACACGCACGGCACAGCGGACACACCAGGAACCGCGGTGTTGGCCGTCGAATGGCGCTAGCTGCGCAGCATTTGTGCACCGCCGCCGTCAGTGTCAGCCAGTTTGCCGTGGCATACGGAGCTCCATCGCAGTCTTTAACACTGGTAGCATGCCGCGACAGCGTGGACGTGAACCGTATGTGCAGTTGACTGACTTTGAGCGAGGGCGTATAGTGGGCATGCGGGAGGCCGGGTGGACGTACCGCCGAATTGCTCAACACGTGGGGCGTGAGGTCTCCACAGTACATCGATGCTGTCGCCAGTGGTCGGCGGAAGGTGCACGTGCCCGTCGACCTGGGACCGGACCGCAGCGACGCACGGATGCACGCCAAGACCGTAGGATCCTACGCAGTGCCGTAGGGGACCGCACCGCCACTTCCCAGCAAATTAGGGACACTGTTGCTCCTGGGGTATCAGCGAGGACCATTCGCAACCGTCTCCATGAAGCTGGGCTACGGTCCCGCACACCGTTAGGCCGTCTTCCGCTCACGCCCCAACATCGTGCAGCCCGCCTCCAGTGGTGTCGCGACAGGCGTGAATGGAGGGACGAATGGAGACGTGTCGTCTTCAGCGATGAGAGTCGCTTCTGCCTTGGTGCCAATGATGGTCGTATGCGTGTTTGGCGCCGTGCAGGTGAGCGCCACAATCAGGACTGCATACGACCGAGGCACACAGGGCCAACACCCGGCATCATGGTGTGGGGAGCGATCTCCTACACTGGCCGTACACCACTGGTGATCGTCGAGGGGACACTGAATAGTGCACGGTACATCCAAACCGTCATCGAACCCATCGTTCTACCATTCCTAGACCGGCAAGGGAACTTGCTGTTCCAACAGGACAATGCACGTCCGCATGTATCCCGTGCCACCCAACGTGCTCTAGAAGGTGTAAGTCAGCTACCCAGGCCAGCAAGATCTCCGGATCTGTCCCCCATTGAGCATGTTTGGGACTGGATGAAGCGTCGTCTCACGCGGTCTGCACGTCCAGCAAGAACGCTGGTCCAACTGAGGCGCCAGGTGGAAATGGCATGGCAAGCCGTTCCACAGGACTACATCCAGCATCTCTACGATCGTCTCCATGGGAGAATAGCAGCCTGCATTGCTGCGAAAGGTGGATATACACTGTACTAGTGCCGACATTGTGCATGCTCTGTTGCCTGTGTCTATGTGCCTGTGGTTCTGTCAGTGTGATCATGTGATGTATCTGACCCCAGGAATGTGTCAATAAAGTTTCCCCTTCCTGGGACAATGAATTCACGGTGTTCTTATTTCAATTTCCAGGAGTGTATGAAGGCCACCTGCAGTTTGCTATTTGCGGATCGCTGCCTCAGGTGGGAGTCATGCATCCCGCTTCCAGCACATTTCTAATCTACAACAACAGTGAAGGTATTTTTTACTAGTTTCCTCTTTGAGAACGTTTTATCTCACGATCAGTTGTTCACTGTGAATATTTTAATCTGGTATTTGTGTATTAAGAGTTTGCAACGTTATGGTGTTACGTAGGTAACTATAGCCTTCAGTTGCAACAACCGGGGAGCAGGTATAGCTACAAGCATCGTATTCAAGTACGTCTAACTGCGTATATCTATCATTTTGATATGTAATTAGGTTTCCTAGTATTTTACTACTCCATGTTTTTTCTTCCTAAACAGTTCATGTAATGAGGACATGTGAAAATTAGCTCCATATTGTAATAAGTTGCAGGTGTAATTAACTGCGATAATTAAACCCAAAGTGTGCAAAATGAACCTACACGAAATGCGTGACGTAATTAATTTTAATAGTGACACAACTAACAGACCTGTAAGGGGTCGAAATAAGATTCAATAGCTTGTGCGCTAACTACTCCGTCTATAAAAACTTGTGAGCGTTGATATTCGTTAGCACATCTCCATATCTCATATTCTTAAAATAGTGCTTGCCAAGTGCCACAACGAAGACTCATCACAATGACGCAAAAGTCCTAGAAATGGCGATAGATTATATTTATTACTTAAAGGTCACCTACAGTGATGCTGCAACACATACAAGATTCCAATCATGTCAGTCAGATGGAGAACGCAAAACTTATATTTAATCCAATCAACTGAAGAGTTAACAATGAATGTAACAGAGAAATGTTATGAACATTTTTGCAAACTAAAATAAAATGACTCTAGGCTGAATGGGACGCACTTTTAATTCGTAGACAGTAGGAAGCAAAAATGAATGAGACTTCCGCGTCTGGCCAGATTGCAAAAGAGAGATACGTACGACCATAGAATATAGATAATACATAACTGAGCATAGAAGATGCATAACCTAACAAGTTAAATACAACCTGCGTTCCAAGATGGCCGCCGAGTGAGTGACGCCAGAAACCATTTCCAAAAAGTTAAGTGATTTAGACAGGAATATAATTTAGTTTAACGCTGACAACAAATTAAATACGTGCATTAGTGTATCGTTTAGTCTTGCCGTTAAAGGTTTGACTTTTATTTGCGTATTTTTTCAGAAAACACGAAAAGATCGTAACTTCGCGAAGTCGTGCTTAGGCTTAAATTTTGTAAACGTGTTTGTTTCTTGTTTCAAGGTAATTTAACTAGTTTCTCGGTAACAAATAAGTAAACTACCGTAAATAGCGTATAACTTCATTGTTTTAATACAGATTTCAGAAAAACAGCGTAACTTTATATCAGAAACTTGCCTATATACATTTGTGAATAGGCTTAATTCTTGTAACGTCTTTTTTGATTTTTGGTAATTTAATTGATTTATTCTAGCTAAAGTATTATTTTTGCCATCAGTGAGAAGTGCCTGACTTGCCGTAGAATTGTTAGTTCCGGGGTTTGGTGTGATGGATGCAGTAGTTTTTTTCACTGGGGGGACTGCAGTGGCGTGGGTGTTGGGAAAGTGGATCAGGCTCATCAGTGGTTATGTAGGATTTGCAGCAGAGATAGGAAGATAGTGGAACAGGAGGGGAAAATTACTGCCCTTCAGGCTGAGCTAGATCAGGCTAGGGAAGATCTGGACAGGTTAAGGAGGGAGAAGGGCAAAGAGAGGTGGGAAGTGGCAACAAGTAGCAGAAGGAACAGGCCTAGAACTAAGTCTGACAGTTTTGTGGTGAATGTCAAAAATAAGTTTGACCTGTTGCTTCAGTTAGAAACTGATGAGCTTTAAGCAGAGGTAGGTGTAGACAGGACACAACAAACTTTCAATAGGAAATTGAAAAAGAATGTAGGAAAGTCATCGAAAAGGAAGAAAGTTTTGTTGTTAGGCAGTTCTCATGCCAGAGGTGTAGGCCAACTTCTGCAGGAGGAATTAGGACCAGAATACCAGGTCACAAATTTTTTCAAACCAAGTGCTAGTCTGGATCAGGTGACAGAGGATTTAGGTTCACTCTGTAAAGGATTTACCAGGGAAGACACCGTGGTTATTGTGGGAGGGCCAGGGAACAGCATCGACAGAGATCCTGGGTACAGTACAGAGTGTGACCTGGTAAAGATTGCGTCGGCATCGAGACACACCAATGTTGAATTTGTATCTGTCCTGAGACGCCATGACCGGCCTCATTTGAACTCTTCTGTTGGGAGAGTTAATTTGGAGTTGGAACGGCTGCTTGTGTCGGGTGCGGGGGCTCATATTGGTGTGGTTCCTGTTGATTATCTCAGTAGGTGGGACTATACCAGGCACGGCCTACATCTCAACAGGAAAGGGAAGGGGAAACTGGCTGGGGTAATAGCAGGAAATTTAAGGGGGGGAGGCACTGCCATGAATGGTAAAATACCAGTGGTTACAGGTGTTGGAGCAGCACCTTTTTTAGGATAGGTAAGACAGAAAGATGTCAAGTTCTACGAGAGGTCAGGATTGAAACAAATCTTCAGTTTAGGAAAGAAATTCAACAGCACAATTCTAGCACATTGGATCACCAATCACAGCTATCAATTATAAATTTTCATCAGTCACCAGAAATTTTATCTCCACCAAGTTGTATCTCAGTCCTAGGTAATTGCATTGATGAACTAAAGTCACCCAACCCAATTGACGTAATCTGCCTCTCTGAACACCATGTGACCACTGGTATAGGAACTAGGCCTAAGCACAATGAGAAACTCAGACAGGAGAGTACTGCAAATGTTAGAATAAGGAAAGGTTTTCATAAAACTATAATTAAAAATAATGTAAGTATATTTCATCAAAATTTTGGGAGTTTAAAGAATAAAGTAGATGAGCTTCTGGTTTGTTTGGAAGATTTGGAAGCTGAGAATGAAATAGATATACTATGCCCGTCTGAGCATCACATTGTTGCTGATATGGATAAGGTAAATGTAAGTGGTTATAAGCTCTCTGCACATGTAATGAGAGAAAATATGGAGAAAGGAGGAGTTGGCATATATGTCAAAAGTTATCATTGTGCAAAAAGTATAGAAACAAAAAAGTTTTGTGTAGAGAAACATATAGAAGCATGTGCCTGTGAGCTTAAATTAAATAAAGGCACATTTATAATTGTAACTGTATATAGGTCCCCATCAGGAAATTTTCATCTATTTCTGAAAAATTTGGACTCCTTGTTGTGCTATCTGTCAGACAGGGGGAAGCAAATTATTATTTGTGGGGACTTCAATGTAGATTCTCTGAAAGAGGATAATAGGAAAAATGACCTTGAAGTATTACTCGGTTCTTTCAATTTGACACCCGTTATTGATTTTCCTACTCGGGTGGTAAAGGATAGCAGCTCACTGATAGATAACTTCTTTATAGACCAAGATAAGTTTAACCAGATAAATGCTCAGCCTGTTGAGAATGGTCTTTCTGATCATGGTGCACAGCTAGTTACAATATATGACATAGCTCCATTCAGCAATACTAAACAGTCCTCCAAAGTAGTACGTTCAGTCAACAATTTAACAATTGCAAATTTCAGGGAAAGCCTACAGCAGTTAGACTGGGATGAGGTGTACCGTGAACCTGATGCCAATTTAAAATATAATTTATTTCATGACATTTTTGTAAATGCATTTGAAAACTGCTTCCCCAAGAAAATAGTTAAATATACTCGTAAGAAACCTTGTAACAAACCATGGCTTACTAAGGGTATAAAAATATCTTGTAACCGGAAAAGGGAAATGTATCTGACAGCAAGAAAGAGTAGTGACCCAGAAACTATCAAAAATTATAAAAACTACTGTGTTATATTAAGAAAAGTTATTAAAAAATCCAGGAGTATGTGTATCATGTCTGAAATCAGCAACTCTGATAATAAAATTAAAACAATTTGGAATATTATTAAAAGAGAAACAGGTCAACCAAGAGCAGAGGAAGACAGTATTACCATCAAATTGAATGACAACTTTACGAACAAAAAGTCAGAAGTTGAAAATATTTTTAATAATCATTTTCTAAATGTTGTGAATATAGTAGGATCCAGGTGTTCATTAGAAGATGCTAGGCTGTTAATGGAAGAGGCCATACCTATGCAATTTGATACAATTGAAATCTCACCCACTTCTCCCTCTGAAATTAGGAAAATAATAAACTTGCTTAAAAGCAAAAACTCACATGGAATTGATGGCATTTCCAGCAAAATACTAAAAGCTTGTTCTCAACAGATAAGTAAGATTCTCAGCCACCTGTGTAATAGCTCTCTGGAACAGGGCATTTTCCCTGATAGACTGAAATATGCTATTGTTATACCTTTGCATAAAAAGGGGGATAGATCTGATGTCAACAATTACCGTCCAATCTCCCTTCTAACAGCTTTATCCAAAATTTTTGAGAAAGTAATGTATTCAAGAGTAGCTTCACATATCTGTAAAAATGAAGTACTAACAAAATGTCAGTTTGGTTTCCAGAAAGGTTTTTCAACAGAAAATGCCATATATGCTTTCACCAGTCAAATTTTGAATGATCTGAATAACCGAACACCACCCATTGGGATTTTTTGTGATCTCTCAAAGGCTTTTGATTGTGTAAATCATGAAATTCTGCTAGACAAGCTCAAGTATTGTGGCATGAGTGGGACAGTGCACAAATGGTGTAATTCGTACGTAACTGGAAGAGCGCAGAAAGTTGAAATAAGTAGTTCTCGTAACATGCAAAGATCAGCACATTCCTCAAACTGGGGAACTATCAAGAATGGGGTTCCACAAGGGTCAGTCTTGGGTCCTTTGTTGTTCTTATTATATATTAATGACTTGCCATTCTATATTCATGAAGAGGCAAAGTTAGTTCTCTTTGCTGATGATACAAGTATAGTAATCACACCTGAGAAACAAGAATTAACTGATGAAATTGTCAATACTGTCTTTCAGAAAATTACTAAGTGGTTCCTTGTAAACGGACTCTCACTGAATTTTGATAAGACACAGTACATACAGTTCCGTACAGTGAATGGTATGACGCCATTAATAAATATAGACCTTAATCAGAAGCATATAGCTAAGGTAGAATATTCCAAATTTTTAGGTATGTCCATTGATGAGAGATTAAATTGGAAGAAACACATTGATGATCTGCTGAAACGTTTGAGTTCAGCTACTTATGCAATAAGGGTCATTGCAAATTTTGGTGATAAACATCTTAGTAAATTAGCTTACTACGCCTATTTCCACTCATTGCTTTCATATGGCATCATATTTTGGGGTAATTCATCACTGAGGAATAAAGTATTTATTGCACAAAAGCGTGTAATCAGAATAATAGCTGGAGTCCACCCAAGATCATCCTGCAGACATTTATTTAAGGATCTAGGGATATTCACAGTAGCTTCTCAGTATATATACTCTCTTATGAAATTTGTTATTAACAACCAAACCCAATTCAAAAGTAATAGCAGTGTGCATAACTAAAATACTAGGAGAAAGGACGATCTTCACTATTCAAGATTAAATCTAACTTTGGCACAGAAAGGGGTGAATTATACTGGCACTAAAGTCTTTGGTCACTTACCAAATAGTATCAAAAGTCTGACAGATAACCAACAAGTATTTAAGAAGAAATTAAAAGAATTTCTGAATGACAACTCCTTCTACTCCATAGAGGAATTTTTAGATATAAATTAAGAAAAAAAAGAAAAAAAAAACAAAAATATTGAAAAAAATAAAAAAATAAAAATAAAAAATAAAGAAAAACAAATAAACACAAAAAATAAAGTTGTTATATTAACTTAAGTATGTTGTTAAATTAACCTAATTATGTCATGTATTGGAAAATTCGACTCGTTCCACATCATTACGAAATATCGTATTCATGATCCATGGAACTAGTATTAATCTAATCTAATCTAATCTAATCTGTTTAGAACATTGACTGTTCTCCTGCTATCTGAGCGAAACTTAAATTCTTCAAGTATTATCAGAAGGAGCTGGTCAGCAGCAGACAAGTCCATCATACAAACCAAGTTCTCTCCAGAACCCTCCCAATTTTCAAACTGCACCTAGAGGTGAGATTGACTGCTGCTGTCAGTCCGACAAACGAATGCACTCTCTTTTCCCAGTAAAAACAGGAAAGAAACAGGACCTTCCAATTTTGACTTTGCAAAAAGCGTCATTACAATTAATGAGATTGGTATTGTTTTTTAACTGTCTCCATTGGTCAGGAGAACTGTATCGGATCGGGTAGCCGGGGCGTTACTGTGGACTGAATATTCGGTAAATCTGGAGGGATGAAATGACCTTTTTCACACCAGGGAAGTGCTGTCGTATGAACAGAAAGGCAAATTTCACGCTCAAGCATCCTCAGAGAAAATCTGTGGCGACTTGTGGCACTGTGCCAGTGGCCAGCAGATTAGCGTCAGGAATTGTCCACGATAACCATACTGTGCCTAAGTGCATTGGTAACACTAACTTTCTACGCTAGATAGTATAATAAATCCACCACTGCATAATACAGGATGTACCAAAGATACATGGGAATATTTGAAGGTGAGCTTCAGCACATGTAGGAGATAAAAAAAGTGTCAGTGATCCGGAAATGAATATTTATTGAGATATAAGACAAGGAAGTCGATTACCTAGTACATGAGAAACACCAATTTATTTTCGCAATGATGCTCCCAGTTCACTAACTCGTAAGACCTGTTCATAATGGCCTCCTCTGTTAGTATGTTGGTTTATGCTCATCATCGCAGTTCAAAAATCCCCAGGTTGTACGTATGCTTTGACTACCCACTGTGGCGCGTGGTTCCAGTAAGGTCGTAGCGCCGCTGCCGAGGTTGCGGATTCCAGTTACGGCAACGCAGCTATAGTCGCTCCAGAGGCACACGTGTGAGCATCCGCCGACTACCTTCGTCGTCGCAGAGAATATTACGAAGCGAAGCAAACCTCTCCCAGTGGGCCAACAACCAATGTATTGCAATCGATCAATAAATGTTCTTATTCTGTCATCAGGAGCCATCCGTGGATACACTCCCACCAGAGTAGCAATATCCGAATTCGGCGATAGGCAGTGGAATCTCATGACTGTTTACACTTCTGCACGTGAATCATCAGTACCTCCACCTGTTCAGGAGTTATGGAAGTACACAGGGTCCTGCCAAGCGGTCTTTGGTTATCCCAGCCCAGAAGTTGATGGCGAAGCTTTGTCGATGGGACATTTCAACAATTGCATATCGGTTGGCGTATGCACACTTGTGCTGATTATAGAAATTTTGGATGCCATTACATGTGAATGTTGCCTCATGCGTCCATAACACAACTACTGGAGAGGCAAGCCTCATGTCGCATTATTGGGTAAACTACCGGCAAAACGTAGATGTTGCAAGAAAATGCTCAGGCGCCAGTGCCTAAATTCGTTGTAGGTGGTACAGATACAGTTGCTGTCCATGCAGATGTCACCCGACAGTGTTGTGACCAACTGATGATATGCGGATTCTGTTCGGCAGCATCAAGTCCTCAATTGCAGGCATGCAGCACTGAGCTCCTTCTTTGCTCCAGGTGAAGGTGTGGAACTACCACGCTCACGTAAGCGGTGGTGGACTTCCTGAAATGTCTTCCTCCCAGGATTGCAGACCGCATACCGTCTGTGGTAGAACTGACGATCTTCTGCAGCACTGACATTCTCCAAACCATACATGAAACGAACAGATGCACTGTCAACATTTGAATACACTATTGCCCAAAATGTTACATACGGAAGAATCACCTGTCACAGTGCAAAATTACAGCAGCTCGTATCCTGCAGATGGAGAAACTCACCTCTCGCCAACAGCACCAGTGGACATGCTGACAGTGTTGTACCATGTTTCCGCCAGAACAGCCTAAGTGCAGTGATTCCATCCCAGCCACCGTCCATAGAGATCGTCACGTAGTATCGTCAAATAGGACTGCGAGACCGCTAGGAAGAGTTCGTAGGGAATGTTAGTAGTGTATGAGTTAATTGACGTCCATGCCTGATATCTCAGTAAATATCTATTTCCAGGCCTACTATCACAGATATTTTTTTATCTCCTGAATGTGCTGAACTTTGCCCTGATATATTGCCATGTACTTTTGGAACACTCTGTATAGGTTAACTATGTACCCAGATGAGCCAAAACATTAAGATAACATGCTTAATTGCTTGTTTTTTCATCTTTGGAACGAAATACATCGTTGATTATGCGTATCGGAATCCAATAGTTATTGATGTTTATGGAGGTATGTGGTGTTAGATGTCTACGCACATGTCATGTAATTCGTGTAGATAACGGGCCGCTGTTTTGCGTGTGATCATGGCGCCCGATAGCGATCTACATGGACTCCATAAGACTTATATCAGGCTAATTTGGTCGCCGAGACATGAACGTGAGTTCACTATAATGCTCCTCAAACCACTGTAGCACTGTCTTGGCTCCGGTACACGGACAATTGTACTGCTGAAAGATCACATCACCGTCTTGGAAGATATCAAGCATGAAGGGCTGCAGGTTGATCGTGGTTGTCAAAATGTCTTCGATTACTACCACAGCTTCTAGGCAAAAACAGCAGGCAAGCATAGCATCATACTTCTCCCACTAGCCTGTTTCTATGGCGTCCTGTGCGTGTCGAGCCGCCGTTATCTCGATGACTATAGATCTAGTGTAGCAAAAATGTGAGTTACTCGAAGAGCCGACGCGTTTCCACTGATCGACAGTAGAATCGCGATGGTCCAGTGCTCACTGCAAACGTAATCGACGATGTCGTTGGGTCAACATATGAACACGTAACCCTGGTTTGCTATGGAGTTCCATGTTCAACAATGAACGGTGCGCTCTGAAACACTCGTGCGTGCACAAGCATTGTGATATTTCGGCAGAGATGCCGCAGATTAGCATCTATCATACACTACTGGCCATTAAAATTGGTACACCAAGGAGAAATGCAGATGATAAACGGGTATTCATTGGACAAATATATTATACTAGAACTGACATGTGATTACATTTTCCGGCAGTTTGGGTGCATAGACCCTGAGAAATCACTACCCAGAACAACCACCTCTGGTCGTAATAACGATCTTGATACTCCTGGGCATTGAGTCAAACAGAGCCTGGATGGCGTGTACAGGTACAGCTGCCCATGCAGCGTCAACACGATACCACATTTCATCAAGAGTAGTGACTGGCGTATTATGACAAGCCAGTTGCTCGGCCATCATTGACCAGACGTTTTCATTTGGTGAGAGATCTGGAAAATGTGCTGGCCAGGGCAGCAGTCGAACATTTTCTGTATCCAGAAAGGCCCGTACAGGACCTGCAACATGCGGTCGTGCATTATCCTGCTGAAATGTAGGGTTTCAAAGGGATCGAATGAAGGGTAGAGCCACGGGTCGCAACACATCTGAAATGTAACGTCCACTGTTCAAACTGCCGTCAATGCGAACAAGAGATGACTGCGACGTGTAACCAATGGCACTCCATACCATCACGCCGGGTGATACGCCAGTATGATGATGACGAATACACGCTTCGAATGGCGTTCACCAGGATGTTGCCAAACACGGATGCGACCATCATGATGCTGTAAACAGAACCTGGATTCATCCTAAAAAATGACGTTTTGTCATTCGTGCGCCCAGGTTCGTCGTTGAGTACACCATCGCAGGCTGCAGACGTCGTCGAACTGTTCGTGAAGATGGTTGTTGTCTTGCCAACGTCCCCATCTGTTGACTCAGGAATCGAGACGTGACTGCACGATCCGTTACAGCCATGCGGATATGATGCCTGTCATCTCGACTGCTAGTGATACGAGGCCGTTGGGATTCAGCACGGCGTTCCGTATTACCCTCCTGAACCCACCGATTTCATATTCTGCTAACAGTCATTGGATCTCGACCAACGCGAGCAGCAATATCGCGAACGATAAACCGCAATCGCGGTAGGCTACAATCCGACCTTTACCAAAGTCGGAAACGTGATGGTACGCATTTCTCCTCCTTACACGAGGCATCACAACATCGTTTCACAAGGCAACGCCGGTCAACTGCTGTTTGTGTATGAGAAATCGGTTGGAAACTTTCCTCATGTCGTCACGTTGTAGCTGTCGCCACCGGCTCCAACCTTGTGTGAATGCTCTGAAAAGCTAATCATTTGCATATCACAGCATCTTCTTCCTGTCGGTTAAATTTCTCGTGTGTAGCACGACATCTTCATGGTGTAGCAATTTTAATGGCCAGTAGTGTAGTTTCGGTATATTCGTGACAGTTCAGGAAGTACACGTAGCTGACAAAAGACGTCAAATTTCTCCCGAAATTGTGCCGTCGTCACACACCACACACGACCCTGAGTGGCAGTGAGAATAGGCCTCTCTCTCCAGACTGACGCACTTTCGCCGCTCTTTGCCTCGCCGCGTGAAATGTGTTCGCTGTGGCGGAGCGTTCGCTCCCACGGGGCCTCCCCAAGTGAACGGCTGGGACCAGATTGGCGAGCCACAGCGGTGCCATATCTGTGCGAGGAAGTGTCCGCAGGGAAAAGGAGGCATCCCGAGGCGCTAGCCAGCGGAATACTGATATAAAACAGAACGGAAAGGGCGATAACCTTTTGGGCATGGTGTTTTCCTAAGACGCCAGACGGATACACTTGCTCTCAAAAAGGGCGTTTCGATAGAAAATTAACATCTGTTAAAATGCAGTAATACAAATAATTATAATTGCGTCACTCTTCCGTGCCTCTTTCAAATATATTTTTCTTGTTCAGTCTGATGTTACTATAACTCCCATTATCTATACACGGAGTAAGTCACATAGATTGAAAAAACCTTTGTTCTCGTAAAGGAATGGAGGTATCGAGGTTTTCAGCAAAAGACAATCCTGTTTAATGTTGTAACAACTGAGGTTCTGAAACAAGTATAATTTTTTTTAATACATGCGAAAAGCGTTGGCCAATATTGGCCGTCTGGTTTCAATATCTCGAGAGATATCAAGCCACTGTAGAAGAGCGATACTTAGTCGGTGGCCTCACAAATATATTCATGGCCCCGATGTAAACTCTACCCAGAGGACGTGGTTCTGCTCCCGGTGAACGGCGAATCACGTGGTTTTCGGACAAAGTGTTTTTCTTGTTTCCCAAGTGGTGTGTTAAGCAAGATATGAACAATGAATGGACATAGACAGTGCATCCACACTTTATACTAAATTTTTTATGACCATACATATGACATGATTTTTCACTTATTCCGTCACTTATTCTGACACTTTTTTTCGTTTATCTATGTGGTTTTCACGTGTTTTAATTGAGGTGTAGGATATGTGTACTGCGTGTGGAATCTATATGATTTGTTTTTAATTAATTATGAATGTGCTTTTCATATTTTTTAAATGATGATTTATATGCAAATGTTTTTCGCTCTATTGAATTTTGTGCTTTTGTAAAATTTCGTTCCAATTTAATCCGTAAACAAGTTAAACAAAGCCTTCTCTCTTTTGTATAGGAACAAACACACTGGTGACTAACAAACACATTTACATCATAGTTTGAGACGACAAATTTATGACAACACAAACACTTAAACGTGTATTTACACTATCCCAAAATGATATTTTGTCTTATCTTTTAATGTTTACAATGGTTGTGCAGTGATTATATATATATTTGTATGAAAATATTGTTTTCTTTGTATGGAATTTCCTTATTGTGTATAAACTTCTTTCAGGACCACGCCTGTGTTCCCTATGACACTGATTAATGTTTGCTTATATTATGTTTGAATTTATGATATCTTACAGGGGTGTTTTCCCCTCGTATTACGAGGTCTGTTCAAAAAGTTCCGAAACATTCGTACTTTTGCGCCAATGGTGTGTATGAGCGAAATGCGATTGGCACACCGCTTTGTTTAATATGCAGCTGTCGAAAGTTCATTGTTGTATGTGTGTTCGTTACTGTTCAGTGCTGAATTGAGTAGCATGTTATAGAGCACGGTTTGCGAATTTCAAGATGGCAGAGTTAGAGGAGGGACAATTCTTTACAAAATTTTGCGTGAAACTCAAGAAAACCTTCACAGAGAGACACCAAATATGCAGGAAGCGTACGGTGATGAGTGCTTAAGCTGTACTCGGTGTTAAGAATGGTTCATAACTTTTAAAAATGGCCGGACGAAAGTTAAAGGTGACCCTCGTTCAGGACGCCCTTCGACATCTGCTGACGACGTCTATGTAACGAACGCCAGCGCAGTTTTGCATACTAATCGAAGACTGACTGTTCGAGAGATTGCAGAAGAAAGTAACATTTCAGTTGGATCATGTCACGAAATCATGACGTCTCTTGGAAAGCCTCATGTTGCCACCAAGTTCGTCACACGGGTCACGAGTCAAGACCGGGAAGATCTTCGCCTCGCAATGTGTGAAGAGCTTTTAGATCGCGCAAGTGAGAACGAGATGTTCGTTATGAGAATCATATCTGATATGAGAGTCCCATTTCAACGAATTTTGACCGTGCGCACAAAATTGAAAAATAATTTAAAAATATTTCTACACACGTAAAAAGTAAAAAAAAATAAAGTTAAAAACCGGAGAATAACGCCCAGTGAGTCTGAAAATACAGGAGCCGGGAAATCATGAAAAAAATGTGTTCAAATACGGGAGGTCACTGGAAATACGGGAGAGCTGGTCATCCTAGATGAGACAAGAGTCTAATGTTATGACGTTGAGATCGAGATTCAATAAGTTGGAGGCAGTTTCATATTTCTTTAATTTCACATTTTCTGGAATTTTATTATTGGTAGGATTTCTTGCAATTCAAGGCCATTCTTTTGTGTCAATTATTGGAAGTCATGTTATCACTGTATAGCAGTCAGATTGCATTGGGCTTGTATATTGTGGGTAATAAATGAATAGGTTAAGCTTGAGTTGTTTTCGTCATGGAAAATTCTGTAGATCAGAGTTTAAATGATGAAAATAATTAAAGACTTCGTTTCAGGTTTAAAAAGTGATTTTACTGAGATCTTTTTTAGAGTGAACAGTTTGTTACGAACCACAAAGATATTAAGAGTGACAGTCGTATGTTACTTTTAAAGTTAAATACTACACAGGTAATAAAGTGTCTGGTCAAATGTTAAGAGAGCAAATTCTTCTGATAATTAATTTAATCATATTTCTGGATCTTGCATGTTATGAAAGACCGGAAAGATTAACATCATAAAATTTTTTAGTTGAGTCTTAACGCACGTAATCTTAAATAATCAGTGCAGTTCGTTATATAGCTTTACAAGAGCATCACAGGCAGTGGATATTAAAAATTATTAAAACAATATGTAATAACGAACTGTGTTTCTTGGGGGAGGCTGCATATCTTATCAATGTCTAAATAAGACCAGAGCAAATATCCACAAAATACAATCACCATTACAAAGTAAAACAATAGCAAGATCGTTTCTATCAAAGCGACACACCAAGAACGCTGCACCCGGCGATACTACTACTACGAAAAACCATGAAAATCCCAAGAAATAACGTACAAAACTTACTACCAAGTGGGTCAAGACAAGACAAGACGCAACCGGCTTCACGTACCCGGTAATGCTCCGCAGTTGCTAAATGTGTGTGAACCTCCCTGAAGATAACCGCTGCATTTGGTCGAAACGTCGGCAATTTAGCTGTTTTAGTAGATATAAGGTCTTAGCCCAATACCCAAAATTATTTTATCCAAAAATATATGATAATCGCATCTACGTTCTAATGCCCTTCTCCCCCTCTCTCAATCCCTTTCCTCCTTCCCTTCCCTTTGTCTATCTCATCCTCCTCCCCCCTATCTCTGTTCGTGATCTCGCCCCCCCCCCCTCCTCCCGGCGGTCCCTGTACATCTCCTATTCCACACTCTCTCAATCCATCTGCTCCTCCCTCATCTCTCTGTCCTATCCTCCTTTTCCTTCTTTACATCCATTTTCTTCCCCCTTCTCTGTTTATCTCCTCGTACCCTCTTTCTCTGACCTTGTTTATTCTTACTGCAAACGAGCTCTTGAATTGGAATAGTAGTCAAAGTGAATGGGTAAATCGGTTTTTATCATAATGACAGTATTTCCTATGTTTGTGATCTACGAACGGGTAGGATAACAACGGTAGTCATAGACAAATCTTTCCTGCTTTCGGTTAATAATAAACGCAAAAAGGAAAACAAAACCGCACATTTTCACATCACAGCTTAGCATGTTCTTTCTCACAGCTGCTTTAACACAAAGTGTTCATTGTATTATCTATCCCTATTGCTACTGGTAAATGTTCTGCTATGTCTGTCTCTGAATCAGTCACAATCGATTTGTCTCCAAAGACTGTCAACGCTGTTCGTCCGTATCACTGACTCTACGATCATGTAGTTGGTCTGCATTGCGCTTACGTTGACCAGTATTGCGACGCATTACTGGTGCCATTTTTTCCAAGGAAATAAAAAACGAATTACAATCAACAACACACCAAATTACCAAGAACTATCATCAGTTCAGTGTAATCGCCACAGATAACACAATGATGTATCGATTTCAATTATATTTCTTTTTGCAAAATATCAAAATTCATTGCCGATTTTGTTGTTTTTGTGAAAACATGCGACAGCACAACTGTCAAATCGAACA
Organism: Schistocerca piceifrons; assembly: GCF_021461385.2. Taxonomy (NCBI): domain Eukaryota; kingdom Metazoa; phylum Arthropoda; class Insecta; order Orthoptera; family Acrididae; genus Schistocerca; species Schistocerca piceifrons. The sequence goes on from NC_060138.1 coordinate 257,409,470, forward strand.
TCACTTTTCTTTGTTATGAAAACATGACGTGACAGCAGAATTTCCAAACCGACCTTCATATTTCTTTCATTGAACTTATCATATAAAAATATTATCAAAATTCCGAGTTTTCAGTTAGATTACATGCCAGAGCCTGTCATTAAAAAAAAAATAAAAATAAAAAAATAAACAGCAAGCGCAAATGGAACGATGTACTTTAAAAGCATTCTAAAGCTCTCGAAAAGACAAGAAAGACAAGTATAGCAATATAACGCTTCTCAGTGTTCACGTCGAAAATTTTCAAAGTAGTATTCCAGAAGTATGGTGAATGGAAAGGCAAAGCGGTCGGAATCGCAGTATTGCGGTATTATGCTCCATCGTTATATGCAGCAAAAGACCTACGCAATTAAGATAAGATGCCCTCTTGGCCCTACTTTATACGACTTAGGCACAAGATCTGGTACGATTTTTGTAAGATGAATTGTGTGTTAATTTCTAGCATCTCTGAAGAGGTCTCAGGAAAAAAAATTTAATGTGTGTTCGTTCTCATGTCTAACTGAATACCTTTCGTGGAAGCAAGGGTTGATACAACGATGAAGCCTGTCATGACTTCATACCGTAATAGCTGATTTCAGCCAGTTGATTTACAATTTTAGCACATTTCTCGGATATTTTAACAAAAATTTCCAACGTCAACATTAAGCAAGCCTTATATCGCTGAACTTCCCTTTCCGAGAGTTTACGAATGCCGTTAAAAGTACGGTCTTTAAAAAGTGTTTGTATCTCGTCGAGACAAGAACTATGAGGATTTAACATGCAACAAAAACTCTCGCCCTTCTGCTTACCATCATTTGCAGGAAATCTTCTTTCAATATCTTGAACAACACACGATAGAAAAGGGGTGTTACGTCTTATGCGACTCGCCCTGTATGTAAAAATGGTAAAAATGGATTTAAAGAAAGTATGTATGAATGTTTGTAAGTTCCAGCATATTTCCGGAACGACTAGAGCAATTTCAGAAAATGTCTCCTCAACAGGAGACAAATATATTCGGGGTAAAATACCGCTCCTCCGCTTATTTGAAGCTGTGGGGGGTGAAACAGTCTTGACGTATGAAAACATATGGTACTTTTTAGAAGCGAGGGTGTAGGCTTGAACGGGGAAACATGTAAAAGTAATCAACGATGTTAGTGTCGAAAGGCATTTGGTTGATCAGTGTTAAGCCTTAACGACATTTAAGGAAGGAAGATGGGGCTTAACGTCCTGTCGACATCGAGATCATTAGAGAGGGAACGACATTTAACCCCTATCGATAAGCATGACTGTAGAAAGTAAGTGACTTGTAAACTTTGGCACTGCAATGTTTGAAATACTTTCAAGCAAACTTAGTAATCATAGCAGCTACCATCTATAAACAAACTTATGGGCCATATTCACTCTTTTAAAAACATGTAAATAAAATACATTTTTACGCTATGGACAAATTTATTTTCCTAATGAATGAGGCTGAACAAGGAACTGTGCAATTAGATAGTTTAAATACAATGTTGATCGAGATTACTGTCCACTGTCCTCCAATGGAATTTAACAGCAATCTGCCTTTATTTGGCTCCCTTTTCAGACATGGACATGCAGGTCTTCAGTTTTATTATCTTGAAATTATTTGTATTTGTGTCCTTCGTGATTTTTTTTTCTTATTGGTTTCGGATTTTGATCCAGTACATATTTCTCTGCCTAACATTTAGTGTCTCAAAACTAGAGGCATCAGCAGTAGCTATAACGGAGTCCAAAACTTAACAAGGCCACTAAGTCGAATTATAAATCAGTATCCACGCAGGGATTGTTTCATGAATGTACAATCACATCGACGTGGGGGTGCGGGGAATTTAGTTGACGCAGTAGTTATTTCCTTAAATATGGTGTGCAAGGCGTGTGAATGCTACGTAGACTGGTAATTCATAAGATTCACGCTTAAATGTCTATTTGGAAAGAGTGTGAGGAACATGATTGAAGAATCCGAAAGTGGTATATCCAAAACATTCATATCCTTATGTCAAAATGTTTGTCAAGACATGATAACATCTTCCTGGTGACTAGGGAGGTGAATGAACAGAAAATTTACCATAGTAGCAAAAAACTTGCTAAACTGTGACGTAAGTTTTATGTAAGTATAACGTATTCATATTTAAGGGTGTGAGAGACCCGAATTCTGAAATAATACCCTACTTGTGGTTCTGTAGCCCTATTTCCTGGTAGTGACCTTTGCGAAAAAGTGTCAGGAATACTGTGTTTCTGCATTTGGATAGATAATATCGGCAGGTCGACATTGTCGTTAACAGCAGATTAGATATAACTACTAAAGTTAATAATGTTCGTTTACGCCTTATTCACTTGAAAATTGAATGTTTCTGGGAACAGACTGCCAAGCTCATATCACCATTTCAATTGCAGAGTCTTTAGCATTTTTAGCAACAGCTTTCACAACTCGGGAACGTTATTGAACTGTACGATTTCCTTGAAAACCAAATTACGAATTTTCCTATGAATGCTACCGTTGCTGTCTTCCGTCATGGTATAATGATTCGCGCGCCGCAAATAACAACAATAGTTACAGACATGGCCAGCCCTACGAGCTCTACTCTTCTGAACTCTAATGTTACGATGAGTTTTACAACAATAAAGCAATCATTCAGATTTTTTTTAATCAACGAATCGTCAGTAAACTGCTACGATGAACCTGGAGTCTAACATTTCAGAATACTCTCTTTGTTTTCACTTGCAGTCTACTTACATTCATGTCATTATAATGCGAACGAATCTTCAGCATAGTTTCGGAACGTTCAACTGTTTCGTTAATGCTGTATTGCATTAGTCGCCACAATAAAATTTAGTAACCTTTGTTTACGATACAAACGGTTTTTTTAAGCCCTTTGTAATTTCTACAATACAAAAAGTTCACGTAGTGTATTCCTATTCCTTTACATTCTGAAAACATCTGTTGCATTTTTGTGCACTTTATTCAAGTCTGTTTCAGTCTAACATTAAGAGACAGGTTCTTGAGACTATCTACCATCTGCTGTCTAAGGTAAAACTGCGCGACGCCACACAAGGACGTATTAATGTCGGTGAACCGACATTAGGACAGTTAATTTTCTTAGTTTTCTAAGCCTCTGCTCAAAACAGGATGGTGTAAATTGAAATAACTTTACATTTTCTCCGGATAAGCTTCAGAATTTATCACTATTCTCATTTATTTAAAGCTTTAAACATGGCTGAGTTATCAGCGACCGTTACAAGGCAAAATTAAAACAAATTACTGCCCTCGGTCGCGAAAATGAAGTCTTTTTGACCGAGGTATCGGCCACTTCTGAGAGTGCCTTCATCAGAAATAAAAAATTAAAAACTGTCATGTCGCGTATAAAATAAATATGAAGCGATAACGCTTTAGTAACTAAATATTAAAATAAAAAAACGCAGAGGCAGGCCACTAGGGACTGCAGCACGTGTCGAGCAGCGGCAGCATGTCGAGTATTCTCGACCGCATAAACGATAACGGTGAAACTTAAGTGGCATGTCCCACAGATAGTCACTTATATTTTCACTAAGTTTTGAACATGGCTGCTTGGTCCTTATATTTTGTATAGTAGTATTTTTTGTGAGAAGTACATTCGAACTACATGAAAATTGAAATGGTAACAGTCTGGATAAATCGTAATTACTTTATTACTCTTCAACAAGCCACTGGAGACATTCGGTGCCTTTTACCAAAATACTCAGAGGGTATCCTTGAACAACCTTTGAACATTTGTGGGTGGAGTTCTAGTTCACCCTGTATAAGTGACGTAGTGGATAAGGTCGAAAGCTCCGTGAGGCTGTTCGTGGATGATTTTGTACAGAGGGAAATCGCAACACTAGGAAATTACCTCTATTGATGCAGAGGCTCGACGTTTAGTGCAGGGATTAAAAGATGACGAGCAACAGAAATAAACAAAACGTATTGCACGTAAACAGCCGGAAAGATCTGTTATTCTATGACCACACGACTTCCGAAAAAGCACTGAAAGGAGTCACATCCATTAAATAAACTAAACTAAACTCCTCTCGAACAGGCCTTGAAGGCCCAGTGGTACCGACTGGCCGCCGCGTCATCCTCAGAGTCATGTGGTCAGCACACCGGTCTCCTGACCTATGTCAGTTTCGGAGACCGGAGCCGCTACCTCTCAACCAAGTAGCTCCTCAATTTGCCTCACATAGGCTGAGTGCACCACGCTTGCCAATAGCGATTGGCAGACCAGATGGTGACCCATCTAAGTGCTAGCCCAGTCCGACAGCGGTTAACTTCAGTGATCTGAGCCGTTTAAAGACCACATAAAACTAACCATAGGTAAGGCAAACGCCAGAGTAAGATTCATTGGAAGAGTCATCCATGAAGATAGCTTACAAAACTGTCCTTAGATCAATACGTAAGTAAGAGAATCCGACGAAGAACATCATTTTTCGTCACATGTTTGTCACGGAAATGTTCATCCAACTGCAGTGGCAGACTCTGCAATAGATTGTTTGTGTGGCACAGTGTGGTCTGCCGTTAAAACCACATGTGACACAGTCTGAGAAGGGTCAGCCGATATACCCACCTGTACGTGGTGAAAAGAGCATGAAAATAAAATTAGGCTTACAAATAATCTTTCTCCCCGCGCAGCATTCGCAACTGGAACGTGCTGAGAAAAAAATGCAGCATAATTCTTGTACCGGTTCTCCGACGAATTCCTACAGCACCTTGGAGATCACCAGTGTTGACGTAGGGCACAAGACCCACAGATGGAGTACAAAATATTTCGTTACTTAATTGTAGTTGTTGGATTATACACTGCTATAGATGAAATGTCGTTAAAGATACCCACTGCTTATAGCACTATGTTATCGCTACTAGACAGATTTAGAAGGCCTATGACACATGCAGTGTACCGTTAGCGTAAGACCTTTGTGAGACATTCTGCTGTTTTGGAGGTATTTCCTATCATCATCATCATCATCATCATGATCATTTAAGACTGATTACGCCTTTCAGCGTTCAGTCTGGAGCATAGTCCCCCTTATAAAATTCCTCCATGATCCCCTATTCAGTGCTAACATTGATGCCTCCTCTGATGTTAAGCCTATTACTTCAAAATCGTTCTTAACCGAGTCCAGGTACCTTCTCCTTGGTCTACCCCGACTCCTCCTACCCTCTACTGCTGAACCCATGAGTCTCTTGGGTAACCTTGCTTCTCCCATGCGTGTAACGTGACCCCACCATCTAAGCCTGTTCGCCCTGACTGCTACATCTAGAGAGTTCATTCCCAGTTTTTCTTTGATTTCCTCAGTGTGGACACCCTCCTGCCATTGTTCCCGTCTACTAGTACCTGCAATCATCCTAGCTACTTTCATATCCGTAACCTCAACCTTATTGATAAGGTAACCTGAATCCAACCAGCTTTCGCTCCCATACAACAAAGTTGGTCGAAAGATTGAACGGTGCACAGATAACTTAGTCTTGGTACTGACTTTCTTCTTGCAGAAGAGAGTAGATCATAGCTGAGCGCTCACTGCATTAGCTTTGCTACACCTCATCATCATATCCTATTATAGAAATTTTATGATCAAAGAGTTAATAAGTGTAAGCTGTATTCCATTTAGTAACTACTTTTTACTTTAATTAAAGATGATTAATGTAGAAAACATAAATTTTAATGAGGTACCTGAAAATGCCATTAGGCGGAAATCACAAATAACATGAAAGTAAAATGGAAATTAAAAGCTTCAGGCATAATGGATCATTCAATGATTCATAGCAACTGGGGATCTAGCATCAAAGGACATTTTAAATTCACTGTGGGGTAGCCTATAGGAATGATGGAAGTAAACAGTTCTATGGGGAATCAAAAACTGGGTTTTTCCATGGAACAAAAAGAATCGCAGACCTACACCTACAATAAAACCAGATGTGTGTGTGTGTGTGTGTGTGTGTGTGTGTGTGTGTGTGTGTGTGTGTGTGTGTGGTGGTTGTTGATGTTGATAACAGACAAACTGCATGGTTTGTGGCTATTGCTGATGTGTGTCTGCTGTCAACGTTCAAATGGTTCAAATGGCTCTACACACTAAGGGACTTAACATCTGAGGTCATCAGTCCCCTAGACTCAGAACTACTTAAACCTAACTAACCTAAGGACATCACACACACCCATGCCCGAGGTAGGATTCGAACCTGCGACCGTAGCAGCAGCGCGGTTCCGGACTGAAGCGCGTAGAACCGCTCGGTCACAGCGACCGGCTGGTGGTGCCTAAACTCAGCAGGTATTGTTACAGCGTTGGTCAGGAAACGAACATTCTGAGTGTAGCACTGCGCGGTAACCGCCGCAAAGACAAGGAAATGGTACAATGTTCTGCGAAGAGTGTGACAGCCAAACTCAAACTACACTCATTTGGTGACCGATGAAGCCCGTATTTGCAGTCGCATTCGACAATACTGCACCTGCGGTTTAGTACAATATTTGGATTGTTACAGCGTTCTTCTCAATCCCGGAAGTGTCCATTTTGACTATAGGACTGTGCCGTAACCACCGCAGAGACAAGGAAACAGAACACTATCCCATGAACAGCGTTACAATCAAATTGAAGTTACGGTGATTGGTGAAGCGACATTTCCAGTCCCACTCGCCAATGCTATACCTGCGGTTTAGTATAACACTAGTAAGTAATTTGGGGAATGCTTCATAATTTAGTAATGAGTAAAAAGTCTATAAGTTCCGCATGAATAAAATAAAATGAGGGTGCAAGCATTAAAACAGCGATAGTGAACAGGCCGACGCTGTCAACGTCAGCAATAGTCATACACATACACAGTGATCAGACAAAACATGTCCACCTATCGCACAGATAACAACGGGAACGCATAGTGACATGGAAGCAATGAGGCCTTGGAAGGCCGCTGGAGGGAGTTGGCACCGCATCTGAATACACAAGTCCTCTAACTCTCGTAAATTCCGGGGAGGGAGGCGATGAGCTCTGGCGCTATGTTCAGTCACAGTCCAGATGTGTTAGATCGGACTGATATCTGGCTAGCTGAAGGGCCATCACATCAATTGCAATCCGCCACTGTTTTCCTCGAGCCACTCCATCACACTCCTGGCCTTGGGACATAGCACATTATCCGGTTGAAAAATGCCACTGCCGTCGGGAAAGATGATCGTCATGGATGGGAGTACATGGTCTGCAACCAATGTGCGATAGTCCTTAGCCGTCATGGTGCCCTGCACGAACTCCACTGGACCCATGGATGCTCACGCGAATGTTCCCCAGACCATAATGGAGTCACCGCCAGCTTGTCTCCGTCCCTAAGTACAGGTGTGAAGGAGTTGTTCCGCTGGAAGATGACGGATTCGCACTCTCCCATCGGTATGATGAAGCAGATATCGGAATTCATCAGACTATGGAACGCTCTGCCACTGCGCCAACGTCCAGTGCGTATGGTCACGTCCCCATTTCAATCCTAGTTGCCGCTGTCGTGGTGTTAACATTGACACATGCACGTGTCGTCGGCTGCGACAGCTCGTTGTTAGGTGTGTTCGGTACACTGTCTGTTCAGACACACTTTTACTCTGCCCAAAATTATAGTTTGATGTTAGTTCCGCCATACTGCGCCAGTCTGCCCAGACTACGACATCCGACATTTGTAATGAGGCTGGCCGCCCAACCCCCCTTCCCCACCCTCTCCCCCCGCCCACCTCCCACTACTGGAACGATAAAAACAGTATCCAGAAAGTTACCATGACGAGCATTGGAAATAGCGCACGCCTGGAAGAACATACAGTTCTATATCAACAAGTTGTCAGATTCATCAGTCCAAGTAATTTTTTCACGTTCATGCCCAGACAAGACCGTGCAGCTATATGCTTTGTCATTGGAAATGGTTTCGATGCTAAAAAGGAGCGCCTAGAAAATTTAGTTCGAGTACGGAACATTACGATTATTGCAATTACTGAAACCAAATACTTCGGCAAAGAAAGGAAAGACTTAAATTAGGAAGAGGAAGGCGATCACGAGGAGGCATCGTCATATTTCACACAAAACAACTGCCCGCTATAAGATTCGATTTGCCAGCAAAACACCAACAAAGCTATAGTTCTAAGAATAACAGGAAAATACGTGAAACTAATCTTCTTCGAGCTATATATGTACCTCCCATTGAGGATTTGCCAATAGATCTTTTTGAATTCATCTTCTTGTTTGTCCCACCAATCATCACAGGAGACCTAAATGCCAAATCCACTCATTATGGCGATAAAACCAACAAAAAAACGGCTATCTCTTCCTTGTCACTGTAGGATGTTTCACTTGTTTTGATTTCGCCGCAACCTCACTTGTTTTTGCATCGCTTCATCACTATCACAGTGTAGGTGCTTTTAAAGTTTTGTGAACGGGCAATATCACATGGGGCCACGTCAGAACTGTATGGAAGATGATCGATGACAGCAAACCCAAGCCACTGGATTGTCGCAGATGTCCCAGTGCTCGTGTGTGATCTGACGTCGTTGTGCGGAAAGAGAGACTGCTCCATAGACTGGACGAACTCTTCGAACTCGAAACTCGATTACAGCGCGCTGTTTCTGACGCACCATACAGTTACATTTCATACCGCCATGTTGTATGCTACACAAATATGTAGACTTGAAGAACAAAGATGTAGAATGTTTGTTTTATTCAAAAGGCTTTAAGAGCTTTCACGTGAAACAGTCGGAAACATTACTTTTCAGCACTACCTCGTAATTCTAATGTTGGTAAAAGTGGATATTAAAATGAAATGAAACTGATAATATGGCACAAACTATACCTAATGTTCTGAATGATTCAGTTATTCCACTACCTTGTAATACACTGAAGGGCCAAAGAAACTGGTTTAGGCATGCGCATTGAAATACAGAGATATGTAAACACGTAGAATACTACGCTGCGGTCGGCAGTGCCTATATAAGACAACTGTCTGGATTAGATTAGATTAGATTAGTACTTGTTCCATAGATCATGAATACGACACTTCGTAATAATGTGGAACGTGTCAGGTTAATAAAAGGTGTCTATACAAGATATTACATGACACTTAATATTTTGATTGTTTTTTTGGGGGGGGAGGGGGGGGGAAATTACCCACTTACTATGTCCAAAAATTCATCTAATGAGTAGAAGGAGTTGCCATTAAGAAATTCTTTTAATTTCTTTTAAATGCTATATGGCTATCTATCAGACTTTTGATGTTATTAGGTAAGTGACCAAAGACTTTTGTGGCAGCATAATTCATCCCCTTCTGAGCCAAAGTTAGATTTAACCTTGAGTAGTGAAGAACATCCGTTCTCCTAGTGTTGTAGCCGTGTACACAGGTATTACTTTTGAATTCGTTCGGATTGTTAATAACAAATTTCATAAGTGAATATATACATTGTGAGGCTACAGTGAAGATCTCTAGCTCTTTAAATAAGTGTCTGCAGGATGATCTTGGATGAGCTCCAGCAACTATTCTGATTATATGCTTTTGTGCAATGAACACTCTTTTACTCAATGATGAGTTACCCCGCAATATGATGCCATACGAAAGCAGAGAATGAAAATAGGCATGGTAAGCTAATTTACTGAGATGTATATCGCCAAAACTTGCAATGACCCTAATAGCTTAAGTAGCTAAACTCAAACGTTTCAGCAGATCGTCCGTGTGTTTTTTCTAGTTCAACCCCTCATCAATGCAGACACCTAGAAATTTTGAATATTCTACCTTAGCTACCGATTTCTGATAGAAGTCTATATTTATTAATGGTGTCATTCCATTTACTGTGTGGAACTGTATGTACTGTGTTTTGTCAAAGTTTAATGAGAGCCCATTTGCAGAGAACCACTTAATGATTTTCTGAAAAACATCGTTTACAATTTCACTAGTTAATAGCAGTGTACACGGCTACAACACTAGGAGAACGGATGATCTTCACTACTCAAGGTTAAATCTAACTTTGGCTCAGAAGGGGATAAATTATGCTGCCACAAAAGTCTGTTGGGTGTGATAGCTATACTTGTATCATCGGCAAAAATTACCAGTTCTTAGATCGATTACTACTACCACGATGGCAGGTTATCAAGATTTATGTGAGTTTGAACGTGTTAATATAGTCGGCGCACGAGCGACGGGACACAGCACTTCCGAAGTAGCGATGAAGTGGGGATTTTCCCGTACGACCATTTCACGAAATATCAGGAATCCGGTAAAACATGAAATCTCCGACATCGCTGCGGCCGGAAAAAGATCCTGCAAGAACGCGGGCAACGAAGAATGAAGACAATCTTCAAGTGCAACCCAACCGCAAATTTCTGCAGATTTCAATGCTGGGCTTTACGCCTCATCTGGGCCCAACAACACCTACATTAGACTGTTTATGACTGGAAGTATGTTACTTGGTCGGATGAGTCTCGTTTCAAATTGTATGGAGCGGATGGACTTGTACGGGTCAAATGAGCATGGAACCGTCAGGGTGGCAGAGGCCCTGTTATGGTGTGGGGTCCGTGCAGTTGGAGTCATATTGGACCGGTGATACGTCTAGATACGTCTCTGAAAGGTGACATGTACGTGAACATCCTATCTGATCACCTGCATCCATTCATGTCCACTGTGCATTCTGACTGACTTTGGGATTTCCAGAAGGAAAATGCGACACCCCACACTTCCAGAATTGCTACACAGTGGGTCCAGGATGACTGTTCTGAGTTTAAACACTTCCGCTGGCCACCAAACTCCCCAGACAGGAAGATTATTGAGCATATCTGGGATGCCTTGCAACGCGCTGTTCAGAAGAGATCTCCACATTTACAGACAGCCCTGCAGGATTCATGGCGTCGTTTCCCTCCAGCACTACTTCCGACATTAGTCGAGTCCATGCCACGTCGCGTTGCGACACTTCTGCGTGCTCGCGGAGGCCCAACAGGTGTGCCAGTTCCTTTGACTCTTCATTGTACAGTGTGTGAAGTAATACCAAATGCTGCCAAAAATAAAATGCAGAATTCTTGGATGATAGCTTACTTTTGTGAGGATAGGTAACACTATTGTCAGTTAAATCGGAGTAATACTTTAAAACACGCTGGGTTTGTTGTGGGGCGACGGTGGGGTGAGGAGTGCTGTAGCCCGTTGTGGGGTTGTGTACCGCTGAGAGCTTCTGTGGGGACGAAGCCTCTCTGTCGTTTCTAGGTCCCCAGTTCAATACAATACAATACTTTAAAAAATATTAACGAGTCAAAATGACAGATTTGGCGCGCTGAATTTGTGTGAATCCCTACAACTCCAGTTGTGGTAGCCAATCGGAGTATCGGACTATTAAAGTGACGGAATTTCTAACGAATCGGTACCCACTAAACCATTCGTTGTCTGCAAGCCTCTCCAGTTCCTAAGTCAACCATCATTTCGACTAAATTATGAAATAAATCTCTGTGTTGTATTTATGGCCGGCCGGGGTTGGCCGAGCGGTTCTATGCGCTGCAGTCTGGAACCGCGCGACCGCTACGTCGCAGGTTCGAGTCCTGCCTCGGGCATAGTCGTGTGTGATGTCCTTAGGTTAGTTAGGTTTAAGTAGTTCTAAGTTCTAGGGGACTGATGACCTCAGCAGTTAAGTCCCGTAGTGCTCAGAGCCATTTTAAATTTTGTATATTATGGCTCCTAAAGCCATAAATATTAAAACTGGCACCATCAAAACTTCTTACAACAAACAAAGTGATTGTTTCTAAAGTCATTGGCTTTCATCAAGCATTCATCATCGATCAAAGTAAAAAAAAAAAAAGAAAAATATATATATGTACATGGCGACAGTACTGAGAGAAGTCTTGATGAGATTCAGTCCCCTAAGGCATTCATTATAAATACGCAACGGGAACAAATTGCTGCTTTTTGTTATTTAGGTACAGGAAATTTTTTTTTCCACGCTTGTTCGCATTTAGTTTTTCTGTGTATTTAGAATTCTTTCGCCGCGACCCGTTGGGCGCGGAGCGGCGTTATTTGCCGTCAGAGGAGGAATGCGGGCTTCCGCGGTATCGAATTAATTAAGGGCGAAGCGGCAGTCTGTGAGGAAGTATGAGGGGGCGGGGGAGGGGTAGGGGAGGGGATCAGAGATGTCGGGCCAGGAAGGAACGCCGTGCGGGAGTCCGCGCCGGCCGCATTCCCAGGGCAGGGCGGCCTGCGAAATAACGGCAGAGGTGTGAACTATGCGCTGGCAGGGCCCAGCGCGGCGATCTGGCCGGCGCTTAACTAAGGCGGGACCAGCGTCGGGTGGCAGCACCAGCGGCTGGCTGGCTGGCTTAGCGGCTTACGCGCTACACGCCGCACGACCGCATAGCTGCGAGCGCTGTCGTCCGCTTCGACCCGCACCGGTGGTTTCAGTACTTCATGTCCTCTCGGCTCCGACGTACATAGCTGCGTCAGCCCTTCATGCGCATTGAATTTGGAAGCTGTTAAAGAAACTGAGGGTTCCGCACGTAACACACTAAGGAGGGTAGGACGTCAAATGGGCTGACTTGGAGCAGGAGAGGCACCAGAGGACATTTTAATTTCCACTGTCTATAATTTTACAAGTAAATTCATAAAACTTTGTCAGCATGACCAGGATGGATTCAGGATTCGCACTCGTAGCAGCAGAAGTTCAAAAACATAACAAAATAATTTTTTTACATATGAAATTTCATCATTTTTTTCACTTACTATTGGCTGCATTTGTTGCTATAGGTACACCTTTCTTCATCAGTAAGAGAGACTGTTCTATGAATTTTGCACAGCATACAAACCATACTTACAGGTGTCTGAAACTCTGGAATCTATTTAATTTATGGTTCAAATGGCTCTGAGCACTATGGGACTTAACATCTTAGTCATCAGTCCCCTAGAACGTAGAACCACTTAAACCTAACTAACCTAAGGACATCACACACATCCATGCCCGAGGCAGGATTCGAACCTGCGACCGTAGCAGTCCCGCGGTTCCGGACTGCAGCGTCCAGAACCTCACGGCCACCGCGACCGGCATTTAATTTATAAAAAATGAATGAGCTGTTACGTTTTAAACTTTATGTTTAGAAAAAAAATCAAATTTTGTAGTTAATTACCAGTTTTTTACAGATTTGGAAAATTCTAGAGTTTCATACACCTGTAAGTATGGTTTGTATGCTGTGCAAAATTAATCAAAGAATCTCTCTTACTTGTGAAGAAAAATGTACCTATAGCAACAAATGCAGCCAACAGTAAGTGAAAAAATGATGAAATTTCATATCTAAAAAAAAAAAAATTATTGTTTTATCTTTTTGCACTTCCACTGCTATGAGTGTGAATCCTGAATCCTTCTTGGTCATGCTGACAAAGTTTTATGAATTTATTTGCCAAAGTATAGACAGTAGAAAATAAAATGTACTGTGGTGCCTCTCCTGCTCCAAGTCGGCTCGTTTGACGTCCTACACCCCTTAATCAAACTTATTTAATTATGTGTGTGACATTATTGTTCATATTTTTTAAAAAAATTTTTGCAAATATTTTATTGAAACTTTTAAAGCAGAAGTAGAGACATCTTGTTTGAATCGAAATCGATACTGAAACTCTTTGATAAGATTAAAATGAATGTACGTATTAAGGAAAAGGGTGTAATATTTATTTTTAAATATTGTAAAGATATCTATTTGTTATAATTATTAAATGTGAAAAGGTGCTATAATGTAATTATGTATGTAATAGTTACTGGCACTCACTTAGGGCTGTATGAGATATGTGTAGTATAAACGATGGAGTAGTTCCGACAGGATCGGAAAGCTGTGTAAGCGTAGGAAAAGGTGGGAGGACTGTAATTATGTATGTAATAGTTACTGGCACTCACTTAGGGCTGTATGAGATACGTGTAGTGTAAAAGATGGAGTAGTTCCGTCAGGAACGGAAAGCTGTGTAAGCGTAGGAAAAGGTGGGAGGGCAAACGTTTGGTGCGCTTTGGCGAACGCTAACAAAGTCAGTCGGTGGCCAGTGATCTTAGAGGCAGCACTTACAGCGCTAGCATAGTGTGCAGTGCGCCGTATTGTTGATCTTACCTCGGTTGGAAACTGCAGTTTGTCACGGCCTGGTATGGGTAGAAAAACGGGCTGTTGATTTTAAGATGGATCATCGCTATGAAGAGGAAATAAGTCCGATATGGATAACTGCTCTTGGCCGTTCTGATATTAATGCAGTTGTTGCCACCAACGCCACCGTCGCTGATCACAGCTTACAGGATATGCCATTTTAGCTATGTATAATAGTGTGTGCCAGGGAGTTGAAATGTGCCTTAAGAATAATAACCATCATCCAAATTAACAATTGTGTCCACCTGGTAATTTATCCCGCTCATAAACCAAGCAGGATCCTAAGCTGGTAAATGGTATTACATCTGGTTTTACATATCAGGATAGTAAATAACACACACAAGTCAAAATGAGGAAAATTACATGTGTACAGACACTTCATACCTTATGAGAATCGAGAATGTTGATCACTTTTTCCTGTTATCGATACTCATGCTGCTACGGTCGCAGGTTCGAATCCTGCCTCGGGCATGGATGTACGTGATGTCCTTAGGTTAGTTAGGTTTAAGTAGTTCTAAGTTCTAGGGGACTGATGACCACAGTAGTTAAGTCCAATAGTGCTCAGAGCCATTTTGATACTCATGCTGCCAAGATTTTCGAGAATGTTTCAGTTTCAGTAATAGAGATATGTAAGGTCATGGAGGGAAAGGCGAGCGTGATTATAATAATCAGCAGTTCTCGATTGAGGCTGTCTGAGTCAGACATCAGGCTAGACTAGTTTGTGAATGCATGTTTCACATAGGACGTGAAACGCCAAATCTATGTGCAGTAATCGCTCCTGGATATTTGATGATGGATAAATTCTGAAACGCGTCATGTCAGCAATAAAGTCATTCGTCGCCTGACGTTTGACTTTTACCACTGTAACCCACTCAACCTGAATGAAGAACTACTGATTGTTTTAATTTAGAGTTTGACATCAGATAAAAAATGACAAAATAAATATTTTTTCGTGTGATATAATTAAATATTCACAATTTTAGAATTGAACTGTGAAATCTTGCTTGGCAAATTCCATGATTTTAGTTCATTGGTCGGCAAATTAATTCGTCAAAATAGGCAAATCCCAGAAGTACAGTGATAAGAAATTTTTATGCGAGCCGGACATATTTTCTAGAACTACGCTTTTAGGAGTCGGTTAATGGTACGAGCAGCAAATAAATATAGAGATGACAATTTATGATAACCCTATTTATTGACAAAAAATACAATAAAAATATATGGAAATGCTTATTTAATGTGAACAGTGACCTTGCATTTCTTTGGAAAGTTTGACTAGGTACGCTTTGTATGTTATTTTAATTTCAAGCAGGATTCCAGATTCTCGTCAATAAGGCGATTTCTCAGTTTACTTTTTATGAGGTTCGTCCTTGAAAAAGGTTGTTCACGTGTATACGTGCAGCCGAAAAATGAGAAAACAAGAAATGCTAGTTTTTTTAACTGATGGAATGAGTCTGTAATACTTTTCCACGTGTTAAAAGTTACCTTGTCTTCCTTCTCTAGGACTTTCAAAGCAGACTATTTGTGCTGTGATCTAAAATCACATTTTTTTCTCTCTCCTTGTCCAGAAACAACATTAAGACGCTCAAATTAGGAGTTCCATACCTCTGGTTTTTTTTAGCTCTAGCAATTACATTTCAAAAGTGCCAATTTCAGTATGAAAGGGAGAAAAATTTAGTTTTGTAACGTTAGTATTGAGCGGATTTTTAACGAACGCTAATGACTCTTTTCTTTTTCTGAACTCTTGAAACCTCTGCAGGAAAGCTTCCCTCATGTTCAAAATTGTTCTCTTGAAAAAGGAAATGTAAATTGCCAAGTTATTTTCTTGGCGATATTTTCAATAGACATGGTAAATCATTAACGTTCCTCTCTTCAAATCTTGTTCCAAAAGAGACAATTTATTTTCGAATGAAGTTATGTCTTCTAACATCGAACAGATTGTTTTCCCATTCCCTTGCAGTTTACGATTCAGCTCATTTCGATGAGCTGTAACGTCTTCCATAAAAACAGAATTTTTGGATCCAATGCTCACCACAATCAGTTCCATTTTCTAGGAGAAATACTTTACTTTCTGGTAATAAGGACGAGAAACGCTTTCGAACGTATCCTATTGTAAGCCAACGTACCTTGTTATAAAGCAAAAGATCTGCTTATTCACGCTCCATTTCAATCAAAAGCTCGTTAAATTGCCGACTATAAAGAGCTTTAGCCATTATTGTGTTCGTAACACTGCCAATTTCTTCTGGGAGCGTGTTGGCACAAAGCGCTTCTTGATGAATGATACAATGACAAACAATTACCTCCTGATCTTTTCCTTCAAAAGAGAAGCAAATTCCTTCCTCACTCCAGTCACACTTTTTGCCTCGTCTGTTGCAACTGAAACAATTTTATCAACTAGAATACAATATTTGCTCAAGCGTTCAGTGGCATTATTTGCAATATCCTCGTCACGTGTTTGCCCTTTGAGTGGCAGTAATCCTAAAAGTTCTTCTTTAGGACAGTAGGTGAAACAAATTGCACAAAAAGTGTAACTTCCGCTGCGCCATTTATGTCACAAGATTCATCAGGAGCTATAGATAAGTATGAAACCAATTTCAGGTCTTGAGTTAGTTGATCTGTAATATTCGATGATATTCTGACTGTTCTGTCTTTCACTGTTTTAGCAGACAGTGGTAGCTCCTTAATTTTTTAAGGGCTCCCTTCCTTATTTTTTAAAATCACGCAATAACTTTCCGGATGCACTTACAAAACAACTTTTTATGTATGCACCGTCTGTGTATGGTTTTCCTGTCTTACAAGTCTCTTGACTTATAATAAAGCTTGCAAGATAGTGTTGTTGGAAAATTGCGCCGAGTGATTAAATATCGAATTTGAATTTCCTTTATTTAAGTTCCCGATCAGCTTTCTTTTTTACATAACCGGCGGGATATTTACTTCCAAATGACGCATGTTTGGTTGTAAAGTGCCTCTCCAAATTTGATTTCTTCTTATGTGTCAGTTTTTCTTGACAAATGAGACAGCTGGAAGACCGTCTGAGTTTTTCATTAAGGCAAATTTCTCAGTCCATACCACTTTAAATTCACAATTTTCGTATTTCGCTTTTTTTTCTTTTTTTGGCTTCCTATTCCCTGTAGCCACGGACGGCTAAGAGGTGAAACCTAAAAAGAAATTTGTCGTTTCAATAAAACCAGAAGCACAAAGGTGTAACAATTCCCTAAAATGTTAAGGGAAATGGCTGTGAGGTTTGTGATATACACTCCGGCACGCCAGTTATTAGATCGTAAAGCAGCGTTTAGTTACAGTTTTAAATATGGCTCTTTTGCAACAACCGTATACAATTCTCAGACGAAGTAATTATACAGCGAACCGGTTGCAGATAACTGTTTGGTACACTTGACCGACGTTTCTACATCTACAATGGTGTCTTTATCAGAATCAAATTTCGATTAATCGTAAAATTACGTTGCGAAAAAGCAACGAGCAGAATTTAGAGCAGCTATGGTCAAGCCAAAAATAGAATAAAATACGTTCCAGCCTTGTCACGTATATTTAGCTGGGGACAACATCTGACTAAAGTTTGCAACGTTTTGTTTTTATTAGCCGCGCGTCAACTCATAGAGAGTAGGGATCCATTTTCACTATACTTGAGTATACGGTTCATGATTACTTACAAACGAACAACAAGGAACATCAATCGATAGTGTTCTCCAGCGAAACAGTGTTTATTGAATAGGCACGGCATAAAACTTGCCATCTCAACAACTGACGATTTAGGTGGGATCACTGTGAATTGTTGAAATACTTCGTTATTGCTTCGGAATATGCACGAGCAATACACACGTGTTTCTGAAAAATGGAGCACTACGTACGAGCTGGGCATGTTTGTTAACATATGGACTGCGTCATTAAATACAGCCTCATCTGTTCATTAAATTTAAGATGAACTTCGCATTTTTGTAATGCTCTCTGTGATAGAAAATGCGAGTATGAAGAAAAGTTATGAGACGCCCTGCTAAACCCGCAGGACAGGACAGGTAGTTTAAGTTTTGGAAGGGACCAAAATAAGCGGCTGTCAGCTACACTCGAACATACAGCCTTTTATTTGATCAAATATTACAAGAGCCAAGAAAATTTAAGAAAAAACCACAGCTTTAGTTTTGAAACTTAATTAGTGCCATAAGTGCAAGACCACTTTAATTTAAAAACGACTGAAAGTCAATAACTTAAAGTTCAACAAAATCCTCTTCCAGTTTCGGGATGATTCTTCCCCGTGTGAAGGCCTCCAAACGTTATCTCTGGGCCATGATGTAATGAAACTGACCACCACAGTGCACCGTAACTGCTCTCTACTTCACACACTATCTTTCCGCGTTCCTTGGACTGCCTCTTGTTTCAGTACCAACCCTATTTGGCGCTGTTATCGCGCTGACCTCAATGCCGTATGATGTCCAGTTTTCTGTGCATGAGTGGGAAGTCTCTGGCAACATACTCCCGCACTTTCATTCATTTCCACCCAGTTGCTAATATGTTACGTTACTTTGTCTATCTGGTACACAAATTTTGCAGAGCAATATAGTATAGCGGCAACGCTGACAACACCATGTTGAAGAGGAGTGAAGTGTTACTATTTTGTCGCTGAATGATAATGAAGAAACATTTGACAACTTTTTTGATTCTCCTTCATATACCTGCATTCTCGGACAAAACAGATCAATATAAGCATCAATTAGCCTAGGTAGACGTCATGTGGCTGGGCCGCCTCATCTGCCGTTGTGGTAATGTCGAACGTTTTCACTTGGTGAGCTCTTCAAATGCATGGCCTGTACTGAATCGACAAATAATGTTCCTCAGCTGAGAAATGCTCGGAAAAAAAGTAGTTGCTCAATAGGTGTCAACAGGATGCATGGAATTTTCTCATTACCGCAAACAAAGTGAATTCTATTAGGCCTAGCTGTAACTACTAAATTTATAAAATTTTTCAATAAAATATATGTACTGTATCAGCCCTATAAGCCGTGAGTAGTGGTACCGGTTTTGATTTGCAATCAAAACGTTCTCAGCCCCGGGTTCGAATCCCCTCACCGCTTAAATTTTGAATAAAAATCATCAGCATTGATTGCCGAAAACTTACGGCATGAGCAGTCACCCTCATTCAGCCAACGGCCTTGTCAAAGAAGGTAGAGGAGATGACACAGGTTCAGGGTATTCTCTTTACCTTGGGGTGCGAAACTGCCCCTAAAGGCTGAAGGACCAACAGCACGATGATGCAGAAGGCAATGGAAATAACCCCATTAAAGACATATAAAGTGTATGCACAGGACATGTGGCTTATAATTGAAAAAGAGTCGCGACGTACAGAAAACAGAGCAAACGCTCTCCAAATGTGGAGTTGACTGGCTAAAGTCGAGTACAGTGCTATTTACGCCTCCCGATCAGTGCATTTGGACTAGGTGTTGGCAGCTGTGCTACATTTAAAAGCAATTTTAGAACACAGAACGCGAGGCCATGTCATGATCACATGGATAGATCAGACATAATATCGATAGAATTGTTAAAAATGAGAAGGGAATAGGTGTAAATTGACCGAATATACATCGAAATGTGGGGAAATTTAGGAAGTACTTGCATATCTTCTGGTTCAAGCCGAACAATTTGTACATGGGAACAAGTATGCGCAACAATAGGAATCAGAGAAAACGTCGACATCGAAACGAAGGGAATCAGGGAGGCAGTTAATTTTTTTCCGTCGGAGCAGCATTATACTGTATGTCTATTGAGGTACCAGTGACACACGCAAGTTGACTACTATATTTGATGCTTTTCAGGAAGACAGAGAACCAACCAGCTCTAAACTTACTTGCATCTGCATTAAAGGATAACAGACTGTGGACGAGTGATCGATTGAGATGGAGCTGTAACGAGGTACGAGTGTGTGTGTGTGTTGGGGTTTATGGGCGCTCAATACGATTTAATGGTTGACTGATGGTGCATTCTAGACGAACTTTAATTTATACGATGTTCTCCATCCCCCTCCTCTCGCATCTTCGGTGTAAAACCGAGATTCAGCGTCATAACTAAGTTAGCGATAGGTTTTTGTGAGGCACAATCCCCACGTAAGCATTTATCTGATAGGTGCGCTGTTTACAGCGTTAGTGGCGGAATGACTTGTAATTTTCACTTGTCGGGCGCTGATTATGAGTTTATCTGTTTCCTTGTAAGAGGTATTCGCCGTTACTAACGATAATTTTATATAGGGCTGATGCAGGCATAGTATAATTTCTGAACCGTGGTCGGATGTGAACAATGGGCACTATACACCTCCGAAAGCTATATTTTACTCGTATCGCACAGAGACAACTTTTTAAGGAAGAAGTTTTTTCGTTTTACGCTTCGATAACATAGTACCCGTGGTCTAGGGGTAGCGTCTTTGATTCATAATCAAAAAAGTCTTCGGTCCCGGGTTAGATCACCGCCACTGCCTAAATTTTGATAAATAATCAGCATTGGCGGCCGAAGACTTCCGGCATAAGAAGTCAGCCTCATTCTGCCAACGGCCTTGTCAAAGAGGGCGGAGGAGCGGATAGAGGTTCAGGGCACTCTCTTGTCCTAGGAGTGGGAAATTGCCCCTAAAGGCGGTAGAATCAGCAATGATCAACGACATGAGGATGCAGAAGGCAATGGAAACCACTGCATTAAAGACACGCAACGTGTATCCACAGGACATGTGGCCTGTAATTGAAGAAGTGCCATGATGATCTCTCCATTGGCAAAAGATTCCGGAATAGTCCACCATTCGGATCTCCGGGAGGGGACTGCCAAGGGGGAGGTTACCATGAGAAAAAGATTGAATAATCAACGAAAGGATAACGTTCTACGAGACGTGGCGTGGAATGTCAGAAGCTTGAACGTGGTAGGGAAACTAGAAAATCTGAAAAGGGAAATGCAAAGGCTCAATCTAGATATAGTAGGGGTCAGTGAAGTGAAGTGGAAAGAAGACAAGAATTTCTGGTCAGATGAGTATCGGGTAATATCAACAGCAGCAGAAAATGGTATAACAGGTGTAGGATTCGTTATGAATAGGAAGGTAGGGCAGAGGGTGTGTTACTGTGAACAGTTCAGTGACCGGGTTGTTCTAATCAGAATCGACAGCAGACCAACACCGACAACGATAGTTCAGGTATACATGCCGACGTCGCAAGCAGATAGAGAAAGTGTATGAGGATATTGAAAGGGTAATGCAGTATGTAAAGGGGGACGAAAATCTAATAATCATGGGCGACTGGAATGCACTTGTAGGGAAAGGAGTAGAAGAAAAGGTTACAGGAGGATATGGGCTTGGGACAAGGAATGAAAGAGGAGAAAGACTAATTGAGTTCTGTAACAAGTTTCAGCTAGTAATAGTGAATACCCTGTTCAAGAATCACAAGAGGAGGAGGTATACTTGGGAAAGGCCGGGAGATACGGGAAGATTTCAATTAGATTACATCATGGTCAGACAGAGATTTCGAAATCAGATACTGGATTGTAAGGCGTACCCAGGGGCAGATATAGACTCAGATCACAATATAGTAGTGATGAAGAGTAGGCTGAAGTTCAAGACATTAGTCAGGAAGAATCAATACGCAAAGAAGTGGGATACGGAAGTACTAAGGAATGACGAGATACGTTTGTAGTTCTCTAACGCTAGAGATACAGCAATAAGGAATAGCGCAGTAGGCAGTACAGTTGAAGAGGAATGGAGATCTCTAAAAAGGGCCATCACAGAAGTTGGGAAGGAAAACATAGGTACAAAGAAGGTAGCTGCAGAGAAACCATGGGTAACAGAAGAAATACTTCAGTTGATTGATGAAATGGCTGCAGGAAAAATGTGAAGACATCGAAAAAGATATGACTGTCGGAAGGACAGACTCAGCATACAGGAAAGTCAAAACAACCTTTGGTGACATTAAAAGCAACGGTGGTAACATTAAGAGTGCAACGGCAATTCCACTGTTAAATGCAGAGGAGAGAGCAGATAGGTGGAAAGAATACATTGAAAGCCTCTATGAGGGTGAAGATTTGTCTGATGTGATAGAAGAAGAAACAGGAGTCGATTTAGAAGAGATAGGGGATCCAGTATTAGAATCGGAATTTAAAAGAGCTTTGGAGGACTTACGGTCAAATAAGGCAGAAGGGGTAGATAACATTCCATCAAAATTTCTAAAATCATTGGGGGAAGTGGCAACAAAACGGCTACTCACGTTGGTGTGTAGAATATATTAGTCTGACGATATACCATCTGACTTTCGGAAAAGCATCATCCACATAATTCCGAAGACGGCAAGAGCTGACAAGTGCGAGAATTATCGCACAATCAGCTTAACAGCTCATGCAAGCTGATTACAAGAATAATATACAGGAGAATGGAAAAGAAAATTGAGAATGCGCTAGGTGACGATCAGTTTGGCTTTAGGAAAAGTAAAGGGACGAGAGAGAGGCAATTCTGACGTTACGGCTAATAATGGAAGCAAGGCTAAAGAAAAATCAAGACACTTTCATAGGATTTGTCGACCTGGAAAATGCGTTCGACAACATAAAATGGTGCAAGCTGTTCGAGATTCTGTAAAAAGTAGGGGTAAGCTACAGGGAGAGACGGGTCATATACAATATGTACAACAACCAAGAGGGAATAATAAAAGTGGACGATCAAGAACGAAGTGCTCGTATTAAGAAGGGTGTAAGACAAGGCTGTAGCCTTTCGCCCCTACTCTTCAATCTGTACATCGAGGAAGCAATGATGGAAATAAAAGAAAGGTTCAGGAGTGGAATTATAATACAAGGTGAAAGGATATCAGTGATACGATTCGCTGATGACATTGCGTGAAAGTGAAGAAGTGAAAGTGAAGAAGAATTAAATGATCTGCTGAACGGAATGAAAAGTCTAATGAGTACACAGTATGGTTTGAGAGTAAATCGGAGAAAGACGAAGGTAATGAGAAGTAGTAGAAATGAGAACAGCGAGAAACTGAACATCAGGATTGATGGTCACGAAGTCAATGAAGTTAAGGAATTCTGCTGCCTAGGCAGTAAAACAACCAATGACGGACGGAGCAAGGAGGACATCAAAAAAGGCATTTCTGGCCAAGAGAAGTCTACTAATATCAAATACCGGCCTTAATTTGAGGAAGAAATTTCTAAGGATGTACGTCTGGAGTACAGCATTGTATGGTAGTGAAACATGGACTGTGGGAAAACCGGAACAGAAGAGAATCGAAGCATTTGAGATGTGGTGCTATGAAACGTCCCCTTTGAACAATTTATATATGGCTGTGCTTAACCTGACACACAATATTTTTTAGCGCAACGCAATCTGACTTTCAAAATTCCCTACAAAAGAATGGCCCTGACTAACATTAAACTATACCTTTCACAAATCACTTACCTCACAAAAATCTTCGCTGCTCAAGCTACTGCAATACAGCAAGCGCCACTACTGCCAGCTAAATAAAAGATTCAAACTACTAAAGGCACTAACTACTGATAGGGATAGTTAGCAAATGAAAGATATTAATAGAGAACAAACAATGTATTTACCTTAATATCATCACAAGTCATAATATATATATCAGTTCATGACAAATTGCAAACCTCCGCCATCTCTCTCCCCACATCCACCACTGCTGGCGGCTCACCTCCAACTGCGCAACGCTACGCGCTGTTCACAGCCAGCTGCCTAACACTACAATGGCGAGTATTACAACAATGCAAAGCAGACACAGACTGCCCACAGCACAGCCAGTGATTGTTATATTGAGCGCTACGTAACATTGCCAATAAGAAAAGATAAACAGCCTACTTACATAGAGAAAACATAAACAGCCTACTTACATAGCCCCCATGCTCCCCACAAAAAAATTTTACAAATGGTGTTGGGCACTGGCCAATACAGATTTGACAAAAATTTTTCACAATTACAGTAACAAAGATATAAAATGCACACACTTATTAATATTATGTTGGTCAAAAGATCAAAATTTCTCACAGTCCATAAAGACAGTCCACATTGTTCATCACAGTAAAAATGCAGAGTTTTTCTCAAAGTCCAAGCAGTAAAAGAAAATGCACATAGAAGTAGTGGATTTCCATGCAGTCTTGAAGAAGTAGTGTTGACCTTCCAACGGAAAGACAGTGCTGACTCTCGACATGCGGACAGGTAATGGGCCACAACAGAGCAAACCCACAGCAGAGTCATTCGAAGTTTGGAAGAATATTGGTAGGTAGGTCATCACAGAGCAGACCCACTGGAGTCCTGGTAGAGATTGTGGTATTGGTGGGCCACCAGAGGTGCAGACCCACTGCAGTCCTTGTAGAAATAATGGCGTTGGTAGGTCATCATAGATGCAGACCCACTGTAGTCCTTGTAGAGATAATGGTATTGGTGGGCCACCAGAGGTGCAGACCCACTGTAGTCCTGGTAGAGACGGCCAGCAGCCATCCGTTGCGACTGTGCAGGTGCACAATCACCATCGAAGATTCTTGCAGAGAATATAGCAAGTCCATAAACCACCACTTGTGCACTCAGAAAGTTTTTCTTTTAATTGTCCTTAGAACCAGCAATGCTGTTATCCAGTCCCTTGCTGAATTACCAACACACGTGCAAACACTATCAGTCCCTACTTCTCACATATTGTCCATATACTATGACCAACAGAAACGTGTGCAGTGAAATGGAACTTACAAGTTAATAATATCATGAACTGGTGACAATTACAATTTTATAACAGAAGAATACAATAACAAAGGTACAAAATACATCATTAAAGAACATAACAATACAGATAACATTTGTAGTAAAACAGGCGTTACAAAAGAATAGAAATAGACATCTACATCTGTGTTACAGGAATTATGACGTAAGTAGATACATAAAATATCAGAATAACTTTTGGAACATCAACTTTATACATTAGCATTAACACAAAACAGAGTAAATAATGTCTAAACATCTTTACAAAGTAAATAACATATTATTAATGCCAATTATATTCGAGGATAACAGTATTCCTCATCATAGTGAATGTAGCTTAATATTAAAAGAAGAAAAAATTCTATGAAACTACACAGAGACAGGAAGAAAACAAATACACAAGGGTACACAAACACATACTGGGATAACACAAAAGGAAAGGACAGGGTTCGTTTTCAGTGTAACATTTGGTACTGCAGTCCATCCCAAAACTTCATTCCACAGATCTTTCGTCTTATTTCAACCTTTGCTTCCACCAAAAAAATCTTATCCAAGCATGCTTTCTGTATTCTGTTCATATTTCTTTCAAAATAATTATTTCTGATTGTACAATACTCATTTGGGCCCAAATCCTTTTTATATAACTTCGCAATGCATTCTTTACCTATTCTCCATAGTCAGTTTCTCATATAGTCTACCCCCTCTTAAGCTAACTTAAATCTACTGAGCTCAGATGCTAAACTAAGGGACGAGGCAATGCAGCAGCACGTAAAACAATTATTATAAACAGCAATGAAAAAAATGGAAAATTGCAAAGCAAGCTACAGTATAAATTAGCAAAAGTCAAATTCAGTAACACTATGCCTGGCAAACAGCAGCAACTTATACCTAAACATGACATAGCGCAAGCAGAAAAAATATTACACTAAAATGGCCATGTCTAATACCTATGTCACATCTTAACATTAGAGTGATGCATCACAATTTATTCTACAAAAGAAATTACCAAGTACTTGAAAAGAAAATTATGAATGCAGTTCCTGTGAAGGTAAATGTCGCTTTGTGCTCCCTCATTTTTTTGAAAAAAATTATTATATACTCGATCTGTAGACAGAAAATATTTATATTAGTACATCTATAAAATTTTATTTTAACCAATGCTGCAGTGCAGCTAGAAACTTGATATTAAACAAAATGTGTAAATAAATACATAAAGCAAGCCATATGGCATTTTTCTTAACTAGCAAGGCAATAGCTGTGAAATGTTTCTCATCGTTTCATTAGGCATTTCAGTAAATATCATAAATTACGAGCTCCACAGTATGCTTTCAACAAGGAGATGTCAGTAGCGCGGACAATGGCCTTCCCTTTCTTTTTTTTCTACCTGTGCTTCTGACGAGGCACTCACACTAATGGCTTGTTCTCCAGGCGTCTGACACACCTGGGTGCCCACGACGCATTATGTGCAGGTGGTCACTTAACTTTCGTACGGAAATATTTACGACAGCAGTTTCCGCTACAGTGACAGTCATATATACAAAATTTCACAGGTCGAGAATTTACTTTGCAAATGTGTAGAAACAAAATCCTATGAGTATAACAGTGTCCAAAAAAATTTTCAGTGGCATTGTGATACATTCACACATGATTCACACATGTACACACATTTCATAATTCTAAAGTACGATTCTTGGTTTCCAACATCCTTTTCCATAAGTCAGAGTCCCTAATCACTATTCATTACTCCTTACCTTATTACACATATTTATATTCGTCGACACGTCAACCTTGCGACGACTCTTCAATATTTCATCATAATAAATACATAGCATAACCAAATTCCTCATATAGCACCAGCTTATTAATCATAAACATACCTCAGCAGCATAATACACATCGTCGTCGTAAAAATAACATCATAAAACTTCAGTCAAATCTCAAAATCGTCGTAACTTCCTCCAATAATTTCTAAGCCTAAAAAGAATTCTCTGCTCATGTCAAAAGTGTCAGCTGCCTCAAACGTACTTTAAAAATCATGATCTCATACCAAATACATCATTCAAAGCTCTCATAGTATCACAATGATTCCGAAAAAATATGAACAGTTTACAAAGTACAGACAAAATACAGTTTCATAAGTGTGAAGTTATCCAACGGTGTAATTGCGTAAACATCTGTCACTGATGTAGTAAAAAACATGTTTATCTCTCAGTTAAATGATCAGATAGCTGTGTAATTTGTGTGTTAGAGAAATATGGTACCGATGTGTAAAGTTGTATAAGCAAATACCATATTAGCTAGGGCTCCTTGTGCTTGCCAAACACATGGTACACAAAGTAAGCATGTACCCCCCTGAGGATTAATGTAATTATACCCTCAGGTGTTACAGATTACAGCAATGAAATGAAATGTATCACTGAAAACTTTCTTTGTAATTCAAAAATCTTTAAAAATAAATGTTTTAAGTACAAAATTAATCACTGAAATGCGTGTCCTGTAGCGCTAAATGTGCATATTGTTGTAAGATAATCTCTGTGAAAGTGTCGTAGTTATTTTCCTCCAAAAGCTAAGTTCTGCAGAAGCCAATGTACTTACCTCATGATAAACAAAAGTGAAATGCTTTGCGTAGAGATATCTTAGTTATTACGCTTATTGTTGTGATGATGAAAGTACTGTGCTGTAACGTATTGTTGTGCTATGGAAAAGGCTGTCTCCTTGTAGCTGTACCACAAAAGTTACTAATAAAACATGTTTTGATTTCCAGAAGAATTCAGAAAACTGTGCAGATATAAAACAGATACACCGCAAAAGCAACATTGTAAATTGTCACTCATTAGTAGCGTCGTGATAAAAATCGTGTAGCTGTCACATAAACTAACCTCTGTGTCATCTGGTATCTCTCAGAAAGCACTTTAAATTCAGAATGTATTTTCAAATAAACCAAAATGTTGCAATAAAATCTCATTAGCAGTACTGGTAAATGTTCTAAGTATGTGAGCCTTATAGTCGTTACGTAATCGTGCAACAAACAAGCAAGAATGTACACACACAATAACACTGTGACGTCTGTTTACTATAACAATGCATTCGTCATTTCTGTTTAAATAAGTTCTCTTGGTTCTTGATTGGATATTTAACTTCAAACATTGTTACATGTTAACAGATTCTAAATCTGACAAAGCATATTAGTAATGTGAAGCGAGAAATTTTATGACAAAGACTAAGTTAAAAAGCAGATTATCTTTCAATAAACGGTTTTACATGTGAAATGTGGTGTAAACCTTTACTCTTCCTAGTACGCACAGTTTCAACTTCAACGCAATTATCATGTGGTATACGTCGGATTCTGTAAGGTCCATTGTAAACTAGAAAGAATTTGTGACTCAAGTGTTTCTTCTTATGTGACAATGAATGAGCTTTAATGAGAACCTTCTGACCAATATACAGTTTCTTTGCATTTGCTTTACCGTGTAGTTTTCTCCTTTTGTCTGCTGCAGATTTTATATTTTTAAGAGCCAAATCAATTATGTCTTTGTGTCGAAGTTTACGTGTATTCGGGAAAGGTACAAGCTCTCTGATTCTGTTCGGTGGTTCTTCATTCTTCAGTACAAGAGTAGGTGGTAAAGCAGTGGAATCATGAGGCATTTCATTCAGCACATTTTGAAATAAGTGTAAATATCTGTCCCAATGCTGATGCTTTCTGTGACAATAAAGCCTGCAAAGCTTATTGATTTCTTTCATAATCCGTTCAGACGGGTTGCAATGTGGTGAGTACAATGAAATAAAAACAGGTTTGATTTTATGGTTGCGAAGCATGCGTGACCAAACAGCAGATCTGAATTGCGGTCCGTTATCTGAAATGACTTTACTAACGTGTCCAACTTCACGTAAGAAATTTTTAACAAAGGCGTTGGATACAGACCGTCCAGTGGCTTTACGTAACGGAGTGAAAGAAACAAATTTTGAAGTAAGTTCAACAGCGACTAGAACGTACGAAAATCCATTGGATGTTCTGACAAGCGGTCCCAAGAGATCAACAGCAGCAAATTCTTTTAATTTAGCAGGAATAATAGGAAACAACGGAGCACGATGTGAGACAGTAGATGGTTTCGCCTTTTGACAAAGTTTACAAATAGACAAGACTCTTCGAATTCGCTTTTCCATATTGTTAAAATAACAAGTCGTTCGAAGAATATGATAACATTTTCGTGGGCCAAAATGTGCGTAGCTGAAGTGAATGTACCAAATGAGCTTATTAACAAAATCGTCTGGAATGCAAAGTACCCATAGCTTGTCATCAACAGTGCAGCGTTTGAAGAGTATGTTGTTTCTAACCAGGTAATAATGCCGAATCTGTGTGTGTGTCTTTTCATGCCATTTGCTCTTGATGTCTTTCCAAATCGGATCTTTATCTTGTTCATGAGCAATGTCCTTTAAAGATGTGGTGATGAAGTTTTCAAAGGCGACTTTCTGAATGTAAAGAATACTGAAATTTTTCTCGAGGTTGCCTTCTGTGGTACTTTTCTCAAGCCCAGCCGGTGCGCGTGACAGTGCGTCCGCAACAATGTTCTCCTTGCCGGGAATGTAGACTATTGTGAAGCGGAATTCTTGCAGAAACAATGCCCAACGTTTTAACCTGTCATGATTTAATTTTGAAGACATAAGAAATTGTAATGCACGATGATCACTGTATACTTTTACGTGCTTACCAGAAAGAAAGAAACGGAATTTGTTAAATGCCCAAACGATAGCTAAAGCTTCTAATTCAGTAACGGAATAATTTTTTTCAGATTTTGTTAGCACTCGGCTAGCAAAAGCAATGGTTTTATGAACGGTAGTGTCATTTTCTATGGCTTCTTGAAATAAATGGGCACCAAGACCGACTTTAGAAGAATCCGTACTAAGGCAGAAATCTTGTGACAGATCAGGATGAGCTAGTATTGGCGCGTGAAGTAACGCTTCTTTCAAAGAATTGAATTCCAACTGTGCTTGTTCGTCCCAGTTCCAAATAGTATTTTTTCCAGTGAGAGAACAAAGTTTTGGTGTAACTAGAATTTGCATATTCAGAAAACGACGGTAAAAATTTACGAGACCTAGAAAACTGCGGACTTGTCTTTTTGTGGATGGAACTGGAATGGCTCTGATTGCTTCTAACTTTTCAGGATCCGGCTGAATGCCTTCAGAAGAAATAATATGTCCCAAAAACCTCACCTTTGACCTACCGAATTCAGACTTTTCCAAGTTAACTGTAATTCCAGATTCTGCAAAAATACGTGACAGACTGTTGAGGATGCGATTATGTTGTTCCCATGAAGCTTCCGCTATTAGAATATCGTCCACATATAAGGTGATGTGACGTTTTAAGAACTCAGGTAATATGGAATTTAGCCCGCGAATAAATGCTGCTGAAGAAATGTTCAAACCAAAGGGAAGTTTCCGAAACTGATAACAAACGCCGAAACAAAGGAAAGCTGTGTATTTTCTGCATTCTGGATGAAGTTCGATCTGATAAAAGCTGGATCTGAGATCAATGGAAGACAACACTTTTACACCATTAAAATTTTGAAGAAGTTCTTCCATCGTCTGCGGCCTGTCTGTTTCAGGAATAATGATAGTATTGATTTGTCTCGAATCTAAGACAAGTCTGATCGATCCATTTTTCTTTTCAACAACATGTAATGGATTGTTGTATGAGCTTACTGCAGGCTCAATAATGCCCTCGTCAAGCATAGATTGTATTTCTGTTCTAACACGGTCCCTATAATGTGCTGGAATTACATATGGTCTAACACAAAATTTAGTATGCTCACGAACACGAAATTGGTATTGAAATCCCTTGATTGTTCCTGTTTTATGAGTAAAAACTGTGGAATGTGCTTGTAAAATTTCAAAAAGGTCCTGCCTATCAGTGTCATTACAATTCTCAATTGTTTGAATTTTATTCTGAATTAACTTATTAATGTCAAATGCGCCGTCGATATCATCCCTGTCAGTACTTGCAGAGTGATTGTTAGTGTCTAGTTCCGTAGAAAAGTCCGAACTGTTGTCTAACAGAAGGTAAAGCCGATTAATTTCCTCGTCATGGTTTGAGAGCCAGTCTTCAAATTTCAAAGCTATTGACTTACCTTCTTTCTCTAAACTTATTTCAGCATCGTGAAAGCTTAAGATTGCTTTGTATTCATTCAAAAAGTCTACTCCCAATATAATTTCCGTCGACAATAATGGAACAATAAGAAAGTTTATAGAGAAGCTGTGGCTTTGACAAAAGAATTCTAAATTGGTTTGCTGGCGTACATCTACACTTTTTCCAAAGATTGCACCTTGTAATTTAATCTTACGTAACGGAAGTGTAGGGCAATCGTTCGATTTGTTACATTTGCTAAAGGCTGTTTCACTAATTACTGAGATGGGACTGCCAGAGTCAAGTACTGCCGTAAATTTTACGTCATTTACTGTAATGTGAATCACAGGATATGCAATATTGTTATGTTTTATGTCGTGTTCCTGGAGTAAGATGTCCCTAATGTCTTCCATTTTTACGTAATTACTAGCTACGGCAGCTGCGTCGTTAGTGTCATAAGAACGTTTTGTGGCTGCCATCGGTGTGAGTCATTGCCTATTGTCTCTTTGCTGGCGCGCGTCGTTATTGGGATTTGGAGACCTAACTACTACAAATTCACCGTGACGAGAGGGCCCTGCTCTGTTTGAATCCCGCCAGTTCTGATGCAGTTCAGGTCTATCGTTACGATCATATCGTCTGTCGTCATGTCGGTAGATGCCATAGTTTCTTTCTTGTCGGTCACGTGGTGGAGAATTTCTCCCTGAATCGAAACTGCGCGCTGGACCGTTGCGTCTAAAGTTATTCTGTCTCCCCTGATAATATTTATTTTGGTTCCCATATTGTCTGTTTCTCTGATTGTCTCTGTGATAGTCATTACCACGGAGAGGTGATCTTTCCCTGTAGTTATTACTACTCTGCCAACGGTTGTCATACGGGTGGTGTCTATTTTGGTCACGATTTGTGTTGTGAGAATAGCCTTGTCGTGTCCAGTTATTACTTCTTTCATCGCGGATTTGCGACGGATGTGACCTGTAATTGTTGTGTTCCTGGTTTCGCGTTCCGCGATTGTCAGTGTCAATTTCTAATTCTTGTAACAGTCCCTGAAAAGCTTCAATGTCGTCTTTGCAACGTCCTGCTAAAATAATATGTCGTAAATGTTTAGGCAGTTTGATTAAGCAAATGCGGATGAGTTCTGAGGGGCTGTATGGGTTTGACAGGTATTGATTCTTGTGCAACATGTCTTCAAAATATTTCACAAGACTGGAAAATTCAGATTGTTCGAAGTGTTTCATCATTATGATGTTATGTTTTACACGGTCTTGTGTAGCTTGAGACCAATATGCTGAGAGGAAGGCATGGTAAAATTCTCCCTCACTGTGGCAATCGTGAATGACCGATCGCATTCTTACAGCTGGTTCATTCTCTAAGTAGCCACACATAAATTCTAATCTGTGTTCTAACGACCAGTTGGGAGGAAAACAATGAGAGAATTGATGGAGCCATGCTTGTGGATGAATGTCGTTGCCAGAATTCTTAAATGTTTTGAATTTACGTGTAGTAATGAACAGCTTATAGTCAAAATCGTCATGTCGGCGAGTCGCATATCGGTCATTGTTAGGTCGTGTCGGCCGTTCCATCTCAAAATTCGGTGCACATTGCCAATTTCTTTCATAACTTCCGAAATGCCCTGTGTTATTATTTTGCGGCTTTTCCGTGTTTCTAAGTCCCTCTTCCCGTGTTGGAGCGCGAGTGTCCTCTGAAATACGTAATTCTTGTATTACCTGTGTCAGCTGATCTTGTACTTCCCGGATTTCTCTTTGGTGTTGTGTATTAATTTGATTCTGATTTTGTTTGAATTTTCTAATTTGTTCATACTCTTCAGTGTCCATGAAAGCTACAGGTGTTGTGTCATTCAGATCATCATCTACCTTTGTAGATAAGTTAGTGAACTGATCTGAAAGTTCGGCTACTTTATCCGATAGTGAAATCATTTCCTCTCTATGTTTTTCTGAACCAAGTTTCAGAGTGTCCATTTGTGTTGCAATCGTGTCTACTGTGACCTTTAAGTTTTCCTGAGTTTTTGCAAGTTGCATAACCGTATCGGTAGATGCAACTGAGTCAAATTTTGCTTGCAAGGTCTCATGATTTTCATGAACAATAGTTTGCAGTTCTTTTATAGCTGCTTCGTGATTCTGTAGTGCATTTTCATGACGCGAAAAAATAGGTTGGAAATGCTCACAAATTTGTGTTTTTACGTCATTACAGACTTTTTCACATTTCGATTCAATGTTATGTAACTCAGTAGTTAAATCTTCACGTGTTTGTTCAAGCGTGGTGTGAAGATTTTGTTCCATTGCGTCTAACTGTTGCTGTGTTTGTCTCTGGTGTTGTTCCATTGTGTCTAACTTTTTAAGATTTTGTCCCATTTGTCTCTGATTTTGTTCCATTTGTTGCATTAATTGCAATAATAATGTATTAGTGTCTGGAATCTGTTTCTCTACGCTTTTCGGCAGTGCATTTGCACCGGCAACATTCACATTTTGACAAGCAGAAAATGTGTCTTGACTTATTTGAGAAAACGGTGATGACCCAAAACCTGAATCTACAGTATTTGCGATATTGTGTTCTGTCATTCCCGATTCCTGAGGCGAGCTGTTGCCGACCAATCGATCGATAACGCTTCCCTGTTCACTACCTGTTTCACTGTCTACACCATTGTTTGCCGCCCGCTCCATTTCCCTATGCGCAATTACCAAATTACTACTTTGAACATCAGTTAATTCATTACTCTGCGGCGCTAACACACTGCCTTCGTCTTCACTGTCATTTCTCAGTTTACTTTGGAGCCTAGTATTACGTTTTTCACACGCCATTATTGTCACAGTATTTCACACGACAACACAGAAAAACACAATTTGAAGAGCAAAATAAAATAACGTAGCAATGGAAATAATGTCTAGTTAATTGCAGCTGCGAAATACTTGGTGCAAATCTACATGCATGCCACAACTGTTTTACTCTACAACAATGAAAAACTACAACTACAAAGGAGATTCTCTCTACAATTACGCGCTAGCAATAAACAAAATCTACACTAATTACACAAACTACAACAAAAAATCAGAAGATTCCAGTGAGGTATCCTTGGCTAAGGGTCGACATATGAAACGTCGCCTTTGAACAATTTTATATATGGCTGTGCTTAACCTGACACACAATATTTTTTAGCGCAACGCAATCTGACTTTCAAAATTCCCTACAAAAGAATGGCCCTGACTAACATTAAACTATACCTTTCACAAATCACTTACCTCACAAAAATCTTCGCTGCTCAAGCTACTGCAATACAGCAAGCGCCACTACTGCCAGCTAAATAAAAGATTCAAACTACTAAAGGCACTAACTACTGATAGGGATAGTTAGCAAATGAAAGATATTAATAGAGAACAAATAATGTATTTACCTTAATATCATCACAAGTCATAATATACATATATCAGTTCATGACAAATTGCAAACCTCCGCCATCTCTCTCCCCACATCCACCACTGCTGGCGGCTCACCTCCAACTGCGCAAGGCTACGCGCTGTTCACAGCCAGCTGCCTAACACTACAATGGCGAGTATTACAACAATGCAAAGCAGACACAGACTGCCCACAGCACAGCCAGTGATTGTTATATTGAGCGCTACGTAACATTGCCAATAAGAAAAGATAAACAGCCTACTTACATAGAGAAAACATAAACAGCCTACTTACAGCTATAGAAGAATGTTGAAAATTAGGCGGACTGATAAGGTAAGGAATGAGGAGGTTCTACGCAGAATCGGAGAGGAAAGGAATATGTGGAAAACACTGATAAGGAGAAGGGACAGGATGACAGGACATCTGCTAAGACATGAGGGAATGACTTCCATGGTAGTAGAGGGAGCTGTAGAGGGCAAAAACTGTAGAGGAAGACAGAGATTGGAATATGTCAAGCAAATAATTGAGGACGTAGGTTGCAAGTGCTACTCTGAGGTGAAGAAGTTAGCACAGGAAAGGAATTCGTGGCGGGCCGCATCAAACCAGTCAGTAGACTGATGACAAAAAAAAAAAAAAAAAAAAAAACACAGTTTATCGTACAGAAACCCGGAAGAAGGATGTATGTCCTGCGCTTGAAATATATTTCTTACATTGGAATATTAACAGTGCTACATTCCATACGATGATAGGTTGGCAATGCAAGCGATCTAACATTATAGGCCATTTTAAGTGCAGAAGGTGCCTTAGGAGTGCGTGTGTTTATGTTCTCTCTTAGCAATAGCTTCCAGGTACCGATCCTAGACTCTAGAACGATACTTTAGATTTCATAGCTTGGTTGATTTATGTAAAAATGCATCGAACTCCATCCGTCTGGACTTCCATCGTGCATAAAAATTATCCGATTGTTGGTCTTCTTAACCATTTGCTTTTACAGCACGACACTTTGAAATCTGTTACTATACATCGACAAGGAGTGCTAAGCTCCTCGACATGGACGCATCTCGAGAAATCTCGTGCATTTGGATGGATGAGGACTTGGAGAGCTCCATTCACTAACGAGACGTGGAGTGTAAAAGTCTACTTCTGATCGGTTGAACATTACTTCGGTTACGGTGCTGCAGGGTGGGTTGGTCAATGACACTGTGATGAGGGTCTTTCACACTCTAATTTTACCCTAAGCAGCGAGAATGCTCTGTGGATCTCATACGCAGAGAGATAGATCGTAAATTAAGCACTGTGCTTGAGATGTTAGAAATATGTAGAGCGCTGTCTGATATACTTTGATGATTTGTGTGTTAGAGAATTAACACTGAATGGACGTACTGAGCAGTCACACATCTACATCCGGAATGATACTCGCAAAGTAGAAAGGGGAGGTTTAGCTATGATACTGAAATTGGGGAAACATGCTGCCACATCACTGATCGGTGTTGAAGTTACTGTAAAATTGCTGAAATTGTTCTGCGCTATCAACTGTGATGCTTATTGTTACAGTACATCGGTGGTGTCTTTTCCATCCCATCCGTGCATTGGCACGCTGTTGGTTACCACATAATAATTGACTGACAGCGCTTGTTTGAGTTAGGGAATGAGTTTCGTGGATGGGTGACACCTTCTGGGGGTTGCTAGCAGCAAAACAGTGATCAAGTGCATGGCTGCAATATGAGGAATCAGCTGAAAGGGAACGCAGAGTCATCATCTATTCCGTCACCCTGTGATAGATAAATTTAAATGTAGAGGTCATCAATTACTTTCAGACATCGGTTTTAAAACTCTCCACAACGCAGCCAAACTCTTCTGGTTTCATTATATTGTAACTGTCTTTTATTTCAAATCATCCACCGTGTGTAGCGTGTTATGGTAGCCGCAGTAACAAAATGATTTACACCATGTGATGTCTAGTTTCCTGCGAGAGGCCGTGTATCGGAGCGTCGTAATATCAGTTTAAGACCTGACACAGACCTCAAAGTCGCGACAGA
The DNA here is from genome assembly GCF_021461385.2 of Schistocerca piceifrons. Taxonomy (NCBI): domain Eukaryota; kingdom Metazoa; phylum Arthropoda; class Insecta; order Orthoptera; family Acrididae; genus Schistocerca; species Schistocerca piceifrons. The sequence goes on from NC_060138.1 coordinate 257,445,894, forward strand.
AAAACAGAATGTATGGCAGTGTACAAAGCGTGCTAGAAAACAATGTTTCGAACAACGACATAGAGTCACAGGGAGCGTCTCTTGCGATTTACAGTATAGTCTGTGGGATACGGTCATCATCCTACAGTACGGGTGATGAAACCTTAAACTGTCCTCTGCAATGGATCAATAGCTTTATTTTTAATAGGATCATCCCGCACAGACAGCAGCAGCAGTTTGACAGGTAAATTCGATGACGGACTGGGTGACCCATTAGGAATGCTATTCTGGGGAGCATTGCGAAATCTCTTTCTCCATGCTGGACTGCACAGCAACCGTGCGTCATTGCACCAGCATCAGTGCCTAGGTGACTTCTGTATCGGATGAAGTTGGTGGAGCTTTTATAGTTCGTAATTTTTCTCTGTTGGGGGCTAGAGAATAACGATGATAGTTTGTTGGGCTGATTGATTTGAATGGACGTGGATCTGCTTTGGACAGTAGTATCTGTATCTAGTTTGCAGACGTACCACATTGTGGGCATTTCCACCGAATGGTCAAAACACAGTCCTGTTGCACTAAATCAGGTCGTTCTGTTTCTACACGGGTTGCAGAAGGTAGTGAATATGTCTTTCCTGACTTCTGCTCAGTTCAGACTTAAATTGGAACGATTACACAGGGAAAGCTGTAGAAATGGGAGCAGTTGCAAGATGCCTAGGGGGTGACTAAAACCACGTCGGAATTTTACTGTAGCAGTCAGGTTTGGGAAAGGTGACTCATTTCGAGACATAGGAGTTGAGTAGTGGTTGTAATCATTAAAGGAATTGTCAATAGGATCCAGCACAGGTATGTGCTTGAATGGAAAGACCTGATTCCATATCATGGACATCATTTATAGCGGATAGCGTAACACTAGAGATCTGAGAAGCTAGTGTACATTTTCTTACGACCTCAATCAGCACACCATCTACTACTGTTTGTGATCTTTCTCGATCAACCATCGCCTATAGCTCAGTGGATATATCACCGAACCTCTGACAAGTGATCGAGACAGAATGCGCTATAAATACTGTAGAAATATCTAGCTGTGGTGGAGTGAGGGATTCGCAAATACCGGTTTCATACTACGTTCCTTAGTCGAATCACTTTCTAAATTGAGTAATTTTATTACGAGGTTGCACCGTCAGCGACGTGTTGGTCTGATACTATATACTCCTGCTATCACCGTCATGGTATTAGTCTGTACAAAAACCACCTCATTCAGCGGTAATGTCGTACCTCGATTTGTAAAGCAGATACAGCTTTTAACATTGATACTTGTATGTATCTATAGAACCAAGACCGCTTGTGACAGTAACATACAGTAGTTGTTGGGATCGGTTTTTTTTTAACATAAGAGACGATTACGGCTCTCTTTCTAAAACACAGTGGTATCACTCACAAGAAAAACTTTTGAGACATGTCCACCCATCGCTGATTTTCTCTCAGTATTATTTTCTGTTGGAGGTAATCGGTTATTGATGAAGTATTATACTTAGTAGTAGGGGGTGCATGATAGGTTCACCTTGAGCATCAGACTTATAAAGTATGTGTTTGTGTTCTGACATATGCAAAGGAAATGACTATGTCCATTCATAAGTAACGTACGGATTTGACGTCTAGTACTGTGACAGCAATTGGAAGAGTATGTCAAGTCATAAGAACGGTACTGATATTTCTATTTCCAGAGCCATAAGCCGTCAACAGGGTGTATTTCCAATACTTCGCTCATTGTCGAATGTCGTTCAACTGAGACCGCGATCGTAACATTTAGTTGTAAGTACAGGGATAAAATATAAATGTGACCGATTTCTTGGGATGATTGATTCTACCTGTCCGTGCTCGGCCTACAGCGCCGGTGACCTGTGTGGGGGTGATTCACGTTCCCCTTTAACGGTAGTAGCTGTCAGAATGGAGAGGCCTGTTGAAATATAGGAATGTAGATGAATGAAGGTGTTCTCTAGTCTACCGTTTAGTGAACTAATACTTAGTATGTGTTGGATAGCTTTTGTGATCTCGTGGAAATTTGAGAATGAATACGGCGATGCGTTTGCACTGGACCATTATTCCCTCCCATGTAAATTGTTCGGTTGACTGCTTTTGCACGTTTCGCGCCTTTATTTAGTTGAGAGAAAATCGTTATGGTGTGTGCATCTAGCATGTGGATGACACGTTTGCCGGTTCTCTAGACATGAGAAACACCTTAGCTGATCTTTTAAACTACAGGGATGATTTCGAATCTGTTACATCACCAAGATCGGTATTCACAGGTGGAAATATCAGTTTTCGTCAGTTTGTTTCTAGTTTCTCAGTGGTCCAGAGCACGCTCCACCTAGCTAAACTTTCGGGTTTGATTAGAAATAATTCCCAGTATATATCTTCGAAATTATCTGGTAGGATACTGCTGCGTGCGAACCATGCGACATTAGATTGTTCTTGTAATCTCAGAGTCTGGAGATGGGTGTAGAAATGTGAGCAAACATGTAGGTCCGGACCAGAAACAGTAACACGTTTGTACTGGGGGGTGGGGGGAAGGAGCCAGTCTTTGCACAAAAGTTCTGAGAGTGACTTCGATTGAACAAGAGTCTATCTGTATTTGACGAGATGTATGGCAATTTGAGAGGTTTAGTTGTCGGTGCAATATGGCGATCAGTGTAAAATAGTTTATTGCTGCAGTATGTCACGTCTGTAGAAAGAAAGAAAAGGCGGACGGTGCTTTCCTAGGACTGACGACCATCGTGACTTATAGCCAGTGTTAGTGTAGGAATACCATAATTTTTTCGGGTGCTGTATGGATATAAAAGATAACTGCATTGTTTGTGTAAAATGTGTATATATTACGTTGTAAAGTTACAGTGGTTTATGTTGCGGCATGACTAGAGAGTATGACTGTGTGTCCAATCGTGAGGGATGTATAGATTCAGCACATCGTTAACCGTGAGGGTATGAGAGAGATTTTTTAAGTGGAAAATTATGTGTGCTATAGATACTGATATTCTTTACCGAAGCACAGCCGTCAAGAGGAGACATGACCTGTACATCGATCGGTGTCAGACTGTAGCAGCAATCGTAATATTTACACTGGTAAATATGTTCCTGGCTTCCAATATTCTTGTGAGCCTCATATGTATTTGATGATCTCTAGACAACTTTGCGGGTTCAGCTGTCAATGCAATTTAGCAATCTGTGCAAAATAATTTTACCGCTGAAAGTCCCATCTGCAGAAAAAAAGAAAAGGTGGATGGTGCTTCGATACCGACGGCATCAGTAATTCGGCAGGTAAATTCGATAAGAGCCAATCATGATACTCAATTCATTAACATCCCTTGTTCTGGGATACAGGAGCCTCTACATAATGGTGGGAACGTTTGTGTGTGTTGAAAGCAGGAAGGGTAACACGTGATGGACTGGGGTATCACCTTAGGATCACTGGGAAGAGTGCATTCCATAATACTCTGCGCTATTTGCAGTTAAACATGGTTAGACAAGTCTATCATGTCGCACTAGGAACAATGCGCCCTGTGCTACTCTGCCGTCAACGGTAAAGACAAATGTTGCCCGGAGGTGTCTCAAATATGGGAGCTGTGTGAGCACGCCTTGGAGTTCTGTGATGTCAGTATAACACTTACTGTATACCCGAAAATAGAGGCAACATTCACCTGTGCCCGACAGCGGCTCGTGGCTGTGACAACGCGCACTCCCGCCCAGTCGCGTCAGCAATGGTGCCTAGGTGAACGCATATTTCGAGAGGAATTTCTCAGGTATTAAGTATCAGAGGGATGTCGCCACCTCACACGTGCAGGCATCCGTGTGCGGTTAGACAGCTGATGGCTGCGTCACTTTGCGGGGCTGCAGGTAGCCTCCTGTGTGACCTACTGGACAGGGTGTGGTGAACAGCTTCTGTGTACATTGATTGCGTGTCTGTTGCATTATTTTGCGAGCAGGTCTGTAGGCTGCGCTATGCATTATTTGGGCAGTTTACGAGTTGACTTCGTGTCTGCACATCTGTGTACTGCATTATTTAGGAGGAGTCTTCATGTCTACTGAAATTATTTCAGTAAATTAGAAGCTCTCTGTGTGTCTGCAGAGTGTTATTTAGGAGTAGTTTACAGGGATGTGGGCTTTGTGGTGTGACCGTAAGAATGTGTTTTGTATTCATGTGATAAATATACTCCATCCCTAAATAAATTGTTCCAAAATAAATAAAGTGTACTCCTTCCTTACTTTATCCAGCAGCCCAGCACAGGCTGAGTCATTTTCGCTCCTTTTTCCCCCTCCAGACCACCATCTTGGATTACATTACAGGAGGGATGATAGCACCCTCTGGTGGCAGTACTGTGTACTAGCTCAGTTGGAGTCTAGATCTCATGGTGGAGACATTGCCTGCAAAATAAAAACTTATGTCCAATACAGGAAGAGTGGTTTTAACGCCATTTCCCCCGACCATCTTGGATTACGCCATGAAATGGACGATATCGCTCTCTGGTGGTGGTACTGTGTCCTAGGTCCAGGCCTCGTGGTGAACACACTATTTGCCGCGATCTTGGATAACAGTACTTGCGTCATCAGCTGAAGTCATGGCTGTCCTCTTGGATTACATCTTGGAATGGATGACAGTGCCCTCTGGTGGTGGTACTGTGTTCTAGGTCAGTTGGAGTATGGACCTCCTGGTGAACGCACTGGATGGTGGTGCTTCTCTAATTCTTTAAATAAAGAATGGTGCATGATTTCGACACTTGACGACTAGCAAGCATGTTTGCAGAGTCTGTTACATGGATTATTACGTTGACAATTCATAAGTTGTTTGGCTGTCTGGACGTAAATGTATTGCATTATTTACGTATGGTTTGCATGTCTGTAGGCTGTGCAATGCGTTATTTTGACAGTTTACAATTAGCAGATGCATGTGCATTATACACGAGTTATTTAGGAATAGTTTGCAGGTCTGTATGCCGTGTGGCATGTCAGAGCATGTGTTCTGTTTCACTGCGATAAATATGCTCCATCCCTAAATAAATCATTCCAAAATAAATAAAGTACGCTCCTTCCTCTCTCCACCAGCCCAGTGCAGATTGAGTCCTTTTCCCACCAATCCTTCGGAAGAGGTGGCGGTAGGGTGATTTAGGTTAGTGCAGGTGGCCAAGCGACCGATCTTGCTGCAATTTTCTTAGGTTGGTAGAGACCTTTCATTACCACCAAAATTCAAACTTGGTGCCAGTTCCTAGGGAGAAGTGGTGGTCAGATGACTTAGGTTAGGGGAGGTGGCCCAAGTGCCCTATCTTCCCTCGATTTTCTTAGGTTAGTAGAGGTAACCAAGATGTGATGCATTATCCTGTTGGAATTTGAACTTCCTGCCATTATTATGGGGGAGGAGAGGGGAGAGGAGAGGGAGTTAGGTCAGTGGAGATAGCCCAATTGTCCTATCTTCCCGCCAAAATTCAAAGTTCCCAACAAAAGCCACCATATTGGATGACATCATCACCGCCATCTTAGATAGCAGTACTTCGAGTTGCTGTCCCCCTTGCCCCAATACTCCCGTTTCTCAGTCTCCAGCTGAAAGCGATCATACTTTAAGTACATATGGAATTTCTCTGTGGTGAATAGCACTTCGACGCCTCGAATTCGTTTACGGAATATTTTCCGAATATTCCGCTTTGAGAGATGTCAGCAACATTGCAGCATATGCGACAGAAGGCCTCCCCTCTTTCCCGCCCCCACAACATGCTCCTGTAGCAGCAACCCAGCCTCACCAGACATTGAATCAGCGGATTTCACTACGAATTCACGACTGAAATCTGGCATAGACAATTCCAGTCCACACGATAAAGCTGCATTGTCCTTCGAAGGCAGCTTGTTCAGAGGCGCCCCTCTTTTTGAATTTCATCCCTGCCCTCCTCCGTTGATAAGTGACGCCGCAAACCGGTCGAAATTCGGCACAAAACTGATGGAAGAAGTTCGTCACTACTATGGAGGCGGCATGAGTGAGTGACTTCAGTGCGCTGATGGTCAATACTGACCAGCCACTTAGAAATTAGGCGTTCCAGGAAGGATATCTCTGGCTTAGTGAAATTAACCTTTTATGACTTGACAGTGAATGCAACCTCCTTGAGCTGCTGTTGCACCTTTCTGATATGCACTAAGTGCTCATCAGATGTCACTAAATATAAAAAATTTGTCAAGATAATCAAAAACACAACGAAATTTGAGCCCATGTGGTACCGTGTCCAATATCCTGGATAAAAAGGCAGCTCCAGTTGACAATCCAGACTGAACCCGATTTATCTCAAAGCTTAAAGTCTGTTGTGAAGACTGTTACCGGCCTCCACGCCTTGGCCAAAGGGATTCAATAATTTGCTTGTTTAAGGTCGAGGAAGTTAAACACGCTTGCCATCTGGAACTACCTGAAACATGAGTGCAGGTCAGGCAATGGAATACATTGGAATATTACTTTTTTATTACAGTTCGCTACTGGATGCACTCCATCCCTGCCCTTGAGTACCAAAAAAATGAGTGCCACATAAGGCAACTTTGAGGGCCTTGAAACGCATTCTGCTAACATCAATCTTATCAATCACTTCATTAGTGGAGGGGGGGGGGGGTGGACAACATGTACAGAGCATGTCAGACAGGAATATTATCCGTCAGCTGAATCTCATATTCTTATATTCTTCACCCTAGACCTTCCCCAATTAATCTGACATCAGGTCATGGAACTCTTCGCTTAATTTCTTAACCTACTGAACTTGTCCAGGTCCAACATGCTTGGAAGTATAAGGGTCTGATATTGCAGAATTTCCGGCCATAGGACGACACCCTTGGCCCCTTCCGAATACGTGCTGGCAAAACATGTGGATATGATATTCCACATCAAAAGAAAGGTGGAACGCGCCCCGCTTCCAGTCTAAAATTGAACCCACATGATAAATAACACTGACACCAACCATGGAGGGCACAGACAGATCGTGTGCCATGCTCACCTTAAATTTCCACGTGAAATTTTGAACACTTATCTTTATTTAAAACTCCCCCAGCAACTGCATTTGCCCAGAATTGGCCACTTGCACTTGCATCTTGCAACATTTAAGTTCAGGAAATTTACAAACTCCGCGTTTAACCCTGTACCAAGCTTCGCTAATCAGACTGTACAAACTTACCGATTAGAGAAGCGCGCACAGAAGCTCTTCATTGAAACTCGCGCGCACATACAGGGCCCTTAAGCCGGAGGTCGCCATCGATTCACCTTAAACACATCTCCTTAGAGGCTCCGCCCTTCGTCCTGTGCCAAATGGCTCCACAAGTCTGAGGTTGAGTATAAATTCTTTTTTGTCTGACCTGCCATCCCGCACGTTGCGGTCGGCTTTTCTAACTGTTTCAAACACGGTGACCACTCTTTATAATTGCTCAAAACCGATCGGCCTCTCACAGAAGGTAGTCTTAGATCGATCATAGAAATGCATGCCTTCTGACATGTTAGCCACAATCTGGAGTTCAGTTAATTCCAGACAAATGCTTTGTTCGAAGATCCGTACCCTTTTTACATAATCTTCTAACAATTACCAAACACCCTGGACACTAAAATATCTCCTCTCAAATTGGCTCTGAGCACTATGCGACTTAACTTCTGCGGTCATCAGTCGCCTAGAACTTAGAACTAATTAAACCTAACTAACCTAAGGACATCACACACATCCATGCCCGAGGCAGGATTCGAACCTGCGACCGTAGCGGTTGCACAGTTCCAGACTGTAGCGCCTAGAGCCGCACGGCCACTCCGGCCGGCTATCTCCTCTCAATTAACTGGTAGCGTACGCGAGCCGAAAAGGAAAACTAACCGACTAAAAGCATAAAAACATAAAGTGAAACTAGATTTGCGTAGCGTGCCTCATTAACTGTTCAGGCCGACAAGGCATCATTGGACTCAATAACTATTAATGTTGCTCATTACTCGAAGTTACCATTTCTCCCCGATCGTGTAATTCGAGAAGAAAATCTAACGGTCGATCCACCTCCTCGACTGATATGATTGACAGCACTGCCCTTCTCGCAACAGGCCGGTAAAGAGATTTTGTGTCTTACAGACATGTCAAGGCACCCTTGCCTCAGTTCTCTCTTAACATAATGCTTCAGAGGATTTTCCCTTGCAATCGGTCGTTTGAATGACATTCTTCATCCCGTGCACTGTTTCTAATGACTCCTTGCTAGGTGACTTCTCTGCCTTGGCGCTCAGTGGCTGTTTCCTTTTCATTAACTCCTTGTAATGCTTCGGAAACCAACCGGTTGCATTAGCAGTACGTACTGTATAACGGACAGCGCGCGCCCTATTTCTACCCAATTGCGCGCGCGAAGGCTCAGCCCCTTCAAGAAACGGTAATAGAGATGTAGTTCAGTCAAGGCACAAGCAGTACTAGAGCGACGCTAGTCACCTCTTGCGCCCGCAGGGTGGGTGCTGTGACCGCGCCAGCCGTCGTGTCGACTCGGCCAGGCTGCCCATCGCCTCGTACCCCAAGTATCAAGTTCATACCGAAGATTGCCATCATGCAACTCCGTGACGCTGGGCACCTCGCTCCATGCCATCCTAGAATACATGTAGTGACTACAAGAGTAAGTGCTCCACAAAAGTAAACTTTCCCAAAAGTTTGCAACAATATACAGGATGATTATAATTAAAGTTAAACTTTCAAACCGTTTCAGAAATAACACCACTGGTCAGAATGACATCAAATTATGACGGAATATTATCGGAGAAGGGGAAAGACGTATGGCAGAAGAAAAATAAATAGTTGCAAAATGTAGCACTAGATGGTGCTGTAAGCATCATAATTTAACAGTGGTCGACTACAAATGACAAATGAATCATACAACAATGCCTAAGGTGTACGTTTGACGCTAAACAAACTGCACTACTCAATGCGCATGGGTGTACAGGTATGATACTGTTAATTACGTAAGCCCATACCACGGCAAAATCATATCACATCGGATGGGAAAAATTGTTTATTTAATTGTTCTGAGGCGAAAAACCGCACAAAAAGCGTCACTGACATCGGTGTTTAATTGGCCTGAGGCCACAAACCGAATAAAAAGCATCACTCACATCGGTTTTTAAATTTCCTGAGGCCAAAAACCGCATAAAAAGCACCAGTCAAAATCAAACCGGATTATTAAATTACGTGTGACCGGCGCAAAACATGTTCATTATGGTTTCCACCGTTTTCTGCAACAAGTTGAAGTCGAGAAACAACATGTACCACAATTGATCGAAGTGTTTCCGGGGTCACGTTCAGAATACGTTGCCTGCAATGCAGCTAAGTTTGCAATCGGAACTCTGAACACAGCATCTATCAGATGGTCCCCCAGCCATAAGTCACACGGATTAAGTTCAGGTGATCGAGACGGCCAGGCTGCAGGGAAATGGCTGCTGATAATTCCAACATTTATACAATGGCGCTTCAGCAGCTCCTTAACTGGATTTGCGATGCGCGGAGGTGTGCCATCTTGCATAAAAATGACCCCATCCATACATCCACGCTGTTGGAGAGCTGGAATGACGTGGTTGCGCAAAATACACTCATAGTGCTTACCAGTGACGGTACAGGTAACAGGGCTGGAAACATCTGTCTCTTTGAAAAAATATGTCTATCTGATAAATGATGCCGTAAACCCGCACCAGTGATCTTTCCCGGACGAAGTTCAAAAATTTTCAAATATGTGTGAAATCTTATTGGACTTAACAGCTAAGGTCATCAGTCCCTAAGCTTACACACTACTTAACCTAAATTATCCTAAGGACAAACACACACACCCATGCCCGAGGGAGGACTCGAACCTCCGCCGGGACCAGCCGCACAATTCAAAAAAATGGTTCAAATGGCTCTGAGCACTATGGGACCTAAACATCTGTGGTCATCAGTCCCCTAGAACTTAGAACTACTTAAACCTAACTAACCTAAGGACATCACACACATCCATGCCCGAGGCAGGATTCGAACCTGCGACCGTAGCAGTCGCGCGGTTCCGGACTGAGCGCCTTAACCGCGAGACCACCGCGGCCGGCAGCCGCACAATTCATGACTGCAGCGACCTAGACCGCTCGGCTAATCCCGCGCGGCAGGATGAAGTGGTAATGGTTGATTTGCGTGTGGATTTTCCGTTTCCAATATTCAGAAATTCTGTATATTGACGTATCCTGTCAGATGTAAGTGAGCTTCGTCTGTTCATGAAATCTTCCACGGCCAATCATTGTTCACTTCCATGCGAGCAAGAAATTCTGAAGCAAAGGTCTCTCCTGCAGGCAGGTCATCAGGAAGCAACTCGTGCACATGGGTAATTTTGAACGGATGGCAAAGAAGGGTGTTTTGTAGGACTTTACGCACCGTGCTCACAGGTATGCCCAATGTTCGGGCAATTCTCCGTGCACTACAGGTTTGCACACCAGCACTCAACTCCTCCTGCATTGCTGTGGCCACTGCTTCCACTAACGTCGAATCTATTCGTTTCCTCGCTGTAACGGGTACACATCAAAAGAACTCGCCTTTTCGAATTTCCGAATCATTTTCTCCAGAGCCACGTCAGTCATCGAACTAACGTCTTTTTTCAAACCCTTCAGTGTCCGGAACTTATGCAAAGCGACCTGTGCACAGTCATGATTCTTCTAATACAGCTTTACAAGCATATCGCGATCCTGCATAGTAACAGTAATGGCGATAGTCGCAGACGCAAAAGGGGGAAAATCTGTGTACCCGGCGTGTTTATACCAACTTCAATGGGTCGTGCACATGACAGGTGTTTTCACTTACGTATTCTGACACATACACCTCCACCTATTAATCAATTTTCGCACTTTTTTTTTTTCTTCTGCCACACGTTTTCCCCCTTCTCCGATAATATTCCGCTGCAATTTGACGTCATTCTGACCAGTGGGGTTATTTGTACAGAGTTATGAAAGTGTAACTTTATACTAAAATGTAGACTTTCAAGGCCGGAAATATCATGTCCATTATTATCCGGGCTGTTATGCCGTGGTCGGTTGATGAATTCTGTGTCGATTCCCAACGTTTCGTCTCCGACTGCGGGAGACATCTTCAAGGGGGTCCGTAGCTCGATGGAAGGTCCAACACACTGACTGCCGCTAAATTCCGTGTCCGCGCGCTCCCACGCCGCGGTGTGACGTCACGTGTTTTGAAAACGTCAGTGCAATTGGCCGCTGTCCGTCGCCGTCGATCGCCGTTGCCATCACCAAGTAGTGGACGGGTGGTACACATCTTCTTTAACACCGGCATCCACATAACGTTTAATTTCACGCCCTCCTCCTTTCAGTTGAAATTATTTGGGTGTTTAGCGATTTCGATTGCCTCGCTGTAAAGCCTTTCGTATTATCCGCTTGTGGCCGCTAGTACTTGCGTCTCCTCGAAACGAATATTGTGGTTCCCTGGCTGGAAAGCATGCTCCGCAACAGCTGATCGTTCCGTTTCTACTCTTCTACAATTTCCCTTGTGCTCTTCCAAACGTTTAGAAATAGTTCTTTTAGTGGTACCCACATAAACGTCACCACAGCTGCATGGGATCCTATACACTCCAGATTTTTCCAATGGTTTGCGAGCGTCCTTGGCAGGCTTAAGGTATTCCTGTATCTTCCTGGTGGGCTTGTAAATTACGGTAATATTCCGCTTCGTCAAGATCCTCCCTATTCTTTCCGTTACATTTTTAACAAACGGCAGGAAAACCTTAGATTTTGCAGTAGCCTGTACGTCAGTATGATTTCTGCGTGGCTGCCTCAGCGCACGTTTTATTTCGGCGGACGAATATCCGTTCTTCATTAGTGCATTGTGGGGATGTTCCATCTCAGCGTCGAGCAACTCAGGTTCACAAATATTTCTAGCTCTGTCCGCTAACGTCTTGATAACACCCCGCTTCTGTTGTGGGTGCAATTAACGGTCCGTGTGCGTGGGTTTGCGGTATACTGAGTGGCCCAAACTACCATTTTCGTTTCTAAAAACAAGCACATCGAGAAAATGTAATTTGCCGTCTACCTCCTCCTCCATTGTAAACTGAATTCTCGCGTTTATGCTGTTCAGATGTTCGTGGAACCGGCTTAGTTCCTCCCTACCATGTCTCCACAGCACAAACGTGTCATCCACGTATCGGAACCATACATTTGGTTTTTTGCTGGCAGTACCTAAGGCCTGTTCTTCGAATTTCTCCATAAAGAAGTTTGCAATTACGGGACTTAGGGGGCTTCCCATAGCCACGCCATCCATTTGCTCATAAAACTGTTCATTCCACTTGAAATATGTGGTCGTCAAACAACACTTAAACAGTTCTGAAATGTCTGCAGGAAAAATTCGATCCAGCTGTTCCAATACATCATTAAGTGGAACCATGGTAAACAGCGATACCACATCGAAGCTGACCAATATGTCCTCCGGCTGGACCACTATGCCATTCAATCTGCTGATGAAATGTGTCGAATTCTTTATGTAAGAGTCCGAACGGCCCACATGTGGTTTTAAGAGCGTAGTCAAAAACTTGGCTAACGAGTAGGTGGGCGAACCAATGGCACTTAATATCAGTCTTAACGGCACATTTTCTTTATGAATTTTGGGCAATCCATAATGCCTCGGTGGTAGCGCAACCGAATTGCAGAGACCTTTCTGTACACTCTCTTCAATGGAGGACTTTTTATTAACCGCGACACAGTTCTGAGAACGTTGTTAGTGGGGTCCTTATTCAGATTCCTATATGCTTGCGGATACAGTAGATCAGTAATTTTACTCTGATAGTCGGCCACATCCATAACCACCGTTGCGCTTCCTTTGTCAGCTGGGAGAACCAAAATACTATCGTCGTCATTCAGGAGTTTTAAAGCTCTTCTCTCACCCACAGTTATATTACTTTTCGGCGGTTTTGCATTGGCTAATATTCTCACTGTTTCTTACATCAATTACGTCAAATTAAAATTAAAGCATTTATAGCCCTCGGTCGCAAAAACTCTTACGTCAAAATCAATCATTGAAAGAAAAGACCATTAATAGTTCCAATACAAGCACAACGCTGGTCAAGCACCAGCTTTAATTAACTTCCAACCGGCACCGAATTCTGGTGTAAATTTTAATTTTTTTTTTTTAAAAAAAAGAAGAACTTCAGCCTCGTAATTCAAAGCAGAACGATGGTCAATCTCCAGCTTTATGTCATCTCAAACCAGCCGGCACTAAAGATGCCTACGCAGAATTATTGACGTAAAAATTCAGATACGAAGTACCAATTTTTCGAAACAGAACTGCTGGTCAAACTCCAGTTTCAGTCACAACCAGTTAATTCAAGGCACCAGGTGCGTACCGGTATTGACAGCGTAACACCAGTTTCCTTGAACCAGTGCAATTTTTTATCCCAGTAAAAACACTGCTCTGGTTTCAGATCCAAACTAAAGAGGCGGTGCCAACGGCTGCCGCGCATCAACCAGACATAAGCAATCTTGAGACACAACATTCGCAGCTCACTGTCTCATCTTCCCAAAGAACCACCACACATCTGTTCGAACTCTACGGTCGCTAACTGTCTCCCCACAGACCTCAAGTCTTCATCAGCTAGTCATAGCTGATATCATGGCAATTTTAATGCTTCTTCTTAAAACGGTACTAACACAAGAGGCAAACTCAGGCGGCTTCTAGCAGTAACGATGATACGTACCTCGTCACTACCCCGTCAGGCTGTGTCCTACCTCCACCTCCGAAGCGATCTCAGGACACTGGCAACAGACCAAAAACGCCGCTCCAACCGACGCTGCTCCTGGGCGCGCCACAGTGCCATCAGCATTTATAGCGGCCCAAGCTTTAGTTACAGCCGCGCGCTCTTCAAACTCAACGAGCAGCCGCAGGTGTTTCAACTTGTCGCACCATCCGTGCGGGACAGTTTTTATATATGAATGTGTTGGATAAACTTGAGAGTTACGCCCATGGGATAAAATTCTCGGGAGGACTGTTGTACGAACAAAGTGATTTTGCGCGTAGTATTGTTATTAAATTTTTGTTGACGTGTTTCAGTCTTTAACAGTCCTTCGCCTTGGGATGGGACGGGCGCTTTACCAGGCGTCTGCTGTTGCGGTCCGGTGTGCATAGAATCTGACGAAACCTCAGCGTAGCGCTGCTTTCAGCCTGGCACACACGCTGTCGTCACGTGGACCGTTCCTTCGAGTGTCAACGTTGAGTGTGCCGAGTTCGACCTGCCGCTGAACGCTCAGAAACGGTAATTTGCGGAAAGGTCTTATGGGACCAAACTGCTGCTGTCCCTAAGCTCGCACACTACTTAATCTAACTTAACCTAACTTACGCTAAAGATAACACACACACTCATGCCCGAGGGAGGACTCGAACCTCCGACGGGGACAGCCACGCGAACCGTGACAAGGCGCCTTAAACCGCTCGGCTAGGACGCGCGATCGACGCTCAGAAACGATGTAGTCTGTGCAAACGGTGCATGTGTCTCAGTGTGATATACGCGATCATAGAACGATCCAGCGGCAGTTGTAAGATTTGTGCGGCTAGTAAAGCACGTGGATTATGTACGAAATGGACGGGCGTAAAATTCCAACGTCAGCTCTGTCAAAACGCACATTTCCTCCAGTTTTCGTATACCATGTTGTCCTGTCTGTAATTCACACAAATAAACGCTTCAATACTCATGAGAAAGTTATTAGGCAAACAAGAATGGTCCATATACAGTCAGTAAGGACATCAGATTACAAAAATTGTATTACAAGTAGCACGTTACAAATTTACAATAGCCTTCTACGTACGATAAAAATTTCATCATTCCCACTTTTCTTATTTGAAATCCGTTTCTGTTTATTAGTAGAATTTTTAGAACATCTGAGGCACAAGAATAAACAAGAAAGCGCAAATATCACACTGTAAGTAGTGCACTCCTGAGAGAGAAGGCACTTAAATTTACATAATATCGAAGATTCTAGGATATATTTGTATTAAATTAATAATGAAGCCTCGGAATCTATTAGAAAACGAGAAGATGTGTGATGTAACGAGATGTGAACCTGCGATACATGACACTACTCTTCGTATCTCTGCTCTCTTTTCATTACTCTAGGTTGAAGTCCCGAAACATTCGACCTTGTGTTGTGGGTTATTATTTACTGACGGCTTTCATCGCAGTTATTTTACTTACTGACATTTAATTATAACAAATAGTACGAAGAAAAATGTGTTTCTGAGGTATCTTCAGTGTGACTTTGCCTTCAAAACGGCAGGTTTTCGTAATGCAAAAGTTACAATTCGAAAACTGTTTAGCGACGAATGATGTTTCCGGTTATTTTATCGCAACAAATCGTACCACTAAACGATGAGTTTCCAAGAGATCTGTTTGTTGGTGCTTTGAAATGGCATGTATTCATCGGACGTAAGTGATAATCTAGAACCCACTAGACATGAGGCTCAACCGAAAGACAGTGTGGTGTATTGGAAAGAACGTTCATATCTTCCACCTTATCGGTCTACGTTTCAACGCATGTACAGAATATCTGTAATGTTTGATATCCTTCTGCACGTTCTGAAAGTCTACCCAACGTACTTTTTTTGCACTTTGACGTCAGAAACTCGGCACACTCAACGGTGACGTTCGAATGCACGGTTTCTCTATGATGGTCTAATAGAAAGAAGAGAGGGGTTACTTTGAACGTTTTTTTTTCTTCCGTTTAATACAATAAGTTTGTAATTAATGTTTCATTAATGTTTAATGTGTCTTGCTTTGGCATCTTTTATGTATAAATTATTTCAAACTCGTATTTTAGATATTTTAGTACATGTAAAATGCAGTGTTTAGCACTACAAGCGTTTTACACCGATCGAATTCTTTTAAAGTCTTTTATATAAAACGACAATATTTAAGTTTGGCTTGAGTACGCTACAGTGAACTGAAAGTTGCGTTAAGACTGGTTACTTTGTAAATAGCAGATACTGTATGATATACGATTTTGGTTTTCATTAAATGAAAAATTAGTTTGCTACAGAACTTTAGTGTTGGATCAGATTCAACAATTCTTTTAGCTTCGTAATATTGCAAATATAGGAGTCGAGGCCAACTGCAATATAATTTTGTTGTGAGACAGATCTGAAGATGGCGATACCGGTCATTTTCAGACAAAAGAGCAATCACAGAAAAAAGCTTTCTTTGTACTTCATTTGACTGCAAATCTTCACATCTGATTTTTTGACGGATTCACTGCATCGTTTTTCATCATTCGTTTATTTGATGTGGACTAGCATAATTGTGATTGAACAAAATGGTCTCTAAAACGATACCTTTTGGTAGAGTGTAAACTACTGCCAGCATTCGACGAGATGACGGAGAAATATCCCTGGCCAGTAGAGCTGCCGTTTAACAGTTTAGCACTGTACCATTGTAATCCTAATCATCACTGTCTGACATATTATCAAGCAGCTGCCCCTTCTGGACTGCAGGATTTCTAGCTTTGCATGCCTTCCGCTGTGTTGCACCCAACAGAAGCTGAGAAGAAATGAATCCCCGGAGACGAAATCTTTCAACCTACAAATTTCGCACTTCCCTCTTCTCGTCTCTACTGGTGCCATTTGATCTGTAGATGCCTAATTGAGCGTACGTTCCTTAAGATATGCGCTCCGTCTTCAGGCCAAAAGTGGCCCATCGGGACCATCCGTCCTCCGTGTTATCCTCAGCTGAGGATGCGGATGCGGATAGGAGGGGCGTGCGGTCAGCACATCGCTCTCCCGGTCGTTATGATGGTTTTCTTTGACCGGAGCCGCTCAATTGGCATCACGAGGCTGAGTGCACCCCGAAAAATGGCAACAGCGCATGGCGGCCCGGATGGTCACCCATCCAAGTGCCGACCACGCCCGACAGCGCTTAACTTCGGTGATCTGACGGGAACCGGTGTATCCACTTCGGCAAAGCCGTTGCCTCTTCCTTAAGATACGACCGTGGTTTTCAGAGTGCTCTAGTACAGTAATGAGCCTATACGATACTTCCCACAGAATGATTGAGTGTAATATTGGGGCGCTGCGGTTATATGACGCTGTATGGAAAGGATATAAGCAGCGGAAATGTTGCAACTGCATCAGTCCAATGCCGACGGCTAGAAAAGTGATCTTGATTGTCCTAAAATAGCTGCAACAATTTCACAGCTGTTAGAAGCGAATGACTACACGATATTCCAATATATCAGTGGGCTTAGACGTTTTCTTTCGGCACCTCCAACGGAGAGATACAGTCGCAAGTGCTGAAACATGTAAGAATAAAAGAAAAATAAACAAACGACGCCCTTCGTAAGGGAGAAATTCTCTCCAATTTTTCTTTACAAGGACGGAAAATGAGATAATCTACAGCACATAAAAAAGGACAAAAATCTCATATTGTCGCTGCTGTGACAAATTTTTCATCGTCACCTCTATGAGACGAATTGTACTGAACTGAAATTTAGTTATTGTTTGTTGACCAGCTTCCACGTTTTGTGTACACGCCACAGTACACAGGAATGTGCACATGGCAGGAAAAATTTCTGGCGTTGCACAGTGCCCTCCAGGGGCGTCGATGAGAGCACAGTTTTAATTGACCTGTCACTCAGAAATACTGCGTAAAGTACACGCATTCACAGGAACGCATGTTTACATTCGACTGGTGAGCGTAAAGAATCTGCTGCATTAGTAAAATATAAAATAAAAAAAGAAATGTCGTCCTCATTTAAAGATAATTTACGTTATAAGTGACTTTAATAACCTTTTTATAAAATATTTTGCTTTTCATTGTGATCTTTTGAATCCTTCAGAATGTCAGTCCTAACATGTCTCTCACCCTCGCTGTATTTTGAATGTTTATTTAGCGGTCTCAAATTCAATCGACGGCAACTGGAAATTAATAAGAAGATACATACAGGCGAAGAAAGGAAATCTGAGAGCTTGTTACCAATCTCTTGGCCATGTTTCAGTCTTTTACTTCTGATTCAAGCAGTGTTCACTGTAATTTAACAGATAATAAAACGTCTTGGGCTGTATTTAATAACTAACCAGAAGTAGTTACAATTATAGTCACTAAACAGTTTCATTGTAACAATACTTCAGTCAGCTCTCATACTCATCATTGTCCTTACAAAATTATTTTTATTTTAGATAGTATCGCTCTTTAATATTTCCCACCATCACTGCTGAATCTTAAACGAAACACACTTTAAAACAATTATCATTTATCACGCACGCGCAGTTATTAATCTTATATACTTGAGCCACGGGAATACGACATGACTTCCTACATAACTTTTTATCACATTAAATTACCTCGAATCCATTAAAAATGTTTGTTTTTATCGCTATTCAATTTCTTATCTTCCTTCGAGATTTATCTCACTTTTAACATTCACAAAATTCAGAATATTACCTAGTTTCACTCAAGATTCTCTATCTTTCTTTGCGTCGCGTTTTCATATACGATCCATTCCCACTAGTCGCTTCATCCGGCCGTGCTAACCACAAATATCTCCGTAAAACTGTGTTCACATTAAACAACTTGTCAACGGCTGAGCGAGACACTAACACCCTCAGAACTTTTACGTCTATGTTCTTTACTATTATACTAACTACTTCTTTCGTAAGCCCGCATCTCGTGGTCGTGCGGTAGCGTTCTCGCTTCCCACGCCCGGGTTCCCGGGTTCGATTCCCGGCGGGGTTAGGGATTTTCACTGCCTCGTGATGGCTGGGTGTTGTGTGCTGTCCTTATGTTAGTTAGGTTTAAGTAGTTCTAAGTTCTAGGGGACTGATGACCATAGATGTTAAGTCCCATAGTGCTCAGAGCCTTCTTTCGTAAACAAAGTGTAGCAACCTGCCACTGAATCGATTTTCTGCCATTTCCTTTCACCACGACACCGACTTTCCTCTTTAGAGCACGTGTTGTAATTTCTAAGTGTTTCTACGACACGAGTGATTTCAGTTGCAGTTATTAAGGTTTAGAGCGACGTCATTGCATTTTTATGTTAAGCGGAGTGCGCTGTTTCACACTTCTTTGCACTAACGTATAGTAAGATTGTATCAGACTGATACAATTAAAGACATGAACAGCGGTTCGCAATTTTCTTTTTCGTCTTACCTTTCCTATAACAACCGCGTCACCTAAATGTGAAACTAATTAGTAATATTCAAAAAGGTCATTAATAAAAAAAACTTACAATTGCAGTTGTGATGCAAACGCCTCTGCAGCCGGTGTGTCTTCGAGCAAAATCTTTTTGGGTACTATTGCGTTTCATATTGTGAAACGAAATGTCAATGATACAGCGAAAGCTGACGTTTTTGACAGAGTGGCAACTCCATCGTCCCTAACACAGCGCAAAACTGGAACCAGCCGAGTAAACTAATAGCTGCGTAGATACCTGTCGACAAGGTTATTACTTGCCTTATTATCACTTTGGATCTGTCTAATTATAACAGAATAGAGGGACATTTTTGTGCCAAAGTGTTCTGCATTTATAATTTGAATGGCATTGGCAAATTTCGTAGATGCTGCCCTACATGTGTTCTTGTTCTGGTTTCATAGCTGTTCTGCTTACTGCCATTATAAATTTCATTTCCTCAGTGATAACTAATAAACACTCATTTACTTTATGTTATGATTTCGACACGCAAACACAACGCTATGAGTGTTCATTTACTAGAACTGTGGAAACGTCAGTTCTGGTGGAAGCAACAAGAACATCCCAAAAACTGGCACAAGAACGCCAGTAGAGCAGCATCTGCGAAATTTTCCGCTGATAATGTCTCGCAAATAATAAAACCAATAATCGTATTGCACGAAACATTCGTTCTATTCAGTTGTAATTAGACATATCCAACGTGACAATTGTCAACATAACATTTCTCACAACTGACCACGGCAGGACAACAAAAGTTAAAGATGTCCTTACTTGTTATGATGCCAGATAAGAAACCTGCCGAAATGTCTTTTCACATTGACCAGTTTACTCGACCAATATCCCGATAAGGTTTCATCAGTGTAATAATAATTTTGTGTGGCTGAACAGCCCGGTGCAAGTCTTTCACATGGATACGGTTTTTCATGATTTTCCTCATCAAGACAGGTAAATAACGGGCTGGTTCCAACTGACACCCTCAGATACATAATACGGAAACATTTAGAAAAATCTCACATTTTTGCTTCAGACATTGGCAGACTGAGTTCACTAATTCCGTCACGGGAAGCGTGAGGGTTGCAGGGGGGGGGGGGGGGGGAGAGGTTGAAGGGAGGGATGGCGTAATGAAAGACACGTAGTCGAACAGGACAAGGGATGGATGAAAAAGAAAGGAAGATAAGGCCTTAACGTCCCGTCCATGTGAAGGTCATTGGAGACGGCGTACAACCTCGAATTGTTTCAAGGATGGGGAAGGAAACTAGGAGTGCTGTTTATCATCCTGATACTGCCTGTAGCGATTTAGGGAAATCACGGAAAACCTCAATCTGGATAACCGGACGCGGATTCAGAGTCCAGTGGACTGACCATCACTCGGTGCAAGGACGATAAAGAAGAAACCTATAGTTTCAGTTGGAATTCGAACCACATCGCGTGTCGCGCCTGGAGATTATTCAAATCATTAATATGTTAGGTTAAAGGCATACTGAAAAACATACATGATGTCATCAATATTCTTTCCTACGACCTTTCGGTTTTCTGGCACGCGCTTTACCGCTAGATCACCACACCTGACATTTCAGTAGTAAAATTCTCGGCGAATGCTTACAGTTACATGCAACACAAAATGACACCACAATAATGTAAAAACAGGCTTATAAGGGTGGGAAAATACAGAACGCTGCAGTAAAATTGCCAACCATGTCAGCCGTCTTGCTTTCTTTCTGTGAGGAGCACACAAAGATGGAGTCTACCGTGGAGATCCAAGAACATGAGACGATATGTGCCGACCAGTTGACGCAGCGTCCAACGCCATACCACATACCACCCACTTACAACATGTCGTTATCCACCTGGGGAGCCGCGTGTGTTAACCCGACCGCTTCCTGGACGGGAAGGTTCACTGGCCCCAAATCGAATCCGCCTGGCAGGTAACGATATTTTAATTTTAATTTTAATTTTTAAAATTTTTTATTTTAATTTATTGGCTTTCGGGTCGTACTCATCCAGCCATCTCAGTAATGGAAAGACAATACGATAGCGAATTGGAGAAGATTTTCTTGTCACTTACGACTATACGAAAATAAGAACAACGCCTAGTCCACGAGCGTATAAAGTCTCGGAGCCGCCCGGGAGTCGAACCTGGGCCCCTTCGTTTAGCAATCAGCTGCGCTCACTGTGCAGCTACTGAGGCACTGAGACGGACGGCGGGCTGTGATGACATATCGGTATGCTTGCCAGCCTGGATGTGGTTTTTAGGTGGTTTCCAACATCGCACTAGGTGAACACTGGATTGGTTCCCGTGATCCGCTTCAGATACACGCTACATGAATACATTCAGACAGATTGCGTACCCTATTCCTGTCCTGTAGAAGATGGGGGGGGGGGGGGAGGGGAGGGGACAGGAAGAGAGTGAGCAGGATACTGATGACCGTCGGTGTTTGGTCTCCTTCTACACTTAACGAGCACAATATCATATCGTCTGTTCATATACTTTTCGAATGATAACAGTATTCTCTGCCTCGTGATGACTGGGTGTTGTGTGATGTCCTTAGGGTAGTTAGGTTTAAGTAGTTCTAAGTTCTAGGGGACTGATGACCACAGATGTTAAGTCCCATAGTGCTCAGAGCCATTTGAACCATTTGATAACAGTAAATGACTACTTCAGCTGATGGAAAGTGTATGTTTCTTTAACAGAAGTATATATTTTAATGGTGACATACAGTTATATCAGTCTGAGTAAAATGTGTAGTACATAAAATTATTTAGTCAGTTTAGTTACAATATTAAGAAATAACTGCAGTTACAGTCTCAGTCAGATATTTTACGGAACTTCAGAAATCCTTTAACAAGCATTCGGATGTCTTTCTACTAAGGAACAGATACAAACGTTCCTATTATCTGCGTGGGTAGAGCGCTTTTTCTATGTAGCATGGAGTGGCGACGGCTCTTTTTTTATGGTAACAAGTAAGAAGACGAAAGCCACGGTGCAGAATTAAATGTACACCTAAGTGACAATCACTGACAGAAATGAAAAGTATTACACCATGAATCACCAATCCTTTCTTTTTCACTTTGTGCAAACGGCTATCACATAAGGGATATTAAATGGTAAGATTTACATTATATCCGGTACTGATGTAATTCATCAACTTCACTCATTGTGACATGGAATCAAATCGACTCAAAATGACATCCTGGGAATATTTTTTTGCCATATCTTTAACTCTTGCTCTTTCAGTTCACGAAAAAGTGTGGAAAGTGATGTGAAAGTATCACATCCCACAGATGCTGTCTTAGTAAGAAATCCAAGGGCTGAAGAGGCCAGTCGAGGATACGTACATTTTAGCCGACATTTGTAGAAGGAACTGCTGCGCATTACATTGTATTATCCTGATGGAATATGCCATTCGGAACCCTGGTCACTAAAGCTACAATAACAGCTTTTACTATTCTTGCATACGTATTGGTAACCATTCAACATCCTTTCAACAATTACTAAATAATTCCTGTTGATTATTCAATAGCTCATCACACCACGACTTCAGGAAGCGCGAAAGTTTGGATTTCGAGAACCGGTGCTTCCCTTGATCGTTCACCAGGTCGTCAATTTATACGTTGGCGTCATCTGACGGTCACAAACAGAAGCGAGACGCATCACTGAGCACTGCAGAAATGCTACGCAGTGTCTCTGTTGACTCGTGAACTACAACATGCGTGCCTCTGTTGTTTGTGGAATGGGCAACGGTAAACGTAAACTCTTGACCTTAACTCAGCTTCCAGTAATGCTCTCCCGACGTTTCGTGGTGACATACTGCCTGTACACTCTGCCCGGATTTCAGCTGGTGTCATCCGTCTGTTCACGCAAGCCAGTCGAATAAACGTAACGTGTCTTGACGTAGTCCTTCTAGAAGTTTTCTTGCCGTTTTTCTTTCCACAATGCTGTCCTGAGTCCACCTAATCATTGGTCGCTAGGAAGGATTGACCTTCATCAAAATTTCT
This sequence comes from Schistocerca piceifrons, assembly GCF_021461385.2. Classification (NCBI taxonomy): domain Eukaryota; kingdom Metazoa; phylum Arthropoda; class Insecta; order Orthoptera; family Acrididae; genus Schistocerca; species Schistocerca piceifrons. The sequence goes on from NC_060138.1 coordinate 257,469,064, forward strand.
ATGCGATGTGTCGGCTCGCTACTCCCATTTCCCATTTCGTCATAGGTCGAACTTTCACAGAGTTTGGAAGACGGCGATAAATTGCACGTGGATGTCCTCTGTGTTCCGATCGCCACCTGTAACGTTCCAAGTGAGGTAGACGCATGCAACAGTTATCGCGTATTCACACCATTGTTCATCTGTAAAAATGATACCATTACGTATCGAAAACAATGGTAATTACGTCACGTAGAGGTGACATTTTTATCAACATATTCCACGTGCATTATCAGTTTGGTACAATTCCGTTCACGTCTTCGTGGTGTACCATTTACCTCTTCCGTAGTGTATTAGGAACAGTTTTGCTAAGGCATTGCCTCATACGCTAAAAAGTGACAGTTCCATTCACAAACATCACAACGACCTAATATCTCTGTCAAAGGTAAGAGGAAATACGCAAATGGTTCAAATGGCTCTGAGCACTACGGGACTTAACATCTGAGGTCATCCGTCCCCTAGACTTAAAGCTACTTAAACCTAACTAACCTAAGGATATCACACACATCCATGCCTGAGGCAGGATTCGAACCTGCGACTGTAGCGGTCGCGCGGATCCCGACTGAAGCGCCTAGAACCGCTCGGCCACAGCGGCTGGCGGAAATACACACCTTCCATCTATCTTGTGGCTGCATTTAACGACGGAGCGTAGCATGATAGCCTCTCAGTTTTAAGAAACTTGTCAGACATTTCAGCGGAAAGTTTCAACTTTAACAAGCGCTGTGTTTCATGGTGTACGTCTTTTGAACTCCTCGCTAATGATCTCGTCGCCGACGGGACGATAAGTACTAAACTTCCTTCCTTTCTTTCACTGTATCATGTGCTGCTAAAAAATACCCTGCAAAATTCGTATTGTTGATCACGTTTTGATTTACTTAATTCGGCTAAACATGCGTCATCAGTTATTAATGAGTCCAGCGACGCAATGGGCATGAAATCGTATACCGAACTGACTAAGTCACATATTACTTAAATTAAGAGTAAAAGTTACAAAACCTGACACCACGGGCTGTTTTTAAGACTTGATTGCTGGTGCTAAACAGAAACTGGTTATCTGTTCACATAAATCGGAATGTGATTAAAATGTGAATATCTTAGTTTATTTAGATTCTGTGCCATTAATATCCTCCAAAGATCATCTTGACTTGACTTCAAAAAAACTTGCCGCTCCATTTAAAAAGATTCTTGCTTCCATATCTGGGATTATACAAGATTTAAGCATAGTAATCTTGTAACATAAATTGTACTACAATTACTGCAATCGCAGCAATACAAACATTTAACCACATTTAACCATATGATAATGCTTACGGGCTGAGGACTGCACCATCTAAACTGCATCTGCATCTACATCTACATCTGCATTTACATACATTCTCAACAAGCCACCATACGGTGCATGATGGGGGGAACCTTGTACCACTACTACTCATTTCTTTCCTGGTCCACTCTCAAATGCAGAGAGGGGAAAACGACTGTCTGTATGCCTCCATAAGAACCCTAATTGCTCTTACGTTTATGGTCCTTACGCAAGATGTACATAGGCGGCAGTAGCATCAGTCTACAATCAGCTCCAAATAATGCCAGCGTTTTAAATTTTCTCTCTAGTTTTCCTTGAACGAACGTCGCCTTCCCTCCAGGGATTCCCATTCGAGTTCCCGAAGCATTTCCTCAATAATTGCATATTAATCGAACCTACGTAACAGATCTTTAAGAGTGCTTCAGAATTAATTCGATGTCTTCCTTTAATGCGACCTAGAGTGGATCCCAAGCACTCGAGAAGTACTCAAGAAATTGTCGCTCTAGTGTTCCCCTTTGCAGATATACCGGAGTTGAAAATTCGCCTCCCTCACAAATAACCCTTATATGCTCGGTCCAATTCAAACCGCTTTGGAACGTTAGGTCCAGATATTTAATCGACCTGACTGTGTTGTCGTCTTCCGTCCACAGACTGGTTTGATTCAGCTCTCCATGCTGCTCTACCCTGTGCTAGTATCTTCATCTCCAAGTAACTACTGCACCCTACATACTTCTGAATCTGCGTAGTGTATTCGTCTCTTGGTCTCTCTCTACGACTTTTACCCTCCCCTCTTCTCTCCAGTACTAAATTAGCGATTCCTGATGCCTCAGAATGCGTCCTACCAACCGATTCGTTCCTCTAGTAGGGCTATACCCCTAATTCCTCTTCTTCCCATTTCTGTTCACTTCCTACTCATTAGTTATGTCAACTACCCATCTAATTTTCAGCATTCTCCTCTAGCACCACATACCAAAAATTATATTCTCTTCTTGTCTAAACTTTTTATCGTCCATTTTTCACTTCCACACATGGGTGCATTCCACACATTCAGAAAGGACTTTCTGAAACTTAAATCTATACTCGATGTTAACAAATTTCTCTTCTTCAGAAACGCTATTCTTGCCATTGCCCATTCTACATTTTTTTATTCTTCCTACTTTGACCATCATCAGTTGCTTTCCAAATAGAAAAACTCGTCTACTACTTTAAGTGCCTCCTTTCCTGATCTAATTCTCTCAGGATGATCCAATTTACATTCCATTATCCCTGTTCTGCTTTTGTTCTTTTTCATCTAATATCCTTCAAGACACTGTCCATGCCGTTCAATTGCTCCTCCAAGTCCTTTGCTCTCTCTGACAGAATTACAACGTCATCGGCGAACCTCAAAGTTTTTATTTCTTCTCCCTGGACTTTAATTTCTACTCCTAACTTTTCTTTTGTTTCATTCACTGCTTCCTCAATATACAGATTGAATATGATCGGGGATAGACCAGAATCCCGTCTCACTCCCTTCTCAAACACTGCTCCTCTTTCACACTCTTCGACTCTTATAACTAACATTTGATTTCAGTATAAATTGTAAACAGCCTTCCGCTCTCTGTATTTTACCCTTTCCACCTGTAGAATATGAAAGCAAGTACTCCAGTCAGCATCATCAAAAGCTTTCTCTAAGCCTACAAATGCGATAAACGCAGATTTGCCTTTCCTTAACCTATGTTGTCTGAGAAATCGTAGGGTGTTCCTACGTTTCTCCGGAATCCAAACTGATCTCCCCCGCGGTCGGCTTCTACAAGTTTTTCTATTCTTTTGTGAAGGATTCGTGTTGGTATTTTCAAATCGTGAATTATTAAACTGATAGTTCGGTAATTTTCACACCTGCCAGGACCCGCTTTTTTTTGGAATTGGAATTATTATATTCTTCTTCAAATCTGAGTGCATATCGCCTATCTCATACATCTTCCTCACCGGATGAAAGAGTTTTGTTACGGTTGGCCCTCTCAACGCTATCACTATCTATAATGGAATGCTATCTACTCTCGGAGCCTCGTTTCGTCTTAAGTATTTCAGTGATTTGTCAAATTCTTCAAGCAGTATCAAATATCTCTTCTCATCTTCATCTACGTCCTTTCCATTTCCATAATATTGTACTCAAGTACACCTCTCTTGTATAGACCCTCTATATACTCTTTCCACCTTTCTGCCTTCCCTTCTATGCTTAGGAAAGATTTTCCATCTGCGCATTTTTCTCCGAAGCTCTCTTTAATTTTCCTGTAGGCAGCATCTATCTTACCCATAGTTATCTATGCTTCTACATCCTTACATTTGTCCTCTAGCCATTCCGGCTTAGCCATTTTGCACTTCCTGTCAATCTAATTGTTAGTCGTTTGTATTCCCATTCGGCTGCTTCATTTATCGCATTTTTATATTTTCTCCTTTCATCGATTAAATTCAAGATCTATTGTGTTACCCAAAGATTTCTACTGCCCCTTGTCTTTTTACCTACTTGATCCTCTGCTGCCTTCACTATTTCACCTCTCAAATCTACTCTTTCTTCATCTATTTAATTCCTTTCCTCTCTTTTTGTTAATCGTCCCCTAAAGCTTCCTATGAAACTCTACAACTTCTTGTTGGTTCAGTGTATCCTTGTCCCATAACCTTCAATTCCTGCCTTTCTGCAGTTTCTTCAGTTTTAATCTGCAGTTCATAACAAATAAACTGTGGTCGGAGTTCACATTTGCTCCTGGAAATGTCTCACAATTTAAAACGTGATTCCGAAATCTCTGTCTTACCGTTATATAATCAATCTGAAATCTTCTGGCGTATCCAGGTCTCTCCCACGTATGCAAATTTCTTTCATGATTCTTAAACCACTTGAATTTTGTTTGATAATTAGCGTTGTCGATCGAAGACGTCCGGTAAGGGAATTCACCCTCATTCTGTCAACGGCCAAGTCGAAGTGGGTGGAGGAGCCGATAGAGGTTCAAGGCACTCTCTTGACCTTGAGGTAGGAAACTGCCCCTAAAGGCTGAGAAATCAGCCGTGATCACAGCACGAGGATGCAGAACGCAATGGAAAGCACTGCATTAAAGACGTATAACGCGTATCCAAAGGACATGTAGTCTGTAATTGGCAAAAGATTCTGGAATAGTCCCCCATTCGTATCTCCGGGAGGGAACTACCAAAGGGGATGTGAACATGAGAAAAAGACTGAACAACCAACGAAAGCACAACGTTCTACGAGTCGGGACATGGAATATCAATAGCTTGAATATGGTAGAGAAGGTAGAAAATCTGAAAACGGAAATGCAAAGGGGGTAGTAGTAGAGGGTTTTTCTGGGCGCACGACAGCAAGGGAAATTCAAAGGCTGAGTTGAGATGTAGTAGGGGTTATTTAAGTGAAATGGAAAGAAGACAAGGATTTCTGGTCATGAGTATAAGGTAATATCAGCAGCAGCAGAAAATGGTAAAACGGGGGTAGGATTCGCTATGAATTAGAAGGTAGGATAGAGAGTGTGTTACAGTGAACAGTTCAGTGAGAGCTCTCTAAGGCTATAGATACAGTAATAAGGAATAGCTCAGTAGGTTGTACAGTTGAAGAGGAATGGAGATCTCTAAGAAGAGCAATCACGGAATTTGAAAGAAAAACATTGGTACAAAGGAGGTAACTGAAGATCCATGGGTAACAGAAGAAATAATTCAGTTGATCTGAGAAAGAAGGAAGTACAAAAATGTTCAGGGGTGTTGAGGAATACAAATCGCAAAGGAATGAAATAAATAGGAAGTGCAGAGATGCTAGGACGAAACGATTGCATAAAAAATGTGAAGAAACCGAAAAAGAAATTATTCTCGGAGGGACTGACTCAGCACATAAAAAAGTCAAAGCAACCTTCAGTGAAATTAACAGCAACGGCGGTAGCGATAAGAGAGCAATGGAAATTCTACTTTTAAATACAGGAGAGAGAGACAGGATATGTGGCAATATTACATCGAAAGCGTCTGAGAGGGGTAAGGCTTGTCTAATGTGATCGAAGAAAAAACTGGAGTGGATAGGGAAGATATAGGGCATCTAGTATTAGAATCTGAGTTTAAAAGAGCATTGGAAGACTTAAGATCAAATAAGAAAGAAGGGATAGGAAACATTCCATCAGAGTTTCTAAACTCACTGGGGGGATGGGGGGGGGGGGGGAGTGGGGGGGAAGTGGCAACGAAACGACAAATCACGTTGGTGTGCGGAATGTATGAGTCTGGCGATGTACTATCTGACTTTCTGAAAAATGCGCACAATTTCGAAGACTGCAAGAGCTGACAATTGCGAGAATTATCGCACAGTTAGCTTAGTAGCACACGCATTCAAGATGCTTACAAGAATAATATACAGAAGAATGGAAAGGAAAATTGAAGATGTGTTAGAAGAGGATCAGTTTGGCTTTGCGAAAGGTAAAGGCATCAGAGAGGCAGCTCTAACGTTGCGGTTGATAATGGAAGGAAGACTAAAGAAACTCAGGACACGTTCATACGACTTTCGACCTGGAAAAACCATTCCACAATGTCAAATGGTGCAAGATATTCGAAATCCTGAGAAATATAGGGGTAATATACAATATGTACAAGTGTCAAGAGGGAATAATAACAAAGGACGACGAAGAACGATGTTCTCGGATTAAATAGGGTGTAAGACAGGGATATAGTCTATCGCCCCTACTGTACAATCTGTACATCGAAGAAGGAATGACAGAAATAATAGAAAGGTTCAAGAGTGGAGTTCAAATTGAATGTGAAAAGACATCAGCGACAATATTTGCTTATGACTTTGCTATCCTGAGTGAAAGGGAAGGAGAATTACAGAATATGCTGAATAAAATGAACAGTCTTATGAGTACAGAATATGGATTGAGATTAAATCGAAGAAAGAGTTGAGTAAAGAGAAGTAGGAGAAATGAGAATAGCGAGAACTTAACATCAGGATTGATCGTCACGAGGTAGATGAAGTTAACGAATTCAGAACCTAAGCAGCAAAATAACCAACGACGGGCGGGGCAAGGAGGACACAAGAAGCAGAATAGCTTTGGAAAAAAGGGTATTCCTGGCTCAGAGAAGTCTACTAGTATCAAACGTAGGTCTTAATTTGAGGTAGAAAGTTCTCAGAATGTACGTCTGGAGCACAGAATTGTATGGTTGTGAAAAATGGACTTTGGAAAATCAGAACAGAAGAGAATCGAAGCATTTGGGATGTGGAGCTAGAGACGAATGTTGGAAGTTAGGTAGACTGGTATCTAGTGCTACAGATGAATGTTGTAAAGTAAGTGGACTGATAAGGAAAGGAAATACGAGGTTCTGCGCAGAATCGGAGAGGAAAGGAATATGTGGAAACAATGACAAGGAGAAGGTACCGGATGATAGTGCATCTGTTAAGACATGAGGGAATGACTTCCACGGTACTAGAGGGAGGTGTAGAAGGCAAAACTGTAGAGAAAGACAGAGAATGGATTATTTCCAGCAAATAATTGGGGACGTAGGTTGCAAGTGCTTCTCTGAGATGAAGAGGTTGGCACAGGAGAGGAACTCGAGGCGGACCGCATCAAAACAACCAGGACACTGATGTCTCAGAAAAAAAGTGTAGTTATGATTAAATTATGCTCTGTGCAAAATTCTGCTTGGCGGCTTCTTTTTTCATGCCTTTCACCCAGTCCATACTTTTCCTTCTCTTATTATCGAATCCCAGTCCCTCTCGCGTTATTTATGATAGTATAAAATATATTTCTTTTTCTTTTTATTTGAATGTCGTTATTAGGTGGTGGGCTTTTCTCAAAATTAATTGCTAATTTGGTTATTAGCTTAATTTTGATTTTTTTCTTGGATATCAATTAAAATGCTTTTTGTAAGACGGTTTGTTCAATGAAAGTTAATCCTTAGCAAAATCATTAATCACGTTAATAATTGTAAGACACACTGGTCTTGTAACACGTTACATATAAGTTGAAAAATGAAATAAACATTTTAGGTTCTTGCCTCGGCTAAACGTTTTTGCTCAAACACGAGATCTCTGATTATTATTTGCATTTTACCACACACGCGCGAGAGAATAATTTCATACCATTTTGTTTTGTAATGGATTGTAGTCAGTCGTGGCTCTGTATATCGGCTGTTAGACTGAAAATAAAAATCTTAAAGCTATGTCTTTCGTTGCAGCGGCTGGGAAAAAAATGTGTGTTATAATTGAAGCGGGCGAAGAATTCGCTTCCGCTAATTTCATAAATTAAAACTGCCACGTAATGGCGGCTGTGGCTGCAATTCTTGCACTGAAAATAACTTGAATTGCTGATATTCAAAGGAAGCGGACATGAGATAGGGCTCACCTCTTAGAATTAAAAGTGAATAATAGCATGAAACTAATATATTATCTGATTACGAGTACAATAATGCTTGCATTCAACTACACTCGCCAAGATGTCTGACTACTCGCATCGAAGGCAGAGAGAGAGAGAGAGAGAGAGAGAGAGAGAGAGAGAGAGAGAGAGAGAGAGAGTGATAACGGATAAAAGATGGTTCCTTTTCCAACTAAGTGGTCCATTATTGTCAGAGTGAATCGTTTTTATTCTTTGTACCCAAAAATGACTGCACAGAATTTTATATGACAATAAGAATAATACATAGAGAAAATTGCATATCGCCTGAGCGGTTAATGTTCGCATATAAACCAATATTAATTTTTTTAAATACCACTTTCAAGTTTTTGTAATATTTCTACTGGGGACGGTACATCCTTTATGACTACTACATTTTTCTCTCCCTTTACTATCTGAGTAATTGTTAAGCATCTTCATGTTTTCGCTGCGTAAAGATTGTTCCATAAATTTCTGTCGTGCAGCCGCATAAATTCAGCTTCTTTTTATGGACAATCTGAATAATTCCTTTTATCTCATATACGTTTCTTCAATCTCTTCCTCATCTGAGGAGCTCGTTGGCACATGAACTCTTTCTTCTCTGGTGGGTGGGGCTTCGTCTATCTTGGCTACTATAATGGATTTACTATGCTGTTCATAGCAGCTTATGCGCGTTCCTATTTTTTATTTATTATTAAACCAACTCCTGCATTATCCCTGTTTGATTTTGTATTTATAATTTTATATTCACCTGAACAGAAATCCTGCTATTCCTATCACCGAACGTCACTAATTCACACTATTTCCCTATTTTGAATTTACTAACCTACCTGCCCAATTAAGGGATCTGATACTCCACGCTCCGATCCGTAAAACGCACCCCGCCCTTGAAGCACGGACCTTGCCATTGGTGGGGAGTTTTTCGTGCTTGAAGAGGGACCACAGCCTTTTCAGTAGCTGCAGGGACAACAGTCTGGTTGACTGACTAATTTGTCCTTATAACATCGACCAAAACAGTATTGCTGTGCCGGTACTGAGAACGCCTGAAAACAAGAGAAATTCCTCTACTGTGTCAAGTAGCACACTGCTAATGTTGTATTCGTACATTACGGGATTGTTTTGCCTACTCATCTGCATTAATTTACATGTATCTACATTTTGAGGTAGCTGCTATTCATCACATCAATTAGAAATTTTGTCTAAGTCATCTTGTATCCTCATACAATCATTCAACTCCGATACGTTCCTGTATACCACAGCATCATCAGCAAACGGCCGCAGATTGCTGCTCACCCTGTCCGACAAATCATTTGTGTACATAGAGAAAAACAGCGGTCAAACAATATCAAACTCAGAACGATGAATCATCGCTGGAATATTGCATGTTAAGTCATAGTAAGATCGATTCAGTAAAATCATCGATACATGAAATAAGTTCAAAATGTAAGAAAATATATTCCATGATGATTATTAACGAACGAACTACTTAAAATTATTTGAATGACACTAATTACTTTATGATTTTAAGAATGAAGGCATTTTGTAAGTACTTCAGTTGTTGAGCCAGTTTAAATGCCTGAAACTGGTGACCCGGTGCCCAGTTCCCAGTTGCAGCTTCCAGGGATAACAATAATTTGATTTTTAGTATTTCATCTAATTATTGACGAATTTAAAAATCAGAGCGCTATCGTAATCTTCACATTAACACATACAATCTTACGTTGGTAGTATAACACAATGAGTCAGTTATTAAAGTTAGAAACTGTGCATACGTTTTGAGGCAGCGTACGTAACGGTATGCAAATTACCCGGAACATTTTCATCAAGTATTAGAGAATGAACGCACGTGGCGACTTCCAACAAGCTTTACATATAATTTCAAATTTCCTCGAAACTTTTTCTGACCCCCACGCATCAGCAAAAGAAAGAAATGATGACGGTAAAAATGTGAGTGAATCGCTTTCAGTTTCGTTGTTCAAGCTTGAAACGTCGGTGGAAGGCATAATGTTTTGATTTATCTTCAATGCCGACTCTACTCGTAAAACATTTTCCTTACAGAATCCTCATATAACATTGAGTTTACCCACACAATTTTATTATTGTAAGACACATAATCGAGGAGGTATGTCGTCATAATCTTTGAGGTACATGGAAAACTAACTTTTCTTAAAAGAGAGCGCAGATGCTTCATAAAATACTCACCTTCAGCCATGTAAATTTTACTTGCATGACGCAGATATTAACACTTTAACTCATTTTTAAATGAATCAATAATTTGAAACTATTTCATTCACATGAATTTGATTGTTTAAGCCGTGGGAATAGGAAGGTTACTGGTGTTAATTTTAAATTACTGTTATAAACAATTTGAATGGCTCAATTTCATTACAAATACGGCGTTAATGTCATTAATCCAGTGCAGATCCGTTATAAAAATTGATAGGAGATAATTATGGAGATTAATTACGAAATTAAGATTAGAATACCGGAACCATGTTATAGTTATGAGTATCATTGTTATTCAACCTACACAGCACTGAACTACATTTAACAAGTAAACAGTGTAAAGGATATTTTTGTCTGTTCTCGACTTCTTAATTGCGGTGGCATCGGACCGAAGATCGTCGTCGACAATCTACCATACTCCTGTGTACATTTCTGACTTGGCGCACCTTGCTTAAGCCGTCGGCACACGGACCGTGCATCCGAACTTTCTGACGTTATAGCGTGGAACAGCACGTTCGGAAATCTTTCCGAACGTGCAGAGCAATATCTGGCATGTCAGATATTCTGAGCGTGCGTCTGAGCGTTGACCAATGAGATGGCACAACGCCACCTACGTCACACGCACGCCGTCTCCCTTCAAGTACAGAATTGCGAGGCGTCATATTGGCATTCATTTCAAGCCCATATGTATATATGCCGTTTCTGAGCAGCAGCAAATTGAGAATCACTGGAAAACCCGTTGTTAATTGTGTGATTCGTTCCAATGAAATAATGAGAAACATCATATTCGTGGCAAAAGAATTATTGTAACTTGCGTATTATGAGAGTAATCTATTTGGAAGCAGCGACACACTGAAGATTCACCCTAAACGCGATGTTCTTGGTACAATTTGTTATAATTAAATTTCAATTAGTAACATATCTACGATTAAGGTTTTCAGAAAGGCGTAAGATAATATGACGAGATAAAAGGAATGTAGTGTTGGCGCCGGCACGGTAGCTCAGCGTGTTCGGTCAGAGGCTTAGCTGCCCTCTGTAATTAAAAAAAAACTGAGTTAATAGATCAACAACGAACTCAAAAGGATGTCTTACGACGTCCACCCCGATCAGATTCAACGAACAAAAACGAGCAAAAGAAGATTAAAAAGAAAAAAAAAGCGTAATGAGGAGCGTCGCTGTCCTGTATAGAGTAGTTAGGTGGGGTGGTGGTTCGCGCCTTCACACCTCCAATTTCTTTTCCTAACATTCACGTTTTTGTTAGGTTCTGATACTTTATTATTAGTTTAATATAAGTATATAGTACAATAGTTGATGTTATGTAAATATAAGTTCACCTTTTTTTGAGGGGTGACTTTGTTCAATTGCCTTAATCTACAGTACAGCTTGCGCTACTTGTATAAAGATATTTTTCTCCTTTTTCTTTTACACTTCGTAATTCACATGTTGCAATGATTCTGCTACTGGATAGGAACAGTGATCAAGTAAGACTGACCTTGGGGTATTACTTAAATGCGGGAATGATGAAGTAATGTTTATCTTATTCGGAGAAGTATTCCAAATTTGTACCGCACTGTTTGTAATGGAACTTTTATGAGTCTGTGCCCTTATTGATTGGACATGGTACTTCCCTTTTCGTGGACGATGGAGGAAATGTGTATTTTAATAGTGGTAACGTGGGAATTTTACGCGCGCCCGTTGAGTAAACATTGTGATTTGCGAACTAGAAACATCCCTCAACTGGAGTGCGTTGCGATCGCGTATATCACGTTGGGTTGCACGTACCGTATGCACAAGTCGCATCGTTCCTGAGCGTTCAGCAGCATGTTGAACTTGGCACGCTCAACGTTAAGGCCGGTATTACACTATCAAATTTCTTTGTCAAATGTCGTCCAGTATTTGATCAAATGTAGGGCCTCACTGTAGATTTGATCAAAGAAGTCGCTTGTCTTCTGTTCACTGCAATGTGACATGTTACCACATGGAGCGCTACCATCGCTGCAGCGTTCTGTCGTCTGTAGTGTTTTTATAAACATTTCCGATAAATACAGTTGGTGTGTACCGACAACTACAAAAAAAAGTAATAGAGATGTATGAAGCTGATGAGACGCTTTACAACGTTAGGCACCCTGAATACAAAAATAGATTAAGAAGATTGGAGACCTAACGTAAGCTAACCTAACCCTCTCCTGTAGCAAAGAATCGGAGTGTTACAGTGAGCCTGTTTCTTGCAGATGTAGCACTTCTTAATTGAATATTGTGTTTTGTGATATGAGGATACACGTCACTGAGCACATATAGAAATGTATGCTCATCCATTGTTAAGTGATTGATGTACGACTTGACATCTTCCACCATAAGCTCACGTAACAAAGTTTTGTTGAACGCTTTTATCGTGCCGTCGTAAAACCCACGGCTTCACCGAGGTATGTTTCCTTTTTCCCCCCCGTTTATCTTCCGCATGTGCACACAGTGCAATTGTGGTACATGCAACTGCTGCGGTTAATAAGTTGTTGTTGTCAGCCATCTTGAACTTTGATGAAAAATATGAAGACAGTGTAATACCCCTTCTAGCGCTACGTCAAAGATCTTTGTCAAATATATTTGACGGAATATTTGATCAAAGAAATTTGATAGTGTAGTACCGACCTTCGTTCGACAGCAAGGGCCGTGTGCCGACGGCTTTAGGGTGAGTCAGCCTGGAACTTTCGCCATACGGCACGTGACACTGATGTACGCGGATATGGTTTTGTCTACATTGCAGTTTCTCTAGAGAGCCTCCCATGTACTAATAATTGCCTTGTGTCCCCCGCTTACTTCTTCAAAATTAAAAGCGAGAGAGCCTTGGAGTAGGGTTCCCGCAGGTTTTTTTTTTAAATATCTTTTTCATGAGCCTTGGAATACACCACACTCCTAATCGTTTTTACATACAATCATTTACAAGTATATACAGTTTTTTTTTTTTAATTTTATTCGTGAGTGTACCGGCTAGTTCGTGTGGCTCGCCACGAATTCTGTCCTGTGCCAACCTCTTCACCTCAGAGTAGCACAAATTATCTGTTGGAAGTATTTCACTCTGTCTTCCCCTGTAGTTTTTACCTACTACAGCACCGTCTAGTACGATGGAAATTACTCCCTGATGTCTTAATACGTGTTCTCTCTTCCTGAGTCCTCGTCACGTCTGTGTTCTCCGTATGTTCCTGTCTCTGGTGATACTCTGGAGAACCTCCTCATTCCTTACATTATCAGTGTGCCCAATTTTCAGCGTCCTTCAGAAGCACCACACCTGAAACATTTTGATTCTCTTTTGTTCTGGTTTTCCCACTGTCCATGATTCACTACCATAGAATGCTATGATCCTAATATACGTTCTCGTAAATTTCTTCCTCAGAGTAAAGCCGCTGTTCGAGAAAAAAAAATAGCAGACTTCTCTTGGCCAGGGAAGCCCTCTTTGCTTGTGAAAATCTCCTCTGCGTCTTCTTTGCTTCGCTCGTCATCAATTAGCAAGTTAGCAGAATTTCTTAACTTCGTCTAGTTCTCAATTAACAATTTGGCTCAGTATTTTCATTTCTGCTATTTCTCATTACATTCGTCTTTCTTCGATTTCCCCTAAATCCATATTATGTACTGAGACGGTTCATTCAGTTCACTGAGGATAGCAATATCACAAGCAAACCTCATCACTGATATCCTTTCTCCATGAGATTTAATCCCATTTTTTAACCTTATTTTTATTTTCTTAATTGCTTCTTCGCTGTATATATTGAACAGCATACGCGAAAGACTACATCTACATTCTTAGTCTTCCGTCCTTATCGTTCATTCTTGGTTGTTGTATATACTGTATATTATCCGTCTTTCCCTGTAGCGTACCCCGATTTTTCTCAGAATCTCTTAAGTATTGCGCGTACAGCCTATACTGTAAGGAAGTTGGAAACAAAAGAAAAATGTAATTTATGTTGCTATTACATTGATTTTTTTTTCACGTCGCCAAGAAATATAAAAATTAACTGAACTGCACAGAATTATGTCCAGTGTGTGATGCTAAAGCGCAGATACAACTACGCATTTGGAATTAAATCAGAAAAATACTCTGTTACATGACGTATCCAGTCGTAAATAGGATAAGCGTCGAGCACATTTTACGGCCGGATTGTAAACCACAATGAGTTTGCCCCGCTTGCCGCACATGTGACGTATTTTTTCGCCGTAATCGAGGGCACTGACAAGCAGAAATTTACAGAGCTTTTGTCAGTGGACCATTTCTTTCTCTATCTCAAATGGTTCAAATGGCTCTGAGCACTATGCGACTTAACTTCTGAGGTCATCAGTTGCCTAGAACTTAGAACTACTTAAACCTAACTAACCTAAGGACATCACACACATCCATGCCCGAGGCAGGATTCGAACCTGCGACCGTAGCTGTCGCTCGGCTCCAGACTGCAGCGCCTAGAACCGCACGGCCACTCCGGCCGGCCCTCTATCTCAAGTAGGAGTCAGTTACCGAGAGTCAGTGCATAATTTCCCGTTTGTGGCATATTAATAATTCAAAATGGAGATTAATAGTTTCGAAACAAACCATTAACCTGATCAACTGATGGAACAAGACAGTGGCAAACCCTCTTCTGAACTGATAAAAAAAGACTTAAAATGCATGCTGTTTTGAGAGTAAATCACGGAGTGGAATCGAGTATTATTTTGAGTAGCTTTGGACCGTTTTTGTAGAAAAGAATGTGTTTTGTATTTTCTGTCTTGATTTTAAAATGGTTACAGTTCAGATATCCAAGATTTGGAAACATCATTTTTAGGTACAACAAATTTGAAACAAGCAGTCATACCCTCAAAATAAATATTACATGTTTCCTATCAACTAGGACACTTTGTTTTTCAATGAAAACACATACACTGTCTGACAAAAAAGTGAAGCACTTGGGGGGACACGAAATGAAACTTTTTTACTTTATGTTCGTTATTGGTATCGACAGACTTGAAAATAATGGATCATTCATTGTTTACTGTTAAATAGCTTTTGCCCTTAACTTGTTCTTGTGTTCACGGGTCGGAATTAAATGCTTTCGTCTTAGGGTTTAAACTGCTCCTTATTAATACGAGTACCACGTTGGAAAGGGAGAATAGCCTGTTCAGCTGGTTTGATCTAACTCAGCGAACGCATCTGGTTGAAAATGCTTACTATGTGAATTATTCGTAGCTTGTCTTATTTGATGCTGCATATTTGATTAATTCTATTTGATTAGGCTTCCGTAATCAGCATCGTTTCTTACAAATTTGAACTTGGCTGTATTACGCTTGTACTAGGTTTGCCAGGATATGTTGTTGGTGGTTTTCCATTGAAAGGTTAACAGCTATTGCTGTCAGACACAAGTGCTATTGTTTTAATTTGTTTTTCTTCTCAAATGTATGGCTTAGATAATTTATCAGTATCACGAAAGGTTATTTTTGTCTTTGGGTGGGCCATGCAATGTGTGACTTGGGGTACTTGGAAGAGCTGCCCGCTTTGTGAGTTGGTATAGTGTGTCTGTTAAATGTATTTTATTCGTATGTTTTACAAGTAGCGTTTGCTGCACTATTCGGCCACAGCCTTTAGAGCGGTGCGTCGAGTACTGTGAACTGGTGTTGGGTTTGAGTCCAGCTCACAATGGAATGATTGCAAATGGAAGCGAACTGAGCACCTGAAGTATTTGTAATCGTATTGTAAATCTTTGACATATTTTTTGTATCTTATTTAGGAAAACAGTGCTGGTTTGTTTTAATAACATTTTTGCTGCGCGAATGAACTTTATTTGATGGCCTTGCCCTACTACTCCGAAAGCACCTTGATCCAACCATCTATGAAGAACTTGGCAATGTGAGCCCACTTGCCAGTAGGACGTTGCAACCTCTCTAGCCTGGCTGCGTGCACTGACTGGGTTAGGAAGGGTGTCAGAGTCGTTGTATCCCTTTCTTAGGCAAGCAGCTCCACAGGTATTGTAGCTGGTCTGTGGTAATCTGGTTACTGAGATTGGGATACAGTTGACGTCCAAAGTGGTTCAACACATATTCAATCGTTGACAGATCTGTGGATCTTGTTGGCTACGGGAGAACCTCAAACACATGGCGAAACTTCATAGTTACACGTATCATGTGTGGAGCCCCCCGCACCGTGACTCCAGGAGTAACAGCAACGTGCCTCTCAAAAACATTACAAGAATTGAATGTCTCCCTAGGTCGCCGCCTTACTTCATGGGGATGGTCACCTATGATAGAGCAAAACCGCAACTCATTGCTACAGACAATGCGACGTCATTCATCAGCAGCCACGCTTCCCCACCACAGTATCACTCGTAACTGTTTGTGTTGTGGTAAGTCCCTAATCCGTTTGATAGTCTAGGATGACTCAAGATGTTGAACGAATTTCGTTACTTGTTCATGGATGGCGAGGATTGATATGGAGGGGTCAGGATGTGCTTGGTGTACAGTACTGTGACCCTCTCTTGTGGTGGTATTATGTGGTCGACCAGAAATTTGACTACGTGTATGTATGGCTGCTCTCACGTTCACGTGCAGTCCAACATTGTGTCACAGTCACATATGAATGCTCGAAAAAGCTGCATATTCAACATTTCACCCAGGCACTGTCAAGTACTGATAAGGACTTCTTACATTAAAATCCATGGAGAAGAAACAAAAACTTTGAGGTTCGCCGACGACATTGTAATTCTGTCAGAGGCAGCAAAGGACCTGGAAGAGCAGTTGAACGGAATGGACAGTGTCCTGAAAGGAGGATATAAGATGAACATCAACAAAAGCAAAACGAGGATAATGGAACGTAGTCGAATGAAATCGGGTGATGCTGCCGGATTTAGATTAGGAAATGAGACACTTAAAGTAGTAAAGGAGTTTTGCTATTTGGGGAGCAAAATAACTGATGATGGTCGAAGTAGAGAGGATATAAAATGTAGACTGGCAATGGCTAGGAAAGCGTTTGTCAAGAAGAGAAATTTGTTAACATGGAGTATAGATTTAAGTGTCAGGAAGTCGTTTCTGAAAGTATTTGTATGGAGTGTAGCCATGTATGGAAGTGAAATAGGTAGTGCAGGTAAGCTAAGACGAAACAGGTGCGTGAAAAATGTGAAGACATCGAAAAAGAAATGACTGTCGGAAGGACAAACAGCATACGGGATAGTCAAAACAACCTTCGGTGACATTAAAAGCAAGGGTGGTACCATTCAGAGTTTAACGGGAATTACACTATTAAATGCAGAGGAGAGAGCGGATAGGTGGAAAGAATACACTGAAAGCCTCTACGAGAGAAAGATTTGCCCGATGTGATAGAAGAAGGAACAGGAATCGATTTAGAAGAGACAGAGGATTCAGTATTAGAAGTAGAATTCAAGAGAGCTTTGGAGGACTTAAAATCAAACAATGCAGAAGGGACAGATAAAATTTCATCAGAATTGCTAAAATCACTGGGGGAGGGGGGGGGGGAAGTGGCAACAAAACGACTATTCAGTTGGATTATAGAATGTATGAGTCTGACGACATACCATCTGACTTCCGGAAAAATACCGACACAGTTCCGAAGTCTGCGAGAGCTGACAAGAGTTATCGCACAATCTGCTTAACAGCTGATGCATCCAAGTTGCTGAAAGAATGATATACAGAAGAATGAAAAATAAAATTTATGATGTGCTAGATGACGATGTTTGGCTTTAGGAAAGGTAAAGGCCCGAGAGAGGCAATTTGACGTTGCGGTTGACAATGAAAGCAAGACTAAAGAAACGTCAAGACACATTCAAAGGATTTATCGACCTGGAAAAAGCGTTCAAATGGTGCAAGGTATTCGAAATCCTGAGGAAAATAGGGGTAAGCTACAAGGAGAGACGCGTGGTGTACAACATTTAACCCGGCCGGAGTGGCCGAGCGGTTCTATGCGCTACAGTCTGGAACCGCGCGACCGCTACGGTCGCAGGTTCGACACCTGCCTCGGGCATGGATGTGTGTGATGTCCTTAGGTTAGTTAGGTTTAAGTAATTCTAAGTTCTAGGGGGCTGATGACCTCAGAAGTTAAGTCCCATAGTGCTCAGAGCCATTTGAACCATTTTTGAACACCATTTACTAGAGCCAAGAGGGAATAATACGAGAACGAAATGCTTGTATTAAAAAGGGTATACGACAGGAATGTTGTTTTTCGCTCCTACTATATAATCGGTACATCGAAGGAACAATGATGGATGTAAATGAATGTTTGAAAAGAGGAGTTAAAATTCAAAGTGAAACGATATCAATGATAAGATTCGGTGATGACACTGGTAACCTGAGTTAAAGTGAAAAAGTATTAGAAGGTATGCTGAACGGAATGAACAGTTTAATGAGTACAGAATATGAGTTGAGAGTAAATCGAAGAAAGACGAAAGTATTGAGAAGTAGGAATGAACAGTTTAATGAGTACAGAATATGAGTTGAGAGTAAATCGAAGAAAGACGAAAGTATTGAGAAGTAGTAGAAACGAGAACAGCGAGAAACTTAACTTCAGGATTGACGGTGACGAAACAGATGATGTTACGGAATTCTGCTACCTAGGCAGACAAATAATTAATGACGGACGCAGGTAGGAGACATCAAAAGCAGACTAGCATTGGCAAAAGGGGCATTCCTGGCCAAGGGAAGTCTGCTAGTATCAAACATAGGCCTTAATTTGAGGAAGAAATTACTGAGACTGCACAGCATTGTATGATAGTGAAACATGGACTCTGTGGAAATCGGGACAGAAAAGAATCGAACCATTTGAGATGTGTGCTACAGACAAATATTGGAAACTAGGTGGAGTGATAGGTATGGAATGAGGAAGTTCTGCGCAGATTCGAGAGGAGAGGAATATGTGAAAGACACTGACAAGGAGAAGGGACAGAATGATAAGTCATATGTTACGACATCATGGAGTAAATTAAATGGTACTAGAGGGATATGGAGAGGGTAAGAACTGTAGAGGAAGACAAAGATGGGAATACATCCAGCAAGTAATTGAGCACATAGGTTGAATGTGCTACGCTGAGATGAAGAAGCTGGCACAGGAGAGGAATTTGAGACTTCAACGGCGAGTGAAAATTTGGACAAAAGCCAGGGGTACTAGGCTGGTGCGTTGTCCACTAAGCCACTGTGGCATAACAGTTCACACTGCTGCACGGATTATCCTGACACGCCTACCTACTCGATCCTAATTCTCACTGACGCCCCAATATACTTTAAATTCTCCCTTTAGCGGCAGAGGGTTGCAGCTTGCGTCAGTAAAACGGGAAGGTCGACTGACTAACTCGCATGACGTACTCTACCTCAGCTAACACTGAGAACAGAATAAAAGCTTGAGAGGAATTACTTTTCAGCCAGTCTTTGTGCTTCCTCTGGGAGCAAAGATATGGAGTCATATTCCGTTGTTTCTGAAATCTTTTCAGTAATCCACGAATTCTCCGGACTGTTAATTTTGTTTAGCACTTCCGTATCACACTTGAGATTCTCACACAGTGAGATGCTAATTGCGTCCGTCATGTTTTGTATTTGCACCATTCCTTCTTCTTCCTCGACGAATACGACTGTTTTCACTCTTAAAATCTAGTATCTCAGCACTCCGTATGAGAGATGTACACACTATTTGATCAAAAGTATGCGGACACTGCTGAATTAGATTTTCAAGTGAACCCATCAGGCCGTTGGTTGTGGCCGAGCGGTTCTAGGAACTTCAGTCGCGAGCCGCGCTTCTGCTACGGTAGCAGGTTCGAATCCTGCCTCGGGCATGGATGTGTGTGATGTCCTTAGGTTAGTTAAGTTTAAGTAGTTCTTAGTCTAGGGGACTGATGACCTCAAATGTTAAGTCCCATAGTGCTTAGAGCCATTTGAACCATTTTTGAATCCACCAGTGTAAAGGGAGGACGTGACTGGTTTGCATTGTTGGAATTTACTATTGTACTGTTGGACAGTTGGCTGTTAACAGTGTTTAGCGTTGCGCAGTTGGAGGTGAGCCGCCAGCAGTGGTGGATGTGGGGAGAGAGATGGCGGAGTTTTGAGAGCGGGTGATCTGGACGTGTGTCCATCAGAGACAGTAAATTTGAAAGACTGGATGTCATGAACTGCTATATATTATGAACTTTGAACATTATTAAGGTAAATACATTGTTTGTTCTCTATGAAAATCTTTTATTTGCTAACTATGCCTATCAATAGTTAGTGCCTTCAGTAGTTTGAATCTTTTATTTAGCTGGCAGTACTGGCGCTCGCTGTATTCCAGTAGTTCGAGTAACGAAGATTTTTGTGAGGTAAGTGATTTGTGAAGGGTATAGGTTAATGTTAGTTAGGGCCATTCTTTTGTAGGGATTATTAAAAGTCAGATTGCGTTGCGCTAAAAATATTGTGTGTCGGTTTAGTGATGATCAAAATAAGTAAAGAGAGAAATGTCTCAGTACGTTCAGTTCTGCTCAGCTGTTTGAAAAGCTAATAACGTAAGAGGTTTATCAGCACAGTAATTCAATAATTTTTCTAAGGGGACGTTTCAGGTCCTATAGTGCTTAGAGCCATTTGAACTATTTTTGAATCCACCAGTATAAAGGGAGGACGTGAGTAAATTACTTTCAGTACAGAAGAAGAAACAACAGAATGGGGCAGTCAGAAGAACGCAGTAACTTCAAACATGGACTAGTCATTGGATGTTATCTAAGTAACCAATCCATGGGACATTTCAGTTCTTCTAAAGCTGCCCATGTCGACTGTTGACACGCTTGTGACCGGGAAATGCGAAGCACAGTACAGCTATACCAAGACCAGGTAGAACTCGTATAGTGACAGGCAGGGACCTCGAAGCCTTGCGAACGGCGTTTGTAAAAGATCGCTTGAAATCATTGGAAGAAATCACTAGTAAATTCAAAGTACCATCAGTCCAGCTAGTGCACTGAGTGTAGAGAGCTAACAGTATCGGGTTCAGTGGTTGAACAGCTCCTCGTAAGCCAGACATTTTTGTAGCCTATGATAACCGATGCTTGACGTGGCGTAAGAGCTACGTCACTGAACAGTGAATGGAAACGCGTATTTTGGAATGATTAATCACGCTACATCCTGTGGCAGTGCGATGGGAAGGTTTGGATTTGGCAGATATCTGGAACATGTTAATTGCACCGTGTCGTTTGCAAGGCAATTGTGTGCGGATAACAACATCCATGAAATGGATTGGCCTACCCAGCGTTCTGACCAGAACGCAACGGATCACCTTTGGAATAAATTAGAACTTCGATTTTGCTCTAGAGACCAGCGTTCATGACTAACGTTCCTGGTTTCTACTCTTGAGTAACGATGGGCTGACATTCCCCCATGGACATTGAAACACCTCCCTGAAAGTGTCCCCAGCAAAAAGTCGTCAAAAAGGCAAAGTGTAGGCACACTCCACACAGATATTCACTGGTAACATGTCCGGAGAGTTTTGATCAGACAGTGTGTATGAAACTGTACCAGAGCTGTGTTTGGGTTAGGTAATCAGTGCTTCTGTACCTCTGTTGAAAATGTATTTTTATTTAATGTAGTAATTGACACATGAAGGAAAAGATTTTTTACATTATATATTTATCTCTCAAGAGAGACACAGTCAAGATAGTACTTGCAATTATACTTGCAATTACCGTCAGTCACTGTAGCTGCTCGAGCGATATAGGAGCGATCAGTCCCTGAAGCGTGGCATGATGACCCTGCAAGCCGTAATGTATATATGACTGTTAATTACTCTACAGCCACTAAGCGCTTCGGATGCTCAACTTACCTTTAGGCAACGCTGGGTGCGGGTCTATCATTGTGGCATGTAATGCAATATTCCGTCAATAATTAATCGATTCATTAGTAGATAACCGGTCCTTGATTGGTTCTTACTGTTTCCATTCCCTGACGTCACAAGTCTCTAATTAACGGGCTGCCAGCCCTTTGTCGTAATTGTGCCTACCACTGCCGTTGATCCACAGGTTGACCAAGGCTTCACTGACAAAATGTCGAAAATTGTTCTGGCACATTTTCTGAGCCGCTTTGTCTCTGGTGGCTCCTTATTAATAATGTAATTATGATTTATCAAGTGTGTTACTCCCATTTACCTTTCTTTCCCTGATAATACATTCGTGTCTGTGTAATATGCTGCAGTATGTAATCACCAAAAGGTACAACGCAGATTATCACTTTGCCTTCCGCACGTCTAGTACAAATTTATTCGCTTGGCGCCGGCAGCACTAATTCGGTTACTTGGCTTGTCGCCGGCCGTTCTTGACATTATCGGCGATTATAAATTGTTAAGTTTTACTAATCTCATCGTTATTTCTTACAAGTACTCAACCCTGTTCCTCTACTTTCATGAAATTTCGAAGATATACATACGTAAATACATACAAAATTTGTGTATTTCACGTATTTTTTTTAAATTGTCTTTGGTACTTAGGATTTCTCTTTCATGTGACATGCAGAAAAACAGTCTCCAAGATGTAACGCAACTCTACAAGACTTGCACATTAAGTCTGTTATTCTTTTTTTGCTTCTGGAAAATGGATGGCAGTTTCTTCGTTTTCGTTTATTCGTTTCGGAAATAGGAAAAAATCGTGAAATCGGAAACTCTTCTGTTCTGTATTGAAATGCGCAATTAAAAAGGTACATGCAAACCTTTTTTGATCCTGTTATAGTTTTTTTGTATATATGGTATTAACTCAAATATTTGTCTGCACGATCCACTCCTTGCATGTATTTGTTGTAGTCTAATACACCTTTATGTTTTTTTATTGTGTAATAGATTTTTCTACATTTTCTTTGAGTGCCAGTCAAAGTTTTCAAGCTCTCCATACCTGTGCGAGTACTTCACCTTTCCGTTAACGACAAGTTCAAACGCATTGACTTTTGCACGCTCTAATTTTTCCGGAAGTCCTCTATTTTGCCATATAGTTCCGCTAACTCGAATTTTCTCTTCAAGTAACTTCTCTGGAATTTCTGCACTGTTATAATAATTATCCATGTAGAGGTGATGCCACTTTCCATAACAAGATGTCAGTAGTTCCATCACTGTTTTTGCTGAAGGCTGTCCAGCGCTGGAATGTATCTTGAATAAGGAAATGCATCCCGTACTCGAATCACGCAGCATCCGAATGAGTGTGGCATATTTCGTAAATTTCGACGGATTGTAAACTTTAAAATTTAACCGTCCACGCCACGGTATCATTCCTTCATCAATTGAAATGTTTTGACTTAGATTAAAAGTTTCTTTAAACTTTTTGGAAAAATAATCAAATACGAATTGCACTTTGAAAAGCCGGTCGTCATTATCCGGTTTAATGTTGTTGCTGGAAAAATGTAATAATGTTAATATTTGTCTGAATCGGTTGCGGGACATCGCTTTGCGAAATGTCGGTGTGTCTGTCAACGAATTCGTTGACCAATAATAACCGATCCTTGCTTTTTTTACAATTCCCATAAGGATAGCAAGCCCAAACCATTTTCTAAGTCCTGGTCTCTAACGTCGGCAAATTTGGCATTTTTCTATCCAGTTTCCTTCTACTGCAAATCTGACTGTAGTACTTGTTGGTTTCGTTGCCATCTATAATTTTTACGATATCCTCGGCGCTCTGTGTATTTTTGGGACATACGTTAGGACCCGGAGATCCTTCAAAATTAATATTGGTCCTCGGTAAATCAAAGTCTGACCACTATGCACTGTCTTCTTCGTCTGATTCATCCGAATCACTTGCAACCGTAGCGTTTGCCGAATTCTTCTTGGACATATTTCACTATCTGCCGACGATTCTGCTTTACTTTCATTTTCTTGATACCCAATGTCTTCTTTCCGATCGGCCAAGTCGTCCGGAGCGTCAGACAAGACGTCCGTGCACTCATCGTAAATAATCGTGTCGTCTCTTTCGTCTACCATGATGAAAGGGCACAAGTACTTATAAAAACAAAAAACTTGTTGACGTGTGTAACTTATTGATACCTAAACAAAACACCAACCAAATGCAAAAATACTAAAATGCTGTCGCTGGCCACTGCATGATTCTATGCACACAACACCACTGTGGTGTCGCCGGACGGCATAGTGTTAATGAATAACCTTCAGTGCATAGGTACGTGAACATTTGTTTTTCAAACTCTGCTCGGTTGCGAAATTAAAACCACAGTGAAAATCCAGCGAAGCTTTACACAGATGTGTTATACAGTGTTTGTAATATTTACCGCGTCACTATGCACTTTTTAATCCTGAATGCGCAGCAAGTTAGTCCCGCGAAGTGTGAAGTGCCTGGTGAGGGGTTTCGCCTGATTTCATGCAGCCCACATAACGTAACTGTCATGCGTTTCCTTCCTTGGGACAGTTCTCGACCGCACACGAAGGTGTTGCTGCAGCATTTTAGATGGGAAGTGTCTAATCACCCACTAAACAGCCCAGACTTCGATTCCTCTGGTTTTTATTTCTTCACTCTTCACTAATATGAACACTGTTTTCGCACACACAACGAACTGCAGACCAGTACAGGGGACTGATGGAAATTACGAAAGACTGCCTTCTATGACAAGGGTATTACAAAGTTGCTACCACGCTACGACAGACTTATAAATTTGGGCGGTGACTATGTAGAGAAGTGTATGGAAGGTGTAGATAAATGTTGCAAATAAAACATTTTTTATTTTCACTGTGGTTTGCAGTTTGCGACCGATTGATGGTTGGAAAAAAAAGTAGCCCTCGTACTGTGGTGTGGCGGCCATCGCGGTGGGGAAAGGGCAGTAGGCCATTGTTGAGCCGTTCTACAATTGTACCCAGTGAATCCATACACGAAGTGCACAACGCCAATTCCCCATTGGCAGACCTATCTGTATTGCTGTGTATCACTATTAGCCTGCAACTAACACAACAGGAAAAGCAGATCAGAATCAGAAGCCAGTAGTATTATCATCCAGCTTGGGGACGAGAACTAAATTGGGCTTAATGCTGTGAACAGCAAGTACCGTCAGTGTATGGGACAAATTAGTTTTCAAACAAGGCACACATCACATAGCCTCGACATTCGCACTGTGGTGCACATATTATCATTGCAATACGGATACAAATGCAAATAGGGATAAGGAAAAAGTGGAGAGTAATTATCTGTAACCAGGAACCACGGGACTGTTATAGCAAAATACTCAGAAAATATCGCTGAGCAGCTTGCGAAATTCAGTCGTTACAGTTCAGGTTCACTCTGTGTATTGTTGAAGCTGGACACGACAAGGAAGCGCAGAACGGAAGAATTACAGCTGCCGGTATGCGAATTAAGAAACATCATCCTGTTACCTTTGGCTCAAAGATAATTCCATCCTCAGTCAATTTCTTTCAAGATCGACCACCGTCTATCGCTTGTTACATCTGACACATAGAAATATTCGGTTGTGATACAAGCCTTTGGGATGCAGTTACCGTTTCTGCTTGTAGTTCAGCGATAGAACCGTGTATAATAAAATTAACGTTTAGATCTACGTGTAGATTCAACACTGATTTTATAAAAAAATTTTGTAAGGACCAAATGAGTGGGTTGCGTTCAAAAATAGCTCGTTACGTCATCAGCGGTTATTAAGCCAATAAAGTCTAACATCCATTATCGCTGACGCTCTTCCCTTTATTTACACTTAAAAGGTAGACGTAATTTCGACTAATGAGTAACCCCGGCGTCACATCATTAATTATTATCCATACTGGAATAGGCACGCAGAGACACTATTTATATCGAAAGTCTGGTAATTGATTTCGTTTTCGCAGTAATTAATATCGACAGAGCGGTAATTAGAAACCAGGATCATTATCGGCACAGCAGTTTGATGGACGGTCTGAACCAATTAGCAAGTGCCGCGATTTAATAGCTGGTGCTGTGTCTTGCTTCGGAGTAGCCTCCGCCCTTGGAGGCTCGGTGGAGACGCTGTGGTGATAAAAAATAAAAAATTACCTCCGGAGGGACTACGTCAACAGGAGGTGGGATGGGGCTGGAGAAAGTTCGGGGTGCTGCGCGCAGGGCGATGACTGGAAGCGCGAGGTGATAGCCTGTTGCACGGAGCAGCGCAGTCTTAGGGAAACGACTGCAATGAGACTCAAAAGACTTAACGACTCTTCGATTTTAAATTTACTTTTCCACTTCGTAAATAGTTGAATATATGAAATTATTCACCAAACATCTTATTCGTAGGAATCTACAAATAAAAGATACCTGAGATGATAGTACAGAAGAAACATTTCCTGATTTTTTGCAAGTATTATTCGGTATCCTATTCTTAGGTCGTTGTCAGGTGACGACAGAATGTCTCGAATTTCACGTGCAGAAAATACATAAAGCGATCAGATACAATGTGTTTACAAACCAGAGGTCTTGTCTCCTACGAATGCGAACCCTTTAAAATCTCCAGTGTTTCTCGGTGTACAGGAGACAAAGTGCAGATGGAAAACCGCGTCTGAAACAGTCATTCACCGAGGGAAAAGAGCATCTTATTCATAGCAGACAAGGCCTGTTTGCACAGCTGCTAGCTCCGTCTTCTCCATTGGCGATCGCGGCAGTCAGTCGCAATTTCTGAACAATATTACGAGACGTTCAGCCTGCAATCTGTCGGCGTACAAAGTGGCGTTTGCTGACGCAGGGGTAGCCTAGCGGCTGGCGCTGTGGCCAGTAACTTCGACGTTCTGTAGCGTCATTGGATGACGTTTCCGTTTCCGGACACGGTTTCCTATCCTCAGTTTGTTCCTCTACGAACCCTCGAAGTTTGCAGTTTTGTAACATCCTGCAAACACCTGGTATCTCACCGTTTTATTTATATTCTGCACATGTAAGTTGTGACATTCTGTTGTCACCTGATAACGGCTTAAGTAACGATAGGTCGTTGGTGATCAAACTAGTGATATATGCAGAACACCAGGGAATTGTTTCATCTGTAACACCAACTCATTCAGCTAATTTTTATTTGTAGACTCCTATTAGTACAATCTTTGATGAATAATTTTATTCATTCATCTATTTACGGAATGGAAAAGTAAATTTATATATATCGCTGAATTCGTTACGTTTAACAATAAAGTTTTTCATGTTATGTAGAAATCGTTACAGTCAACCAAAAATTTCTTTCTTTTATTGATATCCCTTTTCCTACCGGCTCATACTTGCCTAATAGTAATTTGTCGTAACTGTTGTTTCAGTCTGGCTGTTCATTATAACGACTGCCGCCTACTATGTAAATCAGCAAGATTTCGTTCCTGAAGAACATTCCAGCAGAGGCGTTGAAACGCCAGTCGAGTAGAAGGAACTGAAGAAGATCTTGGCGGGGCCTTAGAATTTAGATTTTACCCTGAGTACCAGCTGGTAGCAGAGCGCGTCTGCAGCTGGGATACATCTTTCCTGCTCCTAGAGAAAGTTGAAGTTACTCACACAAGGAGTCAAATAAGTTTTTACTAGTTTTCACCACTAGCAGGCTTTAGCTGACAATCAGTTTTCCGTTGTTTGTAATTTTAATCTTAAATTTCAAGCTTTCGAGTTACCTATTTTAAGCTATTACGTAGTTAAAGGTTGCGTTCAATTCCAACAATCCGGGTGTAGAAATGTTTACTTTGTGACCGTCTCTCCAGACCTGTTGAACTGATGAGTTGCTTTGTAACGTATTGGTATAGGTATGGTTATGAATATCAATTTGATTTATTATTTAATTCCTTAGTATTTTTCTATCCTCCTTTTTCATTCTTCTTAACTATATGCTGATGACAATAAATCAAAACGAGTACAGATAACGGTTGAGTGATCTGAGACTGACATATGTACTAAGATTCTTACAACACAGTGACTGTTTACCTATGGCAGTATGTTTTGTCTGTGTAAAACTGATCACTCGTGGTGCTATCCTTTGTATACATTCCATATCCCTAATGTCACTCCCATACGCCTGAGAAGCATTCCACAGTGGGTCGCTTGGGGCTGTGTAAGCAATCTCTTCTGTACAATGGTTGCATTTTCGAAGTATTCTACCAACGAAACGAAGTCTGGCACATCTTTCACTGACGAATGACCCTATGCTATCGCTTCATTTCTTATAAAGTTATTATACCGAGGTATTTGTGAGAATTGACTGATTTCAGTTGCGTCTCTTTGATGATCTAGTATATATCGTTTTAGTATTTTGTAAAATGAAGTTTTTCATCTTTGAACATTTAAAGTAACTTTCCAGTTTCTGCGGCATTTTGAAATCGTGTTAAGATCTGACTGAATAATTGTGCAGCTTTTTTTTCAGATTGTACTTCATTGTAGATAATCGCATCATCTGCGAAACTTCTAGGGCTATTAGTAATACACCAGTGAAAAACTGCAACAGATACACACACACACACTCACTCACTCACATAAAACACACACACACACACACACACACACACACACACACTCACGTAGTTTTTAACTACAATACTTATCTTACTGTGTTAAAGTTTTAATCTAAGATTACACTCTTAACGAGGAGATTATGAGCCGGCTGAAGTGGCCGAGCGGTCCTAGGCGCTACAGTCTGGAACCGCGCGACCGCTACGGTCGCAGGTTCGAATCCTGCCTCGGGCATGGATGTGTCTGATGCCCTTAGGTTAGTTAGGTTTAAGTAGTTCTAAGTTCTAGGGGACTGATGACCTCAGAAGTTGAGTCCCATAGTGCTCAGAGCCATTTGAACCAAGGAGATTATGAAAGCATACACACACTTGCACACACAGAGTAACGAAAATTCGGGAACACACCTGTCTAGGTAAAATATTTAAGTGATTAACATTGCAAAATCACAGGTTAATGTAAGAGCAAGATAAGCCGCTGCGAATGTGAAGTGCTGACACACTACTAACCGATGTAAAACCCAGAATGTTGAATGAAAATGTGCAAACCAGCGTGAATTGTGTTGTACAGTTCCCGGACGTGAGTTTGTGGGATGGAGTTGGATGCCTGTTGCCCTTCGTCGGTGAATATAGGGACGGCTAATGCCGGTTGTGGATGACGTTGGAGTTGTTGTCTGATGGCGTCCAACAGCTTTTAAATTGTAGACAGCTCTGGTGACGTAGCGTAACATATCGACACTCTGTAGAACATGTTGGCTTACAACAGTGGTATGTGGGTGAGGGTTCCTTTTGGAATACACCCCTCGAATGGTGTTCAAGACTGGCAGCACAACATGTCGAATTACCAGACTGACGTACAGATTTCCAGTCAAGGGGCGTGGGATAACAAGTGTGCTCCTGTTGTCATACGACGTCGCTTTCCAGAGTACAACTCAAGGTGTGTCCAGCACACAGATTGATTTCAGGCCCTCAGCTGGCCTCCTAACCAACACACGACCATCGCTGGCAACGGGGAGAATCAGCTTTCATCATAAAGCACAGCAGACCGCCACGTTGCCCTCCAGTGCGGTCTCGCTTGACACCTCTGAAGTCGCAAGTGGTGGTGTTTTAGGGTAAGTGGAATGCAGGCTACAGGGCCTCTGATTAGAAGCTGTCCTTGAAGTTGTGTCACTGTGGTGCCAACTGCTGCTCAAATTGCTGCTGCAGAAACTGAACGATGTGCCACAGCCATGCGCCGAACACGATGGTCTTCGCTCTCGGTAGTTCCACGAGTCCATCCGGAGTCCGAGCTTCTTGCGATCATTGTCGCGACGATCGGTACCGGCAATCATACACCGTGGGTACATTAGTGCAAAGTCTTTCTGCAATATCGCAGAAGGAATGCCTAGCTTCTTGTAGGACTACTACATGACCTCTTTCAATAATGACGTCTTTGTCGCCTTAAAGGTATTCTTAAATGTCGTCAAGTCACCAGGTCCACTCTCAAAGGTAACTAAGCCTCACGGCCATTGCAGTGTGTATTTAAAGCAAAGACGATTTGTATACTCACAGTGGCGCCACTACAGCCGGTCTTACGCGACTGTCACGAAATTTGAGTTGACATCATGTTTCAGATGTAGAAACACGCTTACCATCTTTCGTTTATGTCGCACAGCACCATCTTGGTGTATCGATTTTTTTTCCGGTAGTATTTTGTGCTCGCTGCTAAGATGGCTGAACAGTTTACAGCCGAAATATTTGAATCAGATACAATTTGCTTAGAGCCGAATTCCCGATATTTTACCGACTTAAGTATTATAAGCATCTTCTGTGTCATTAATATAGAACATGAACAACAATGGTCCCAACAGGTAACACATACCTGTGACAGGCCCTTGACTACTTACATATTTGTCGATGATTCTCGATCCAGGATAATACACTGGTTCCACATTACCAGAAATCTTCAAGTCAGTCATGAATTTCGTTTTATATCCTATTTGTTCGTACTCTCATTAGTATGTGTTGATGTGGCATTAAGTCAAATGATTTTCAGAAGTCAAGAAATAACTTACTACGTCTGTTCCTTAAGGTATTTTGGACTTCGCGATGATCAAAGTGCCTGTCTGGAACTGTTGTACATCTTTTGATGTTTTTTTGGGGGATTTACCACACGTAAAGATGGCAGCTTGGCGACTAAATCGGTACTGCGATTATAACATATTTATAACCAGACGTGGAGTAATAATGTATTGCTGTGTATCTGACTGCCGAGGCCAATGGCTGTGAGGACTTCATGTGAGAAAAGGGCGATTTGCGTTACGCTCGACCGATGTTTTGATGTTGTATCGTATGGAGGAGGTAGTTCTTTTCAGTGTTCTATGATCCTACAACAGAAGGACACTGGTCGGACGTATAGCGGATAACTTCTGTTACCCTCCTTTTAGACTGGTGCAATCTGTGCTGTTTTCAGCCTAGTGAACGATGTTTTCTATTCGGAGGTAATAGGAACTTTGTTTCGTTTTCGTACTGGCGAGAATGGAATTCAGTTATAGGGGAAGCATTAGAAGGAAAGTTTACATACGAATATCGGCTTGGGATAAGAAATGAGACAGGAGAAATGATAATTGAATTCTGTAATAAATATCAGCTAGTAATAGCGAATATCCTGTTCAAGAATCACAAGAGGAGGAGGTATACTTGGAAAAGGCCGCGTGATACGGAAAGATTTCAGTTAGATTATATCATGGTCAGACAGAGATTCCGAAATCAGATGCTGGATTCTAAGGCGTAGCCAGGAGCAGATATCAACTCAGATCACGATGTAGTAGTGATGAAGAGTTGGGTGAAGTTTAAGACATTTGTCAGAAAGAATCAATACGCAAAGAAGTTTGATATGGGAGTTCTCACGAATGACGAGATATGTTTGAAGTTCTCTAAGATATAGATACAGCTATAAGGAAACGCTCAGTAGGCAGTACAGCTGAAGACGAATGGACATCTCTAAAAAGGGACATCACAGACGTTGGGAAGGATGGAACTGCAAAGAAACGATGGGTAACAGAAGAAATACTTCAACTGATCGATGAAAGGAGGAAGTACAAAAATGTTCAGCGAACTTCGGCAATACAGAATTACAAGTCGCTGAGGAATGAAATAAATAGGAGCAGAGAAGCTAAAACGAAATGGCTGCATGAAAAATGCGAAGAAATCGAAAAAGAAATAACAGTCGGAAGGAACGACAATCTACAGGAAAGTCAAAATAACCTTCGGTGAAGCTAAAAGCAAGGGTGGTAACATTAATAGTGCTACAGGAGTTGCACTAATGAGTGTAGAGGAGAGACCGGATAGGTGGAAAGAGTACATTGAAGGCTCTACGAGAGGGAAGATTTGTGTGATGTGATAGAAGAAGAAACATGAGTCAATTTAGAAGAGACAGGGGATCCAGCATTGGAACCAGAATTTAGGAAAGCTTTGGAGGACTTAAGATCAAATAAGTCAGAAGGGACAGATAAAATTCCATCAGAATTTCTAAAACCATTGGGGGAAATGGCAAAAAAATGACTATTCACGTTGGAGTGTAGAATGTATGAGTCTGCCGATATATCATCTGACTTTCGGAGAAATATCAACCACACTATTCCGAAGACTGCAAGAGCTGACTGGTGCGAGCATTATCGCCCTTTCAGCTTAACATTATACAGAAGAATGGAAGGGAAAACTGAGGGTGTGTTAGATTACGACCAGTTGGGCTTTAGGACAGGTTTAGGCACGAGAGAGGTATTTCCGACGTTGTCGTTGATAATGGAAGCAAGACTAAATAAAATTCAAGACACTCTCATAGTATTTTTCGACCTAGAAATAGCGTTCGACAATGTAAAATGGTGCCAGATGTTAGAATTTCTGAGAAATATTGGGGCAAGCTATAGGGAGAGCCGGGAAGACGGGCGAAGACGGACTAATAAGAAGGGACGACCAATAACGAAGTGCTCGCATTGAAAAGAGTGTAAGAATGTATATGTTATTTCTCCCCTACTGGTTAATCTGTACATCTAAGAGCCAATGATGGAAATAAAAGAAAGGTTCAGGAATGGAATTAAAACCAAGGTGAAAAGACATGAGTGATACGATTCGTTGATGACATTGCTATCCTGAGTGAAAGTGAAGAAGAATTACATGGTCTACTGAAAGGAATGAACAGTCTGATGAGTACAGAATATGGATTGCGGGTAAATCGAAGAAAACGAAAGTAATGAGAAGTAGCAGAAATGAGAACAGCAAGAAGCTTAATATGAGGATTGATGGTCACTAAATAGATGATGTTAAGGACTTCTGCTACCTAGGCAGCAAAATAACCAATGACGGACGAAGCGAAGAGGACATCAAAAGCAGACTAGCAGTGGCAGAAATGGCATTCCTGGCCAAGAGAAGTCTACTAGTATCAAACATTTCATAAAGAAATTTCTGAGACTGTAGATTTGAAGCACAGCATTGTATGATACTGAAACATGGACTGTGGGAAAACCGGAACAGGAGGGAATCGAAGATTTGAGATGTGGTACAGTAGACGAATGTTGAAAATGAGGTGGACTGATAAGGTAAGGAGTAAGGGGGTGGTGCACAGTATCGGAGACGAAGGGAATATGTGGAAAACACTGGTAAGGAGAAGGGACAGGATGATAGAACATCTGTTAATACATGAGGAAATGACTTCCATGATTTTAGACGGAGCCGTAGAGGGCAAAAACTGTGGAGGAAGACAGAGATTGGAACGTATCCAGCAAATAATTGAGGAAGTACTGTAGGCTGCAAGTGCTACTCTGAGAGAAGAAGCTGGCACAGGAGAGGAATTTGTGGTGATCAACATTAAAGCAGTCAGAAGACTGATGAAAAAAAAGAAAGATGAAAAATTAAACATCTGCCTTGACGTGTGGTACTTGTCGTCGGCCACTTAGTTACATGTCCTTCTCTCTTCGTTCATAGAGTTGACCTCTGACCGCAAGGAACCCCATTATGTGTGAGGGAGCAAGTTCCAATCTCCCTGCTGCCTAATGCAGACACTAATTACGCACAGACCCTGGACGGTCGGTTTACTCCTTAAAGCGGTACACAGGACACACCATTCACTCAAACGAAATGGTATTACGCGGTGATTTATCTGAATCAGGCTCTGGCCATAGTTCAGTTTCCTTTTTTCCTGTTTACCACTTAACGCTTTATGCAGAGTATACGTGTATACTTCTAGGACTATTCAAAATATTACGTACTCGCTATCCTCTATCCTCTACAAGTCCTAGAAGTTTCTAACGGGAATTTCCGAATGATGTGTCAGCACAGCATGGAATTCAACTTTTACACAACGACACAAGCTCAGCACAATAGGCTATGGGGTGGTAGGACTGGACCAAGTGACACATCAGGCAACCACCATCGACAGTTGCACTGAACATTTATTTGGCACATTTAAACAAGACAAATAACAAATAAAACCATCAACACATTTTTAAAATTGCCATTTAGGTGAGAGAAAGTTATTGCAAAATTTAAACATTCATAAACCACGGCACTTATGGCCTATTACACATTTAGTGAAATGAGTTAAAAATGATTTACTAAAAGACTATTATCAACCTGAAGAACAATTTACTAAAATTTAACGAGGAAATGTAGTCTTTCGCTAGTGCAGTGACTGGTGTTACCAAAAGTAATTCAGAGTACAGACAACAAATCAGATACCATGGCACATAACCAAGTTACTTAAATGGCAGGCACCCAGCAATGTAGAATATAAAACATAAAATTTCGTATGACCAAGCAACCTCGTGGGATTCAACAAACTACGCCCTGAAGCGGACGCCCACCCACTTAGCTGTTTCCAGTACATACTCGGTATGGACCCCCAAACGGGACCAGCAACGGTCACGAATAGCACGAAAAATCCCAGAACT
Organism: Schistocerca piceifrons; assembly: GCF_021461385.2. NCBI lineage: Eukaryota > Metazoa > Arthropoda > Insecta > Orthoptera > Acrididae > Schistocerca > Schistocerca piceifrons. The sequence goes on from NC_060138.1 coordinate 257,503,300, forward strand.
AGTGGGTATCTACAACTGACTGACATCTGCCTTAAGTAACTACACTCATGCTCACAAATTAAGGATAACTGCGGAATGGTGCCACACAACGTGGCACTACACAAAACTGGCGCTAATAGCGTAGGCACATAGGGAACACACATGACACACATCTGTAAGTCCACGGTATTGGTGATGAGTTGAGAAAACCGTCCCGAAACATACGTGCTACAAAACGCCACTGTTTCCTGCACATGTACCCCGACATCAATATGGGATATGACCACCATCCACACGTACATAGGTCACACAGTGGGTTGGCATACTCTGGATCAGGTGGTCGAGCAGCTGCTGGGGTATAGCCTCTCATTCTTGCACCGGTGCCTGTCTGAGTTAAGTGTCGTAGGGGGTTGAAGACGCGCAGCGATACGTCGACCGAGAGCATCCCAGACGTGCTCGATGGGATTTAGGTCTGGAGAACAGGCATGCCACTCCATTCGTCTGATATCTTCTGTTTCAAAGTGCTCCTCCAGGATGGCAGCTCAGTGGGACCGTGCGTTATCATTCATTAGGAGGAAGGTAGGACCCACTGTACCCCTGAGAAGGCGGACATACTGGTACAAAATGACGTCCCGATACACCTGACCTGTTACAGTTCCTCTGTCAAAGACATGCAGGAGTGAACGTGCACCAATCACAATCCCACTCCACACCATCAAACCTCGACCTCCATATAGGTCCCTTTCAAGGACATTAAGGGGTAGGTATCTGGTTCCTGGTTCCTGGTTCACGCCAGATGAAAACCCAACGAGAATCACTGTTCAGACTATACGTGGACTAGTCCGTGAACATAACCTGGGACCACTGTTCCAATGACCATGTACTGTGTTCTTGACACCAGGCTTCACGGGCTCTCCTGTGACCAGGGGTCAGTGGAATGCACCTTGCAGGTCTCCGGGCGAATAAATAATGTCTGTTCAGTCGTCTGTAGACTGTGTGTCTGGACACAACTGTTCCAATGAATGTGGTAAAGTCCCGAGCAAGGCTACCTGCAGTACTCGGTGGCCGTCTACGGGCACTGATGGTGAGATATCGGTCTTCTTGTGGTGTTGTACACTGTGGACGTTCCGTACTGTAGCGCATAGACACGTTTCCTGTCTGCTGGAATCGTTGCCATAATCTTGAGATCACACTTTGTGGCACACGGAAGGTCCGTGCTACGACCTGCTGTGTTTGACAAGCCTCCAGTCGCTCTACTGTTCTACCCCTCAAAACGTCATCAGTATGTGTTCTTTGAGCCATTTTCAACACGCAGCCACCACTAACACGTGTAAAAACATCTGCACACAAGTACTCTCTGCACCGTACTCTGACATGCACCAACACACCTCTGCGCATGTAGACTGCTGCCAGCGCCACCGTGGGACGACCGCATGTCAAATGCACCACATCGTCATACCCCGAGGTGATTTAAATCCGCAAATCGCTCACCAGACCGTTGTTCACCATGTATCAGCATTATCCTTAATTTATGAACATGAGTGTAGTAGAAACTAATTCATGACAGCACATCATCTGTAGAACCAATCAACCTATTAATGAACATCAGCTAAGCAGTGCAAATCTATTATCTTATGTGTGTAAGGCCAGTTATACATTAAGCCGCGAGCGAACTAGATACACGGCCAGCCAGCACGCGCGGAGCCGGCCGCGGTGGCCGTGCGATTCTAGGCGCTTCAGCCCGTAACCGCGTGACTGCTACGGTCGCAGGTTCTAATCCTGCATCGGGCATGGATGTATGTGATGTCTTAGGTTAGTTAGGTTTAAGTAGTTCTAAGTTCGAGGGGATTGATCTCAGATGTTAAGTCACGTAGTGCTCAGAGCCATTTGAAGCACAGATGGGGGAGGGGGGGTGTCAAAGGGGGCGGAAAACACACAACAGCACAAGCAGGACACAATCCAGGAGCCCGCACCCGCTACCAAGAGAAACATCAGAAGTCCCGACAAAACGAAATCAAATGCAAGGAACTAACGTGCAGGCTAACGGTATATGGATCGAGAGCCCCCCCCCCCCCTCCCCGACGAAAAACACAAGACGACTTACAGCAAATAGCCACTCTTAAATTTGTGATTAGATCAGAATTAACTACCATATACACATACTGTAATTGAAGGAATTGTTTTACTTTCATTAATAGAATCAGTTTCGAACTATTTAAACACACAATAACTACTGGCGTTTCAGAAACCTGTAAGCATTTATGATACTTCTCATTTAGAGTTAGACATGTGTCTCTCAGACACAGTATCACTTCAGATGGAAGCGTAACAGTAATGTTATTGCAGTTCGCAGCCAGATTTATCCAGGGAAAATTTTATCCATGTATATATACAGCAAATGGCCAGCTTAACTTCGTCGTGTGATATAAATACAATAACCAGGCGGCACTTAGACAAGGACAAGCGAAACTGTTTTCAGTGGCGGTTAACAGTGACAGTAGGAATCTACAAACAGAATGTATCTGCACTCCAGGCCCTAGTAAATGTTAATCATCACATCATACACAGATCTCAGTAGAACTTGCGTAGTAAGCAAATTAAAATTAACACATTCGAGGACAGACTCTGTAGGAGTAGCAACTGCTGAGTGAAGTTAACAGCACTGAACCCAGTAGTCCATTCCAGCCACAATTTACAGCACAAGCAAGGCCCTTACCCACTTGCTTGTTCTATGAAGCCAGCCACGGCAGATCCCGTTTTTTTTTTCTCTCTTTATTGTGATTTCATGCCCCTGCCCCATACGGGCAGGGGAGGGCCGTCAGCAGCACAATCCGCCGCTCTTCAGCCGAGTGAATGACAACTAAATGGAGGTAAAAATACACTGACATGTAGAAGTTCATTGGGGACAGTTAAAAAAGTCACCAGAAAGTTAAAAAACACAGTTGGCGATTCGTAAAACACAGAAGACACTGGATGCGCATGCACAGGTTAAAAGTTGGCCACAGTATTAAAAACACTCCGAAACAACACACTTAAAACCCACTTGGAGCACACACGACGAAGAATAAAACTACCAGGCGGGACCTGCCGAGGGAAAGGTCAGAGAGGATGGAAAAGGAGGGGAGAGCATGAGGCAGCTGGGGAAGTGGCGGGATGAAGAGAGGAGGGGCAACCGTGGGTTCACGAAGAGGCAGGAGCACATGGGGCGGGAGAGGAAAAGGGAAGACAGGGCAGGAGGGAGCGCAGAGACACTGAAAGAAGGCACAAGAGATGGACGGGGAGTAGGAGGGGAAATCTGCTCAGAAGGAGGGAGGGGGAGGAGAGAGAGCCCTGAGGAGGAGGCAGGAAGAGGGGGTTAGAGTTGGTAGGAAGGATAGATGTCAGGGCGAAGCTCATCATCCGGGAGTGGTAGATGGTGGAAGTTGTGTTGGGAAAGGAGATGGAGGGTGTGGAAATGGAGAGAGGGAGGGACACAACGGTAAAGGCGCGGCAACTGGTTGGGAGTGGAGAGGAAGGGAGACACTAGGGGGTGAGGGGGATCAAGGCGGCGGACAATATATAGTGTGCGGATGTGTTCAAGGAAAAGGAGAAGGTGGGGGAAGGGGATGAGGTCATAGAGGATGCGCGTGGGGGACGGAAGGCGGATGCGGAAGGCGAGGCGGAGTGCATGGCGTTCGAGGATTTGGAGGGCTTTATAGAACCGGGGAGGGGCGGAAATCCAAGCGATGCTGGCATAACAAAGGATGGGGCGGATCATGGATTTGTAGGTGTGAAGGATGGTGGAAGGATGCAGACCCCACGTCCGGCCGGACAGGAGTTTCAGGAGGCGGAGGCGGTTGTGAGCCTTGTTTTGGATGGTAAGGAGATGGGGAGTCCAGGTGAGGTGGCGGTCGAGTGTGAGGCCAAGGTATTTGAGGGTAGGAGTGAGGTGGATAGGACGGCCGTAAATGGTGAAGTAGAAATCATGCAGGCGGAAGGAGCGGGTGGTGCGGCCTATGATGATCGCCTGGGTCTTGGAGGGGCAGATCCCGGTGCGAGGAGACATATAGCAAGCGATATACAACAACGGCTTCCGAGTAACGTGACTGCTTCCACGCCGACGATATTTCCTACGGCGCCGTCATCCCGTGCTCTTTCTGCTGCCTCGCACGGCGCCTGTACTGTCCGCCAGACTTCCCAAACAACGTTACTGCTAGGCGTACCAAAGCAAAATCCTCGCTGCTTGCTAGCGCTTCCCCTCGCTCACCGTTTGGCCCGGTAGGGGGCGCCACCGCGCGTTCTGCGCACACCACCGGAAGGATGAGCTATACCGGAGGTGAGAATATCGCTGATCGAGCCACACGGCTCACTAAACATTCTGTATAAGCAATTTATTACTCAAAAAAGCATCTAACGAGTGAGAAATTGTAAAAATACAACTCGCGAAGTGTAGCAACTGAAAAATATTTACCGCGCGGAGTAGCAGCGTGGTTTGAGGCGTCTTGTCACGGTTAGTGCAGCTGTCCCCGTCGGAGGTTCGAGTCCTCCCTCTGGCACGTGTGTGTGTGTTGTCCTTAGCGTACGCTAGTTTAAGTTAGATTAAGTAGTGCGTAAGTCTAGGGGCAGATGACCTCAGCAGTTTGGTTCCATAGAAGCTTACCACAAATTTCAAATTCTTTTTAAAACATTATTGTGCGCAGCTGAGCTGCAGCATGTTAAAGGCAATAGGTATGTTAATCATAAGATATTTAAAATTATTTTTCATGAGTATTACTCCAACTAAAGGTAAGAAAAGTCCATAATGCACACTGGGAAAAATAAAAATATTTACTAGTAAACAGTGGATGGTTACACTATTTCTAGAGCTAATAAATCACCGTAAATTTAATGTGATATGAGTTCACAGAGTTTCCCCGAAATCAGTTGAAGTGAGTGACGGGACGTTTATATCAAGAACGCCACTATCAACATTATTTCTCATCTTTCCTGAAGAGTCTTTGTGCTTCGCTAAGCGTTATTTTCACCCAGTTTTGTGTGGTTACTGAAAACCTACAGGCTTTCTTCCTCAATGATAGGATTCAGCCCTTGCTTTCATTTGTAAATATCTGTGTATGAAACATTTGTTTTGATGCTTCAGAACTGCAGCGTAGACGATGTAAGTGTACTGCCACTGTTAGCATTCCATTCAAATGGTTCTCGTTCACAGACTGCTATCAAAGCCATAGCCACAGCAAATAGTCGCGCCTGCTGGCTGCAGGGCTACAATGGCCACCGCTCGCTTTCAATTTGCACACGCTAATGCGGTGCCACAATTCCGATAATGCACCGATTGTAAACAATATCGAATCTCTTACCGTTGAATTTCCACCATGCTAAAGCTCTAGTCGATAAGAACGTTGCTTTACCAGCAACATAATACGCAAAACATGTACCCGTACAATTTTAACGTAGCTAACGTCGTGATGCAACACAACGACGAACGTACTGGAAACAAGTCCTTGACAGACATGTTTACCTACGCAGATAACTTAGTTTGAGGTTTCTTGGTAGCGGGATCAGCGCCTACCAGCCGTAAGTCGAACGTCTCCTCTATACCTGCATATCTTCTTATGGTATTATTTCGCTCTTCATCCACTATAGAGATGCCTCTACTTCTGCTCGAGAAATCCATATAAATAGGAGAAATACTTCCAGAAAGAGTTTTTCTGCAGCACTGGGGACTGATCTGAAACTTCCCAGCGCATTAAAGCGTGTGCCGCACTAGGGCTCGAACCTGAGAAGTTCAGAAGTGAAGGCGGGCTGTGAGTCGTTCTTGCGTATCTCAGGCGACAGAGCAAGTGCCTGTGAAAGCTAAAGGTCTCGTGTTCGAGTCCTGGTGCAGAATACTGTTTTCATCTGACAGGAAGTAATGGTTGACCGTTTTGGGGTGGCGGCGGTGGTGATGGTGGTGGTAGTGGTTGGAGTCTGATCGTCAGTAATACGACTGGTTTCATGAATCTTGTAACGATTTACTCTCCCGTGCTAACCTCTTCATCCAACAGTAATACTTCTTGAGCCGTGCGCTGCTCGTGGTCATGCTATTTGTTGCTCGTCATGTTGATTCTGTGGTTCTTTCGCCTCGTTTTTCTTTTAATTCAATTTACTGGAGTCACTAGGTTGCTGGTTTGCTTACCCGTGAGGGGCAGCAGCAGCGCTTATCGATAAGTGCACTGTTGTACCATCTTTCGAGCGACCGCTAGTATTTCCGGGTCGTCGTGTGTCCTAGGGTTAAGTCCGCACACAGCAGCAGTGAAGTCGGGGACGGAGCGCCAGTGAGGTGCGGACAGCCAGTGCTCCTCGCCGACTGCTGGCGACGCACATGAACTGTCCGACGGAAGGGGATTGGAGCGCGACGACCGTTGGTCGGTCGTTCGGTTGGTCGTCTCAGCAGGCGACGTGTAATTGGTCTTTTGACCGTTTCTAGGCCTCATCACTTGGTCATCTTGCCGGACGTGGGTCGGTTCCTTCCTTGTGCAGAGATGTCGTGGCCAATGGTCAAGAGTTATCTCTGCATGGATGAGTCCGAGCGAGGGTGCCCGGGTCCCCGTGTCTCCGAGTTCCGAACGGACATGGAGTTGAATCAGGCTGGAGCCGCAGTCACCTTCGGATAGCCAAGACTCGCCCGACAGACGTAACTTGAGTGGGAACGACCTGGGTCGGTTGGTCGTCTCACTGGACGGCGTATATTTGGTCGCCCATCACTTATGGAAACTGTGTGTCGAATGATTGGTCCTTCTTGTTCCACAGTGATTGCTTTTACGATTGTTCGAGTTCTTGTGTAAGTGTCTTTACGTGCAACTGTATGTAGCTTCTGTGATTTCCACTGAGCGGATGAATGCTGTCTGCGTACTGGAATAGGCAGTTGGTCGCTTGCGACAGACGGAATTTATTAAGTTGTTGATTGGTTCTTGAGCCGTCCCTAGGTCGTTTTACAATCCGATTGTTTAGTGTTGCGCTTGGCTGCCTGTCTCACCTAAACTGTGATTAGAGTTTCCTCCCCAGGCCACCCTTGGAACAGTTCTGAGCACCACTGTTTGTTGTTTGTGATTGTCATTTTATTTGGTCGCAGATACTGTGTCAGGCCTTCAGCCGTGTATTAACATTGTTTTATGTTTAGTATATGGCCTTCAGCCGACTTCATTTCAACTATTTTAAGTCTAGGTCTTCTTCCGTGTTTTATTTAATTTTCTTGTTGCTATGTATTTAGGCCTTCAGCTGCGTTGTTTCAGAATCTGTGGCTTTAATATGTAAATACTTGTCTGTAAAGTTTTTCTTTAATTATCTTGAATTCTTGAAACGACCTTCAGCCGTGTTCTGTAAATGTTTATCTTAAGGTTGTCTTTAATTATTCTTGAGTAAGTGTTTGGGCCTTCAGCCGACAACATACTTCAAGTTTTCTTAAGATGTTTTCTGTTGTACTGTGTAAAAGCTTATCTTTAAAGTCTCTCTTTTATTATGCAAAGATTTTTTTTAAATTGGGCTTTCAGCCGAAGAATTAACTTGAATTTTCTTTAATATGGCCTTTAGCCGGAATTTGTAAATGTTGGCTTTTAAAGAATTTTCTTAGCTGATGTGAAATATTATTTCGGCCTTTAGCCGAGAAGATATTGTAATTTTACTTAAGTAAGGCCTTCAGCCGTTACTCTAAATGCTGGTGTTTTAAAAGCAATCATTTAAATTTATTCTGGAGAAGTTATTTGGGCCCTCAGCCGTGATTTGATCTTTGTTGTTTTAAAGAGGTAACTGTTCATTAGTTTGAGCAATGAAGTTGGTGTATGTTCTTGTATAACTAACAGTAGCTGACCTTGGCCCCTTTCCACAACCTGGTCCGCTCTGTCCTGCGAAAGCATATTCCACTTCTACTCAACATTCTGGATCCTTCACTGGATATATTCTAATATCTGTTTTCTTTTACAATTTTTCCCTATACAACTGCCTCTTCTACGACAAAAGTTATTCCTTGAGGTCTTAGTACATGTCGTAACATTCAAACGTTTCTTCCAATTTTTTCCATATATCCGTTTCCTAGTCTATTCGCTGGAGAAAATACCCATTTTTTTATCGCTCCACTTCATTTTCAGCGTCTTCTCTAACGCTGTATTTGGAAAGCTACTACCTTCTTTTTCGATTTTTCTACAGTCCATATATCATTCAACGGAATGCTATGGTCTAAACGAGATTCTCAGAAATTTATTTCTCAAATTCACACTTACCAGGACGTGTTGAAAAGTGCGGCTAGCAACTTTTTATGTTATAACTATTAAAACTTTTTAAAATGAAGGAAACGTTGTAACCGTTTCATATCTATCGTTCATGTTTACATAACTGCATCTCTTTGCCAATAGACAGTTTAGAATTATAGCGCGTAACTTCGGGGCTTTTCGCGGATGATGCTGTAGTATACAGAGAAGTTGCACAATTGGAAAATTGCAGCGAAATGCAGGAAGATCCTGCAGCGGATAGGCACTTGGTGCAGGGAGTGGCAACTGACCCTTAACATAGACAAATGTAATGTATCGCGAATACATAGAAAGAAGAATCCTTTATTGTATGATTGTATGATAGCGGAACAAACGCTGGTAGCAGTTACTTCTGTAAAATATCTGGGAGTGTGCATGTGGAACGATTTGCAGTGGAATGATCATATAAAATTAATTGTTGGTAAGGCGGGTACCAGGTTGAGATTCATTAGGAGAGTCCTTAGAAAATGCAGTCCATCAACAATGGAGGTGGCTTACAAAACACTCGTTCTACTTATACTTGAGTATTGCTCATTAGTGTGGGATCCGTACCAGTCGGGTTGACGGAGGAGATAGAGAAGATCCAAAGAAGAGCGGCGCGTTTCGTCACAGGGTTATTTAATAAGCGTGATAGCGTTGCGGAGATGTTTAGCAAACTCAAGTAGCAGACTCTGCAAGAGAGGCGCTCTGCATCGCGGTGTAGCTCGCTGTCCAGGTTTCGAGAGGGTGCGTTTCTGGATGAGGTATCGAATATATTGCTTCCCCCTACTTATACCTCCCGAGGAGATCACGAATGTAAAATCAGAGATATTCGAGCGCGCACGGAGGCTTTCCGGCAGTCATTCTTCCCGCGAACCATACGTGACTGGAACAGGAAAGGGAGGTAATGACAGTGGCACGTAAAGTGCCCTCCGCCACAAACCGTTGGGTGGCTTGCGTAGTACAAATGTAGATGTAGATGTAGGTTGTAACGGAACCATGTCGGCCACGTGAGAAGCAGCGTGTTGTGATCGAATTTCGAGTTCGAAGTGTTTGTCCACACATGCAGCTCTCTCGCTTCTTCAGCATGACAATGCCAGTCCAAGCATCAGGGCTGCTACATATACAACAATCCGACACCTTGAGTTCACTGTCATTGATCATCCTCCATACCGTCCCGACTTGGTCCCATCCTATTACCGTCTGTCTCCGACACCTTTGAGGACTTTCCTTAGATAGCGATGAAGCGGTGCAAGCGGTGGTGCGGTTGAGGCTCAGTCAACAATGTGAAACATTGTATAGTGACGGCATCAGCAAATTCGTCCTTCACGGAGATAAATGTGTTCGTCACCAGGGTGACTATGTTGAGAAATAAATATGTAGACATGAAAAATAAAGATGTACAATGTTAAGAATATTTGTTTTGTTTTCAAAGCTTTAAAAGTATTCAAATAAGAAATTCGGAGGCATTACTTTCCAGCATCCCCTCGTATGTTTAGCCTCAGCAGACTTTTTTGGTAAGAATGCCTCCTTTCCCAGTGTTATTTTACTTCTTACGTTCTTCTTTCATTATCCGTCATGCATTATTTGCAGAATTACTTCACTTCATTTAATACTAGGGCGACAGAGTCTCTTTTTAAGTGATTTAGAAAAACTCGCGTGCAATTATCAGCGTTTTAAATCTCCTTCCTAGTGCGAGTTCAATGTCTCAGCCACTGCTCCTTTTCTGTCTCTGGTTGGTAGCAATTACGGTGAAGTACATTTAAAACAAATGCTTGGGTGGTTCCCTCTGAAAAGGACACAGCCGATTCTCTTCCCCTCCTTTTCCAGTCCGAGTGTGCGCTTCTTTTTTAATGGCATTATCATCGATGAGATGTTATAAGAGACTTTAAACACCAGTATTCCCTATTTCTAACACCGCCACCGGCTGTGCTGTGGATAGCAGATTTGATGTTCCCCAATCTACTTGTGCTCAACAGACCATTGTACAATTGCACTGACAAATATTGCTATTTATTACTCGACCAGGCTAAGTGGTATCGTGATTGAAGCGGGAACTAACTTGGTCACGTGTCTACATACAGTCACGTTCCAGGCCAAAGTAGTGTGCGTTGTTACCTCAGTGTGGCAGTGAAAGGTGATCACAAAAAGCGATCGTGGAAGATACGTCCATGGGACCCACAGAATCTTGCAGCTAATGTCATTAAGTTTACTGAGAGTGAGAATGAGTAAGTTTTAACAGAGCCTACAGAGAAGGCGACGGAAAGTGCAAGCAAATGTTGACAAGCAAAAGTTAGGTCATTGGTGTGCAAATTGTGCAGTGAAATACATGAGGCCGAATGGAGCAGGATTCAAGTATCTGTCCAAAGTCGAATAAGTAAAATGCACGATATAAATATTTTATTGATGATATAATGTATCAATGTATTATTAGACAGCAATTTCTCTGATATTATGAATAACGCAAAGAAATCGTCTCTGCAAAAACCGCACAACTTTTGTTCCCCAAAACTGGACTTCGAGGCAGGCAACGAAACAGTGATAAAAGGCTCTGGGATTTTATTTTAAAAGCTCCCTGAATATACAAGTCATTATTTATTTTTAACACTGACTGTACTATGGATAAATGTTGAAGAGAGAGGATTATTGTCGAACAACACTGCCAGGCAGCGTTTCATTGGTGTGAATGGTCCTCTATGAGTATAAAAGGAAAACTTCGGACTGTCTCGTGCAAACGAACATATAAAATTGATAGTGCCTAGAGACAATGACAGCCAAACTTTTGGCATTGATAAAAGAGCAACCATCTTCCCCTGCTTACTGCGGTGGTAAAATTTTGCAACTAAATGGTTTCCTACCTACTGGCGCCATACCATCTAAACCAATGGTTCCCAACGTTGGCGTTGTTACCACCTGAGGGATGAAACGTAATTTTCTGAAGAGTAAAAACAAAAGGCTAGAACTGAGTTTCGGGTATGGCGCTAAATTATTTTTAAAAGATCATTGCTTTTATGACTATTTCGTAAGACTGTAATACTAATCACATGAGGTTCCGATAATTACATTTGTTTCCCCAGTACCAGCATTAACACGTGACTCAATGTGGTAGTGATTTTAGACTGTTAGACGAATTAGCACCAGAATCTTCCTCACACAGTCCAACCACTACACATCTGTTTTGCACTGGGGGGTTATCATTAAAGTGTAGCTGCTCACACAGGTCCAGTGTTGGCTGTAAATTTCGCATGACTACGAAACATAGTAAATATTCTACTGCGTTAAAGCAGAACCGATTTACAGTGGAAAAAAAATAGTTCCAATTTTGGTCACCCGGTGGAAATCTGGTGCTGCGAATTAAAGGAAGACGTATGAAAGCGCTTCCATATTTAATGGATTAATAAATGGACGTGGGAAGAAAAGGTCAGACATCTCAGAAAGGCATAATGCCAATTTTTTTTATAACCATTGCTTACACAGTTTGTTCAGTATGAACCTTGTATGTGTCGACGAGATGCTGCATCCTCAAAACAACGCGATAAACAGGTGGTCGTTGCATTTCCGGTGGAATCTGAGCAACGAGTTCCTGTATACTGACCTCGTGATGAAGCAGAAACAGAACTTGTCCCTGGTAATACGGTCTTTTAGATTTCCCAAGAGCCAAAAGTAACATGGATTGGGATCGGGCGATCTTGCAGGCCATACATCTGGAAAACCACTGGAGATAACATGTTCGTGGAAGATTCCATTAGGCAGATGATTCACTGTGCAAGAGACACGAAGTGTTGCCTTATCTCGTGTAAACAGTGGTTTCCACACAGTTGCGCTATTCCAAAGCGGAAGTCGCATGCTGTACAATGATAATGCAGACGTCATGGTACACCTGACAGCACCTCTGTATGTATTCTCTTCAAAGAAGAACGTATCGAGATTAAAGATGCTTGTGAATCTACACCGCACGGTCACATGCGACGCGTGCAATGGCTCTTCGTACACAACATGCGGTTTAACAGTATCCCAAATTCATAAGTTCTGTGTATTCACAGCACCCTTTAATGTAAAATGTGCCTCATCACTAAACAGAATATTGTCCAGTCACGTGTCATCAACATCGCTCTGTGCCAGAAACCGAAGAGACAATCCAGAACTTTTCTAGTTACCCTACAGTCAACGTTTCACTAGCTTACAATGCTGTGCTCCAAATGTACAGTCTCAGGAATGTCTTCCTCAATTAAGGTCTCTGTTTGATGCTAGCATACTTCTGTTGGCGAGGAAAGCTTTCCTAGCCATTGCTAGTCTACTTTTTATGTCCTCCTTGCTCCGTCTGTCTTGGATTATTTTTCTGCCTACGTACCAGCAATATTTAACTTCGTCTACTTCGTGATCCCCAGTTCTTGCCTAGGCAGCAGCATTCTCTAACTGCATCTACTTCGCGATCCCCAGATCTGATGTTAAGTTACTCGTTGATCTCATTTTTGCTACTTCTCATTTCTTTCGTCTTTCTTCGATTTAGTCTCAGTCCACAGTCTGTATCATTACAATGTTCATTTCATTTATACATCCCGTAATTCGTCTTCACTTTGTTTTATTTCCCTCATTACTTCTTCGAAGTACAGATTGAACAGCAGAAGAGGATGATTACAACCAGTTGTTACACCTAAGTAACCTAAGGACAGCACACAACACCCAGTCATCACGAGGCAGAGAAAGTCCCTGACCCCGTCGGGAATCGAACCCGGGAACCCGGGCGCGGGAAGCGAGAACGCTATCGCACGACCACGAGCTGCGGACTTCGTTGGTTATTCAGCCTTTTTCTCATGGTCACCCCCCCCCCCCCCCCTTGGCAGTGATCTCTGGACATCCGTATGCGGGGCAAGCCGAGCTTCTTCTGCCAAAGGAAATATCAGCATGATACTTTCTCAATTATAGGCCACGCATGCTGTGGATACCCACAACTTGTATTTAATGCGGCGGTTCCCCTTGCTTTCTGCATCCTCCTGCCTTTGAACACTGCTGATTTTTCCACCTTTTAGGGGTGATGATACTTTATACGCCATAGAGCAGTGTAGTAGCCTTACAATGTTACTGTTGTGTTGGGTCCTCAATCAATTAAATCGTTTACTGTTGTGAAGTGAATAATGAAGCAATTTCTGTTCTGTTACGTGACCGACCGACTCGGAGAAGGCTTTTACATAAGACATTTAGGTATGGGAGACATATATCTCAATTGTACTGTCTTAGTTCCATGGCACAACGCATCGGTTGGTTATAAATAAAGTGCAGCCACTCACAGAGGTCCAGTGTGAACTGAAATTACCGTATGGCAGCAAAACCTGCTAAATATGCCAATGTATTAATGCAGAACAGACTTACTATGGAAAAAAATAGTTACGAAAGTGCCACCATGTGTAAATCAGGAGCCGTACTCTATTCGTATGAAGGTATGACATCCAAGCTGTCATTTGACTACCCATATCGTGTCCCAACAATATGGCTATCGAGAACAGAGATCGTGCGGTCTTATGGAAACTGTTGAACGGCAGCAATTACAACGCCCCATCGAGATGGTATCACCGACAGAAAGGTATGCGGAGAAGTCCAATATCATTACACGATTGAAATAAGATTATAATGAAATTCGAAAAAACTGGTGAGCTTGGCGTGGCACCTGGAAGAGGAAGGCGTCCTATCGTGGTGGAAGTTACCGACAAGGATGATTCCTCTGTAACCGATCACGCATCGAGTGCCCCGGGTAGTGCTATTGCCCGTGCAGTGGAATTATCCACCCCGTGCTCCACAGTAGTGAAAGTTTTGTGGTCTATTTTACACTGGTACACTTACAAGATACAGCCGGTGCACCATAGGAACCAATATGTTGGCACCGGAGAGGAATACGTGGCGGGCCAAATCAAACTAGTCAGATGATTGACGACTACAAAAAATTATTATGATTATTATTATTATTATTAGTGGCAGTGGCACAGGCAGCCTAAGGTTTTTCAGTTTCTGCCAGTTGAGAAGTACGGAGTCCATCTATCAAGTGATTTACAAACAGTACGGCTACTTACAGTGGACACGTTTCAGTTGAGGTTGGCTTTAGATGGCGGTGCTGGTAGTGGTTGAAGTAAGTGAACGTAGGAAGAGAAGTGGTGCAGGAGAAGTAAGTTCTGAAAAAGTTTTTAGAAATAAGCAGTACCAAATGTCTCGTTGACTCGTTAGTGCTCAAATGGCTCTGAGCAGTATGGAACTTAACATCTGAGGTCATCAGTCCCCTAGACTTAGAACTACTTAAACCTAACTAACCTAAGGACATCACACACATCCATTCCCGAGGCAGGATTCGAACCTGCGACCGTAGTAGCCGTGTGGTTCCGGACTGAAGCGCTTACAACCATTCGGCCACAGCGGCCGGCCCTCGTTAGTGCGTTTATCTTTAATCATTTTAAAAATGAGAGTGCTAAAAGAAAATTCTTTATCATTCTTAAGTTTATTTAGGGGCTAATTTTGATGGGGGTATGTGGTTAATATTGGGATAGGTAATAGCTAATATTTGACTGCACTCAGGCAAATCGGTGTCCCAAAGATTGGGAACCACTGATTTAGACCTAAACCCTATATGACTGATCTGGATTCTCGCAAAGAATAAGATCCATAGACGCAAAACGCCAAGTACCTCATTCTCTAACGCGAAAAATTAACAGCTAACGGTTTTGCGGCAAATAAATAGGCAACAATGAAAGATGCCGCATCAAGCAACGTGCCTTTCGGTCGTACTTATAATCCGCACTGGCACAACCTACCGAGTGACGCATCGCTCCCAATGAACACCATCTGAGTGTCGAAATTGTTGCAGAACAGATTTCGTGAGAAGGAAAGATTGACGCTCGCGGTTCGTACGTTAATCAACAATAATTCATCATAAGGGTAGGTAACTACTGAAGTGACACTAGTGGTCCGGTTAACCCCAATTTCTTTATCTAAATTGGAACTTCATTCAGAGACGCTTGAAAGATGTGAAGCATGTCCATATGTACGGTATTGCTACCTCCCCTCACTGCTTTTTGGACGTAAACAAGACGGTGCTGCCACTGTTGCCAGGTTTCCACTTTGGTTTGTGGGGTAATACAGTATCCATCTGTTGGAAGTGTTATTACCGAATACTCAATCGCTTTGTAGCCTCTAGTTCCGCCTGTACCTGCATCCACAACTATCACAAGCCACCTTCAGGCTTGTGATTGAAGGTCCTACAACGTTCCTAACTCCCATTTTTTTTCATTTGTAAATGCATTTCCGAGAGGAGCAACAGGAGGTAAGCTTCTGTACGAGATGGACTTTGACGGTGATGGTCATTTAGCGAGGTATATAGGGTGTTTCAGGAGGAATATTAACTGTTTCAGGCGATGGTAATATGGGCTAAAACGTTCCGTATAGCATCTGTTCAATTTTTCTTTGTTAGAGAGATAATTCTGTTAGAATGCAGCCCAAAGAAATACAAAAGATGCCAAGGGAAGGACAATGTTTAAGTTCAAAGTTGATTTCCACAAGTACCACCGATACCACTTTCCTTACATTCTGGAGCACTGTGGCTATTTGTGTTTTACTATTTCTGTCATGGTCAAATTGACAATGTAGCTTTTCTAAAGTCGTCATAGTGTTTATGTATAACAGCAGAGCTATTCATGGTCAGAACGTATAATTCGTCTATTGTGTTTACCTTTTTTTTTGTAGACTTCGCTTTTCAACCAGTGTTACAGGCCGAAGGGGTAGAACCCACGAAACGTGTGCATTTCTTCCGATCCATCTTCTGGCTAATGATAGGATTATAGTATGTGTCACCTGAAGACTAGAATATGCAGGGGCTCCATCATCCTGATACAAAACGAATATCTTGCAATGATGGTGGAACTCAATTTCACGGGAACGATCATAACTGGGTTCTGTAAAACAATTAAGTATATTATTTATTATTATTGTTGGCGAATTTTCCCTAAAAGGAAATCGTTAAGCTTATGACTTTGAAGGCTTGTTCTTCTTGTCCTTCCAGTACTCCTTCATTCTCTTGGAGAGGGCCTCTTTTCTCTCCTCAGACCATTCTTGTTTGGTCCGCTGTTTTAGCGCTTCTGACTTTACTTCCCAATTGTCTATGTGTTTTCGGAAGGTGCTTCTGTCTGTGGTGTTTGTGCTGCCAATTGCTTGTAGGTCTTTTCGGACTCCTTCCATCCAGGGTGTCGAGACTTTAAGTGTCCTGATGTGTTCTAGAATTTTCTTGGTGAGTCTTGTTTCAGGGAGTCTATCTAAATGACCGTAGAATTTAAGGCGCCTTTTTCTCATATCGTTCTCGATGTTCGAATATGCTTCTACTGTTGAGTTCTTCTGTAGTCTGTAGCCATCTGGTGTGGTCTTCCTCCTAAAATTTTCCTCATGATTTTGCGTTCTTCTTTTTTGATTTCTTCAATTTTGATTTTCCTGTTGAGTGCTAGTGTTTCGCTGGCATACAGTACGGCGGGTTTGATCACTGTGTTATAGTGTCTGATCTTGGTGTTTCTGGAAATGCATTGTTTGTTGTAGACGTTTGGTACCATGCCTAGTGATTTCCGTGTCTTCTGTTGTCTGTCTTCGTAAGCCAGTTTCTCTGTTCCGGTCGGTTCGATGATTTCGCCTAGGTATCTGAAGCGTGTGACCCCTTTAATTTTGCCGTACTTGGTTGTGATGTCGTCGCCTTCTCTTGTTAGGACTTGCGTTTTTTCAAAAGAGATTTGTAGGCCGACTTTCTCGGCGCATTCTTTCAGATTTCGATCTGTGTTTTTGCTGATGTTGGGTCATAGGTCAGTATCGCTAGGTCGTCTGCGAATGCTAGGTAAGGGATTTCCAGTCTTTTCCTTCCTAATGTGACTGGTCTCCAGGTGTTTTGTCTCCTGACTTCAGCTTCCCATTCGCTCATTACTTTGTCCAGGACGATGTTGAACAATAGCGGGGATAGTCCATCTCCTTGTCTTAGGCCAGTGTGGATTTCAAAGGGGTCCGAGATTTCGCCCATGAATTTGACTTTGGATTTTGTATTGGTTAGTGTCTGTTCGATTAGTCTTCGGGTCTTTTGGTCTAGGCCTTTTTCTCTGAGGATTTGGATGAGGGACTTTCTGTCGATCGAGTCGTAAGCCTTTTTGAAGTCGACGAAAGTGCAGATGATTTTTTTGGGGCTTGTCATGTGGGATTTTATGATTGATTTCAGGTTGAAGATTTGTTTGGGGCAGGCTCTGTTGGGTCTGAAACCCGCTTGGTATTCCGAGATGGCGGGTTCCAGTTGTCCTTGCGTTCTGGTGAGAAGGCAAGTTAATAGAATTTTGTAGATGACCGGTAGCAGGGAAATTCCTCTATAATTGTTTGTGTCTGTCCTGTCACCTTTCTTGTGTAGCGGGTGAATGAGTGCGGTCTTCCAGTCGTCAGGTATGATTTCGGTTGTCCAGGTGTTCTGTATGATTTGTGTGATTTCGTTTAGCGAGTTTGGTCCTAGGTTCTTCAGCAGTTCTGCCGTTATTCCGTCTTCACCGGGTGCCTTGTCTTTTTTCAGTTTCTTTATGCAGTGGAGGATTTCTTCTTTTGTTGGTGATGGTGAGTCTTCCGGTGCGTTGGCCGGTTCTCAGGGTTCGAAGGTTGAGTTAGGTTCCGGGAAATTTAGTAATTTTGAAAAGTACTTCGCGAGCTCTTCACAGTTTTCTTTGTTGGTAAGTGCCAGTTTTCCGTCTTCTTTTCTGAAGCAGAGGTTCTGTGGTGAGTATCCTTTGACTTGGTTGGCGAACGTCCTGTAGAAATCCCGTGTGTTGAAATTTCTGAAGTCCTCTTCGATGGAGTTTAGCTGATCGCTTATGTATTTGCGTTTCTCTTGTCTTATTGTTTTCGATGTTTGTCTTCGAATTTCATAGAAGTTGTCCTGTGTTTCTTGTGTTTTGTTGCTGTTGTAGTTTGTGAAAGCTGTTCTTCGATTTTGTAGGGCGATTTCGCAGGTAGTGTTCCACCAAGGGTGCCTGGGTTTTCTAGTCAGCGGGATCAGTTCTTTGGCTGTGTTCACAATTTTTTGTTTAAAGCTGGTCCAATCTTTTGCCTCTTGTTTTTCCCAGTGACTGTGATGTTCGATTCTCTGATCTTTCTTGTATCAAATTTCGGTGAGGTCAATTTCTTTTTGTGTTGTCTTCTTGGTGTGAGTTTGATTTTGATTCTTGTTAGGTAGTGGTCCGAATCTATGTTGGCGCCTTTTCTCACTTGGACGTCGTGGATTTCTTTCTGGTAGTCATAGGAGATTGCCACGTGATCTATCTGAAATTCGCCTAGTGAGTGGACTGGTGATCGCCACGTCTTTTGTTTCTTGGGCTTTTTCATCAGGGAGGTTGACATGATTTTGAGGTTGTTTTGCTGGCAGAGTTCGATCAGTCTGGTGCCGTTTTTGTTGGTGAATTTGTGTGCAGGGAAATTTCCTACTGTTTTTCTGTAGCGTTTTTCTCTGCCGATTTGTGCGTTGAAATCGCCTAGTAGAATTTTCGCGTTGTCTTGGGGTATTTTTGCCAGGGTGGTTTCGAGTTTGTCCCAGAATTTGTCTGTTTCTTCTGGTTTGTCCTTGTTGTCTGCGTTCGTGGGGGCATGTACGTTGATGAGGGTGTAGTTCTTGTTGGCGTGTTTGATTCGCATGGTCATGAGCCTGTTGTTGATCGCGTTGACTTCTTTTACTGAGTCTAGGATGTTTTTGTTTACTGCGAAGGCCATGCCGAGGAGTGCTTCTCCTTTGCCGATTTTCCTGTTGGTTCCACTCTTGAAGAATCTGTAGTTTCCGTAGTCTATTGTGTCTGAATCCGTGTATCTTGTTTCTTGTAGCGCTAGGATCGAGATCTTTTGACTGGTGAGTTCCGTTGTTAGATTGTGTAATTTTCCCGTTTGTATTAGTGTCTGTATGTTGAAGGTGCCAAAGTATGTGTGTGTTTTCTTGGGTAGTTTGCCAGAGCGCTCCGACTCGCCCTTTAGTACATCTCCAGGTCCCCCAGAATCCGAGTGCCTGGTTGCCGTCTCGCGACGGGTGGATCGTCCACCTGGGGTAACGTTGTTTTTAGGTGTACTTGCCATTATGCTTGTAATTCGTTTGGCTTGCGCCAGTTTGGTAGAACCAGGGATTTTCAGTTCCTGGAGCTCATATCAGCCGCACCATTGGTGACAGACGCTGGCCAGAGTACCGGTGGTTACCACACAGACGTGTCTGGGCTTTTGTGTTAGTTTTCTTCGTTTCGCCGGTTTTTACTCCGGGTACTTATCCTCGAGGATGTGATAGTTTTGGTCCGCCCCGAGTATTTGATTTCCTCGGTGCCACCCATATCTGGGAGGCTTTCCCCTGTCCGCCACCTGGGGAGGCGCCCGATGGAGGATCTATCAACCTCACACGGGAGTATATTATTATTATTGGTTAGTTAATTATAAATATTCTTTATTTATTTATTGTTACAAATATATATTATTCATGTGTGCTTTTATTTTAATTATTGCTTCAGATACGGGTTTAGTTTAGTTCCTTATTTCCTTTTGTCTTTAATCTCCTGAAAACCTGGAAAATCTAAATATTTCGTTTTAAATACCACAGGAGAGCAACATATGTGCTCCGCAGCGACGATCTCGAGGAAATTCCTCGTCGTTGTCAGCTTCACCTGAAATCTCTAAGACCTTTACTCGCTACGCAGATCATCCGGCACAACTGTATACAATGTTGTTTGATGAGTCTGGATGATAGGTCCAACAGTTAGTTAAAGTTTATTAATTCGGAGATAATCTGTCGACGAATCCTGACTCTGGAAAATGCAGGTTCGCACTATCGTTCCATGCTTCACATCCGAGCCATCTACGTCTCATAATATCGGTACCGCGATAGTTAACTACTTTCGATATGGAGATATACGCACCTTGAATACTTGATGTTAGTTATTGGCTTTTATTTTGTGCAAAAAACTATTTGAACATTTACTATATACCTTAATGGTGTCTCACAACAACACAATCTCTCTCCTCCTCTCAGACGTCCTATCTCTCCATTTCCTTCACAAAGAGTCCATAAAACAAAATCTTTGGTTCGGTAAGACACATAGATGGGTTCATAGCACGGAACGTCCGATTATCGCAGTCGATATATGCCGTTCACCACGATATCAATTCATCGCACCCAAATTAGCATACATACAGCTACAGACAGCTGATCATCTATTGCACATCGCAGCACGTTACACATTTACTGACAAGCACTCTTGTAAATGGCATGTGGGCCCTCGCCGCACCATGAGTGTTACTCATACCATCTTAAAGCAACAGGCTTACATCAGCAAAGAGTATTCATAAGATTTGCTGCATCCATGGCTGTCATCCATGTCATAGCCACTGACCCCAGACAGAAGGCTCCGCCACCTCCTCCATATGGGAGAAAGATGCAGACTAGGCTGGTGCCTCCGGCTCAACCATCAACAACACCGGAAGGTTGCCGCAATTCAAAGCAGCCTAAAACTCAACCACAGCACATCACGCATGCACCAGCAACCACGACACCTGGTTACAGTACATTTCCCAGATACAGAACTGTTACCGGTGGCGCTAGCTCGCCTGCACAATTTAGGTGCTACCATCACGATTTCCGCGTATTCCTCTGCCGAATGGATTTGTAGTACGCCGTCTGGTCACCCTCCAGAGAACCAATACAAGGAATACTGGCTGTTCTGGTCCTCTAAGCTCAACGCCAAGCACACAGCAGACATAGGTCAGAAGCTAGAGCCAAATATAACATCCAGCTGCCACGTCATCATGAGTGCATCAACACAGACTATGCTTACATTAATAATACCCTGTTAGGATGGAAAGTATATTAACTCAAAGACTACACAGCATAGAAGTGCCATTTTTGCACTAGAGATCTAACTAACCTAAGGACAGCACACAACACCCAGTCATCACGAGGCAGAGAAAATCCCTGACCCCGCCGGGAATCGAACCCGGGAACCCGGGCGTGGGAAGCGAGAACGCTACCGCACGACCACGAGTTGCGGACTTGCATTTGGTGTCAACCACTTATCAGGTCAGGATGATCTTCTTAGCTGGATTAATTTGGAACCTGCTTTCTATTGCTCTTGTTTAAGATGCTGTGTTAATAAAAGTCCATTGTTCTATGGTTATCTCGAGACTTCTATTCATTAGTGGCGTGTATCACCCACAACAGAGACTTAACAGTGGCGCCTACAATTTTGATTTTAAGACTTTGTTTATAGTGTCACCATGCTCAATCAAGAAGCCTCCCTCTATGCGATTACGTACTTTCCATGCAGTATTTCTTAAGCTTCTGCCACACATTTGGACGGCAGTCAGTTGTTGTTGCTGTTTACTTTGGCTTATTTGCAGTTGTGTGTAACTTCCTTACTTTATTGGACATTATGGCTCGTTGTCTTTACCATCTGTTGCCTCTGAGAGTCCAGTGGTCATTGCGTATCTCGTGCTTTCACATTCTTTGTTAATACAGTGTTTTGTGGGAATAACCTATGACGGCAAATGAACAGTTTACAAACTTAGCCATGCTCGGTTGGACGTCAGACAAATCTTTTCATTTCCGTGTTGTGACAACGGCTCCACTGTTTTACGTGTCCCCCCCCCCCCTTCGACAATACACACTTCACTGCCAGTGTTGCCACCCACTGTCTGTGAGTTGTTATAGCGCACTGATGTTGAACTTAGTCGATGGTCACGTTAATAAGACTGAAGCGTGGGTATTCCTGTAAAAGTGTTTTTGGACTTTATTTTATGAGACTGAGATGTATCTGCTGTTGCTTATGAAGAGAATTTGGTTGGAGTTGAAATGACATGGTACAGCCCACAAACCTAATGTTATTGCAGACTTACAGGCTAGTTATTTAGTTGAATGCTGTGAAAATTTCTTACATTTGAACTTACGTTTTCAAGAGAGTTATTATATGCTCATTTGCAATGGCTGATTCAGCAGCTGAACTGTCATGTGCAGTTATGGGGCATCTGAAAGAACAATTTCTCCACACAGTTACTCACTTGTGGGACATTGTCACAGCTTCTGCCTCAAGTATGGCTCTTGAAACTTACTTCTGAGCTTCTTTTCCAGCTGCTTACCCATCCTGACATTGCTGAATCCTGAGGAACGATGACATGACCTCCATCTCCTACAAAGTTTGATGATATCTTCATGTACCATCTTCCTCATGTGGGTGGCATATTTACTCCAGGCCTCTGCGTTATCTGAGGATTACCTCCTAGTCTCCTCTGGCAGCTCATATCCAGTGCTGCCTCCTTGCCTCCAGTGTCTCCACCACCCCTGGCACCTTCACAGGCTCCAGCATCTCCACCGACCCTGGCTCTACCAGTGGCCTTGGCGCCACCACAGTTACGATGTCTCCACTGCCCCCAGCGCTTCCATTGGCTCTGTGTGTCCAACATCCCCAGCGCCTCTACTGGCGCTGGTGCTTCTGCCAGCCCCAGCAGTGCCGCCACCCCGCCCCCCCCCCCCCTAGCCATGGACCCTCAAGCCTTTGACTCACTTGATGCCTCCCTCCATTAGACCCTCTCCCGCACTTTCTGTGCTTTTGTTCCCCATTACTTTCGTGAAAATTTTCTCTTGGTTTGATGGTGGCGTCATTCTTCTGCCTACAGCCTGTCACCTCCAGACAAGTTGCCCTAGATTATATCATCCTTTCTGCCTGTTGCTGACACTCAGATCCTCAGAGCCTGGCTTTCTCTCTCAGGCTTCTTCCCTTCTGTGTGTGGGTCATGCATGCCTCATGATGTCAGCAGCCAACATCGCAGTGTGCATTACACTTCCTCCTAGACCCAGCTCTGTGCTGCCCCACCCTGGTCTCTGACACTTACACCGCCTTCTACTTCCCACAGAATGCTTGAGTGCCTTCCTCTTCTCTTAGGGGCATCCCGCCCCCCTCCCCATGTGTTCCCATGTGGTGTTCCCTGGTGCTCCTTCATTCCAGTATCAGAAGTTTCGCCGTAGACCTGGCCTAGACTAGACATGCCATTGTGGCGGCATGGTCAGCCTTTCTTGATGACGTCCTTGCATCGTTTTCCAGGATCAGTCCTCCTCAATGTCGGATGGGCTGTTTTCTACCTCTTCCAGATGATGTCTCTGCCGGCAAACATTTTTGGGTGTGCCATCTCGCTCCCTTCACTTTCATAACTTCATGATGTCCTGACAACACCATTTATCAATTTGGAAATAATGAAAAGTGTGGTCAAGACATCTGGTGATTATTAAAGTACATACAAATGGGCGCTTTGTCTCATAGTAAATAAGTAGCTTTACAAAATAGAAGTTTTACTAATAACAGAATAACTGGTTGAATTTTTTTTTCTTTTACATCATTATACCAGGGACGTCGTTTGATGGCAGTAACCCAAAATCTCACGCACGCCTTCCTGCTAATCTGCTTTTTAATAGTCATCCAACCAGCGGATTTTAAAGGAAATAGTAACTGCTGGTCTACATACAGTCTCACAGGCTCTGCAGGCTTCTCTTACTTCGACAACACGTACATTAGAACCAACCGACCAACAAGTACTCTCGCTGCAACCCAAATCGTTTGACGAAACGAAGGCACCAAAACCACTTACACGTACGATGGAGAGCGTTGTTCGCGATGGTCTCGAGGGATGGGTCTCTCCGAGGAAACAGGCCCCAAAGCAATGCGACGAGCAGCGCCCGAAGCTGACATCAGACAGGTCCACCACAAACTCGCGACCGTCTTGCAAGGTCGACCGGCCGCGCCACTGCTGGCAGAGCCCGCGTGTTTTGCTCCTTCGTCCCCTCAAGCACATCCTAGCGCGTAGTAGCGAGTCCAACGACCAACTCCCCTACCGCAAATACCCGCCGCCATATAACAGGGGCAAAGATAATAGTACATCCGGGTAAACGATAGCACTGCCAAAGGGCTGGTGTGCCAGAAAAGGCGCACCACGGCTCAAATATGCGCCAACAAAACATGTTTATTCTATGCAGTTATATCGAAAATGCAGATACCTTCAAAAGCTCCAGGACAGCAGCCAAGACATAATAGCGCTACGAAGTCGCGGGGTCAAAAGGTGAAAGAAAAAAATGCGTACAGACTAAGAGGCATAGACAGGAGAAGGTATTTAAGTGCACTAATTTGTTCAAAGCTAGGGATTGCTATGCGTTCCTTGAGTACTGTTGTATTTTACTCAGCCACAAAAAGAAAATATCCGATTTAATTAGGTACTGTAGGTACGAGAATAGTCATTCAATCTGTCATGATTTTGCGAGCAGGGTACCAAACTTAAGTAATACTAATTTAAACAGCGAGGAACTAAATTTGTTGCATAAAGGACTGAAGTACAAAATCCTTCTTAGAATTCACAGTAAATTAATCAAAAGCACTATTGTAGAATGGAAAACAATTGGCAGCCAAGCAAAATTAAGTACTATTTTGTTAACTAACGATAAAGTCAAGTCCAAAACACTATGGAATGTTCATGGTTAGTAGTATTAATAAGATTAAATATAACCCATTGTAAAGACTTATGTGAACATAAAAAACGAAGTTGTGGACAAGTTCCTTTTTGTATCCAACAGCGAGAGGTAGGAAAAGAGTAACAATATGGAGGGCAAATATACCCATGCTTAACTCACAGGTGAAGCTACACAAAGAGTCTTGCCCAGTTGTGAACAGTCGTGCTGCACCCACGCATATGTTAAACAGAGGTCTCAATAAAAGGCTTAAAAAAGCTCACACTTTTGAAACGTGCTATTCTTTGGGTAGTTCACAGCATTTTGTTCAGAGAACAAAAGATTATAGAATTAGTTGATTTGTAAGAGTTTTCTTTATTTTTAAACTATTTTTCCTTTCCTGATAACTATTATCAGCAACCAGAAGACCTAGCTATGAGAAACGATTCCATTTATGATGCACTTTAATAAATGTTCTTGTATGTTGTCCGCACTCTTTTTGCTTCCAAAATCATCTTACTCGTTTCGACATTCCGCATTTTCAAAGGCCATAAAATACAAAACAAAGCTTGTATCGGAAGATATGAAAATAAGTTACATTTCACAATTGCTATATGGCGTATAGCTTACCAGTATTATGTCAGTCACATAAAATTGTTCATTAGATATATTTTATCTCGTCAGTATTCTCAATCGTAAGACAAGTGAAAACTGCTACCGACGAACAAATTGGAAGCAAAATGGACTAAACCTCTAGCTGGCGCTGGACACTTGGTACTCGTCACATTTGTTTGTTTATAACTGCGTTTTTATCATTACAACGTATAAAAAAACTACGTGGAAATTACGTTACAGTCTTCTGTAAAAGATATTTCTTTACAAAACAATGTATAACAGATCATTGGAAGGTCATACTGAGTGGCATTAGGTTACACGAGACTAATTGTCTTAACAAACATTAGACTGTTTTGCCAAATTACAGGGTATAAATCACTAGCATCAGTAAAAGTTCATTTTACAATAATTTACGAAGTCTCGAACTACCAGCTGAGGCATGTAGCATTCACTAATGAGAAACGGGTGGCGCCCATGCATTGGTATTACCGCCAATGTGAACAAACAAATGTATACAGGAAAATCAAACACTCCATCAACAGGCATGTTGTGAGGACGGGGCGTGAGTCGTGCTTGGGTAGCTCAGTTGGTAGAGCACTTGCCCGCGAAAGGAAAAGGTCCCGAGTTCCAGTCCCGGTCCGGCACACAGTTTTAATCTGCCAGGAAGTTTTGTTTCAGCTTACACTCCGCTGCAGAGTGAAAATCTCATTCTGGAAACATCCCCCAGGCTGTGGCTAAGCCATGTTTCCGCAATGTACTTGTGTACTTGCAGAGTACTTGTGGCGTGCACATGGTTTTTTTTTTTTTTTTTTAGGCTAGGCAATAGTGCGACGTGTCCTGATGGACACTCACCAGTCGATGAGCAGGCAGGGAAATCAGGACGCGCTCAGTGTAGGGACGCTTCAGCTATCAAGATATTAGCAACAAATTTTCAGAGTGTTCGGAATAAAGTTCCTGAATTTACTGCCCTCCAGGAAGCTTGTGGCGCGCAAATTATTCTCGGGACTGAGACCTGACTGAACCCTGAGATAGGAAGTTCTGAAACATTTAGTGGGGGTTGGAACGTGTATCGGAAAGACAGATTAGACACCGTAGGAGGTGGTGTCTTCATTGCAGTTGACAAAAATATTGTGTCTACTGAGGGCGAAGTAGAGTGTGATTGTGAAGTTATCTGGTCACGTTTAACAGGGCTAGGAGAAATAAAGTTAATTGTTGGGTGTTATTACCGGCCACCAGGTTTCACCGTAACAGTTCTAGAATCATTCAAAGGGAGTCTACACTCTGTATCGCAGAAGTACCCGGATCATGCTATATTAGTCGGAGGTGACTTCAACCTACCTAGTATAGACTGGGATGTCTATAGATTCATAACAGGTGGTGAACTAGCCGTCGTGTGAATTACTTTCGAACACATTATCCGAAAACTGTCTTGAGCAGCTAAATCGATAGCCAACGCATAATGGAAATATTTTAAATCTGGTAGCCACGACCAGACCAGGTCTCATCGACGGTGTCAGTGTTGAGACAGGAATTCGTGATCATGATGTTGTCATTACGACTATAGTTATAAAAGTTAAAAAGTTGGTCAAGAAGGCTAGGAGAGTATACTTACTAGAAAGAGCAGATAAACAGTTGTTAGCATCCCACTTAGTAAATGAATCGACTTCATTTACTTCCGGTACGATGGACGTGGAAGAATTAAGGGCAAATTTTAAACACATTGTAAATCACGCATTGGAGAAGTATGTGCCGAAAAAGTGGGTTACGAACGGAAGAGACCCACTGTGGTTTAACAGCGCAATTCGGAGAATGCTCAGGAAGCAAAGACAGTTGCACTCGCGGTACAAGAAAGATCGGGAGAATGAGGACAGGCAAAAGTTAGTAGAGATTCGTGCTGCTGTAAAAAGAGCGATGCGCGAAGCATACGACCACTACCACCATCATACCTTAGCAAAAGGTCTTGCTGAAAACCCAAGGAAATTCTGGTCTTACGTAAAATCTGTAAGCGGGTCGAAGGCTTCCATCCTGTCACTCACTGATCGGTCTGGCCTGGCAACGGAAGACATCAAAACGAAAGCTGAAATTTTAAATTTAGCATTTGAGAAATCTTTCATGCAGGAGGATCGTATAAGCATAGCGCCGTTTGAGTCTCGTACAGATTCCCGTATGGAGGACATAGTGATAGACATCCCTGGGGTTTTGAAGCAGCTGAATGGGTTGAAAATAAATAAATCGCCAGGTCCTGATGGGATTCCAAATGGGTTTTACAGAGAGTACTCTACTGCATTCGCTCCTTACTTAGCTTGCATTTATTGGGAATCTCTTCCCCAACGTAAAGTTCCGAGCGACTGGAAAAAAGCGCAGGTGACGCCTATATGTAAGAAGGGTAGAAGGACGGATCCTCAAAATTACAGACCAATATCCTTAGCATCGGCTTATGCTGGATTCTCGAACATATTCTCAGTTCGAATATAAGGAATTTTCTTGAGACAGGGAAGTTGCTGTCCATGCATCAGCATGGCTTTAGAAAGCATCGCTCCTGCGAAACGCACTTTTTTCACATGATATCTTGCGAACCATGGATGAAGGGTATCAGACGGATGCCATATTCCCTTACTTCCGGAAAGCGTTTGACTCGGTGCCCCACTGCAGTCTCCTAACTAACGTACGCGCATAAGGGATTGATTCCCAAATATGTGAGTGGCTCGAAGACTTCTTAATTAATAGAACCCAGTACGTTGTCCTCGATGGTGAGTGTTCATCGGAGGTGAGGGTATCATCTGGAGTGCCCCAGGGAAGTGTGGTAGGTCCGCTGTTGTTTTCTATCCACATAAATGATCTTTTGGATAGGGTGGATAGCAATGTGCGGCTGTTTGCTGATGATGCTGTGGTGTAGGGGAAGGTGTCGTCGTTGAGTGACTTTAGGAGGATACAAGATGACTTGGACAGGATTTGTGATTGGCGTAAAGAATGGCAGCTAACTCTAAATATAGACAAATGTAAATTAATAGAGATGAATAAGAAAAAGAATCCCGTAATGTTTGAATACTCCATTAGTAGTGTAGCGCTTGACACAGTCACGTCGATTAAATATTTGGGCGTAACATTGCAGAGCGATATGAAGTGGGACAATCGTGTAATGGCAGTTGTGGGGAAGGCGGATAGTCGTCTTCGGTTCATTGGTAGAATTTTGCGAAGATGTGGTTCATCTGTAAAGGTGGCCACTTATAAAACACTAATACGACCTATTATTGTGTACTGCTCGAGCGTTTGGAATCCCTATCAGGTCGGATTGAGGGAGGACATAGAAGCAATTCAGAGGCGGGCTGCTAGTTTTGTTACTGGTAGGTTTGATCATCAAACGAGTGTTACGGAAATGCTTCAGGAATTCGGGTGGGAGTCTCTGGAGGAAAGGAGGCGATCTTTTCGTGAATCGTTACTGAGGAAATTTAGAGAACCAGCATTTGAGGCTGACTGCAGTACAATTTTACTGCCGCCAACTTATATTTCGGGGAAAGACCACAAAGATAAGATAAGAGAGATTAGGGCTCGTGCAGAGGCATATAGGCAGTCATTTTTCCCTCGTTCTGTTTGGGAGTGGAACAGGGAGAGAAGATGCTAGTTGTGGTACGAGGTACCCTCTGCCACGCATCGTATGGTGGATTGCGGAGTATGTATGTAGATGTAGATGTATAATGTCTTTTCTCCCAGGAGTGCTAGTTCTGCAAGGTCGCAGGAGAACTTCTGTGAAGTTTGGAAGGTAGGAGACGAGATATTGTCAGAAGTAAAGCTGTGAGGACGGGGCGTGAGTCGTGCTTGGGTAGCTCAGATGATAGAGCACTTGCCCGCGAAAGGCAAATGTCCCGAGTTCGAGTCTCGGTCCGGCACACAGTTTCAATCTGCCAGGAAGTTTCATTTCAGCTTACACTCCGCTGCAGAGTTAAAACCTCATTCTGACTGCCTTATCGACGCTCCTTAACCCCAAGCTTAACTAAAGCAACATCCAAAATAGAATCATTTAAAAAGTAATGAAATGTAACTGCTAATGTGCATTGACAATTGTGCTACCTTACATAATCTGTTCTCATTTACATATGTTGCATGTCACAGTTTTTATCCCAGGTAGCAAAGAAAACTCTTACGAAAATAGATATAACTATGTGACGAACTAGAAGTTGTAATTGTGCGTATGACAATTGACAAACAAATAAAAATTATAAATTACAGAGATTAATAGGGGCAGGGAAGGGAATAGGTTTGAAATGTTTAACTTAAAATAACGTACATAAGATCTTCTGTTCTCTATGGCCACAAATCTGTTTACTGTGAATTACGAACATCGTAAAAAGGCCATGACGCAATTAAAGAAGGGAAGATTAAAGGGTAAACAAGGTTAATCTTGACATATTGGAAAATTCTTTAAAATATTTGAAATCCTGCAACTACATATGTTTTATAGGATGACAACTTTGATAATGAAACTTGTAGTAAAGAGATTAAGGAGGCATAATATCAGTTTGGGGCTAAGAATTAACAGTAAATTAGGGAACAGTTTACGAAACTCGATTGAAGTCAACCGTAGTAAGTAACAAGATACGGCAGTTTAGAGGATTAAGTGAGGTGATTGCGAAAAATTTTATATAGAACAAACTGGTGCGTCCCTCAAGAAACGTTTCACAGATCATACATACGACACCAATGCAGGCTGTATAAAAATACATCTTTTACGAAACAACCACATATAAGGGAAATTCAAAATATTCTTAAAATTCTGCACAACGCCCCTGTGGGCTGCTATTAAATACGCTATTAAATACGCTGGTGATTTTTCAGAGTACATCAAAATTTTCGTCAGTTATAATAAACGACCAAATAGATTTCATAAAGAACTGGTAGGCGACGCACTCCAGCTTGCTGCTACACAGTATTCTTATTGTGTTAAATGTTCGTAGAACTTAGTATTTTACCTCTATGAGTATCCACCTTTGAGTGGCTTGCTCTTGTGTTTCGATTTTTACAAAAGAACGTAAAAGTTTAATTATTCATGGATATATAGGGTCATTCGCTCATATTGATCATATACCGATAGAGTATTCATAAGCTGTTGCTCAGCACTTGACACTGCGTGACACAAATTGAAATCACTGCAAAACATCGCTGTTATAGCTGTCCGAAAAGGCTTTCGCGTTATTTTATCTTAACTTATCATCTTATAAAACATTTGTAATTACAGTATTTCAAATATTTCTAAAGAATTTTTTCAATATATCAAGATTAATGTTGTTTACTCCTTCATCTCCCCTTCTTTAATTGCATTGTGTCATTTTTAAAATGCTTGTTATTCGCAGCAAACAAATATGCCGGCCGGGGTGGCGGAGAGGTTCTAGGCGCTACAGTCTGGAACCGCGCGACCGCTACGGTCGCAGTTTCGAATCCTGCCACGGGCATGGATGTGTGTGATGTCCTTAGGTTAGTTAGGTTTACGTAGCTCTAAGTTCTAGGGGACTGATGACCTTAGAAGTTGAGTCCCATTGTGCTCAGAGCCGTTTGAACCAGTAGCAAACAAATATGACTATAGAGTCACAGAATATTTTATATACCATATTTTAAGTTACTCATTTCAAACCTATTCCCTTCCCTCCCTCTGTTGATCTTTATAATTTATCATGTAACATAAGTTAAAGATAAAATACTATGTAAGGTAGCACAATATCTAGTACACCATTAACAGTAATATCGCACTAGTTTTTACGTCATTGTATACTGGACGGTGCTTTAGTTTAACCGATGCTTTGGGGTTAAGGACTGTCGATAAAGTACTGTGGGATGGTTGTCATATACTATTGATGGAACTGACGAATGGGGTTCCACGATTGCACTGTCTGAAATTGTGTGAATTTTCTTTGTATGTGCATTTGCTCGCCTCGGCAGAAATAGCAATGCATGGGTGCCACCTGTTACTCATAAGTGAAATCTACACGCTTCAGCTGGTATTTAGAGACTTCGTAAATAATTGTAAAATGAAATTTTCCTGATGTTAGTAATTTATACGCTGTAATTTGTCCAACAATATAGTGTTTGTTAAAGTAGTTAGACTCATGTACCCTGCCGCCAATCAGAGCATTCTTCAAATGTGTTGTTTTCGACCACTCAAAAAATTTCTTACACTTTGTTTTGTACAGAAATACGTTTTACAAAACACTGTAAAGTAGTGTAACGATAAAAACGCAGTTATAAACAAACAAATGCAGCGAGTACCAAGTATCCAGCACCGCGTAGGGTTTGGTCCGCATGGCTTCCAATTTGTCTTTTGTATCTAATGAACAATGTTACATGATTGTCATAACATTGGTAAGCTATAAAGCCATATTCTACCCGTTATACTATGTGTTTTATTGATGGTGAAATGTAAAATATTTTCTTGTCTTTGATACCAGTTCTGGGTTGTATTTTATAGCCTCAGAAAATGACGGAATGTCGTAACGTGTAGTTCGATTTTGGAATTAATAAAACGTGTGATCAAGACATCTGAAAGTTATTAGAGTGCATCCAGATGGTCGCTTCGTATCATAGCATTTTCTCGCAAAATTTGATTGATACAACATTGGTAGGGCAAAAAGACATACACTATGTGATCTAAAGTATCCGGACGCCACCAAATCCATACTTTTTCATATTAGGTGCATTGTGCTGCCACCTACTACCAGGTACTCCATATCAGCGACCTCAGCAGTCATTAGATATTGTGAAAGAGCAGAATGGAGCGTCGAACTCATGGATTTCGAACGTAATCCGGTGACTGGGTGTAGGAGAGATTTCCACACTTCTAAACATCCACAGGTCCAGTATCCCCGATGTGATAGTGAAGTGGAAACGTGAAGGGACACATACAACACAAAAGCGTACAGGCCGACCTCGTCTGTTGATTGGCAGAGACTGCCGACAGTTGAAGAGGGTTGTAATGTGTAATAGGCAGACATCTATCCAGATCATCACACAGGAATTCCAAACTACATCAGGATCCACTGCAAGTACTATGACAGTTAGGCGGGAGGTGATAAAACGTGGATATCATGGTCCAGCGGATTCATAAACCACACATCACACCGGTAAATGCCAAACGACATCTCGCTTGCTGTAAGGAGCGTAAACATTGGACGATTGAACAGTGTAAAATCGTTGTATGGACTGACGATCACGGTACACATTGTGGCGATCCGATTGTAGGGTGTGAATATGCCGATTTCGCGGTGAAAGTCATCTGCCAACAGTAAAATTAGATGGTTGTAGTGCTATGGTGTGGTCGTGTTTTTCATGGAGGGGGTTAGAAACCCCTTGTCGTTTTGCGTGGCAATATCATGGCACAGGCCTACATTGATGTTTTAAGCACCTTCTTGCTTCCCACTATTGAAGAGGAATTGGAGGATGGCGATTGTGTCTTTCAACGCGATCGAGCACCTGTTCATAATGTGACGGATTGGTTACACGACAATAAAATCCCTGTAATGGACTGGCCTGCACAGAGTCATGACCTGAATTCTATAGAACACCTTTGGGATGTTTTGGAAAGCCGACTTCGTGCCAGGCCTCATTGATACCGCTCCTCAGCGCAACACTCCGTGAAGAATTGGTTGCTATTCCCCAAGAAAACTTCAAGCACATGATTGAATGTACGCCATCGAGACTGGAAGGTGTAATCAAGGCTAAGAGTGGGCCAACACCGTATTGAATTCCAGAATTACCTATGGAGGGCGCCACAAACTTGTAAGTCATTTTCAGCCAGGTCTCCGGATACTTTTGACCACATAGTGTATGCTACTCGTTATGCTATGCCTGTAATCAGTTGTGAAACGTAACTTATTTAGATATCTTCTGATACCAGTTTTGTGTTTGCTTTATAGCCTTTTAGAACGACAGAATGTCGAGATGCGTAAGGTGTTTTTGGAAATAATAAGAAAGGGCGGTCAAGACATCAGAAAATTTATCAAAGTCCATCTTCATAGTAGAATAAGACAATAATGAAACGATCAAAGAGGTGGCTGTGAAACGTAGTAATATGCACCGAACATAAAATGTACAGTTGAACATGAAGCTGAACATGCTATACATTTCCTTGAATTAACTATAAATAGCTCCAATGACAAACTGGCGTTTGGTATTTTTAGGAAGGCAACGTTCACAGGTGTCATATGCGAGCGGACTCACGCCACCCAAAAGTGCACAAACGGGCTTATTTTTGGGATACGCAAAACATGTTAGTAAAGCTACCTTTAAAAGAGCATAATATTGAGAAGCAATTGATTATTTTAGAACATATATCAAGGCCAAAGGGTTATAATACTTAAGAAGTCAGGTCTCTGCACAATAACTTTATAAATAGCAAAAGCACCAAACAGTCAAAACAGCAACAAAAAGTAAGGATGAATATGAGGTGCAAAGTAACGTTCACTGAAGGAGTATTTAACAGATTCAGAAGGCATAACATCGGTTTGAAGCTAAAAACTAACAATAAATGAGGGAACAAATTACGACACACAGTTGAGGTCTGGTGTGATAAGCATGACACGGAGTGGGGTGGCTGCAAAAAGATTTATACAGGACAGACTAGTTGGTACTTCAAAAACAGTTTTAGAGAGCATACGTATGACAGTTCTTTTTTTTCTTTATTGTTATTTCATACCCATACTCCATGTTGGCAGGGGTGGGCTGGCAGCGGCACAGTACGCCGCTCTTCAGCCAAGAGATAAGCAGGGAGTGAAGACTGAATAAAAAGGCATCTTTTACGAAACAACCACACGATAGGTGAAATTCAAACTATTCTTAAAATTATGTACAACGCCCCTATGGGGCTACTGTTAAATATGGTTGATGAACTGGAGATGCTGCATAGCAGAACAAAATATTCGTTAGAAATATTAACGAACAAATAGATTTCACAAAGAACTGTTTACCAGCCTGTTTACAGAGCACTTATAGTTCTGCTGTCATCCTAGAGCCTCTGTAGATGGCGACGCACTACATTTCACCGCTACAAATTACTCTTTTTGTGATAAATGCTTCACCAATCTGTACTTTACCCCCTGACTGTGCACCATTGTGTGGCTTCCCACAGTTTTTTTCTTTTTTACGTAAGATGTGTAAACATTAAATTATTCACTACACATGTAGCGTTTTTCGGCCGTTTTGGTCATAGGTAGATAGAGTATTCATAAGTTGTTACATAGCACTTGAAACTTCATGGCACAAATAGAAAACTTTCTATCATTTTAATCGAATAAACTGAGTGTTCTTGGTGAAACACTGTAAATTAACGAGACAAACACTGTTTTTGGCTTAATTTCACAATTTTAATGTTGATGTTATTGCACAACCGAGGTTTTGGGTTATAAGCCCAGTTTCAAATACATTACTGATATCTAGCATATTGCTACTACGGCTGTTGCACAACGTTTCAGGTTATTTTATTAAAGTTTTCATTTTATAAAACGTTTATAGTTATAGGATTACAAACAATTTCAAAGATTTTTCAGTTTCTCAAGATTAATTTTGTTCAACCCTTCAGCCATCGGTTTTAATTGCTCCATGGCATTTTACACCCTGTTCTGCATGGTCGCAGAACCACAGGCTATCTTATGTATGTTATTGTAAATGTGCCAGTTCTAAACTTATTCCCTTCCAACCCCCTACAAATCTCTATAATTTTCAATTTTTATTAATTTTTGTCTGATTATGGTTTCTTATATAGTTATACCCATTTATACGAGAGTTACTCCTAGAAAAAAATTGTGATATGTAACTTATGCGCAAGGAACAAGTTGCACAATTTCCAATTTATTAGCAGTAATATTGCACTGGTTTTTACATGACTCTATTTTATATGGTGATTTAGTTAAACTGATGTTTGGGTGTTAAAGAGTTTTAATTACATAAGGCAGTCTGGGATGATTGCCACATACTATTGATGGAACTAGTTTATGGCGTTCCAAGTTTGCGCCTTTTCAAAGTGTTCGAATTTTCTGTATGGTGCTTACGTATTTGCTCCCATTGGTGGGAATGGCAATGTGTTCTTCATATGTGAGTGCTGCTTGCATCATCTGGCATTTATATACTTTGTAAATTCTTATAAAATGGTATTTATGAACTTTTACTGATGCTAGTAATTTATGCCCAGTAAGTTGCAAAAAACTGTATGTTAACCAGACAGTTGGCCTCATGTATCCTAGCTCGTACAATGTATTATTTTCGGACATGTAACAGTTGTGATATACATTGTTTGGTAAATAAATACGTTTACTGTAAAACACTGTAACGTGATTTCCATAAATTGTTTACTGATGAAATTGTTTTATACGGTGTATTGATGAAAATGTAGTTACAAACAAACAAAGGCAGCGTGTACCACGTATCCAGCGCCGCCTAACGGTTTAGTCCAATTTTTCTCTTGGCAGCAATTTGCACTTGTCTCGGGATTGAGAATGTTGACGAGATAAAATATATCTAATGAACAATTTTATATGATTGACATAACATTGGAAAGCTATAAAGCCATATACTACTCATTATGCTACGTCTCTAATCAGTGGTGAAATGTAAAATATTTTCTTGTTTTTGATACCAGTTTTGGGTTGTAATACGTTTTACAAAACACTGTAAAGTAGTGTAACGATAAAAACGCAGTTATAAACAAACAAATGCAGCGAGTACCAAGTATCCAGCACCGCCTAGGGTTTGGTCCGCATGGCTTCCAATTTGTCTCTTGTATCTAATGAACAATGTTACATGATTGTCATAACATTGGTAAGCTATAAAGCCATATTCTACCAGTTATAATATGTGTTTAATTAATGGTGAAATGTAAAATATTTTCTTGTCTTTGATACCAGTTCTGGGTTGTATTTTATAGCCTCAGAAAATGACGGAATGTCGTAACGTGTTGTTCGATTTTGGAATTAATAAAGCTTGTGATCAAGACATCTGAAAGTTATTAGAGTGCAGCCAGATGGTCGCTTCGTCTCATAGCAGTTTCATGCAAAACGCCACTCCCTTCAGGAGGTACTTCTTCTATCTAGTGGTGCCACAATACTGCATCCATGTCTGCCATCTACGTCTCTGCGTCCATCTCCTCCGTAGAGGGGAACAGATGGTGTTGCCTCTGCTGCTGCCTACGGCCAACTTGCTAACCGCACAGCGGTGTATGACAGGTTGTTTCACTTCCAAGGCGCATGCAACAGCAGCTGCCACAGTACCTGTTGAGGCTAAATTCGCCAGATACAGCCTTGCTATCAACGGCACTAACTCACCTCTGACTCAGAAGCTACCACTACGATTTCCGGATATTCCTCTGCCGGACGGTTTTATAGGACACAGTCCACCCACTCTACAGTGAAATGACAGTGGCAGTTCGCGGATTCCTCTGTGCTCAATTCCGAGTGTGCAACACACACCGGTCCAAGCATATAGCCTCACATCGTGTCCAAGTGCCGAGTCACCGTGGGTGCTGCAACACAGACGATCTTTTAGTTGTGTTAATTCGAAAGCTGCTTTCTGTTGTACTTGCTTAAGACGCTGTGTTAATAAAGGTCCAGTGTTCTTTGGCTACCTGGGCACATCTATTCATTAATAGCGCGCAACACCCAGATCAGGAACTTAATACGATTACTCGATTTGCTAGCCAATGACAAACTTCGAATCGTCTATTTTCAGTTCCTTCTCGAAGGTATTGAATCCGCAATAAAGGACAGGGATAGAGGCCTTGCACACGTGACGTCCGCCATATTCTTATTTCTAAAACACAGATACATGGAGTAATTCAACATGTATTTATTCAAGGACTACCTTGTGCCAAATGCATAATGTCTTCTACTTCACACTGTATCGATTTATTCGTTCAATGAGACATTTCTGTTGGACACTGCATAAGTCCAGTGCAGTTTAGTGAAAACAAGAGTAAGTGGCTAAAAATAGTCTGCCGAAATCTCTAGAAGCAGCAACAGATTTTTCATCATCATTTAACATATAGACATACTCAGCATTTGTAAATACGTGTGCCATCATCAAATGATATTGTAGAATTAGTCAAAAAATCGCAATCACATTCATACATGGATAACTTAATTATTTAAATTCAACTTCAACTTTAGAGTTTGAGCTGAATAACAAAAATCGCACTTGACAAATACATCTGTAGCAGCTGGAATACCTACACATGAAACGAAAGCATATCTTTGTACCCAACTAGAGGTCTGGAACCAATAAAAGTGGGACACACGTCATGCGGAATGTTTTACTCGAACTAGTCCACACTATCACCTCATACATTATTTATTATACGCGGAATGTGACCGGACAGGATGGGATATCCCACTTAACCCTTCTTGGGGTATACTTCTGACAAATTTAAAATTAAATTTCCGTGTTGCCACAACGTCTATCTTACTGCGCCTGCCACTGGAATTTGACGAGTTTACTAGACGAATCAGTGACAAAAGCTCTGCTCTATTTCGAATCATCACTGAATGCACCTTTAAATTTACATACATGCTTCTTACAAAAATATGTACACTAATTTTCGAAAGTTAAGGAACCTTCAAGATCACTTTACATTTAGTTTTTACGTGGTTTTCCTAAACTGTTGAAACCAAATGCTGGGTTATTTCCTATGAAAATAGATGGGGGGTATCCTTCCTTATCCTTGCCTCATGTGGCCGAGCGATTCAAGGCGCTTCAATCTGGAACCGCGCGACCGCTATGGTCGCAGGTTCGAATCCTGCCTCGGGCATGGATGTGTGTGGTGTCCTTAGGTTAGTTAGGTTTAAGTAGTTCTAAGTTCTAGGGGACTGATGACCTGAGATGTTAAGTCCCATAGTGCTCAGAGCCATTTGAACCATTTGAACCTTGCCCCATGCGAACATGTGGTCCATCTCTAACAACATAGTGGTCGACGCGGAGAAACCACATTATTGAGCCGTACACACTACCGTTTCCATCTTTTAAAATGCGCGGATTTACAATAGACCTACTGCCAAGATATAGTGCCTAGTAGACATGTTCAGACCAAGTTGAGTTCAAGGCGTATTAGATAACCCAGCCAAAACAGTAACCGACAAGACACTCGTCGTAAAGTGTATGTCATGATTTTAGTATGAGTACATAAGCACTGGACACAGCGGAGTCTGCCGACAGCTTTACAGAGTCGCGGTCACGCCAGACGATGCGCTCAGGCGTTGCTGTTGATAGCGATGCCGCTTCCGGTGTTGGCCTTCTTCTGTACCTTTCACTAAACATATCTAGATAATTTGAAATAGCTAAACACACAAGAGTAAACAGACTTTTGTGGATTCACACAGAGCGTCACTTCAAACAGCATCTGCCAGGGGAGCCTTTATCGTAATCATTCATTAGAACGGAGTATTTATTATAAAAGTGGTTGACATTACCTGAGAAGTGAAATTTTTAGTTAAATTCATCAAATGTAGCAGTAATGTGATGGTTTGTTTGGGTCTCATAACACACGATCATGAAGTGGCAGAGGACAAAACGCTGTGCCAGTTTACACTAAAGCGTTCAATAATTGAAAGAGAAAATCAGGAAGGAAACGTAGTCGTTTACTTTGAATCCCATAACTGACCAAAAGTTACGAGAATAACGTAGAATTTGAGCCCTTGGCATCACGAAATACCTGATCCAGCAAATCGGGCATAATACCGACACATGAAATCATTTTCATACACCACTCACCACAAATCATTAAGTAAGCTGAACTCGGAGAAAGAGTAAATCCAATGAGTGTACTGTGGTTAGTATTACGTGACAAAATTTCGATTCTGTAACCAGCTTCACAGCTACTGGCTCATAAAGACACGAAATGTTAGCGGGGTTACCCGCATAAATACGTATTCACTGCAATTCATGGTAAGTTTAGGAGGACCAAACCAGCGAAAATCTAACCACGGCATGTGAACATCTCACGAATGACAGTGAATATCATCATAAGTGGAACAATCTCAACAAGGCAACTGTAAGGTCGCGGCGACCGAATGTAACACCACGCAGGTGCCTTCACGAGGCTCCCAGAAAAACAACTACATTTGAAAAACAACTCGGCAGCGTGCTTCTAAACCGCTTAAATCCGTCCTCACGAGGGACGAGGCAGCTAACGTTGACGGGACTCGGGTGGAAAATCCAACTTCACGAAACAATAGCATCAGTATCACATGGTACATGCTGGTTAACGCTTTTTGCGACTGTAGTGATCTCAACTGCAGCTGTCGGCTGTATCCAGCTCACAATCCGGTTTATTTGCGAAAATTGAGCTCTATTAAAATGCACTTTCTCTCGCTTGTCCATATGCTAGTCTCGCTGTTTTGTCTGTAGTACACACAAATAAAATCTTCAGCACCGTAGAACATGTTAGAAGACAAAAAAGAAAGTATCATGTCCAATCGGTAAGGTTATCAGGTTATGATACTTCAGAAATTCGAAGCAACTCACGACTCAGAGAAAGCTTACTTTTATTTGCAGAAATACTGCTGAAATTTTTATATTAATTTACGAGGGATGTCCAATAAGTAATGCAATACATTTCTTTCTCGACCAATTTTGGTTGAAAAAACGCGGAATTTGTAACGGGACACCGGGGAATATTTCCGGGTCAGCCCCTATAGTTTAATGAAGTTGTGACGGCGCTAAATGTAGCTGTGAAAATAGCATCTGTAATGCAGGTGCGTTCCGAGCAGAGCGATGTCACTGAATTTATCTTGGAGGAAACCTAGACCATGGCAGATATACATAGACCCTTACAGAATGTCTACGGAGACCTGGCAGCGAACAAAACCACTGTGAGTCGTTGGGTGAGGCGTCTCTCATTATCGTAAGAAAGTCGTGTTAACCTGTCCGATATCTCGCATGGTGGGCAGCTGCACACAGCTGTTACTCCTGCGACGTTGGAAAGTCCCGGCCTTCTCATTTGAGTTGATCGACGGATAACAATCAAACACCTCGCCGCTAGGCTCGACGCCCCTTGTTCCTTATTGCTTCTACTTTACGTGGCACGTTGCCGAACTATCGCAGCACGTATTTTGTGTTTCCCGTGACGAAATGGCTCCTTAACGTAAAACAGCAACAAGTGACTCCACAAACGTCGTATGGCTTAAACGCTGATTGATCAGTTTCAAACGCATCAGCGAAGCTTTCGCAAACATCACACAGAAGCCCCGAAGATCATGGTTGTCTATAGGAGATGCTGATTACGGAATAGCTTTGCGATGTATCTACAAGTACATCTGAGCGAGATGAAGAAGGTGATTAAATAAGAAATTTGCAGTTGCCACTTAAACGGGCACCCTTCAAGGTAGTAATTTTTACCAGGGGCTGTACAATAATTTGTGCAAGGATGTTAAAAGGACAAATGAAACCAACATAGTAAAATAATACATATAAGATGGTAGAGGATTATACAAGTAACACAGAGTTGTGGTCAGTAAAGTGGTACCATGAATTCATTAAAAAAATATGTCTGTCATATGACAAAATAAATTGCTCAAAAAAAAAAAGTTTGTAGCATCTCTTGACGTAGCCGGCCGCGGTGGTCTCGCGGTTCTAGGCGCTCAGTCCGGAACCGCGCGACTGCTACGGTCGCAGGTTCGAATCCTGCCTCGGGCATGGATGTGTGTGATGTCCTTAAGTTAGTTAGGTTTAAGTAGTTCTAAGTTCTAGGGGGCTGATGACCACAGATGTTAAGTCCCATAGTGCTCAGAGTCATTTGACCCATTTTTTTGCAGAGCTCTTATTTCTTTCAAAAACTTGCTTTGGACTTACAGTGTCTGGTGTTACTGAGGGAAAAGTAAATACGCATTCCCCGTGTACCTCAGTAGACTGTGCTGTGTCTCCCTCTGGACAGTGTGGCTTAGTAGCTACACTGTTAAGTCTGTCAGTGTGCCCCGAACAGCCATTTGAAGTTCATACTCTTGAGTGAGGTGGAAGAACGGTAAGGCACTGGAGTCGTACACGTTTACACCCCATTCAGCCATCCAAATTAAGCTTATCCACAATTTCAGTAAATCAGTTTACTGGGATAACCGGGAAACACCTTTTAAAAGGCCGATTTTCTTCTCCATTCATCTACAATCCAAGATTTTGCTTCGTCTCTAGTGATGGCGTCATCAACAGGAGGTTAAACCCTAACCTTTCTTCAAGTTCAGACCGTGAGGAAACCGTCAACGTATGGCAAGAGGGATTGTTAACATATAACTGTTGCGCCTTGGAATAGTGCCCAGGAAAACACAAAAATATTTTTAAGCTCTTCACTCGCGGCGCCAGAAGCCAAGCTGCCGGTCAATGACTGGTAGACTGTCGCCTGGGGGAAATGCTGAGGCAGTCATGGTGAATGTGGAAGCGATCGCAACACGCGGGACCAGTCCAAGAACGAAGCACAATGACGTCATGGCAACGTAAAGTTGCCGTCATACTGGTAACAGAGAAGAGCGTCACACGAAGGCCCAAATGCAGTAATTATCCACCCATTGACGCAGCAGAAAGTGCATCTGGAAAAGGAAGTCATGAAAATCCGATGCCAATAGGAGAGTTGACTAAACGGTAGAGCTAGTACTTATGATGAAACTGCTAGCCCCACCACAGTGGAGACCCAGAAGCGCCAGAATGAATACTACAACTTCCTCAATCAGTGATCTCAGTTACAGCTGTCCCGTGGAGGCGGAAGGCTATGTCAGTCGATCCTATACACGCCCAATCGTCTGGTGTCATCTATGGAGCGAAAAGCATTACTGGTGAGATTCTACCACTACACGCTGCAGTGCCGATGTTCGGGTCCTCACAATTGAGGTGCAGAGACTACCATCAACCTGTTGGCCTACTGGGGCCTTTTACTGAGTCCAGGGAAGGCCATGTCAAGATGGGCGAAGGCTCCGAAAGAGACTATTTGCCGCTCCACTTCGCGTGACTGGTGGGAGCTCCGAATGATTGGCCATGAGGCCGGCGTTAAGCCCAGCGATTGAGCAGAAGCATAAACTCGTGTACTGCTGCCTGCTTGTGGTCGAGCGACGTCCTTCTAGGCAGAAGAGTGGAAGAATGCCACGTAACGCTCGGTAAAAACATGGGGGCGCAGATAACGTAGTCCCTGCGATGGCAACGCCGCTGTCGCAGATGCGCGCCGCGCCCTGCTGGAGAGTGAGACTGGCGCCCTTGGTGGCGCCTGCTAGGGAGCAGTGTGTGAGGTTCTCCACTGGAGGGGCGCCTGGAACAGCACCGGAGCAGACCACCCGCTGATAGCGGGCGTTATGCCAGATGCATGTGCCCCGGCGTATGGCTGTATAT
This sequence comes from Schistocerca piceifrons, assembly GCF_021461385.2. Lineage (NCBI taxonomy): Eukaryota > Metazoa > Arthropoda > Insecta > Orthoptera > Acrididae > Schistocerca > Schistocerca piceifrons. Next base: position 257,545,957 of record NC_060138.1, read on the forward strand.
ATGGTACAGTACACTGGCTTTAGCTGGTAGAAGGATCAACCAGGGCTTATATCGTGTGCGGATGTCGACTTCTTCTCATTGTTATCGAGGGATATTTGATTGTATTACGGTATCCCGACATGATCCTTCAACCTATTGTTCAGCCCCACACTCAAAATTTCTGCGATGGCATTCTATTTCCGCGTCTCTCCAGTGAACATCTTCTCCTGGAGACAGGCTTCAGCTACATGGAACTGCCTGCGGTATCTGCTGATGTAAACCACTGCGACCAACTGGAACTAGCAACGGATCACTGCAGGAACCCTCCTTACACTCAGGATGGTCTCAGGAGTGCTGCCCAAACAGTGGGACAGGCTTGAGCAGTGACATCTCCACACCTCTGAAGGATCCTAGTGTATTACATTGCACAGGATGGAAAAACAAACTGAACTAAATGTTACCAGTAGAAGATTTTGATTTCATGTACTCTGTTTAATTTCATGATTTTATGTTTTCATTTCACAGGAAAGTTAACTTTTTTATTTTTATTTCATGAAGGTTAGTCATTTATTCGCTGTTCTACTCAAATAAAAGTACATAATCGTTCATTGATTGCCAGATGGTGCAAGGTATTTTTTTGTGTGTATATGTAGTATATTGAGTGCGTACAATCTGTGCAGTGGCTATTGATTAAATTTGAGTGAATAGTTTGCATTTTTGGTATTAGTGGAAAGTGCACATTTTAGGAGTTTATTTGGAATGTTCACCACGATGAAAATCTTTGGATGGCTGAACGCATGAGCGATACGTATTCGTTGGCTACAAGAGCTCGTAATATTATTGAGCTCGGGTGAGGGGAGAAGCAGTGGCTGGCTAGAGAGAAAGAGAGAGACAGAGAAAGAGAGAGAGAGAGAGTTGTGTCATGACAGAATGAGAGGCTTGAATGGCAGATGCGACACACAGACAATGAATTTTTTATTTGATATGCTCCCTGATGCGACTGTGGTTAGAGGTTGATTTTGAGATGATTTCATGGAGAAACGACTCTTTGAGAAGAAGGTAACATGAACTAAGTTTCATTTGATATAAGTGGTGTAGTGTAACTGTAATTGTAAAGTGTTGTAGTGTAACGATTTCATTGTGCTTAAATGTATCTACGTGTTGGTATCCAGGTTTCCTCCCACAACTCTTGGTTAAGAGTATTTCATTTAAAAAGGCAAAGGTAAAATGTAACTGGATTTAAATATTCTGTATAAAAGTAAGTTTCATAGTATCTGACAATGCCAAGAAAAACTTATCGTTCGTGCTAGTGCGACTTTCTTCTCTGTCTCATTACAGGAGTTCAGTATAACTGCAGAATACTATCCTATTCATTTATAAATATTTCATGACATTTGTTCCTACTATTAGATGAAACATAGAGTTGGTAAATTCTGCACTGTCATATCTTGATTTTTGCATGGACAATGAACCATATTTTCGGAAAAGGAACTGTGGTTTAGTTTGCTAATGCAGCCTACTAAATAAAGTAAGTAAGATAAAGCAATTTGCCGTGTAGTTATTATAAGTCATGCAGTTCAGTACTTCACGTTCTTGGGGTGTGAAGAGTAGAGCCAACGTAAGAAATATTCTAGGGCCTAAACGATCCCTTTCAGATGAAAATTAAAAACAATATTCTTTAGCAAAATTGTTACATAAATTCCGTAGGTGCGTTTTATTGTCTGGCATAGGTTTAGTTGCGGAACAGTTAGCCATTGTGTGTGTTTGTTTCATGACAAAAGCATTCTGAGTTTTATTGATAACCGTTTGTATACATTCAATCTCATCTACAGATAATCAGATGCAATTCATAGTAACTGGTGTCACACACATATAAATTAATGTGCATAGTTTCGTTCATGTTCCGAAGTCTGGTTAAGGCCATTCTGCGTCAGAATACAAGGGCGATACGTTTCTCAGAATTTAGATGTCACACTGTTTTCAAGTAAAACGTAATAGTTGCGTCATGTTAGTTCAGTCACAGCCGTAGCGTCTTTTTTAGAATGTTTCATTACCATTAAATATTTGTGATAAAATAGCCCTGTGTACAACGTAAAAGTCCTTGTGAAACTGGATCTGTAAGTAATTATATTCCTGCATGTATTGATTTGTTAAATTTTAATTATATTTTTTATTAATTCTTAAGTAAGTTTCAGTGATGTAGGAAGCTGATGTCATGATAAAATCATTTGTGATAAATGAGGAACTATATAACAAACGGCAGTTGTGCTAGGAAACAATGAGTGCCGTTGGAAGCACGGTAGACCAGGTTACAGGATCCTTATCTTGCCTGAATTGCCCTGCTCTGTTCAAGAAACAGAGCGGCTGTATTGATTAGAGATCCTGTTGCGAGTCCTGTGTCGTACGTCTACACTGATACTATTTACCTTTGGCGTCGAGAAACCAGCCAGAAACTTTCCTCTCACATAAAGGCCAGATATGCTGTTGTTGGCATGTTGGGTTTTTCCCATCGCTGCTGCATACAGAAACGATGGGGTAGAGACCTGTTATTGAGTGATAGCTGCTTAGCTTCCAGAGGGGTTCTCGCCATTCGTTTATCTGTCGTCTCCTACGACAACTCACAACCCTGTAAGTGTAACAGAGAGATACAGATGCGAAATGGACATCGTTCTCGTCTAGGGTGGAATCGTTTTACGACAAGATACTGCGATAGTTTGTGCGATGATTCGTGATTCCAACGGATTTAGGTTTCATTTCAAGGATGGTAACTGCCGACCACGCAGAACAGGTCTGGTGGACTAGTAACTACCACGAGAAGATGCCAAACATCGAGTAGTAATGCACCTCCCCAGATTTAAATTCAGTTGACCATTTCCACATCTCCATCTATACTGTACCTGTACCCTCAGACATCGAGGTCGGTAGTCTGCAATATGAGCTGCCAGAGATTTCACCTGTGGCTGGTAAGAGATGCCCGCGGCCGGTCACATAGGCCTCATTTTTGACGTAACGCAGGATATACGCTGGCCGTTTTGCCAGTATGAACTCACTTCGACTCGTGCTGTGCTACAGTATCCATCTTGCTAACGCTGCGTACGTGCACAAGATCTCACATGGGTTTCACATGGACAACTCTTTGGATTGCGAATACACAGATGCTGACAGATTTGAGTGACCACGAACTATGTGATAATTTGCATCTGTACTCGGAAAGCCACCCTACAGTTCATCACGGCGGGTACATTGTGCAGCACTGTCGCTTCTCCCTTTTCCTGTTCCAGAAGCGAATGGCGTTCGGGAACAAAGACCATTGTGAAGCCTCCATGTCAGCTCGAATGTCTTAACGTTAACCTGTAGTCTTTTCACGAGATATGCGAAGAGGAAACCAGTATGTTGCTTGACCAAACTAGTAACTTACAGCGTCGGAATTTTAACCACAAACCACATTGTGGTGCACTAAGCCTCTCTTGTGGCATTTGCCACTACTGAGGAGATCATCTCTCAGACAGTTTCACGCTTGCGGAACAGACATAAAGGTCCCTTTTTCAGGGATCTTCTCTGTTTCCTATATCAGCCCTATCTGGTAAGTGTCCTACACTAAGAAGGAGACCGCGCCTAGTCGTCATCACCGCTTTCATCTAAAATTATGACGTATGTAGAGCTCCGCTAGAAATGAAAGTGACAGAAGTAGGCGCTCCGGATCGCCAAGCATTTGCAAAAAAGAAAAAAAAATCATTTTTGGCCCGGGTCGAGCAAGGCATGAGTCTTTTATGTTAGCGTAGTTTCTAGGCAGCAGTTGACACAGCGGAAAGAGTACGGAACGGTAATCCGAGAGTCGTGGTGTCGAGTCCCTATACGAAAATTGTTTTCTTTTTATAATTTTCAATCTCTGCTTTCAAACACTGCAAATAAATCAAGCAATAATCTATATGTTGTATTTATTAATATTTTCATAAAAGGCATGAAAACGAAAGGCAATCAAAAACTTAGTGGACGAGTACGCGCCAGAATATAGGAGTGTCGTCATTACGTCATCTAAATCTGGTGATGAAGACTTACGTCCAAAAAAAAAAATTTCTTCTGTTAATTGACTCATGGGCACAAACAAATATAGACTTATTCGACGAGATTCTTCAAGCTGAAAAAGGATTGTCGTCAGGAATTATTAAAATGATTCGCCCTCCTCTCTCACAAATGCTCTCGCTTGCGCAACTGTGTGGTGCCAATTTTTATCGTCCGGTAAGGACTTTGATTAAGAAGCTTCAAAATAGCTATTGTCTCATCTGGACAGAAAAAGAAATCACATCTCGAGAAGTCTATTCCGAAACATATTCTACAATTGGTGGAACGATGCGTTGTATGGTGTTTTCTCCCACACTGTGTGATGACAGAGAAAATTTTTTACAGAAACCTTAAAACCAAAACGTAATGGCAAAAATGCTGCTATGATAACGTGTGCACAATGCCAAGAGAATTACTGCTTCCCCTTTATCTATGTCTTCAAATTCCTTCCTGAAAATGTATTTGCAATTACAAATTTTCGTTGACCATTCTTTTTGACGCCATTTATGAATTTATTAAAGAATACAGTATACTGAACATTATCTCTGTTTTTTGTAGTGAAAGGAAGAAAACAGTTTCCGCATGTGGTTTCGACACCACGGCCAACAGATAGTCATTCTCTTTTTTTTCCGTCTCACCATCAGGTACTTGTATATTACTCTAACATGAAAGGTTCGTGTCTCGCCCGACCCACGGAGAAAAACGCTGTTTCTTCTAAACTCTTGGCCACCTGGTGTTCCCAATTCCGTCACTTCCATTTCTGGCCGAGGCCTGCAAATAGCACAAATTAGGACGAAATCACTGGGCGGGCCCGCAAGTTGTCAAGGTTGTATCCTCTACGGTGCAGAAGTTTCTTTGGGAAGCCGCAACACATTCTTTATACGGTCCCGATCTCTCCGCATGCGAATTCCAGATCTTTGGAGCTCTGGAGAAAGACATTCGTGGTCGTCAATTTGTTTCGGACGGTGAGATGCACCGGCTAGGTGCAATCAAGTGCAAACATTTTTCTATGAAGACATAGTCGATCTTGTCTTACAGTGGGATCAAATTACAGTTACGTCGATTACTTTTGAAGTAATAAATAGATACTTAGTTTTCTTCCCGCTGTCACATTTTCATTTGACTGCATCAGTGAGACCACTATTAATAAAGCTACATAATAGTCCATGGCACCACATGAAGGAGAAGAACGACTCGTTGAAGAACATTTAACGCCCTACTGTGTTGGTGGAAAAGTGCGTACAAAAGATACGAAGGTGTAACTTTTGCCTCTAAAAATTAATTATAAGGGGCAATCAGAAAGTTTCCATTTGAGACGTTGCTGCAGCGTGTATGCAACCCAGCGCGGCTCTGGTGCACATGTACACTACTGGCCATTAAAATTGCTACATCACGAAGATGACGCGCTATAGACGCGAAATTTAACTGACAGGAAGAAGATGCTGTGATATGCAAATGATTAGCTTTTCAGAGTATTCACACAAGGTTGGCGCCGGTGGCGACAACTACAACTTGCTGACATAAGAAAGTTTCCAACCGATTTCTCATACACAAACAGCAGTTGACCGGCGTTGCCTGGTGAAACGTTGTTGTGATGCCTCGTGTAAGGAGGAGAAATGCGTACCATCACGTTTCCGACTTTGATAAAGGTCGGATTGTAGCCTATCGCGGCTGCGGTTTATCGTATCGCGACATTGCTGCTCGCGTTGGCCGAGATCCGATGAGTATTAGCAGAATATGGAAACGGTGGGTTTAGCAGGATAATACGGAACGCCGTGCTGGATCCAACGGCCTTGTATCACTAGCAGTCGAGATGACGGGCATCTTATCGGCATGGCTGTAACGGATCGTGCAGCCACGTGTCGATCCCAGAGTCAACAGATGGGGACGTTTGCAAGACAACAACCATCTGCACGAACAGTTCGACGACGTTTGCAGCAGCATGGACTATCAGCTCGGAGACCATGGCTGCGGTTACCCTTGACGCTGCTTCACAGACAGGAGCGGCTGCGATAGTGCACTCAACGACGAACATGGGTGCACGAACGGCAAAACGTCATTTTATCTGATGAATCCAGGTTCTGTTTACAGCATCATGATGGTCGCATCCGTGTTTGGCGACATCGCGGTGAACGCACATTGGAAGTGTGTATTCGTCATCGCCATACTGGCGTATCACCCGGCGTGATGGTACTCGGTGCCATTGGTTACACGTTTCGGTCACCTCTTGTTCGCACTGACGGCACTTTGAACAGTGGACGTTACATTTCAGATGTGTTACGACCCTTGGCTCCACCCTTCATTCGAGAAACCCTACATTTCTGTAGGATATAAGGCACGACCGTATGTTGCAGGTCCTGTACGGGCCTTTCTGGATACAGAAAATGTTCGACTGCTGCCCTGGGCAACACATTCTCCAGATCTCTCGCCAACTGAAAACGTCTGGTCAATGGTGGCCGAGCAACTGGCTCGTCACAATACGCCAGTCACTACACTTGATGAACTGTGCTATCGCGTTGATGCTGCATGGGCAGCTGTACCTGTACACGCTATCCAAGCTCTGTTCGACTCAATGCCCAGGCGTATCAAGGCGGTTATTACGGCCAGAGGTGGTTGTTCTGGGTACTGATTTCTCAGGATCTATGCACCCAAATTGCGTAAAAATGTAATCACATGTCAGTTCTAGTATAATATATTTGTCCAATGAATACCCGTTTCTCATCTGCATTTCTTCTTGGTGCAGCAATTTTAATGGGCAGTAGTGTAGGCAAGGGATTAGTGTGGCCTTCGAAAAGAATCTTTTTCGATGTCCGTTATACTTCTCAACACCTTAAGGAACATAACAAGCAGAATGGCAGCACATAATTTTGAGTGATTAAAAATGGGCCGAAGTGCGTAATAATTCGAAGAAAAGAGCATTGATAGAATAGCATAGTAAATTAGAAGAGATACCTAAAAGTTTAAAGTTTTTCCTAGGTTTGTAGCTGAACCCACCGAGCGCTGCATGTGACTTATTCGCATAAATTTTGAAGTGCGTGATTCGCATATAATCGAACTTTTTTAAATCTTTCGTAGCAGGGAAAGGTTTTCTTTTCAACAATGAAAATCGAAATTTTAGGCTAGTATGAAAGCTGTGTGTGCTCTTGAAATTTTTTAACTATTTGAGACGCAGAATTAAAGTTTGCATCAGTGGAGGAAACGTGATTTGACGACTTACGGCGTATGGAGAATTTCTGGCGCTGTCCGCTTTCTGCGACTACCGAGCTGCAAGCGGCTGATGTCCGTGATCTCCGCCAAACCAGAAAAGAAACACGGCTCCATTCTCCCAGTGAAGCACAAAGTTTTATCGTTTTTTGACTATGCGTAATCTAACAGAATGTAATTTCAATTTTGAGGCTACTAATTTATTATGGACCTCCCTCCAAAGTGATGTGTGGATAATGCAGCTCGATATGCACTTATGTCACCACACAATGGATTGAAGTACGCTGTACAATCACTTCAGTGCCTAGTTTAAAGTTTTTTTTCCGCACCTCAGCATTGGGTTGTAGACTGGTTCTTATTTTACCTTAGGACAGTTTCCCTGTAAAAAATATTATTTCTACGAAGATTTACGGTAGGCAGCTCTAAAATTTAACTATACTGTTTCTGAAATTATTTTAATCCAGTATTTAATGAATTTACTTGAATAATATTTGTTTAAATTTCCTTACTTGGAATCAAGATATATGCAGGTTGTCAGATTATGACATAGAACAATGGCTGCCATCTTTAAATATGACTGTTATTAAGAAATGATAATTTGATAACTTGAAATAAGAGAAATTAATCTCAAATAATTTTAGCACAGCAACCTTCGTTTTTATGTTTAATACTCTTATAACTATGAAACTGTTTTGCAGACGTCACTAACTTTCACTGAAATGACGACAATCTTTAATTTTCGCGATTCTTTTCTTTTCTTTTTTTTCTTTTTTTTGGAAATATCAGTGAACTATCTTGGAATAGTGTTTTTAAGGTCACGGTTCCTATTCAGAAAATGAGCGCATGAGAAATCGACTGTAATATTCATTTACATTCCTACCCACTTAGATATAATGAAAAAAGTTCTTGCCATAGTGAACGTAGTAGTGGTAGTGCTGTAGTTGTAGACTGCAGTATGAGAAATGGTTGGGCTCTTCACATCTCCAGTATGATGAAATTACTATATTGCAACCATGTCACTTAGATGGCCTTTTCTTTATGTACCAAATTTCCATCACAGGTTAACCTTGGATAATATTGCTTTCTAAGAGTTGTAAGTTCACAGATGACTGTAGTACACAAATTCCGTTGGCGTACCATCTTTCGCTCCAATAACTACAGTTTTATCACTTTTTACTACTTAACATCGCCCAACATGACCGCTATAAACTCAAGACAGGCTTCCTAGCCTGCGGCTCTACTGCGACTGCCTTACACCTGCCTCCTTTTCGTTCTGCTCGCTCACCCGCGTGCCAATGTCATCCACACAACCACGTGTTGAAAGCCCATGGTGGATCCTATTGCTTTCTACTTTTTGATTTATTTTATTTTGCACGTCTGGTTCTGAAGTTCCAAGTTGAGGAGCAAATCTCCAAGGTTATGGAACGTGTCAGTACATGTAATTACAATATAAAAGTAAAGTAAACGGAATCAACAATATAACACAGGAATCAGTTTAATTTTTCAAGGAACTTCTCGACAGAATAGAAGGAGTGACCTATGAGGAAACTATTTAGTTTCGATTTGAAACCGCGTGGATTACTGCTAAGATTTTTGAATTCATGTGGCACGTTATTGAACAAGGATGCAGTAGTATACTGCACGCCTTTCTGCACAAGCGTTAAGGAAATGCGATCCAAATGAAGACTGGGTATCTACCTAGTATTAACTGAGTGAAAACTCCTAATTCTTAGGAATAAACTAATGTTGTTACCAAGAATATATATATTGAGCGTTCAATGTCAGAATACCCAGACTAATGAACGGGGATCGACAAAGGGTTCGCGAACTGACGCCACTTATTTCCCGGAACTGCTTGCCGTTTCTGAGCCAAAAATATCCTTTGAGCATGGGAAGAGTTATCCCAAAATATAATACCAAACGTCATAAGCGAATGAATAGTACAAATGACAGCTTCAAGTTTTTTAACAAGATCCTGAACGTGGGTTTTCCACAACAGTTTACTATCTATCTGAACACCTAGAAATTTGAAACGTTCTGTTCTAAGATGCATGAGACTGGTTCTGATCTATCTTCCTACCACAGTTGCGCAAGGATGTTCTGTGAGTGTTTTAGGTATTTGGTGTTGAACTTATGGCCTGCAACGTAGGAAGATACCATCTCATGCATGCAGAGTTCAGAAGAGTGCAGCAGTACAGACAGTGAAGTAATCAGACAATGATCTTAGTGTCAGTTCCACTGCACTCCCTGTAAACGAAACGTTATCACTGAGAGAAATTAGTGTATGGGTTCAGGCATAACTATATGTCAGCAAAATTGAAAATTTTAGATTTTCGTCTTTCAGGTTTATTTTTACTCTAAGTATGACTTCATGACATAGCAATGTCAGCAAATTTACGTACAGGATGGTGAAATATTGATACTGGGTGTTCACAACTGTTAAGCGAAATTCCTAAGTATTATAAAGTTCATTAATGGTAAGATGGTTAATGACCATGTCTGGGGGTTGATAAAAATATGAACAAATTGAATACAATTTGTGTCAGAGATATTAATTATGCTAAAATGCAAAATGAAAATACCAAAATTTGAATGGAGGTCGGTAAGGAGCAATCAAAAAGAATTACACAATTAAAACAATTCATAACTCTACTGTGGCTCATCATACCTTTTCATCAGATCTGACATCTCGTGTGTCTGCTTCAATTAAGCCCAACAATGGTGACTATGTTTTACTACAAGTCATGGAAATGTACGAAATTATGACAGATGGAGACAACTGCAGTTCTGAGTGTCAATTGAATGTCACTTGCTGGGGTAACATGGCGGCGACAGTGACGGCTGTCGGTGCGAGCTGTGAATATGAGAATCTATACTATATCTCTCTCGACTCTTAAACACCAGTCTGATACATTTCCTATGTCTTCGATGAAGCCGAGACTCCTATTTATTCCTAGCTACTTTAATTGGCATACTACACGCTATTTTCCTGGAGTAGCATGTACATCATTGGCGTCAAATTGGTCAAAGCATTAACTGTCAGTGCTCGGTGCGATTTTCTATACTAGGAGACTTTGCATTTTAACTCCTTACGAATTAAGACAAGCCTGTGAACAGATGTTCACATAATGACTTTCGCAATCGTCTCAGTGTAGTGCGATTCACCTTGCTCAATCACTCAACAATTTTCAGCAAGAGATTACTCTGTCTGCAGTTTGTCTATATCAAAGCTGGTGACCACCCGTTTTCTTTCTGGCCAGTTGAGGCATTTGTACTTGTTATATCCCCACCCACTAGAGTTTTGGTAGCCTATCGCAGGTGCCATTTGTTTCAGAGTGCAATACATAATACTCAAATAAATAGCTTTTTCTCTCATGCGAGTTTTAATGCAGGTGGCTACAATCACCAATATTTTGAGTTGGGTTTCCCCGGATGTTTATCAGCGATCTCCTGCTGTCATCCTGTAGAAAGGCTTTTGAAAGGGAGGTAATTAAAAGGGGAACAAGGGCTGCTTTTCCCGGCGGCCTACGCATTGTATGTGGCAACTCATTGTGCCCACTAGGTAACCCGTGGTGAGGGTTCCAGACGCGCAAGAGGACTTGTCGTCGTAAAATTCTCCTTTCCCCCCAGAAGTGCGTCTCGTAGCGCAAGTCGGGGAAATTACTTGCATGCAATTACTAGTATGTTTGTTAGTGGTTTACATTCATGAAATGTTTATTCGCTTCACTTTACCTGTCAATAAAATTCGTACATTTTCACGTAACTACATTCTGTGACATATCGAGTTAATGAGAATCGTTTCAGGATTTCAGTGCAAGGTGTTCATTTTGTTTGACACCTTACACTGTTTCACGAATCGCACGCCCATTCTGTGAAATTAAAAAGTCAGGTTTTGTTGAACTGTGCGTGAAAACTGAGTCTTACTATGATTTAACGTTAGTTTATTTTCTAGAAGCTATGGACTTACGTCTTGACTTGCACTATCTGAAACAGTGCCAACACTGCACACAACTTTCTGTACTACAAAGCTAGTGTCATCAACAAACAGAAATATTTTAGTATCAACTGTAATACTAAGGGACATATCATTTTTATAAATAAGGAACAGTAGTGGCTCCAGCACTGATCCCTGGGGTACTACTCATTTAACTGTGCGCCATTCAGACTACAAATCACAGCCATTCTCAACACTGAGGAGAATGGCCTTTCCTGTCTCTCATTAATGTAAGAGGTGAACCAGTCGTGAGCTGCTCTGCATCTTGCATAATAGCCCAACTTCTGGAGAAATATTTTGTGATCAACACAATCAAATGCCTTAGTTAAAGCAAGAAAGATGCCTAGTATTCGAAGCGTTTTCTTTAGTCCACCTAATACCTCACAGGGAAAAGAGTATATAGCATTTACAGTTATTAAACCTCTTTAAAACCGAACTGTACATTTGATAGCATATTGTGTGAAACAAAATGTTCAGTTATCCTTTCAGACACAGCTATTTCAATAACATACATTGGCAAATATATTTACACTTTTAAATCAAGTCATTAATATATTAATATTACAGTCATTCTATTCTTAATAAATATTAATTACTTTACTCTTAGTTTAATAAACAAATATTCCTTTGTGCTTCTTACAAATGATGGGCACATGCTTTTAACATTTAGATACAATTGATACCTAATGTACCGATTTACAAAGTGTCTGTTTAATAACAATATTAATAATAATGATAGAATTACAAATCTCTTATGATATTTACATTGTGCTACTACAGATTCAAATGGCAGACAACGATAATTTTGAGCATTTCAATACAACCAGACGCAAATAACCCACAAACTACGTACCCTAGCAAAAAAACCAAAGTCACCAAGTAAAATCTGATAAAATTCTAGTTTTAATAGTCGTTTAATTCTTGTGGTTGTCGTAACTTTAGTATAGGCCTTTATTCTTTGAATAGTCTGCGATTGACCCACGACAGTTACCACGCATGGTTTGCATGTAAAAAGCCGTCCATTTGGCCTGTTTCGACATGCCAAAAGTAGAGACGAGTAAGCGCTAGTTGTGTAAAATGTGTGTTTGCATGTGTAGTCCTTACAACGATTTGTGCAGTAAGAGCGTTTTGTGAGTCTTACAACGACTCATGAAGTGCTGTTTAAAGACGGCGCCGTGTTTCCCACGTTCTGGAGGTTGAACGAGCGGGTCGGCGCAGGAAATGTGCAGTGGTGTAGCGTGTCAGTCGCAACCAGAACCGTTTTAGATTATTATTTATAATTTAGCGTATGGCTAATACAGGCTTATCATAAAATAAAATTACATATACATATGTACAAATTGACTCACAAGATACTTAAGTTTGTCTTTATAACTGAAAATCCAGTCCTTCAATCCAGCGCACTGCATCTGGAGTTGCTAGCAGGAAGTCCTCTTCAGCACCGTGATAGCTCGAATCCTGCATTCACTGACAATGTAGTGAACAGTCAGGTATGGAGCACCGCAGTCACAGGCTGGATTAGGCAGCTTCTTCCACTTAAAGAGAGCATCCCTGCATCGGCAATGGCCGGTACAGATTCTATTGAGAGTAGTCCAGGTCATGCGTGGTAGGTCGAATCCACTTGGAAGTTTAGCACCTGAGAAGATGTTACGCAGGTGCACATCTGTCACTGCTTCCCACAATGATTACGGTCAGCCAGACTATCCAGAGGATCTCCTGGTAATGACATATCAACTAAATAGCAGAAACAGTTATTTTCAGAGCCCATTAACGAGAAACATTGGACCATTTTAGAATTTTCGTGCGACACTTCTGTGAACTTTTTAAAGTTATTCACGAGTCCAAGTTTCCCATAGTCCATTTGGTGGACTAAGTGTGCACAGGATCATGCTACTAAGGATTTTTAAAGATCTTCTTAGACTCGCCTAGAACATTTTTCGCAATAGATTTTTTCGGACTATACAGCAGCGTGGTGTTCAGGACTTGGTGAATTTTCGATCGAGCTCGCAGCTAAGTCTGTCACTGCACTCGCAGCAGGTAAACGAGTGTTAAGCAAAAACGTTTTTTGCTAAACGGTACCCACATTGTGTTAAATACATTTTTATGTCACGAACCACATTCAGCCCGCAATTTTCTGTTATCTGGAAGTAAGGATGACGTGTAATGGAGCAAACGATGGCTGTGTACCCTTCTACTAGACAAGAAGGCAGTCATCCGACTTGATCGCTCACTTTCTTAAGCCCATTGTTCGGGAAGAGCTTTGTAAATAATTCATTTAGCGCCCTTTTGGTCTTTTACTACTTTCCCTGCGTTATACACAATGGATTATTTTCCTAAATACCTTTGCCTTAGTAAGTATGTTTGCCATTTAGCACAAGATTAACAACAGGAATTTCTTTCTTGGCGACAAATGAGTTTTGGTATTTGAGCCGTGGTAAAGCGGATGATTGTACTAAGACTGTGACCAAAATCGCAAATACCATGTCATTAAAAGAGCTTGTACTCTGTCTAATGACCTCGTCGTCATCGGAACATTAAACCCCGTTAGTCCTTTGTTCCATACCATCCGCTACCATGAAATTTAAGAACCCTTTATGGTCAGAGGGTGATCAAAAGAGGTTTTCCCTTGTAGAAAGATGAAGAAAGGAAATAAGTAACATAACTCCCAGAAAAACGATCCTCCTGAATTATTATAAAATGAATGCTGTATGATTTCACATTATAAGTTTACAGTTGCTCTCTCGAATTGTTCACTGTTGATGTGGTACTGCAAAAAAAACGTATTATGCTAAACACAAATACAGAGGCTCGTTAATGATGCAGAAAATCCGGTAGTAAGTTAGGACTACGCCGCCATAAATGAAGACAAAAAGTTACAGTCATGTCCATACACAAAAGCGTATGTTTTCAGACAAAAAATCATATTGATCCGCGAAGTGGTAATTAAAGATAGAGCATAACTCTGAACGGACAGACATGTGATGGGAGACTATTCTCAAATGAACCGGTATAGAAGGTCTTAGAGCCTCTTCATACGAAACCTCACAAATCATTTTTAAAGTGTGTAGTAGATCTGGAAGAGTTCACCAGTAGGTCGACCTTCTCCACTCATACGAGATGAAAGTCCTTCAATAATAACAATAAACCGATTCATTTCCCATTAGGTGCTCAAACGGAACTCCGTTTCCTTATTGTGGAGTGACGAATTTATTCCCCGAAGACTACTTAGTTATCACATTGTGTACGCTCTACATCGCATATTGGTATGTGAAGTGCTATAAGTATACTAATCCAGAAACAAATTACGTTAATAGTATTACCTGTTCTAGTCTCACTCTATAAACTTAACGCTACATTTCAACAATCAGTTTAAATTATTTATTGTCCTTATCTAAATAATTAATACTTTTAACCGAGTTGTTTCTGAGATCCATAGAAATAGTTCTCATTCATTTTTACTGACTTGATAAATCCAGCCAATTTAAAGATCACGAATTTACCAACTAATAAGTACCTGAGATATGTTCGTGATACTGTTAAGACACTTCAGTTCGTTATTTAAATTCATTTAACAAATGTTGCGTCTCTAAACCCTAACCTCTGTGTCGGTCTTGGGACTGCCACAGTAAGTGAGATAATATTTCTCTACTCCTTACCGGAGTATACGCCACACAAAATGAAACCTTGATTTTCTCTGTCGTACAACTCGTATTGCACTGCCCACGGAAGGTATTCCACTCCTTAATTATTATTAAATTTTGATTTTTCTTACGTTGTCACCATAAGAGATGTCAGCATATTCAAGGAATATCTATCCACCTTAACGCTGCATTGGACGTAGACCCGCAGGCATATCTCATGCTTTTTTTTTTTAATGTCTGGCAGCATATTTGCAGGCTCTGATACCTCACGCATTTTTAGAGTAAATTATTTATCAGCTTTAGTTATGTCACGCAAAGAAAATGAGCAACTTTTTTCGTATGACGGTGCTTAGTTGCAATCGAAATTAATTTTAACAGAAATACAGGCAATTCTCAGGAAGAAAACCGTAACATCCTTTAAAAAAGATAAAAAGCTTTTACTTTTCTTAGAATCTGAGTGTCACTCACTGCACGGCTCATGATGATAACAGTGGTAATCTCACAACCATCGTCGAAACAACATTTAGTTGAGCACATTGTCAGAATGTGACAATTCATGGAATGACACGAATAAGATTCTAGTGTGACAATGTCGCCTTTCAAATTCGCTGTGTCATAGGACCCGAGTTTGGTAATTAAGCGGCCAAACTGTTCGCCTACATGTACTTTTACACTCAGTAGCTTCTGTTCCCAGAGCCTGGATGCATGCGGCTAACAATCCTAGTACTTGTTCATCAGTGCCAGCAACAGAATCACTGAAATCAACAGCTGCTGCAGCGCTGAGGAGAAACTCTGTACACATCAGTAGGTCGCAACTGTGAGTAACTGCATGGTCCACAAACCATTAAGCAAACAGAATCCATCTTGTCTGATGGGAGTTAGAAATGAGAGGAAGGAATACGGCCGGAAATGCGCCGGTGATACATGACGTTGCTGGTGACATAAATCAAGATTGCTAAATGGTAAATGGAGCACGAAACGCAATAAACTGTTACAGAGCTATTCACGGCCGTTTCGCCCCGTTTCCCTTTATCTGCGTGAAATCATGGTTCTTGGTGAGATCTAGTTACGGAATTTCATTTTTGATATCATGAAGTCTGAGGCCACCGCGCCAAAATATGTGATAGTTAAACCCCTTTATAAGAAAGCTGACAAGAGAGATCTAAATAATTATCGTCCTGTCTCCCTAATGACATCTTTTTCCGAAGTATTCCGTATGACTATTCCCACATTTAAACAGAACCAATTTACTAAGCGCATCACAGTTTGGATTCTAGAAAGGCGTCTCGACTGAAAACACTATTTATACGTTCACGCACGAGATATTACAACCTTTAATGAAATACCGCCAGTCAGTACATTTTGCGTTATTTACAAAGAATTTGTGTATACCACGTCAGTCTCGTAGAAAAACTTAAGATCTATGGAACATATGGGTAGTGTACACACAATTGGTTTGTGTCATACTTAACAAACATAATGGAAACGTTGTGTTGGCTAATGCAAACAATGTTTGAAGGAGAGAAAATTTAAATAACTGGGGAGAAGTCATGAATGAAATTCCATAAGCTTCAATTTTGGTCCACTCCTATTCCTTAGATATGTGAATCACTTTCCAGTTAACATTCAAGCAGAATTGATGCTTTTTCACAAACTATAATAATGTTGGAATAAATTCTATTACAGAGAAAGTAACTGAAGAGATTGTTAATTATGTTTTTCAAATAATTATTAAGTGGTTCTCTGAAAAGTTCCCTGAGTTTCCAGAAAACACAGGATACTGAGTTCTGCACAATCATTAACGTCTTATCAACAACTGATGTAGCACATGAGCAGAAGTGAGTAAACAGAGTACAACCAGAGTACAGTGCTCCAAATTTTTGGGTGTACATATTGAAGACAACTTGAACTAGAAAAGCACATGACTGCGATGCTCAAATATGTATGTTCAACTATTTTTGGTCTTCGTACAGTTCATAGTGCTGGAAACAAACAAATCAACCTCCTGACATATTCTGCATATTTCCGCTCAATAACATGTAGTGGAATAATTTTCTGTGGTAACTAATCATGTAGAAACAAAGAACGTCTTGGACAAAAGCGTTGACAAAATACCAAATGAGCTATGGAACAGGTAAACTAACTAATTAACGAGGGAAGACCTGTATGAGTCACTTTCTATTTCGTTCCTTTCACAAGCTTCGATCTGTATTACAATTGGTCCTCAAATCCATATCTAATTACTAAGAATCGCAGGTCGTCAGGAGGTTGAATATTCAATTAAAACAACGATTCTCAGTAATTAGCTATAGGAGCTCAAGGCGTCTTGAAACAAAGGTTGAAACGGATTATCCGAATAAACATAAAATGTGACCTCGGTGGGACCTTTCTGCACCAAGTTAAGAGTAAGGATGTGCTGAAGACATTAAACATTTTTGTAACTATTTCTCTTGGTTCAGATATGTATGATACACTAAAATGTAGTCCATGCATAACTGTCATCAATTCATAATTTTATAATCAATGATTCATTGTAGTTACAGAATCGATAACAGACCAATTGCTTCAAACTACAAACTCTCTGGTTTTCTAACACAAAATTACACAAAATAAAAATCGATTCTAATCTAGAGGAAGATGCGATTTTTTATTACATCATATAATAAGTTCTAATTTACTGTTTCTTTAAATATCTAACGTTCTACGTGCATTTACTCGAACAGTGGTCACATGATGTGATGCAGCATGTGAAAGTTCCTGTTTTTGGACGGGTTACTCCTGGAACCGAAACATCAGATGGTTCTAAAGCAACCGAAACCGGTCATATGAATAAACATTTTGCAATCAAGGCGGATTAAAAGTTACATTGTAAAATCACTAATTGCGGCTATCCTATCAGACATTATGTCTGTTTTTGAAAATTACTGTTTTGGTTTTCTCCATCATGAATTGCATTTTCATCTATGTCTTCTGCAGGGAGCTGTGCCTCTTCCCTTGACTCGCTTCTATCATTTTTTCCAGCTCTTCCCCAGTCACCACGTCTTGCAAAACGTCGTCAGGCAGGGACGATGTCGAGAGACCTACTCTAGCTTTGCAGTTGAACAAAGCTTCGTATGGTGACTTGCTAATCCCAGATTGAAAACCTGAGTTTTTCATAAATTGGACGAACCGCAGTCTGTCCCTCCAGCAGCTGGTTTTTCATCTGCCATACAAAAACACAGCATATTTCCAATGCTCTCATTTGCTTTCTCGACGATCTCATGAATTTGTGCATGACGTAGCCTGCCATCGACGATCTTCAAGGAAGGCCAATACTTCTTTACACTTCTTACCACGTTGCAAATTTCTTGTAGAATCGTTGGAGAACCAAGCAACTTAAATATATCGATGAGGCTGTAGGCTACTTTTTCCGATCGCTTTGAATTGAGAGCCCTCAGAACTAAAAAGTTGCTGAGATGATCAATGTAGCAGGCCGCGGTGGCCGAGCGGTTCTAGGCGCTTCAGTCCGGAACCGCGTGTCCGCTGCGATCGCAGGTTCGAACCCTGCCTCGGGCATGGATGTGTGTGATGTCCTTAGGTTAGTTAGGTTTAAGAAGTTCTAAGTTCTAGGGGACTGATGACCTCAGATTTTAAGTCCCACAGTGCTCAGAGCCATTTGTACCATTTTGATCAATGTAGATCGTTATAGACTTATACTCTCAATCAGGATGGGACTGAAAATTGATGAGATCTGCCTGACTACTGGAACTGAATTCCAAAAAAAGAACTGGCTTGACCACAACACTTTTTAACAACTTTTCACTTATTCTAGCAAGGCTCACGAAGGTGAATGTATATCTCAGTATCATGACGGGGAATGTTCTTATATTTGGACCAACAGCCATATGTCCCTTAAGGAGTTTGTCAAATACACTGAAGCGCCAATGAAACTGGAATAGGCATGCGTATTCAAATACACAGATATATAAACAGGCATAATACAGCGCTGCGGTCAGCAATGCCTATACAGGGTGCTACAAAAAGGTACGGCCAAACTTTCAGGAAACATTCCTCACACACAAATAAAGAAAAGATGTTATGTGGACATGTGTCCGGAAACGCTTAATTTCCATGTTAGAGCTCATTTTAGTTTCGTCCACCTACGCTCAGTGGAGCACGTTATCATGATTTCATACGGGATACTCTACCTGTGCGGCTAGAACATGTGCCTTTACAAGAACGACACAGCATGTGGTTCATGCACGATGGAGCTCCTGCACATTTCAGTCGAAGTGTTCGTACGCTTCTCAGCAACAGATTCGGTGACCGATGGATTGGTAGAGGCGGACCAATTGCATGGCCTCCACGCTTTCATGACCTCAACCCTCTTGACTGTCATTTATGGGGGCATTTGAAAGCTCTTGTCTACGCAACCCCGGTACCAAATGTAGAGACTCTTCGTGCTCGTATTGTGGACGGCTGTGATACAATACGCCATTCTCCAGGGCTGCATCAGCGCATCAGGGATTCCATGCGACGGAGGGTGGATGCATGTATCCTCGCTAACGGAGGACATTTTGAACATTTCCTGTAACAAAGTGTTTGAAGTCACGCTGGTACGTTCTGTTGCTGTGTGTTTCCATTCCATGATTAATGTGATTTTAAGAGAAGTAATAAAATGAGCTCTAACATGGAAAGTAAGAGTTTCTGGACATATGTCCACATAACATCTTTTCTTCCTTTGTGTGTGAGGAATGTTTCCTGAAAGTTTGGCCGTACCTTTTTGTAACACCCTGTATAAGACAACAAGTGTCTCGCGCACTTGTTAGATCGGTTACTGCTGCTACAATGGCAGATTTAAGTGAGTCTGAATGTGGTGTTATAGGCTGCGAACGAGCGATTTGACAAAGAATCTCAGATATAGAGCTGACTTGGGGACTTTCCAGTACTACCATTCCGCTAGTGCAGGGTGAATATCAGGAATCCGGTGAAACATCAAATCTTCGACATCGCTGCGGCCGGAAAAAGACCTTGCAAGAACGGAACAAAGAGTAGTTCAACGTGACAGAAGTGCAACCGTTCCGCAAATTGCTGCAGATTTCAATGCTGGGCCATCAATAAGTGTCAGCGTGCCAACCATTCAACGAAACATCATTGATATGGGCTTTCGGATCCGAAGGCCCAATCTTGTATCCTTGATGACTGCACGACACAAACCTTTACGCCTCGCCGGGGCCCGTTAACTCCGACATTGGACGTGAGTGGAAACATGTTTCCCGGTCGGACGTGTCTCGTTTCAAATTGTATCAGGCGGATGGACGTGTAGTGATATGGAGACAACCAATCCATTTGACTCTGCATGTCAGCAGGGGACTGTTCAAGTGGTGGAGGCTCTCTAATGGTGCGGGGGCGTGTGCAATTGGAGTGATATGGGACCCCTGATACCTCTAGATGTGACTCAGACAAATGACACGTACGTAAGCGTCCTGTCTGATCACCTGCATCCACCTGCATTACCACACTTGCAGCATTGTTACAGACTTGTTCCAGGAACACTCTTCTAAGTTTAAACACTTCCGCTGGCCACCAAATTCTCCTGAAATGAACATTATTGAGCATATCCCGGATGCCTTGCAATGTGCTGTTCGGAAGAGATCTCCCAATAGCACTTGTACCTTCTTTAACAGGATAGATCAATCCTGTCTTATTCTCGCCCATCATTACATCATAGTGTTTGAGTAGCCAATAATTCCTGTGGTTCCTTCTTCATGGACATCCTAGCCTTTTTCACGTCGTTGACTAACTTTTGGTAGGAAAACACCGCTTCTGTCTTACTTGAGATAATTCATCGCAGAAACGTCGTTGCATGTCAGCATGGCGTGATTGCTCCCTTGGCACTACGCTGACGTCATGGAAAGTATGATGGGAGAACCCCTGTGGAACCTCAGCCGGTGCTATGCACTGGCTAACTATTATGGCAGTATCTGTGCCGTGATCGTTAAACGTCGTACAACAATACGCTGTCTTAACGACCATTAAACCAAGAGCCAAACGCCACCACAAGCAGCGGTGGCGGGAGAAAATGGAGGCGTTAGGTATATCGGGCAAAGTATATAATGCCTAGGCAATGCGTAAAATATTAACCTTTTCATACTTCGACGTTCGATTTTGGGCATTCCAAGCTATTATGGAGATCTGGAAAGAGAATGTTGATTATCAAGTGAGATGTTGGTGCGGATACTGAACTGCTCACATTGAGATGTTCTTTAAAACGACTTTAGAAACGTTTACCAATTTGCCCATCGTACGAGTACTTTTGAGAACGAAACTAAATAAACCCCTGTGTCCTTTAATGTGTTGTTGTATGTCTGTCCTCTGTGTCTGTATTTGGCTTCTACATTCTGCAGGATAAAAACAGCACTTACGTTATTCTATTTGCAACATTCATCGAGTCATTCTGAAAAGGGCCCGTAGAAAGGAATGTGTTAATAGTTCCTGTTGCTGTCCAGCCGAAGAAGTGATAAAGTGGTAGAAAACGTGGATTGGTTAGTGGAAGAAATTGTCATGCTCAATGCTTCTTTATTAACACTGTGAACAAAATTTATATAGTGATCATTATCTACTGCAATACTTTCTGTAATCTAGTACACCGTTCGAAAGCCTGGGGACTTGATTGAGGAGGTTAAGAAGCAGCCTTTATATATTTCGTGGGATGATTTTGAACAATGAGGAAGTATGGAGTCAGTCGTTGACGGTTTCCGGTAAATATCAAAACAAAAGTTCTGTTTCTTGATGTGATTAAGACGTCAAGGTAAGTAAGTGTGCCATTAACACTATGTTTTATTGTAAATTGAATACCAGGCTCCTGCGAATTCAAGTGTGCCAATAAGGAAATGTAAAACTCATAGGAACCTTTATCCAGTAAGAGAACGACATCAACATAACAACACCAAGCAAGGACTTCTGCATCGTAAGATGGGTGTTGTTGCACAAAGTGGTGTTCGAACTCAGACAGAAAAATATTTGCCAGACCGCAAGACAATGGAGAACCCATTGCTAGTCCCGGTTTTTGAAAAAAGAATCACCAAACTTCAAGTGTTTATGATCAAGAGCAATCCCTAACAAATCAACGTACTATCTGTAGACATTAAATATGTGTATATCAACGTATAAAAATCTCCGAAAAAAAATACCGTAGCAAGACGCTGGATCAGCCAAAAGAAAAAGGAGCAGTTCATAGATGACGTACAGTATCAAAAATGGCTCTGAGCGCTATGAGACTTAACTTCTGAGGTCATCAGTCCCCTAGAACTTAGAACTACTTAAACTTAACTAACCTAAGGACATCACACACATCCGTGCCCGAGGCAGGATTCGAACCTGCGACTGTAGCGGTCGCGCGGTTCCAAACTGTAGCGCGTAGAACCGCTCGGCCACCTCGGCCGGCGTACAGTATCGGATAGCAGTTAGTTCTCTACGTCTGAAGGGGAGCTACTCTACAACGATCCATGCTGAGTTGATGGAAGTGTACGGCAACAATGCATTAACATACACTTTAGGAGGAAAAGGAAGAACGACGCATCACGTAGGAATTATCTGAATGGGTCGGAAATCGGTTGACGTGATGTACACGTACAAACAAACAAAAAAAGATGAGTTATTCAAGAGCAAGAGAAAGAGCTTCACAAATTGAGCAAGGCTGTAACATATTGTTCCAACTCTGGTCCTTATGCAAGCAATATGGTTGCTAGGTTTTTTCCTCGAGGATTTCGTGGCACATTCTGTCCAATTGGCGCGTTAGATCGACAAAATCCTGAGCTGACTGGACGGCCCTGCCCATAATGCTGCAAACATTCTCAATTGGACAGCGGTCCAGCGAGCTTGCTGACCAAACTAAGGTTTGGTAAACACGAAGACAAGCAGTAGAAACATTCACAGTTTGCGGGCGTCCATTATCTTCCTGGAATATAAGCGCTGGATGTCTTTTCATAAATGGCAACAAAATAGGACCTAGAATATCGTCGACGTAAAGCTGTGCTGTAAGGCTGCCACGAATGACAACCAGATGGGTCGTGCTGTGAGCTGAGATGACACCCCAGATCATCACTCCTGAGTGTCGGGCCAGAGGGCAGGTGCTTGTCAAGTTGGTATATCACACCACTGTCTGGGGCGTCTCCAGACGCGTCTTCTACATGGAATTTCGTTGACTGGATACCGCTTCGAGTTGAGCCCTAATAACCAGCTGCCCCGAGCAGCGGTGGGATACCAACTCAACTGTCGCCCACCATATAGCCAGGCACCAGGAATGATAGCATGGGGTGCCATTTCTTTTCTCAGTATTACCATTCTGGTTGTCATCCACCGCACCCTTACAGCACAGCGGTATATCGACGATATTTTTGGCCCCATTTTGCTGCCCCTCATAGTAAGCCATCCTGGATTTAAATTTCAGCAATAATTTCTAGGGCTTGTGTTCGTGCATGCTATACCGTACTTTGGCCAGCAAGGTCGCCGGATGACTCGCCATTTGAGAACGTTTGGAGCATTACAGACAGGGCCCTCCAACCAATTCGGGATTTTCACGATGTAACGCACCATTTGGACAAAATTTGTCACAATGTCCCTCAAAGGACAAGCAACAACTCTGTCAATTAGTTTAAAGCCAAATAACTATTTGCTTAAGGGCCAGAGGAGGACCAATGCATTATTGAGCATTTTTGAACCACTTTATCGTGAATAAAGTATACAGTTTTTCTGAAATTGTAATCATTTGTTTGTCTGTACATGTACATCTACTGATTTACGTCCATTCGGATTATTCCTTTACGCTGCGTCGTTTTTTCTTTTGTCTAAGAGAGTATGAACAGTAGTTAGATGGCGCAAACGCTTCCAGTGTGATCGAATAAAAGTAAATGACGAAGAAGAAGGTCGTTTCTCTGTCGAGAACTGGAAATGGCACCTGGTTTCCCGAAGAACAGCAACTAAGTTCGTATTTCCAGCTTGCTTCTTAAGGACATTAATCGTGTTCCATTCTTAGAACGTTCTTAAAAATATTCAACACTGGAGATAGAATAAAACTGTCAACTGTTTTACGTCCGGTGTATTACTAGAATACGTTCGCTGTAAACTTAGAGGTCAGCTAATCAGTCGCGAGCTAGCATCCGCTGTAATAAGGAAGCTGACGTCTTAGCGAAGCACGCAGCATATACAGCAGCTGTTATCGATAAAATATTGCCGTATAGAGGCAATTTAAGAGAAGTCAAAAGCCACGGAAGAGGTGCGGAGCGTCTGCCAACAAACAAAAGGTGGAGATGATCCGGCATTACAACCTCAAATTCCCAAAAATCCTTCGTTTACGATGGGGCATTTGCACCGATCTACGATTTCCGCCATGCGCCCTAACCATGCATCTTGTCTTCTGAAACGTTTATTTTTATTTTTTATTTAAGTGTCTAGTTCCAAAGGACCAAATTGAGGAGCAAATCTTCAAGGTCATGGGAAACGTCCGTACATTAAATCATAACATAAAAGTAATAACACATAAAATAAAATGTCTGTGAACCCAAAAAAGTCAAGCCATTAGTTTAAGTAAACACAATAAACAATATAATAGGACAATCAGCTTAATTTTTCAAGGAATTCCTCAACGGAGTAGAAGGAGTGTCTCATGAGGAAACTCTTCAGATTCGATTTGAAAGCGCGTGGATTACTGCTAAGATTTTTAAATTCTTGTGGTACCTTATTGAAATTGGATGCAGCAGTCTACTGCACACCTTTCTGCACAAGAGTTAAGGAAGTGCGATCCATTTGCAGATTGGATTTCTGCCGAGTATTAACTAAATGAAAGCTGCTAATTCTTGGGAATAAGCTGATATTGTTAAAAAGAAACGCCAATAAAGAATATATATATATATATATATATATATATATATATATATATATATATATATATTAAAATGGCAGTTTCAAAATACCCAGACTAGTGTGCAGGGATTGACAAGAGGTTAACGAACTTATGCCACTTACTGCCCGAACTGCCCGCTTCTGAGCCAAAAATATCCTTTCAGGATGGGGAGGGTTACCCCAAAATATAATACCATACGACATAAAAGAATTAAAACAAGGAAAATAAATTAATTTTCTTGTCGAACGATCACATACTTAAGATATCTTTCGAATAGTAAAAATTACAGCATTAAGCCTTTAAACAAGATCCTGAACGTGGGCTTTCCATGACAAAATTTGAACTGTTCAGTTTCACTAATCATATGCCCATTTTGTGAAATTAAAACGTCGGGTTGTCTTGAACTGCGTGATAAAACTGTAAAAAATGAGATTTACTGTGATTGAGCCTTAGTGTATTTTCTAAAAACCAAAAACTTGTGTCATGAACTACACTATTTGAAACAGAGCCAATGTTGCACACAAAATCCTTTGCTATCAAGCTAGTGTCTCCAGCAAACAAAAATATTTTGGAATTACCTGTAATACTAAAGTGCATATCATTTATATAAATAAGGAACAGGAATGGCCCCAACACTGATGCCTGGGGACCCCCCATTTGAGCGTACCCCACACAGATCTCACATCGCAGCAATTTGCAACACTGTGAATAATGACCTTTTGCTGTCTGTTGTTAAAGTAAAAGGTGAACCAATAGCGAGCTATTCCCCGTATTCCATAACGGTCCAACTTCGGGAGCAATATTTTGTGATCCACACAATCTAACGCCTTAATTAAATAAATGAAAAAAATCTGGCTTTCGAACCTTTCGTCTAATCCATTCAGTACCTCACAGAGAAAAGAAAATGTAGCATATTCAGTTGTTAAACGATTTTTAATTTGACAGAAAATTATGTGAAATGTACGTTCAGCATTTACGATTTCCTTGCATGTCAGTGTGATTCTGATTCATAAGCTGACGTGAACCACATCTTGTTTTCATATCCCAAATTTAACTAAGAACAATCGGAATTTTTGAAGTAAGTGGTCAATATAGGTTACTTCCTCCCTCAGGAAGCCTCTCCTCCTTTAGCTAATAAAGACATTCGACTTTGCAAAGGGACTGTTAATTTCTTTAAGAGTATAGGAAAAAAATCTATATACTTCATTTTCGTTTATCTGTACATCTGATTATTAAATTTAAGATGTAGTATGAACTGATAATACGAAAATATCTAATTTCCTTTTTGTGCTACTTGTCGAAAATTATTTTACTGTTATCAGAGATTAAACCTCCGTCATCTGATGGATTTACAAGTGTTAGTACGACGTATGTTTGTTGTGTTACGGCTTTTGGCTAACCTGTAACACTACTTTCTAATGGAGAAACAAATACACTATTTGAGAACACAGTTTTGTTGGGGTTACTGGCTAAAATGTATATCTAAATGTGAAAGTAAAATAGAAATAATGTTTCTGTCTTTCTATTTGTTTTTTTGCACCAAGTAGTTTCAGACACCATCTTTGTTTACGAACTATGACAGTTTACATGGGATGTATTACGACTGAGAACGGAGCCGGAGACCACTGGAGGCATCCTATTTTACTCATTTTACTTTCACATATACATATCAGTGAAGTTTTTAGCCTACAGCTCCACAAAACCGTATTATCAGATATTGTTTTTGTTTCTCCAATAGGAAGTGCCTCATATTAACCAAAAGTCGTAACACAAGACACACGTTTCGTACGTGATTGAGTTTCAAACCTTCGAAAGGCATTGTGGCTATAAATAAACAGTTGCCGATGAGAGTAAACTTGTTGTTTCATTCTATATCAAAAACAGTCACGATGAACCTAACCTAAAATGTTAGTAATTAAAAGAAAATTTATCGTAGAAGAAAAGAAAAGAGAGACAAAAGTGAAAGCTTGAGCTTTCAGTTCTGTAAGTATTCTTTTATATATTTTCTCTGTACAAATATGTATTCTATGTAAACATGTAGTTTAGGCGGTCAGTTGCCTGGTCGCAGTGTTAACATCGGTTCCCGTCAGATCACCAGCGTTAAGTGCAGTGCGGTTTGTCTAGCAATTGGATGGGTGACCGAGAAGGTCTGCTTAACGCTGTTGGTAATCGGGTTGCACTCAGCCCTTTTGAGGCTAGTTGAGGTGCTACTTGATTGAGAAGTAGCAGCTTCGCTGACGAAAACTGATAAAGACTGGGAGAGGTGTGCGTTGATCACATGCCTCTCCATATCCGCATCAAGTGACACCTACTGCCTGAGGATGACACGGCGGTCGGTCGGTACGCTGGGCATTCCAAAGCCTATCGGGACGGAGTTTAATACAAACTCTGGAGGCCAATTAAAAAAAAATTCACAATCGAGGTGATACTGGAGAAAGTAGAAATTGCCCATGGATCCGTTGTCAACATCTTACACAACATTTTATACATGACACAGACCGACGCCCGCTGGGTCGCCTTAAAGCGCTCACACCCATTCAAATTGCCCATCTATCTGAGGAAGCAGCGGAAATGTTGTAGTTGCGTTAGGCCGATCCAAGTGACTTCCTTAGCCACATAACGACAGTAAAATAGCACGTAATGGAAACGTGTGGAATGCCTCACCGAAACAGGCTGAGGTCCAGCCATTACGTGGCAAAGTGACGCTGTTTTTTGGAGTGGCAGGTAATGGTGCAAACAGTTCATGTTCACAAGGGGCTAACTACAAATAGGAATATGTTACCCTGATCTCCTGACGTTGGAAACAGAAGGCTGGTATTTAGCTCAGTTGGGCCTACTGGACTGAGGAACATGGATATATTATTTATTATAATATATGAAAGTTTTCTCAATGTTATACTGGCTGGATTACCAAATTATGCCTTTACTAATCTTCCAGCAACAGTTGCATAATATCAATTGAAGTTGTTTGCAACTGTCTTATGATCATTGATAATCATTGATATTATTTCCGTCCTGAGACATCGCAATATTTTTGTGAGTTGTCTTCTTCCCCATAATATCCTGCACAGCTTTCCACACGGACTTAATTTTATTAGCTGACTTTGTAATGTGTTTGCCGTGTTCCTTAATGTTTTCCTCCTTTATGACATGCTTCAAAAATAACTTGTATTTTTTTATTAAGTAACTAAGAATTTCTGGACTGCTGTCAGTTTTGGAGAGCACAAAAAGTTACCATTCTGTTTTACAACACACTGTAATGGCATATGTAATCCAGTTTTTGAATTTGTCTGTGCTTCTGAAAATCACTTTCCTATTTAAAAAAGTTGTATCAAAGTTATACGTCAAAATGTTCAAAAAAGTTTCAATCTTTCCGCTGGTAATAGATGTATCATATACTTTTCTCCAAGACTGTTGTCTGGTTAGATACCGGAAGGCTTCAATATTTTTATAAGTCCTTTATGGGTGATATTTTACACACTGACTGAAATGTGATTTACAGGTATGGTTAGTAATTGTGAAAGGTGGTCACGGAAGATCCGTTAGTTTAGCTAAACCAATGTCGGACTTTTTATATGGCATTTACTTCCATTTGCTGTTCATACAGTAGTTGCCTTCAACTGCACTAAATTCGGAAACTCATAAACTGCGGCTTTGCCTTCATTGTTAGTCTGTAATATATTCATCTTGATGTGATGATAACTAATTACTTTAGGATTCTGAAGACATGTACCAGCTCATATCTGCAAGTTGTGAGTGCGCCAGAGACATACCTGTTCAGTCACTGGGTGACGGATACCGTGGAGTCCCGACAGGAGGAATGCGAAGCAGAGGAAAAAGGAAACGCAACAATTGGCGCGTCTGCGCAAGCTCTCTCTCAGCCCGTTCTCTTAGCGCTTATGAGTTAGTCCCAGCTGTTAAGCAGTGGGCTGTGCTTCGGACGGATTAGAAAACGTGTTTAGCCCCACAAGCGACATGAAGTGATTTCTTCGGTTGGTGTTCGCCAGTTTGGAAGCAATGGCTACAGTGATGTCAAGGAATTAGCAAATCACCTAAATGACATTACACACTACTTAGTTGCCGTGTAGTGAAATTGAAACATATTTTAATTTTCAACCAGACGACGAAAATGGATTACGAACAATCGATAGTCAACAAGATCCAAAAACCGCGTTGATCAACAAAAATATCGCCCAAACGGAGATGGCTGAATTTCTTTAAAAAGTGTGCTCAACATTCTATCTTTTGTAGCCCAAACAGCAAAATATTGCCCAATCTACTAAACCGAGGAATTGGGAAAGCCATTGCCGATACGAAACGGTGGGGAAGAGTTTGTGGAGAAAGGAAGGGGTTTTGATGATAGCATATTCTATAGTTCGTTCCCTTCTAAAGACGTTTTAGCAACTTGTCTGAAAGCGTCTGAGTCGACTGCGTCCTGTATTCCCGCTCAAATCCCTCCTTCCCCCTCCCGCCTTCCACCCCCCTTTCCCCTCCCTCCTTCCACCTCTCCACCGCCTTTCGTCCAGAATCTCTTCGCGCTCTTGTAATACTGTAATAATTTAAGCTTTTTCAGATGTTCTATGCTTATCTTCAAACTAATTTTTTAACTCGTAGAAATAGTGATGTAAATAATATTTTTAGTTACTTTTGTAACAGTACTTATCTTGATTTTGGGAATAGTTATTTATTTCTCGGACTGAAAGAATTTGAATGTTTCTTTGCATGTGATTTCGACAATATGCGTATTTCATCGATATTTGAATTGGGAGGAGGGTGCTAGTGA
The DNA here is from genome assembly GCF_021461385.2 of Schistocerca piceifrons. Classification (NCBI taxonomy): domain Eukaryota; kingdom Metazoa; phylum Arthropoda; class Insecta; order Orthoptera; family Acrididae; genus Schistocerca; species Schistocerca piceifrons. Next base: position 257,575,503 of record NC_060138.1, read on the forward strand.
TCTCCATGCGTCTTCAAGTTTTACTACAAGAACGATGTTACGCTGTGAAATGTCTTCGTAATATCGTTAAAGGAGTGGGTGCAACCACCACAACCCTAACGTATTTGTAAATAAACGTCATACAAACGAAAACGTATATTGTATGTCGTAGAGGAGTAAATTAGAATCCAAGATAAAATGGATAAATAGAACCTTAATTACGACGTCGCATGTATTACAAGTTTAGTTAAAATCAATTCTTGAATTAATGTTAAGATTCCAAAATTGTTGCTCGTAGTATTGTGTATTCCGTTTTGTTTTATAAAAAATTGATTGCTTTAGTTCCATGTCTACTACTGAAATAATAATTTAATAAGGAGTCCATAATCACTTAGGGAAATAGGACACCCCATTTGGTAAAATGTCTTGATGATGTGTTGTGTTTAACCGTCATCTTTTCCTGAGTGTATGGCGTGGCCCATTGACAGAACTTAACGCCGAATGAGTATCAAACTTTTGGATTTGACATGTGGAGTCATAGACACTGATTCTCAGCATCCCTTATGACGATTGCATTTATTTTGTCTTTAGGAACTATATGAATTTGACCAACACATTGGAATTTTATCGAATTTGGTGAGCCTGACTTTAATCAAACTTGAACTACTAGTGAATGAACTGCCAAAGACCCACTTTATTGTTACTATCTTTGGCTACGCACCAGGGACTGGAATCATTGATTTGCTCTTGATGCATACGCTGCCATGTAAAATTGGTCAATAAAGCAGAACATGCCTGTCATGCAGAATAGCCTGAAAAACGGTTTCTTGCCACTGAAATACTGGCTGCTTTACAAAACAGGTTGATCTGGCATGCTGATGCTGTTCCCACACAATGTACCTACCTTGCAGATCTGTATATAAGCCCAGGGCCGGAAAAAACACATTTCTGCTGTATCTCTGCTCGTGTTGAAAATTGGCTGTTATGAGCCATGCTGTTCCTGGACCTAGTTTCTGTATCTCTGCTACTGTTGGAAATAAGCTGTTACGAACCATACTGCTTCTGGCCCAAGTTTTAGCTGAAATCGGTCCAGTAGTTTGGAAATTCCCAGACGTAGACACATTTGGGTGATTCACGCAGATATTCAAATATTTTAATATGTTATTCTACAAGTAAAACTAAAGAAATAAGTTCATACACTCCTGGAAATGGAAAAAAGAACACATTGACACCGGTGTGTCAGACCCACCATACTTGCTCCGGACACTGCGAGAGGGCTGTACAAGCAATGATCACACGCACGGCACAGCGGACACACCAGGAACCACGGTGTTGGCCGTCGAATGGCGCTAGCTGCGCAGCATTTGTGCACCACCGCCGTCAGTGTCAGCCAGTTTGCCGTGGCATACGGAGCTCCATCGCAGTCTTTAACACTGGTAGCATGCCGCGACAGCGTGGACGTGAACCGTATGCGCAGTTGACGGACTTTGAGCGAGGGCGTATAGTGGGCATGCGGGAGGCCGGGTGGACGTACCGCCGAATTGCTCAACACGTGGGGCGTGAGGTCTCCACAGTACATCGATGTTGTCGCCAGTGGTCGGCGGAAGGTGCACGTGCCCGTCGACCCGGGACCGGACCGCAGCGACGCACGGATGCACGCCAAGACCGTAGGATCCTACGCAGTGCCGTAGGGGACCGCACCGCCACTTCCCAGCAAATTAGGGACACTGTTGCTCCTGGGGTACCGGCGAGGACCATTCGCAACCGTCTCCATGAAGCTGGGCTACGGTCCCGCACACCGTTAGGCCGTCTTCCGCTCACGCCCCAACATCGTGCAGCCCGCCTCCAGTGGTGTCGCGACAGGCGTGAATGGAGGGACGAATGGAGACGTGTCGTCTTCAGCGATGAGAGTCGCTTCTGCCTTGGTGCCAATGATGGTCGTATGCGTGTTTGGTGCAGGTGAGCGCCACAATCAGGACTGCATACGACCGAGGCACACAGGGCCAACACCCGGCATCATGGTGTGGGGAGCGATCTCCTACACTGGCCGTACACCACTGGTGACCGTCGAGGGGACACTGAATAGTGCACGGTACATCCAAACCGTCATCGAACCCATCGTTCTACCATTCCTAGACCGGCAAGGGAACTTGCTGTTCCAACAGGACAATGCACGTCCGCATGTATCCCGTGCCACCCAACGTGCTCTAGAAGGTGTAATTCAACTACCCTGGCCAGCAAGATCTCCGGATCTGTCCCCCATTGAGCATGTTTGGGACTGGATGAAGTGTCGTCTCACGCGGTCTGCACGTCCAGCACGAACGCTGGTCCAACTGAGGCGCCAGGTGGAAATGGCATGGCAAGCCGTTCCACAGCACTACATCCAGCATCTCTACGATCGTCTCCATGGGAGAATAGCAGCCTGCATTGCTGCGAAAGGTGGATATACACTGTACTAGTGCCGACATTGTGCATGATCTGTTGCCTGTGTCTATGTGCCTGTGGTTCTGTCAGTGTGATCATGTGATGTATCTGACCCCAGGAATGTGTCATAAAGTTTCCCCTTCCTGGGACAATGAATTCACGGTGTTCTTATTTCAATTTCCAGGAGTGTATAAACATAGGTCCGCAAATGCTTGGTTCTGCGTTACTGCTAATAAAAGATTTTGCCTGAAATTTAGCAAACTCGTAATATGAAGGCATCGCAAAACTGTACGAGGTTAAAGTAAAACACGATTTCCATTTATTTTGTTGTTATTCGTCTGCTGAATCTAATAACACCTGTCCCAGAGGTGTATCTGCAGTAGTTTTCCAGAACATTCAGAGAAGCAAAGAAGTAATTTCGTAAAATTTTTAATTTATTAACTACTAGGCCCGATTTGTTTGTCACGCGGGGTAGCCCCGCGCTCTACGGCACCTTGCCACGGTTCGCGCGGCTCCCCCTTGGAGGTTCGAGTCCTTCCTCGGGCATGTGTGTGTGTGTTGCCCTTAGCGTAAGCTAGCTTAAGTTAGAATAAGTAGTGTGTAAGCCTAGGGACCGATGACCTCAGTAGTTTGGTCCCATAGGAACTTACCACAAATTTCAAATTCCCAATTTCCAATTTGTTTTTTAAAATTCCAGACAATTGCACATAGTTATCAACAGAAGTTGTAGAGAATTTAATTTTGTGAAAATAATTGTAATAACGTTAACTGAAACTGTATGAATGTGTCAGATAATCTACTTTTATTAATATCATAGCACACGTGAATTCATGTTAAACCTGAAAAAAACAAAGCTCAATGTTAAGGAAATTGTTCCGTGTACATACAATATCATAATATATTCTGAATAAATGTTCAAAAGTGTCTCCGCCGAGTTCAGTGCATTTAGCGGCACGTGTATAAACAGATTTTGTTGATCGTGTTAGTTTCGCAGTGTTGTTCTTAATTTCGTCTATTTCATTCACAATGCGTGCAAGTAATGCCTCACGTGTATTGACTTGGTCCTCATAAACTATGTCTTTCATCCATCCCCATACACAAAATACCATTGGTGTTAAATCGGGCAATCTGAATGGCCACAGACGTTTAGCACTATGACCAATCCATTTCTGGAGAAAATGTGTAATAACGGCGTTGGTGAAATGTGGAGGCGCCGCGTCATGTTGAAAATACACTCCTGGATATGGAAAAAAGAACACATTGACACCGGTGTGTCAAACCCACCATACTTGCTCCGGACACTGCGAGAGGGCTGTACAAGCAATGATCACACGCACGGCACAGCGGACACACCAGGAACCGCGGTGTTGGCCGTCGAATGGCGCTAGCTGCGCAGCATTTGTGCACCGCCGCCGTCAGTGTCAGCCAGTTTGCCGTGGCATACGGAGCTCCATCGCAGTCTTTAACACTGGTAGCATGCCACGACAGCGTGGACGTGAACCGTATGTGCAGTTGACGGACTTTGAGCGAGGGCGTATAGTGGGCATGCGGGAGGCCGGGTGGACGTACCGCCGAATTGCTCAACACGTGGGGCGTCAGGTCTCCACAGTACATCGATGTTGTCGCCAGTGGTCGGCGGAAGGTGCACGTGCCCGTCGACCCGGGACCGGACCGCAGCGACGCACGGATGCACGCCAAGACCGTAGGATCCTACGCAGTGCCGTAGGGGACCGCACCGCCACTTCCCAGCAAATTAGGGACACTGTTGCTCCTGGGGTATCGGCGAGGACCAGTCGCAACCGTCTCCATGAAGCTGGGCTACGGTCCCGCACACCGTTAGGCCGTCTTCCGCTCACGCCCCAACATCGTGCAGCCCGCCTCCAGTGGTGTCGCGACAGGCGTGAATGGAGGGACGAATGGAGACGTGTCGTCTTCAGCGATGAGAGTCGCTTCTGCCTTGGTGCCAATGATGGTCGTATGCGTGTTTGGCGCCGTGCAGGTGAGCGCCACAATCAGGACTGCATACGACCGAGGCACACAGGGCCAACACCCGGCATCATGGTGTGGGGAGCGATCTCCTACACTGGCCGTACACCACTGGTGATCGTCGAGGGGACACTGAATAGTGCACGGTACATCCAAACCGTCATCGAACCCATCGTTCTACCATTCCTAGACCGGCAAGGGAACTTGCTGTTCCAACAGGACAATGCACGTCCGCATGTATCCCGTGCCACCCAACGTGCTCTAGAAGGTGTAAGTCAACTACCCTGGCCAGCAAGATCTCCGGATCTGTCCCCCATTGAGCATGTTTGGGACTGGATGAAGCGTCGTCTCACGTGGTCTGCACGTCCAGCACGAACGCTGGTCCAACTGAGGCGCCAGGTGGAAATGGCATGGCAAGCCGTTCCACAGCACTACATCCAGCATCTCTACGATCGTCTCCATGGGAGAATAGGAGCCTGCATTGCTGCGAAAGGTGGATATACACTGTACTAGTGCCGACATTGTGCATGCTCTGTTGCCTGTGTCTATGTGCCTGTGGTTCTGTCAGTGTGATCATGTGATGTATCTGACCCCAGGAATCTGTCAATAAAGTTTCCCCTTCCTGGGACAATGAATTCACGGTGTTCTTATTTCAATTTCCAGGAGTGTATAAACATAGGTAAGCAAATGCTTGGTTCTGCGTTACTGCTAATAAAAGATTTTGCCTGAAATTTAGCAAACTCGTTAATAAGAAGGCATCGCAAAACTGTACGAGGTTAAAGTAAAACACGATTTCCATTTATTTTGTTGTTATTCGTCTGCTGAATCTAATAACACCTGTCCCAGAGGTATATCTGCAGTAGTTTTCCAGAACATTCAGAGAAGCAAAGAAGTAATTTCGTAAAATTTTTAATTTATTAACTACTAGGCCCGATTTGTTTGTCACGCGGGGTAGCCCCGCGCTCTACGGCACCTTGCCACGGTTCGCGCGGCTCCCCCTTGGAGGTTCGAGTCTTTCCTCGGGCATGTGTGTGTGTGTTGCCCTTAGCGTAAGCTAGCTTAAGTTAGAATAAGTAGTGTGTAAGCCTAGGGACCGATGACCTCAGTAGTTTGGTACCATAGGAACTTACCACAAATTTCAAATTCCCAATTTCCAATTTGTTTTTTAAAATTCCAGACAATTGCACATAGTTATCAACAGAAGTTGTAGAGAATTTAATTTTGTGCAAATAATTGTAATAACGTTAACTGAAACTGTATGAATGTGTCAGATAATCTACTTTTATTAATATCATAGCACACGTGAATTCATGTTAAACCGGAAAAAAACAAAGCTCAATGTTAAGGAAATTGTTCAGTGTACATACAATATCATAATATATTCTGAATAAATGTTCAAAAGTGTCTCCGCCGAGTTCAGTGCATTTAGCGGCACGTGTATGAACAGATTTTGTTGATCGTGTTAGTTTTGCAGTGTTGTTCTTAATTTCGTCTATTTCATTCACAATGCGTGCAAGTAATGCCTCACGTGTATTGACTTGGTCCTCATAAACTATGTCTTTCATCCATCCCCATACACAAAATACCATTGTTGTTAAATCGGGCAATCTGAATGGCCACAGACGTTTAGCACTATGACCAATCCATTTCTGGAGAAAATGTGTAATAACGGCGTTGGTGAAATGTGGAGGCGCCGCGTCATGTTGAAAATACACTCCTGGAAATGGAAGAAAGAACACATTGACACCGGTGTGTCAAACCCACCATACTTGCTCCGGACACTGCGAGAGGGCTGTACAAGCAATGATCACACGCACGGCACAGCGGACACACCAGGAACCGCGGTGTTGGCCGTCGAATGGCGCTAGCTGCGCAGCATTTGTGCACCGCCGCCGTCAGTGTCAGCCAGTTTGCCGTGGCATACGGAGCTCCATCGCAGTCTTTAACACTGGTAGCATGCCACGACAGCGTGGACGTGAACCGTATGTGCAGTTGACGGACTTTGAGCGAGGGCGTATAGTTGGCATGCGGGAGGCCGGGTGGACGTACCGCCGAATTGCTCAACACGTGGGGCGTGAGGTCTCCACAGTACATCGATGTTGTCGCCAGTGGTCGGCGGAAGGTGCACGTGCCCGTCGACCTGGGACCGGACCGCAGCGACGCACGGATGCACGCCAAGACCGTAGGATCCTACGCAGTGCCGTAGGGGACCGCACCGCCACTTCCCAGCAAATTAGGGACACTGTTGCTCCTGGGGTATCGGCGAGGACCATTCGCAACCGTCTCCATGAAGCTGGGCTACGGTCCCGCACACCGTTAGGCCGTCTTCCGCTCACGCTCTAACATCGTGCAGCCCGCCTCCAGTGGTGTCGCGACAGGCGTGAATGGAGGGACGAATGGAGACGTGTCGTCTTCAGCGATGAGAGTCGCTTCTGCCTTGGTGCCAATGATGGTCGTATGCGTGTTTGGCGCCGTGCAGGTGAGCGCCACAAGCAGGACTGCATACGACCGAGGCACACAGGGCCAACACCCGGCATCATGGTGTGGGGAGCGATCTCCTACACTGGCCATACAGCACTGGTGATCGTCGAGGGGACACTGAATAGTGCACGGTACATCCAAACCGTCATCGAACCCATCGTTCTACCATTCCTAGACCGGCAAGGGAACTTGCTGTTCCAACAGGACAATGCACGTCCGCATGTATCCCGTGCCACCCAACGTGCTCTAGAAGGTGTAAGTCAACTACCCTGGCCAGCAAGATCTCCGGATCTGTCCCCCATTGAGCATGTTTGGGACTGGATGAAGCGTCGTCTCACGCGGTCTGCACGTCCAGCACGAACGCTGGTCCGATTGAGGCGCCAGGTGGAAATGGCATGGCAAGCAGTTCCACAGGACTACATCCAGCATCTCTACGATCGTCTCCATGGGAGAATAGGAGCCTGCATTGCTGCGAAAGGTGGATATACACTGTACTAGTGCCGACATTGTGCATGCTCTGTTGCCTGTGTCTATGTGCCTGTGGTTCTGTCAGTGTGATCATGTGATGTATCTGACCCCAGGAATGTGTCAATAATGTTTCCCCTTCCTGGGACAATGAATTCACGGTGTTCTTATTTCAATTTCCAGGAGTGTACATTTGTAATCGCGTAGCAAGTGGAACATCTTCGAGCAAGTGGGGCATTTCTTCTTGAAGGAATTGTAAGTATGTCACGCCAACTAGATGTCCTGGGAAAATGAATGGCCAATAAAGTGTGTGTTGATTATACCACACCACGTATTTATGCTAAATCGCTACTGGAAATTGCGTTGCACTGTTGCATGTGGGTTTGTTCCAGACCATACGTGCTGATTATGCAAATTGTTTATACCATCTCGAGTAAACTGTGCCTCTTCAGTAAATAAAATGTATTTGTGTAACTGTCGGTTAGTATTTAACCAGTTGCACAACTCTAAACGAATGGCAGTATCTCCCGGATGTAAATGATGCATTTTTTGTTTATGGTAAGGATACAGATTGTTGTACTTCAGTGTACGCCATACCCTAGATTGTGAAATGCCTAACCGTTGAGAGATACGCTGTCTACTGGTACACGGGCCATGTTAAACAGCATCCATAATATTCTCACCATCGTCTTCAAGTATCGAGCGCTCGTACTGATTATGAACGCTAGGTAGAGAACCTGTCTCCCGAAACATTCGAAATACTCCACTAATGGTTCCTGCATTTGGAATCTTCCGGCCTGGATAACGTACACGATATGCTTTAACTGCAGCCGTAGCATTATCATCACATTTGCCATAAATAAACACCATATCGGCGTATTCCTCTGTCGTAAGATTGAAAGGCTTTCCGATTCCAAAAATAATCTACAAACTACAACAGTTACTATGTGGTTTCACTTATATAAAAATCTAAACTCCCTCCCCCCCCCCCCCCCCCGAACAGGCGATGAAGGTCAAACGGTACCGGCCGGTCGCCGTGTCATCCTCAGCCCTTAAGGCAGCACCAGATGCGGATATGCAGGGACAGGTGGTCAGCACACCGCTCTCCTGGCCGTATGTCGGTTTCCGATACCGGAACCGCTACTTCTCAGTCAAGGAGCTCCTCAGTTTGCCTCACAAGGGTTGACTGTACCCCGCTTGCCAACAGCGCTCGGCAGACCGGATGGTCACCCAACCAAGTGCTAGCCCAGCCCGACAGCGCTTAACTTCGGTGACCTGACGGGAACCGTTGTTACCACTGCGCCAAGGCCGTTTGCTGACTTAAATATATTGTTGTTGTTATGTTCTTTCACTGAACAAAGCAGAAAACTAACTCGTTCAGTCGTTTTAAGGTTAGGAAACGACTGAAACAACTCATTAACGGTTGCCAACAATGACATATACGTTTCTACATTCCTAATGGAAAATAAACGAATTTGCTGGTATCTTTGCTTCTCTGAATCTTCTGGAAAACTACTGCAGATACACATCCGGGACATGTTTTATTAGATTCACCAGACCAACAACAACAAAATAAATTGAAACCGTGCTTTACTTTAACTTCGTACAGTTTTGCGATGGCTTCATATTAGCGAAGTTGTTAAATTTCAGGCAAAAATCTTTTATTAACCGTAACCCCGTAACTAAATATTTGCGGACCTATGTTTATATGAACCTATTTCTTTATTCATACAGGAATCAAATTAAATTTGTGCGCCTATTTTATATTTAATCCCACAGCAACTCTTGATCCCTGTTCCATACACTGCTATAATTTCAGTTATTACAACTGACGTTCAATACTATTACAATTTCACTTTGCAAGTGGTAGTCACAAGTCACCATGAGTATGATTTGTTGTTATTTGAACACCATGGCCTAGTCTATTCTTGTGAATGGCAGATAGTCACATATAAATATTCAGCAACTTTGATCAGCGTCATTCACCACACTGGAAGCGTCTGCTCCACCTAACCACTGTGTCATATAGTGGTGTATTGTTGCCATACACACACCAACACAGTACAGATTGTTGTAGAGTTATACAGCTTCAAATGCATGAAACCAATTACTGCGCGATAGTCCATTTTATAACAGGAGTTTAGAGACGTGGGGATTCAAATTTTCTTGCAGGAGTATAAAGAAAGGAAACCATATTAACAAAACTTCATTATTTTTGAACTGATTCTCAGACAATTATGGTTCTCGTAGTATTAAATTTTTCAATTCTATGTGGATTTTTTTGCAGTAGAGGTTGTACGTGAACATTAAACCGAATATGTTCCATTAAAAAGAACTTCTGTTTCGTATTTCCAGTTCAGGATTTTCAAAGCTTCCTCTAGAACTGATCGCAATAACGTGATCTGTGGTTGATCTTTCAATTCTAAATCTTGTACTATCCTGATGAAGTCTAGTGGTATTTGTAGCGTTGATATATACATTCTTCAACACTCTCATGGATTAAATACGCATGTAGGTTGTCAAAGGTTATTTGTACAGATTTATTTACTTTTTTAAACGCTGTTAACATTCTTATGAACATATAAGAATGTCAAATGGATGTACGACGAGAAAATGTCGATAATACTGGGTCCCAAATTAGTTAAAGCTTGATTCATCATAACGAGATAAATTGGAAATTATTCGGTTCTATAATTCGTTAATGATGCAAAAATGATTAATAGTGCTTTTAAAGTGACTGCAGGCTTTCATGGCCAGATATCGTAGTTGCTAGTGACTCTTCCGTGTTTGCATGGCCGTGGTCCGAGACACTTCTAGGTTCCTGACGTTTCGTCCAGAGCTGCCTGCACAAGTTATGAGGTGCTCCTGGCGACGCTGAGTCCTGCCGACTGACGAGCCAGGCGTCGGAAAGGGACAAAAACATTGTGAAAAATGGGTGTGGTCCATTTTACACGTGATCAACAGAGACAATTCTTACCAGAAAGAAAATTAGCTATCGATTATCGCCTGTCACGAATAAAAACTAATTTATCGATTATGTAGAGCTACTATCCATACATCACTAAGTTTCACGGCTTCTTCTTTTCTGCAAATATTATCCACAAGCTTATATGTTTCGATGGCTTCTGTATATAGCCGTGGATAGCAGTTTGCTATTGTAGACAAAATTTTGGGTTCAGAACACTTTATAATTTCGTGACTGAAGAGCACGCTCTACAATACTTGGTTTTCTTGTTTTATCTAGCTAGCAAAGACTTTCACGTTGTTTCAGCCTTTTATTCACGCTTCTATTGGTAGTTGCGTGAACGTTTTAGTTATGAGGCATATTGATAGTAGTTTGAAACATAGGGTATTTCGGAAAGCCATTCCAGAATTTGCAGAAGAAAAACATCTGAATGCCGTATTGAAACGACTGAAACAAGCTTTCGATAAGAAATAGCTATTCAATCAATGAAGTAAATAAGATTCTGCGACCAAAAAGCTGCAGGCCAAAGGGCAACAATAAAACATAGTTATGGAACACGGATGCTCTCCCATTCATTAACTTACATAACTGTCATTGAGTATAGAAAGCCATTATTTTCGTTACTGGCAGTCTGAATTTCTGATTTACCTCTTTAACTAAACAAATATTTTAAGAAAACTTCAAATACCTATAATGTCAGTTCTTAACTACTGAAAACTCTGCTATTTTAACTGCTTGAATGTTATTTGTAGGCAATATAAGTTATTTCCTTGCTTTTCGCACAACATTTTTGAATATGCTAAATTATTCGGTAATGTCATCGAGATGAAGCTAAGAATGTCAAATGGAAGTACGATGAGAAAAATACGATAATATTGAGTCCCAAATTACTTAAAGCTTGATTCAACATAACGAAAGTAGATCATCCACGATCGTAAGTTCAGCACATATCTCTGAAAAATGGTCCATAGAAGTTACTTGCGGGTAAATATAAGCTGCCCAGTGAAGAAATTGAAACTACGTTTATACGGATGAATTCAAATGGTGACTGCCTAATGCAGAGTACGCACGGTGTACTCATGACTGTCACAACTATTTGAGACAAGTTTGAAGGAGCGATAAAACAGAAATGCCGTGGAAAGTACGCTATTTCAAGATATAAAAATCTCTTAAATAATTTCTGGGCTAACGCTTTACACGCGCTTTCACAATTGACTAGAATAAGAGTGATCAGGTCTTTGACGGTCCACAGATGCTAACAAAAATAAGTGTAACTATTTCTAAAATTTGTAGACCAGACACCTTATTTCTTAATGCTCTTATTTATCACCGTCAACTCTGAGTTGTAGGAAAGTTAATAGTTATGAAAAGTTGTTTGTATTAAATAAAGAGGACGCTTGTAACATTTTCTGTCTCTTATTGAATTTGAAACGTCCCCGTAGAAAAATTATAAATGACTGTGCTTAAACTGACTCACAATATTTTTAGCGCAACGCAGTCTGACTTTCAAAAATCCCGACAAAAGAATGGCCCTGACTAACAGTAACCCATACCTTTCATGAATCAGTTACCTCACAAAAATCTTCGTTACTCGAACTATATATATCAGTTCATGACATTCAGTGTTACAAATTTACTGTCTCTGATGGACACACGTCCAGATCATTCGCTCTCAAAACTCCGCCATCTCTCTACCCACAGCTGGCGGCTCACCTTCAAATGCGCAACGCTACGCGCTGTTAACAGCCAACTGCCCAACACTACAATAGCAAATTCCAACAATGCAAACCAGCCACAGACTGCACACAGCACAGTCAGTGATTTTCATACAGAGCGCTACGTGACGTTAGCAACATAAAAACCTAAACAGGCTACTTACAAATTTATTAACTCCGTATCCGCGCTTATGTTGCTAAGAGAACTGAGATAATCGCGAGATCGTCGCGTTGAAAGAATATGATGCGTTTGACCTGCAATCTTGCAGGTTGAACGATACCATGTGAACTATATTGGTTATATTAGGCAAAAGTTGGAGTAGTGCTGGTGATTTGAACCGTATATAAAAAATTTTGTTTATTAATAACTTTATCATCAAGGCTCAGTCACCAGAAGGGCTAATTCAAAATGCCCCAGTCTTTATCATTGTTAGTATTTCATGTCTGGTTAGTGTTTTTCATAACTTTATTATGTAATGTAATAGAAATTGTGTGCATGTTCGGACAGACGCATAAAGCTACCTACAGCATAAGGCATTTTTTATTATTACGTAATTGACGTTAATAACAGTGTTGCTTTGTGTTTTATCTTTCTTGTGTTCAAGAATTTCCGCGTTGTGAATATTTAATATCAGGGCGCTTTAGTAATGATAAAGCACTGGAATCCAGCAGCCGTAGACGTAATAAATGTAATGGCATTCCGGCAACTAGTTTACTTATATGACTTCCACACTCTATAAAATGCTTACGATAGTAGTTTCAGGAACAGTTCTAGAGAGAAAGAAAGGGACATCGTGGTCACAAGAATGTAGGTCAAGTGAAAGACAGAAGCAGACTGAGTGGTTGCGTGTTAAGTGTTGTTACGTTTTAACTGACTGCATCAATACATCCTACGCACTGCAAAACGTGACAATGTGTTTGAAGTGCGGAGTTTGACATAGAGAAACTAAAGGCATGGTAGACAACGAGGTTACCAAAAGTTTACCAAAAGAAACATAAAACATCAATTCTCCTGCTTTGGAGCATAATTATACAAAAAAAGTTCACAATTAAGTCTCTATCTTTGAAGTGGGCCAGACTCGTAAGGCCTGTGGTCTGTGAGCCACTGAAATCTGAATTACACGTAATAGAGTCAAAGTGTCGGTTTACGAGGAACTGATGTCTCTAATTACGGAAACTGCATCAAGCCAAAACACCAGAGTTCCGGAGGTCGGCATTGTAAAAGCCAGTAAAATCTGAATTACACTTACTAGAGTCAAAGTACTCTGGTACGAGGAACTGATTATCTCTAATTATAGAAACTGCATCGTTCCAAAATACCAGAGTCCTGGAGGTCCGCACGGTAAAGGCCAAGTCCCAGCGTTGCTCGACTCGAGGACGGCTTCTCTCAGCTTCACTTCGAGTCGGAGGCGAAGAACCCAGGCATATAATGTGGCGTCGGACAACAGGTCACTCGAGGATTCCAGGAAAGCTTCCTACTGAGGAACAACGGCAGAGAACTTGTCACTGGAGAGCTGACTAGCAGTAGCTGGGCACCGTCTAAATACTGTTGAGGCACGAGGATACTGTGAAGACCTATTTTCGAGCACACGATCCTCTGAAAGCGTGTAGAGCAGTGCTGACTGAGCTTTCTTAGAGGGTTGTCGCTGCCCTCAATCGTGTTTATGTTTCTCTAGGTGAATCAAAATAGTATAAATGCTGTTCCACGACAGTGAGAAGTAATTGCTACAATTGTAGTATTTTTTTCAGAGCCGGTAGGTAACACTCGTAATAATCTATACGATTACTTGTGGTCTGAGTGCAAACAAAGATCCTAATATTCGTCTTGAGGCAGCAAAGGGTAAATCGTTCAGATAGCTCTAAGCACTATGGGACTTAACATCTGAGGTCATCAGTCCCCTAGACTTAGAACTGCTTAAACCTAACTAACCTAAGGACATCACACAAATACGTGCCCGAGGCAGGATTCGAACCTGCTACCGTAGCAGTCGCATGGTTCCGGACTGAAGCGCCTAGAACCGCTCAGCCACAGTGGACGGCGCAGCAAAGAGTAAATTAATCACTGGCTCGATATGGCACCATCAACGTCATAACTTTTTCCCCATGTCTGTTGTCTTGATTCAGCGTACTGTCACGCATTTTTTTCAACATAGATTCTTACAATTAGTTATCTGAGGATGGTCATGCCATATCGAAACCGGCAATGTTTGTAGCGGCTAGGATGCACATTGAGGTAATTATAGCAGTAATTAATGACGCTCCATTTTTCACGTCGTCATCGTCTACAAATAATTTTTCATTTAAATAATCGTTGAAAACCAGTTTGAGGACTATGATACTCTGAAGAAATTCGTCTCCGACAACGGGCATTATGAAAGTGGATAGACAGCGACTTATAACCTCAAGGAGTAACCAATTTTTTCGAGCGTATTTCAGCCGCCGTCAGCGAGTATCTCGTCTCATGAGATAAATTGTGACGTGTAGCCCGTCAACACATACATTTCCTCCATTACCGAGAACGAATTGTGCAGAACCAAGACAGCCTGCTAGGTAGCAGAAGATCCATATAAAAGGAAAGCAATTGTCAGAACCCATTGTTGAATGTTGACACATTTAAGAAAGGAAGGATATGTAACAAAACTTCCTGAATCTGTAGAAAAGAGAAACAAGGTACGAGACGTCTGTTTTTATCAGTTTGAAAAAAAGAGTGCATCAGCATTAGAAAGCCTTTACGCCTCCGACTGAGGCCAAGTTTCAATGAAGTTTTCTACCCATTTTTTTTTCAATTTGGATTTAGGTCGTGTAAATTAATGGGTCTCTTTAAAAAATTAGAAGTTTAGGAACATTGAGAGGTGGAGCAGAGGAGCCATGTTAGTCATACATCTACAACTATACTCAGCAGACCAGGGTGTGTAGCGGAGGACACTTTCGGTCCCACTTGCTTTCCTCCTTTGCTTGCATTCGTGAATGACGCGTGGGAAGAACGATTGGCAGAAAACATCGGTGCGTTAACAACAAGTGTGTGGGGTGAAGAAATGCATTTTCCTATTCTTTTCGTGAGCCTTATCTCGAAACTTCAACAATCAATGCGTGTTTCTCTACATCTCTGTTGTGGCGTTTGCAAATTAAATTAGATCAGTTTCTGTGTAACGTTGTGGTGGTCACTGAGCGAACTCATGATGAAACACGCGACTCCTCTCCTACCTGGTAATGATCCTAGACTTTTGAACAGGATTTACGAATCATTTCCAACGTCGACATATTAAATTTCCTTAAGATTTCTACCGATGAATGTATAGGGTCTTTCCTGATATTTTGTGTAATATGCTACTACATTTACTTACGTCGGGGATCAAAAGCAGAATCATCAGCATTAATACTCCACAAACCATCTGAGGGCGTGTGGCGAAGAATACATCTGGTACCACAAACTGATTCCCCCTTCTCCGTTCCACTCGCGAATGGTGCATGGGAAGAATGATTGTCTGTATGCCATTGCACTGTCTCTAATTTTTCGAATTTCCTCGCTCTAGTCATTTCGTGATATATGTGGAAGGAAGTTGTAAGTAGGCTGTTTAGGTTTTTATGTTGGTATCGCCACGTAGCGCTCTGTATTAAAATCGCTGACTGCGCTGTGTGCAGTCTGTGGCTGGTTGGACTCATTGTTGGAATATTCGCTAGTGTAGCGTTGGACAGTTGGATGTGAACAGCACGCAGCGTTGTGCAGTTGGAGGTGAGCCGCCAGCAGTGGTGGATGTGGGGAGAGAGATGCCAGAGTTTTGAGATGTTAATATGAGCGGACGATCTGGACGTGTGTCCGTCAGAAAAAGGAAATTTGTCAAAATAATATATATAAAAAATATATATGACTTTTGAACACTATTAAGGTAAATACATTACGTGTTCTGTACCAAAATCTTTCATTTGCCAGCTATGGCTGTCAGTAGTTAGTGCCTTCAGTAGTTAGAATCTTTTATTTAGCTGGCAGTATTGACGCTCGCCGTATGGCAATAGTTCGAGGAACGAAGATTTTTGTGAGGTAAATGATTCATGAAAGGTATAGGTTATTGTTAGTCAGGGCCATTCTTTTGTAGGGATTATGGAAAGTCAGACTACGTTGCGCTAAAATATTGTGTGACAGTTTAGAAATGATCAGAATAAGTAAAGAGAAAACTGTCTTGAGTACGTTCAGTTTTACTCAGCTGTTTCTGTGTCAAATAACATAGAAGTTTACCAGCACAGTCATTCTTAATTTTCAAAGGGGAAGTTTCAAAGTAATATATGATGCGACTCTTCCCGGAAAGAACACGCTCGTAATTTTAATAGTAAGCTATAACACTTTCGCTCCGTACAAACGATTCCGCTACGAAATGAGCCGCTCTTCTTTGGTTTTCTCTGCCTCTTCTGTCAGTCTTACCTAGCAAGCGTCTCAGAATGATGAACAATATTCAAGACCCGGTCGAACAAGTGCCTTGTGAGCCACTTCAGTCGTCGGTGAGCTACATTTCCTTAAGATTATTCCAATGAATCTCAGTCTGGCGTCTGCTTTTCCTACTACTTCTTTTATGTGGTCAATCCACTTAAGGTCGCTCATGGATATGTTACGGTAGATACTGTTTTCAGCAATTTGTCATCAATAACATACTCGTACAGTAGTGTATTTCGTTGTCTATGTATGCCCACAGTGTTACATTTATTTACGTTGACGGTCAGCTGACAGATCCCACACCATTCTGCTAATCGATACTGCCTTCTGGTGTTGCTACTTTCTTATAGGCAGCCGCATAATCTACGAAGGCTTAAAGAGCTTCTACATTATGCATATACGTGGTGAACAGTAGCGGTCCTATCACACTTCCTTGGGGTACGCCGGTACTTAATCTGTCGGCTTTGGTTCCTTAAGAGCGACGTGTTCAGTTCTGTCTACAAAGAAGTCTTGAATGTAGTCGCAAATCTGGCCCAATGCTCGGCAAACACGCCTTTTTTTCACTAAACGTCAGTGCGGACTGTGCCAAATCCTTCCAGAAGTCAAGGAACACGCGGCAGCGTCAACTTCAGCGCCTTTGTCTACAGCGCTATGGATCTCATGGAGAAACAGAGCGAGCTGTTTCTCAAGCTCTCTGTTTGCTGAAGCCATGTTGATTTCTATGGAGGGGCTTTTCGTTCCCCAAATTCATGAGCTTAAAACATGTACTACAATTACACGTCTCTTTGACGTGAAAAATATAGGCCCAACTTACGTGCATCTTGAAATATTGCTTTTTTGAATAATTAATAGAATATGCCCCAATCTTTTAATTATGCCTAAAATAAGTTAAAAATTAATTTTCTCCGTTGAAATAAATCTGTAAAGTAAGGAGAAAAGCTCACGATTTAATGTAAGGAATGTATTTTTTTGCTGTCCCGCTAAAGAATTTTCTAGAGAAATGTTTATGTATCGAAACTGTTAAGCAAGTTGAAGGCAGTTGCCATTATTTGTTTTTGGATTATATAAAAGCAGGAGCTGTGAGCTGTCGCTCTCTCTCGTTAGTTTTCGATGGCTATTTCACAGCGTTGCTCTTTGGCAAATAATTACGCAATTTCAAAAGCCGTGTTTTAATGAAGACTGTACTTTACTTTTTTACTAACTACACATATCAAATTATTATGCTGCATTTTAGAACTTTTTCAGGCTGCAACGAAGGAGAGTTTCCGACTAATTGTTTGATGGCCACATCCGAACGCTACCAGTGCTCAATCGGCTATTACTTTAGCAAACCTTTACATCAGCGTCTCTGAGATCTCTTTTACCAGTCTTTTCTATCAGTTTCCAGGTAATGTAATCACGCAAACTGCGTAATTTTTTTAGATTGGTCACTGGCCTTTAAAAAATGTCGTCGGTCAACGTACTCGTCGGTCTGATCGGCATCTGATTCTGGTTGGAGGTATGTATAATTTCATTATCGACAAGTAAAAACTTTCTATGCACCATTTTATGATTTTAGAAGCTTGCCACTAGTAAAAGTAATGCATTTAATACTAAACTATTTTTTTAAAAATACCAGTATATTAAATTGGCGCCGAACGTGGGGCTCGAACAAAAAAAAAGTATGATGTTAATTGATGCTTGTTTGTGTTGTTTTTCATGAATCGACTGTATTATGCGAGACAAGAAAAAACTGATTATGGCTACACGAAACATAAATGAAATTAACTGATTTAACGGAAGCAGACTCCAAACAGCAACACGGAGAGAAAGGTATGGTTATCAACGTGTTATTAGTTTCCTCTGCATTCGTAGTCTGCAACGCGTAGCTCATTTAACTCATGGTCAATTTAGGGTTTTCTGCATTTTGCGTAGTTGGTAACTGCAGTAGGCATTGTTGCTAAGCGCTTTACTAAGGTGGCTACTTTTCCGCTGCGAGCAAGTGAGATGAAAACGAGTGACAGTGGATGGTTTTAGTCTGAAGCATCCATATTGTCATTTTAGTAATACACTATTAGCTTCTGGTAAATTTGTGTTAATTTGTCAGTGTGTTGTCAAGAGATTTTATTTCAAAGTATATTTTCAATTTGCGTTATGACAAAGATAGGTAAACCTGAAAACATGGATTCCACAAATAATAGTGGTTCTGAAAATAACGTCGATGGCGGTAACAATTGTACCGATCAGACGGTGGCAGAAACCGATGCTCAAAATATGGAGGCAGAAGCTAATACGCAGGCACAAGCAATTGAAAGTGCCGAGCAAATACCTCCTCCCGCCGTAGATCCCTTTACTCTGTTATTCAATAAAATTTCTGAGATGATTATTGCTCACGATATGGAACTGGTAAAGACAATTAACGCACTCGATGAAGCGCTTGCTTCACGCATAAATACTACGTTAAATGAACGCGATGAAGCGCTTGTTTCAAGGATAAATACTACTCTTGCTGAAAGAGATGTAGCATTGACATCTCAGATAAATAATACTTTGACTGATCGTGACAAACAATTGGTCACTCAGATTTCCACTCATGTAAATGAGGAATTAATAAAAAAAATTAAACACGGGTTTAGGAACAATAGCATCCTAAATTGCCAGCCTAACGGAGGCATATAAGAATTTCCCAGCTACTGTTTCGAAACTATCAAAAGATGTGGAAACAATACAATCAGCACAGAAGATGATGGAAGATACGATGAGCGAATTAACACAACGTGTCGACAGTCTCTCCGTAGAAACAGAAGAAGAAGTATTAAAAACCAGGCTAGATGAACAGAATGAAAAATTAAATACCGAATTCGCCAAGTGGATTGAGCAGAACGACAAAATGCTCACTGACAAAATAAATTTAGAGTGGAAAGGCGCAATACAACGCACTGGAAGTGAAGCGATGGTAGAACTCGGCACGGCTAAACAAACGCTCCGCTCTGAAATAGATCATATCATGTGTCGTGTGACTAGGGCCTCCCGTCGGGTAGACCGTTCGCTGCGTGTAAGTCTTCCGATTTGACGCCACTTCGGAGAGTTGCGCATAGATGGGGATGGAATGATGATGATAAGGACAACACAACACCCAGTCCCTGAGGGGTGAAAACCTCCGACCGAGCCGGGAATCGAACCCGCGCCCTTAGGATCGACATTCTGTCGCGCTAACCACTCAGCCTCTAGGGGCGGACGTGTAGCACATGATACATCACGATCTTCCACAGTGACGAGACGACGTTTCGCCACAGGTAAGAGAAGTGCCACGTGCGGTGGAAACAATGCCACAGCTGTCACGAGAAGCACCGACTATCGATTCCGCATATGCATGACGCATAAATTGCAGGTCCACAAAGCCCAGGGACATACTTTCAACTGCATCAGCCTGTAATCCCCGATGTGCAACAATCGCGTAATGAGATGGGGCAGGTGCAACCTCAACAAAGATCTTTCAGGAAGAAAGCCTGTTGAAACACAGGCAATTTCAGGTCTTTATCATAGACAAGCAACAAATCCATCCAGTAGTTTGTATACGTTCATTCAGCTACGTATTGCCCAGGTCATGGAATGAGAGACAAAGAATACAATTCGTTTGCTCACATACACAAGGAGACGGTGCTTTATGGGCTACTGAAGCCGGAGAGAACTGTGCACATTATGAACAATTTGAAAAGGCTTTTCTGGCCAAGTAATGGTCAGTGGGCGTACAAGAACGCCTTAGAAAACAGGTCTTCAACCCAGAAATGGTTCAAATGGCTCTGAGCACTATGGGACTTAACATCTATGGTCATCAGTCCCCTAGAACTTAGAACTACTTAAACCCAACTAACCGAAGGACATCACACAACACCCAGTCGTCACGGGGCGTGGGAAGCGAGAACGCTACCGCACGACCACGAGCTGCGGACTTCAACCCAGAAGTTTACAACTAAAAGCAGGGTGGGCTTATGAGATATTTCGAAAAATACATTAATTTAACGAGATAATGGGACGAGCCGGTCGCACACAAAGATGTATTGCGCATCTTAAAGGCAAAGTTGCCTCTGCACATAAGGGAAAAGCTAATAACAGTCCCTGATTTTGAACTTAAACACTTTTTGTCAGTGCGTGATACCGTGGACCTAACACAAGAAAGATGCGAAATGCAGCACTGGCAACAATGGCTCGCAATCCGCTAATAATAGCCGTAACGGCGGGTCGTGACGTAACGGCGGCACGTCGTAAACTGGAAAGGCACACCAGAGCGGCAACAATGGTGATTCTCAAAGCGGACAGGCATTCTTTCAAAGGCAGAGACGAAATAGTATTCGGTACAATCCCGGTTATCAAAATAACCGAAACGGGAACAGACAAAACAACAATAAAGGACCATCCCGCCTCTCGGAAGGCTACAATCTGGTCTCTTTCAGACTCGCTCCATTGGCTGCAGGAAGCACAAATGTGTCTCCGTGGATTGGCTGCTTGCTTACTTCACACGTTTACACCAAAATGAGCCTTTTGGCTGCAAGCACTCCCTATTAAAGGGCAGATACAGACGGCGCTTGGTAGCAATAACACAACGCTATCTGTTGGTGGACGACGTTGGACCCATTACAAGAACAGCTGCTATCCACCAGGTGGCATATGCCGTCATCGGATCCAAGTCGACATTGCATTTCCAGGTGTACTAATTTTGTTTCCGTTGTGTATTTGCTTTGGATCTGTCACACCGGCTACTGTAAATAATTTTCGAAAAATACATTTGATTCAGTGTCACTTTTTTCTGTCTCCCTTTCTAAATTATCTGTGAGTGACTGATTCGAATATCCTCCTAGAACAACGTCACGTCGAAACTTTTAGTGCGATATTTTCCAGAGTCTTTCAGAAAGGTGCTTTCAGTTCGATGCTTGATGTGCATGAACAATAGTAACTCAGATTTCTGTTGTAGCCCAACCGCCCTCATGGTGTTTACCGTCACCCAGTTTATCTTGCATTTCAACTCTGTGTTTGTCAGAATGCTTTACAACAATAAATAGGCCATCACAATTCGTATCCAGATTATCCTTTCGATACATATTTCATTCTGACTAGTGTGTTCCATTTCCATTTATCTCAGTTTTCAGCCAGATTTATGTTCCATATGTTATATGTACATTGTCCCAGGTAATCTCTGGCAGTAACTCCGGGACATCGCTCTGAGCAGTTGTGCAGTTGACTAATACCTGCTTCAGACTTTCTTTTTCTCGACTGCAACGGTGCCTTTTCCTGTTTAGACGTACGGCAGATGACCCTTATGTGGCTTCCTTTTTGCGATCATACTAGAAATTTACGGTAGTTATCCAATCAAGTACACCACACTGTGGATGTTAGTCTCACTACCCACACACAGGTTGTCATTCGTTAACTAAAATGTTATTCTCACTATTCACACGCAGGTTGTCATTTGTTAAAGCGAACAAAATGTTCGTCATCTGAACGGAGGCGTAGATAAACGATGTCTTCACGTAAACAATTTTCGTTAAAAAGCCTGAGAGCAGTTAACCTCGCAAAACGGAATTATGATAAATATATGAAAACAAAGCGTACCATATGAAAATGGTAATGAAGTTAATTTAAGGAAATAAATAAATGCAGCGTTGCTGGTACGCAGTTGAATGAACAC
The DNA here is from genome assembly GCF_021461385.2 of Schistocerca piceifrons. Taxonomy (NCBI): domain Eukaryota; kingdom Metazoa; phylum Arthropoda; class Insecta; order Orthoptera; family Acrididae; genus Schistocerca; species Schistocerca piceifrons. The sequence continues at coordinate 257,597,609 of NC_060138.1, forward strand.
GTTGTAGCAACAAATGCTCTTTTCCTAAAATGTATGCCCACATCACCCTGAAATTTACGTGGTTTGAAATGTGTTTTGTACCGCATAACAACTAATTATTCGCACTGAAATTTATAAGCTTAATTCCGAAACAATTTATGTTCCACCACTCCACTTTAAATGAGAGAGGGAAGGAGAGAGAGAGAGAGAGAGAGAGAGAGAGAGAGAGAGAGAAGAAACCTTCCCACTGAACCGGGAACATACACCACTACCTGCCTCCACTTAACTGACTCCACTTAACTCCCAGATAATTGTTGTAGTGTTATCAAAACTCTGAGCAAAGAAAAGTTCTCAATGCCATCTTCAAAGCAAAAAAGATCCAACAGTTACAGGAAATCAAATGCATCAAAGTTCGCGATACCTTCAGATACTGGAAGAAAAATATTTGAATTATAGCGAGGCTTATATGCAGTAAAACCAGCTGTTTCGTTACTCTCATACTCGATTTCGTGATATGGGTAAACATTGTCCGAATTTTCGCCGTCTTTTTCACTCTAGTGAATTCGTACAAACTAGACAAAAGAATGGAAACGCGTATTGTTGAACTCTGCCTCCAGATTAACCCTAAACTTTTCTAACCATTACGCCACGAGACACAGGCGCCATCGCACTCTCCTTGAACAGTTGAATTCATATGCTCGTCGAAGGCAGTTCTGTGGCCTTTTTCTTCATTCTCAAACGTGCGAGGTTATCATTTAAAAAAAATGGTTCAAATGGCTCTGAGCACTATGGGACTTAACTTCTGTGGTCATCAGTCCCCTAGAACTTAGAACTACTTAAACCTAACTAACCTAAGGACATCACACACATCCATGCCCGAGGCAGGATTCGAACCTGCGACCGTAGCGGTCACGCGGTTCCAGACTGAAGCGCCTTTAACCGCACGGCCACACCGGCCGGCTTAAAAAAAACCTTGTTGGTGAAAATGGTCTTTCACTCATAGTTAAGCCTGAATGGTAGTGATAAGGAATTCTTAATATTTTTATAGCCTCTGTGTCTCACATTATCTGGTATCCAGTTACTGCTTCTGTGGTTCGAGCATTCAGTGAGGTCCATAATCTCTGTCGTAAAGTAAGCAATCCTTAACACACAGGGCTTATGTGAATACAGGGTGACCGTCAGACATCACATTTTTCTGAAACAACGATTTGTTTCCTCAGTCAGACGTTAAGCCCTGGCGGCTTTTTTATGCTGCTATTGCTCAATAGGCGGAAAGTTTTGCCATTTTGTCTACAGTGTCCAAGTTTTTTTGCTGTTGAGCGTACATGCCTGTAGTCCTGGTGCTTACTGAAACCACAATATGATAGCAAGTCTCTAGAGAGCCGAAACGAAACAATGACGCCCACCGGTAAAGAACAGTTGGGCTATGCCGTTTTGTTTCGGTTCTCTCGTGGAATATTGCGGTATTGTGGCGCAGAGATCTGAGTATGCACCAAGAGCACATATATGTATCTGCCGGGAAGCAAAAGAATATTTAACGTCAGACACAAAAGGGAAAGTCTTGTTTATGTCGGCTTGCTTCTCTGTCTCTCGCAATCTATACCATACGACTGAAGTTTTTGCAGTTTTCCATTCTGTTCCCGATATTCTTATCTCTGCTGCTTCTAGTTTTTCCTCTTCATGTCTGCACAGAGTGCTACCCTCACAACTATAGATAAAAATGCTCCAAAGATATGTCTTTCTTGTTTCCATATTAAGATGGCTGTCTGCCAATAAAGTGCTCTTATTAATTAGGCTACAGAAGAATGCTGAAGATTAGATGGGTAGATCACATAACTAATGAGGTGGTACTGAATAGTTTGGTAGGACATGTTCTGAGGCCTCAAGGGATCACCAATTTAGTATTGGAGGGCAGCGTGGAGGGGAAAAATCGTAGAGGGAGACCAAGAGATGAATACACTTAACAGATTCAGACGGATGTAGGTTGCAGTAGGTACTGCGAGATGAAGAAGCTTGGACATGTTAGAGCAGCATGGAGAGCTGCATCAAACCAGTCTCAGGATTGAAGACCACAACAACAACAACAACAACAACAAAATTAATTAGGCAACATTATTTTTTCGAGGTTATAATTAAATCTTATGAAAATAATTGTTTGCTCGACACAAACATACTAATTTCAAACGGAATTGACAGTTTCGCCCAGCATCGGCTACCCTCAGATATACGAGACAAATAAGTTTAAAAATTAAAATACTAGGTAAGAAAATAACTTCAAAATTAAAATACAGTAAAATAAAGTGATGTCTTACCGTAGTGTACTTGCTGTTGTTCAGTCCCACCAAAGTGGAAACGTCAGTGGTAATGTATGTACACACACTTCAGTGATAGCCCTTGCTAATAATTATGACGCAAAAAATGTAATAAAAATGTATAATAATATCAAGAGCAGAGCTAATACTCTTGATAGCTCTACTCATATAAACGTAAGACGAGTGGCTTTTAAAACAACTGATAACTTTATATGAAAAATGTGATATCATGTCTAGGACAGATAAGTTCTCAGCAGTTGAGGCGTATAAAATTATTTGGCAAGACTGCTGAAAAAATATGTATAGCACACTCGAAGGTCCTCCGGTGTTCGTTTCAAGCAACATATGCACAAGACCAAAAAAATTGCGCTGTGTTTACACCTAAGTAAAGAAAAACATGGTATTACTAATAGAACGAAAAATTCAAAATCCTGCACACAATAAGTAAAGGAAGAAACTTGGACATCCTTGAATACTTGTGTGTTTTCTAAGCAAAAAGGTACAGATAAACTGTTAAATGACCAAAAAGAGTATGCAGGGAATGAATATTTTAATATTTTTTGAAGCATTTCATAAAGACACATCACTGTGGAGCTGCGTGTAAACGCCACAATAGTACGACGTGTCTAGTACCCCGCCTGCCTCTTTATGTGCCTTAACCGTGAGCAGAACAGCGCTCTGTTAACAAGGACGTGAGCACACACAGTGATCAGTGCGGGTCAGATGCGAAATCATTTGCAAGACAGAATTCCCTGTTGGTGTTCTGTGTCTCCTTTTAATAGCAGTGTTTATGTATGAGACACTTCTTCTTCATCATCAAATTTCCAAGGACGTTAGAATAAAAAGTTGTGGTATAACCTTGTTAGCGTACTGTCTTACCATTTTGCGTAATGTACATGATGTATTACATCGGTATCATCAGGTGTTCTACATAATCTCCCTCACTTGAGTACAACGCACAGAGCATCCATCTAACCATGTCAAACAATCAGAAAACTCCTTCTGTGGGATGTTGTTCAACTCGGGCGTCACATTGGCTAGAGTGTCGGTTATGTCGTCAAAGCGTTGGCCCTTTTGAATTTCTGCATTGTCGGTGTATGGGAGATTTGCATTCACAACACCATGTCTCATCATCAGTCATGATTTTTTTCCAACAACATTGACACACTAGAGTCGCACATCCACTGTTTAACACTTCCTGATCAGAACTGAAGCGCCGACCGTTGTGGTCGAGCGGTTCTAGCCGCTTCAGTCCGGAACCGCGCTGCTGCTGCGGTCGCAAGTTCGAATCCTGCCTCGGTCATGGATGTGTGTTATGTCTTTAGGTTAACTAGGTTTAAGTAGTTCTAACAAGGGGAAGGCCTCAGACACGCCAACCGATTCGGCTCAGATTTGGCAGATCGCTTGTGTACAACCTAAAACGAAGGAATATAAGCTATTTTGGGTCAACACCCCCACGTTTCTGAGAAAATAACCCCCAAAGTTATGATGAGCAATCGACTCAAAATTGGCGAGATCGATAGGTAATTGTAAATAGCGCATTTTTCATCATCAGGTACGGGGTCTGCAAACGCAAACTTTTCCAGAAATCGAGGAAAGAAATTTTTACAACTGCCCCTTCTGTACCCATACGGTAAACACTTTTCGCTGGGAGCACCGGCAGCACAACGGCCAAGGTAACTGCCTGGGAATCGGAAGACCCGGGTTTGTGACTCGAAGAAACCTAGCGGATGTTATTCTTTTCGTTTTTATTTTTCCATATCTCAATTGATAGGGATAGGAGGGTTAATAAGGTAAGTAAATCAATAAGGAATGATAATAATAAGGTAGGCAAATAAATTTCTCAAACCTCTTGGATAGTAAACAACTAAAATGTTACTCCACGTCACTTCACAATGGCTCTTCCAGTCACTGTTACGTGTCCTCACTTTTCTTCGAACAACTAGATGGATGGTACTTGTCATATAAACACTCGAAACAAATATACTCACAGCACCAAGAACATCTAACGAACGCAATCTTTCGACAACTACACTGTTCCTTCCGAAGGGTTGGTGGACAACAAACTTGGTTTACATTTAAAAATATGTGTTTTTCGGGAATTAATTTTGATGCTTCCCACGCATTCGATGTCATTGCCTGAAAAATCGGTGCTGAAAGTTGGTTATGAATTATGCTGTGAATAGTTATAGCATCCGTGCGGTTGTGCAATTCGCGCTGGGTTTCCAGAAGCACACTGCAATTCTGAAGCCTGGAAATAAAGTTTTTAATCTGGCGATAGAAATAAACATCACACGGCTGGTACACGGGTGTGCAGTTTGGCGGTATTACTTTTACTGTGCACGTCGGCTGACCCTCGCCATCTATAAACATTGTGTCATATATTGTAGTATTAATTTGTCCACTCCAGGAATCCAGTATTAGACAAAATTTATCAGAAACGTATGGTTTTAAAACATTCTCAAGAAATGTTCTCTAAATCGCATTCGTCAGTTTCCAGGATTTGGAGCAGGTAATGTAAACATTTTTCAGCGAGTCGGTTAAACGATTAACCTCTTCTATAACCCGAAGACCAAATGTAACATACGTTTCTTGTAAACACGGGAAAACCTTAAGCAACACTTTTCCAGAGGCTGTGATAGCATATTGCGCCGTGTACGAATGTGTTAGTTTGTTTTTACTACCAACTGCGACAAGGGTTCGTTTTTCTCCCTTATGCGATAGCGTACGTCGAATGTTCACCCGATACTCGCATCCTGTTTGATCGGTGTTGATGACGTAATCACGATTAAAACCAGTCATGAGAGACGCCGTTTGCGTGCTGAAAAGAGCCGCCACTTTCTGTATATCTTCTATATTTTGTACCTCCTTATGAGAGACGTATTTAGTGACGTGCCACTGACGAATTTTATACTCCGATTTGAAATTTCTTGCCCAAGATAATGATGCAGCTAATGTAAAATCCTTGCTGGCCGTATATTGAAGCGCAGCACCTGCAGCCCACTCCTTAAGTATTCTCGTTGTTACATTCTCGTTACGACAACGAGATTCGACAAATCGGTCGTCTGTCCACTTGTTTATCGCCTGGTATTTGTCGTATCTTGTCCCTCCTTTAACGATATCAATTTCCCATAATTTCAAGTCCTTCTTTCTTTTCTGGGCTTTTGTTGCTCCATTCTTTTGCAGTGTTTGTAAGTTCCAATTTGAATGATTCCCGGCTAGCGCTACCGCCTTTACTTTTACTTCAAGGGGTATAGCGCTGTAAGTCAACCGTTTAGTAACCGGTTCGTGAGACTAATCGGGAACAGATGAAGCACATATTCCCAGTGACGTGGGGATTTCCAAAGTGTTATGAACATTTTGCGATTCACTAGTCGGGATATCTTCCACTGAATCACCTTCTGCTTCGTCTTCATGGTATAGTACTTCAGTACCAACAAAAGTCATTTCGTACGTCAGCTCCAAAAATCGCTCGACGATAGAAGCTCCTATCAATCTGGAACGCCGAGAAACAGAACTGCCTGCTTCCGGTAGTGCATTGATAATGCATCTGTCTTGCTACACTTTTACAAACCAAAACACAGCGTCAGTAACTTGCCGCTTGCCATCGTCTGTGATAGGCTCCCATCTATGTATTACAGCGGTAGTCCTGGGGCGTACATCCTCCATTATTCAGATTATGCACTTGAAAGATATGACACAACAAACAATAACCAGTTACTACGGCATAAACAGACGAGCTAATTACTACAAACTACATGCAGTACTCGTCATATGTTACTTACGGAAGAACACTGCATTCATTCACAAAACGTATTTCATTCTGCGCATTAACGATGGAAAAATCATTACATGTATCCGCAAGGTTCGCGGTTGCCTATTGACGCAAAACAACTCTTTCCGATTGACTTCTATAAGTCTCGTGCTGGACACCTTCACTCTTCCAGGTTCACAACTATGATATGACGAATAACAACTTAGCTCTCCCCGCATGCATTCTGTCCCGTGCCTCGCTGTAAACAAGCGTCGCGCGGTTGGCTGTCTGTGAAATTACTTTGCCTACCTCATTATTATCACAGCTTATTGATTTACTTACCTTATTAACCCTCCTATCCCTATCAATTGAGATGTGGAAAAATACAAACGAAAAGCATAACATCTGCAAGGTTGTAAGTAGGCTGTTTAAGTTTTTAAGTTGGTAACGCCACGTAGCGCTCTGTATGAAAAGCACTGACTGTGCTGTGTGCAGTCTGTGGCTGGTTAGCAATGTTGGAATATTCGCTATTGTAGCGTTGGGCAGTTGGATATGAACAGCGCGTAGCGTTGCGCAGTTGGAGGTGAGCCGCCAGCAGTGGTGGATGTGGGGAGAGAGATGGCAGAATTTTAAGAGCGGACGATCTGGACGTGTGTCCGCCAGAAAGAGTAAATTTGTAATACTGGATATCATGAACTAATATATATATATATATATATATATATATATATATATATAGATATATATATATAGATATATATATATATATATATATAATGACTTTTGAACATTATTAAGGTAAATACATTGTTTGTTCTCTATCAAAATCTTTCATTTGCTAACTATACCTATCAGTAGTTAGTGCCTTCAGTAGTTAGAATCTTTTATTTAGCTGGCAGTAGTGGCTCTCGCTGTATTGCAATAGTTCGAGTAATGAAGATTTTTGTGAGGTAACTGATTCATGAAAGGTATAGGTTAATGTTAGTCAGAGCCATTCTTTTGTAGGGATTTTTGAAAGTCGGATTGCGTTGCGCTAAAAATATTGTGTGTCAGTTTAGTGTTGATCAGAATAAGTTAAGAGAGTAATGTCTGAGTACGTTCAGTTTTGCTCAGCTGTTTGAAAATCAAATAACGTAGAAGCTTATCAGCACAGTAATTCATTAATTTTTCAAAGGGGATGTTTAAAGGTTTCTTCGAGATTCGAACCCGTGTTTTCCGATTCCCAGCCACTCACCTTGGCCGTTGCGCTATCGGTGTTGACAGCGAAAACCGTTGACCATGTGAGTACAGAAGCGGCAGTTATAATAATTTCTTTCCTCGATTTCTGGAAAAGTTTGAGTTTGCGGACCCCATACCTGATGATGGCAAAGGCTCTATTTACAATTATCTATCGATCCCTACAAATTTTAGCCGATTGCTTGTCATAACTTTTAGGGGTGATTTTGTCAAAATTGCGGCGGTGTTGACCCAAAATATCTTTGAGTCCTTCGTTTTAGGTTGTACACAAACCACCTGCCAAATTTGAGCCGAATCTGTTGGCCGTGTCTGAGGCTTCCCCTTGTAAGTCTAGGGGACTGATGACCTCAGATGTGAAGTCCCATAGTGCTCAGAGCCATTTGAACCAACTGAACCAACTGACGCACAACCATTTTTTATAGTCGTTAGTTCAAGGTGCCACCTTGGTTACTGTGCTGATGTCGCTTATGCGCCAGAAGAAAATTAAAAAAAAAAAAAAAAAGAGAAATCACTCTCGTTGCTTTTTTGAGATGGACGGTGTATGTATGCTCTTTTTAAAATTTTTACTGAAAACTGTCTTTTAAAATATGTGTGAACTGTTGTGCGATCGATAGCTCGCGCCTTGTCTCCTAGAACACGATCTTGCCGTGAAGGGGGCCGTGGCACGTTGCCGCGAGAGGTGTCGAGGCCGTTTTGGGGAGTGACAGTGAGTGAAGCAGCAGGGACAGCGCAGGTCTGCCACCCGTGTGACTTCCAAGTCTGTCTGGGTGAGCATCTTCCGGACGTGAGGGACGAGCACTGGAAACGGGAGTGGACGCATTATTCCTGTGGCCGACCAGATTTGGAGGCCGGCGGAGGGTCATCGTCACCCACGCATCTCCTGGCGGCGACAACCGGCATTGCATGTTCAGTGAGATTCTTTTAATTCCTTGCTTCGGTGCCGAGGCCAAGCGGTAGGCGTAAAGACCGACCTTGCTCCCCATTGTGAGCGTGATAATTGTGACTGGTCCGGTTTCTGCGCATGTTTGTGCCTTGCTGCTTATCAGACTCGGTTCAGCCTCCCGTTGTTGTTACTCCCTGCTCCTGTGTCTGTCAAAAATGTTCAAATGTGTGTAAATACCTAAGGCACCAAACTGCTGACGTCATCGGTCCCTAGACTTACACACTACTTAAACTAACTTAAATTAACTTATGCTAAGAACACACACACACACACACACACACACACACACACACACACACACGACGGAGGACTCGAACCTCCGGCGGGAGGGGCCGCGAAATCGGTGACATGGTGCCTCAAACCGCGCGGACACTCCGCTCGGCCCCGTGTCTGGCCAGGTGATTTGAGTAGACTTTCGCACGCATGACAACATGATAGCTTCAATTAGGTAACTGTCGTAGAGTTGTAATTTGATTGGATGTTTTAAATTTTTGGGTTTTCGTAGTTTTTTATGTTCAGCGTGTCATTATTCGTGATGTTCAAAATACTTTTTTTGCCTAGTACTTATTTCTGTGCATCAGGATATCATTGTATCCTTGTGACTTGGTTGCTTAGAAAACGAGGAATGTGGCGAGCAGCGTATCGGGCCTGCCCTGAAGTGATTTCAGGGCCGTTCGTCTAGACCACGTTGCCCGATGCGTGGTGGTTTCATAACAAACTACTTGTTCTTCCTTGTTTTTGATCAATTCCTTTTTCAAGTAAAACTTAATTATATGTTGTATTTTAGTCAAACACATGCTAAACACACTTATTGCCTGCTTGTTTTGAAGACTGTTTTCCTATCATGTTGTTGTTGTTGTGGTCTTCAGTCCTGAGACTGGTTTGATGCAGCTCTCCATGCTACTCTATCCTGTGCAAGCTTTTTCATCTCCCAGTACCTACTGCAACCTACATCCTTCTGAATCTGCTTAGTGTATTCATCTCTTGGTCTCCCTCTACGATTTTTACCCTCCACGCTGCCCTCCAATACTAAATTGGTGATCCCTTGATGCCTCAGAACATGTCCTACCAACCGATCCCTTCTTCTGGTCAAGTTGTGCCACAAACTTCTCTTCTCCCCAATCCTATTCAATACTTCCTCATTAGTTATGTGATCTACCCATCTAATCTTCAGCATTCTTCTGTAGCACCACATTTCGAAAGCTTCTATTCTCTTCTTGTCCAAACTATTTATCGTCCATGTTTCACTTCCATACATGGCTACACTCCATACGAATACTTTCAGAAATGACTTCCTGACACTTAAATCGATACTGGATGTTAACAAATTTCTCTTCTTCAGAAACGCTTTCCTTGCCATTGCCAGCCTACATTTTATATCCTCTCTACTTCGACCATCATCAGTTATTTTGCTCCCCAAATAGCAAAGCTCCTTTACTACTTTAAGTGCCTCATTTCCTAATCTAATTCCCTCAGCATCACCCGACTTAATTAGACTACATTCCATTATCCTTGTTTTGCTTTTGTTGATGTTCATCTTATATCCTCCTTTCAAGACACTGTCCATTCCATTCAACTGCTCTTCCAAGTCCTTTGCTGTCTCTGACAGAATTACAATGTCATCGGCGAACCTCAAAGTTTTTATTTCTTCTCCATGAATTTTAATACCTACTCCGAATTTTTCTTTTGTTTCCTTTACTGCTTGCTCAATATACAGATTGAACAACATCGGGGAGAGGCTACAACCCTGTCTTACTCCCTTCCCAACCACTGCTTCCCTTTCATGTCCCTCGACACTTATAACTGCCATCTGGTTTCTGTACAAATTGTAAATAGCCTTTCACTCCCTGTATTTTACCCCTGCCACCTTTAGAATTTGAAAGAGAGTATTCCAGTCAACATTGTCAAAAGCTTTCTCTAAGTCTACAAATGCTAGAAACGTAGGTTTGCCTTTCCTTAATCTTTCTTCTAAGATAAGTCGTAAGGTCAGTATTGCCTCACGTGTTCCAGTGTTTCTACGGAATCCAAACTAATCTTCCCCGAGGTTGGCTTCTTCTAGTTTTTCCATTCGTCTGTAAAGAATTCGTGTTAGTATTTTGCAGCTGTGACTTATTAAGCTGATAGTTCGGTAATTTTCACATCTGTCAACACCAGCTTTCTTTGGGATTGGAATTATTATATTCTTCTTGAAGTCTGAGGGTATTTCGCCTGTCTCATACATCTTCCTCACCAGATGGTAGAGTTTTGCCAGGACTGGCTCTCCCACGGCCGTCAGTAGTTCCAATAGAATATTGTCTACTCCGGCGGCTTTGTTTCGACTCAGGTCTTTCAGTGCTCTGTCAAACTCTTCACGCAGTATCATATCTCCCATTTCATCTTCATCTACATCCTCTTCCATTTCCATAATATTGTCCTCAAGTACATCGCCCTTGTATAGACCCTCTGTATACTCCTTCCACCTTTCTGCTTTCCCTTCTTTGCTTAGAACTGGGTTTCCATCTGAGCTCTTGATATTCATACAAGTCGTTCTCTTATCTCCAAAGGTCTCTTTAATTTTCCTGTAGGCGGTATCTATCTTACCCCTAGTGAGATAGGCCTCTACATCCTTACATTTGTCCTCTAGCCATCCCTGCTTAGCCATTTTGCACTTCCTGTCGATCTCATTTTTGAGACGTTTGTATTCCTTTTTGCCTGTTTCACTTACTGCATTTTTATATTTTCTCCTTTCATCAATTAAATTCAATATTTCTTCTGTTACCCAAGGATTTCTACTAGCCCTCGTCTTTTTACCTACTTGATCCTCCGCTGCCTTCACTACTTCATCCCTCAAAGCTACCCATTCTTCTTCTACTGTATTTATTTCCCCCATTCCTGTCAATTGCTCCCTTATGCTCTCCCTGAATCTCTGTACAACCTCTGGTTCTTTTAGTTTATCCAGGTCCCATCTCCTTAAATTCCCACCTTTTTGCAGTTTCTTCAGTTTTAATCTACAGGTCATAACCAATAGATTGTGGTCAGAGTCCACATCTGCCCTGGAAACGTCTTACAATTTAAAACCTGGTTCCTAAATCTCTGTCTTACCATTATATAATCTATCTGATACCTTTTAGTATCTCCAGGGTTCTTCCATGTATACAACCTTCTTTCATGATTCTTAAACCAAGTGTTAGTTATGATTATGTTGTGCTCTGTGCAAAATTCTACCAGGCGGCTTCCTCTTTCATTTCTGTCCCCCAATCCATATTCACCTACTATGTTTCCTTCTCTCCCTTTTCCTACACTCGAATTCCAGTCACCCATGACTATTAAATTTTCGTCTCCCTTCACAATCTGAATAATTTATTTTATTTCATCATACATTTCTTCAATTTCTTCGTCATCTGCAGAGCTAGTTGGCATATAAACTTGTACTACTGTAGTAGGTGTGGGCTTCGTATCTATCTTGGCCACAATAATGCGTTCACTATGCTGTTTGTAGTAGCTTACCCGCATTCCTATTTTCCTATTCATTATTAAACCTACTCCTGCATTACCCCTATTTGATTTTGTGTTTATAACCCTGTAGTCACCTGACCAGAAGTCTTGTTCCTCCTGCCACCGAACTTCACTAATTCCCACTATATCTAACTTCAACCTATCCATTTCCCTTTTTAAATTTTCTAACCTACCTGCCCGATTAAGGGATCTGACATTCCACGCTCCGATACGTAGAACGCCAGTTTTCTTTCTCCTGATAACGACATCCTCTTGAGTAGTCCCCGCCCGGAGATCCGAATGGGGGACTATTTTACCTCCGGAATATTTTACCCAAGAGGACGCCATCATCATGTAATCATACAGTAAAGCTGCATGCCCTCGGGAAAAATTACGGCTGTAGTTTCCCCTTGCTTTCAGCCGTTCGCAGTACCGGCACGGCAAGGCCGTTTTGGTTATTGTTACAAGGCCAGAGCAGTCAATCATCCAGACCGTTGCCCCTGCAACTACTGAAAAGGCTGCTGCCCCTCTTCAGGAACCACACGTTTGTCTGGCCTCTCAACAGATACCCCTCCGTTGTGGTTGCACCTACGGTACGGCTATCTGTATCGCTGAGGCACGCAAGCCTCCCCACCAACGACAAGGTCCATGGTTCATGTTATACTAGTTATAAAACAATATTATTTGCGACATTCTTGAGGTCTGTACTTATCGATTATCAGTAATTGTTCTGAAATTGTTTTATATGATTGGATGGTTTCGTCTTAATATCTCAAAGTCCTGTTGACCTATTTGTTGAGGTGTGTTTTGGAAATTTGTCGTAAGATCTTATGGGACCAAACTGGGGACCACACTGCTGAGGCCATCGGTCCCTGTGCTTACACACTATTTAATCTAACTGAAACTAACTGACGCTAAGGGCAACACACACCCACGCCCGAAGGAGGACTCGATCCTCCGACGGCGGGAGCCGCTCGAACCGTAACGAGAAGCCTCAGACCGCGCGGCTACCCCGCGCGGCCCTGAGGAATGTTAGTAAAAATCTTGATGCAAGTTATACTCGCTTCTTACTTCGCTCTGTTCTTCCACGCCCAGGCAACCTTACGCCATTAGAGTGGACCAATGTCAACTGCAAATGGTTCAAAAATGGTTCAAATGGCTCTGAGCACTATGGGACTTAACATCTGAGGTCATCAGTCCCTTAGACTAAAACCTAAGGACATCACACACATCCATGCCCGAGGCAGGATTCGAAACTGCGACCGTAAGAGCAGCGCGGTTCAGGACTGAAGTTCCTAGAACCGCACGGCCACAGTGGCCGGCCAGTGTTGCAGCGCCATTAGCTGTTGGAAACACGTAACAGAAAGACGGCTCCTCTGTTTCTTTTATTATGAACACATTCCTCTGTTTTAAATATGATTTTACCGATTTAACGACTTGTAAACTATTTTTTATATTTTACGAATAAGTGCTTGAATTGTTATTGTGGTAATTGCCATATTTTATGTATTTTATTGTTTTCAAAAGTAAAGATTGTCTTGTAGAACGGGCGCACATCCCGTGCAAAGACTATGGAAAGAAACAACATGGTTTTCGCAGCTATGGGACTGAAACGAAGCATGTACTTTACGGTGCAGCGTCATTGTTTGGAAAAAGCGTTTCGTTTAATAATACAGTGACGTAGTAATTGAAAAGTTCTGTTTTTTTTGTTGACACAATTGTAACCAGTTTTGGTCTCAATTTTCGTCTTTAGATGCTACAAAAAATGCTAATATTAAGACAGTGAAGCAAAAAAGATTTTTGGTTGTTTTACATTTGTGATCGAAATAAAATGATATTAACCTGTATGTGAATGACAGCTAAGAGCGACATTTAGTGAACAGATGTTCATGTATTGTCAGACTGAAAGTTATAGCAATAATCAAGGAGGTATGTACAGGGTGGTTATAATTAATTGCAGTTAAACTTTCAAATCACCGTTCAGAATGACGTCAATTGCAACGGAAAATTATCGGAGAAGGGGGAAAGCGTATGACAGAAGAAAAATAAATAGTTACAAAATGTAGCAATAGATGGTGCTGTAAGCATCATAATTTAATAGTGGTCGACTACTAATGACGAATGAATCATGCAAGAATGCCTAAGGTGTACGTCTGACGTTAAACAAACTGTGCTACTCAGTGTGTATGGATGTACAGGTGTGATATTGTTAGTTCCATAAGCTCATCCACCACGGCAAGGTGATATCACATCGGATGGAAAAAATCGGTTTTTAATTGTGCTCAGGCCAAAAACCGCATAAAAATTATCAGACAAAATCAGAAGTCACACGGATTAAGATCAGGTGATCGGGACCGCCAGGCTGTAGGGAAATGGCGGCTGATAATTCTAGCATTTCCAAAATGGCGCTTCAGCAGATGTTTAACTGCATTTGCAATGTGCAGAGGTGCGCCATCTTGCATAAAAATGATCCATCCACACATTCAGGCTGTTGGAGAGCTGGAATGACGTGGTTGCGCAAAAGACAGTGACAGTACAGGTTACAGGACGGGAAGCACCTGCTCTTGAAAAAAAATATGGCCCTATGATAAGTGATGCCGTAAATCGACACCACAGTGACCTTTTCAGGATGAAATGGTACTGGTTGATTTGGGTGTGGATTTTCCTTTGCCCATATTCGACAATTCTGTGTATTGACACACTCTGTTAGATGGAAGTGGGCTTCGTCTGTCCACAAAATCTTTCACGGCCAATCACTGTCCACTTATGCGCGGGCAAGAAACTCTAAAGCAGAGGTCTATCTTGCTGGCAGGTCAACAATAAGCAACTCGTGCACATGGGTAATTGATAGCAACGAAGTATATTTCGTAGGATTTTACGCATCGTTCTCACGGGTGTGTCCAACGTTCGGGCAATTCGCCGTGCACTACACGTGTGCACACCACCACTCGTCTCCTCCTGGACTGCTGTGGCCACTGCTTCCACTGACGTCGAATTGTCCACCAGGTTGCACAACAAAAGAACTCGTCTTCTTGAATTTCCGAATCACTTTCTCCAGACCCACGGCAGTCATCGGGCCAACGCCTGTTTTCAAAGTATTCAGTGTCCGGAAATTCTGCAGAGCGACGTGTGCCCAGTCAACATTCTTATGACACAGCTTTACAAGAAGAGCGCGATCCTGCATTGAGACAGTCATGGCGAACGTCGCAGTCGCGAAAGGAGGAAAAGCCGTGTACCCGGCGTGTTTATACCAATTCAATGGATCGTGCGCATGACAGGTGTTTTCATTTACGAATACTGACGAATACTGACACATAGAGCGCCATCTATTGATCAGTTTTCATACTATTTTCTTTTCTTCTGCCATACGTTTCCCCGTTTCTCTGATAATATTCCGTTGTAATTTGACGTCATTCTGACCAGTGGTGTTATTTCTACATCGTTTTGAAAGTTTAACTTTGATTATAGTCACCCTGTACACTGAGGTGACAAAAGTCATGTGACAGCGATACGTACATATACAGATGGCAGTAGTGTCGCGTACGCTAGGTATAAAAGGGCAGCGCATTGGTGGAGCTGTCATTGGGATGTGGTTTTGGCCGCACGACGGGAATAAACAAACTTCGAACGCGGAATGGTAATTGGAGCTAAACGCACAGGACATTCAATTTCGTAAATCCTTATGGAATTCAATATTCCGAGGTCCTCAATGTCAAGGTTATGTCGATAATACCAAATTTCAGGCATTACCTGTCTCCTTGGACAACGCAGTGGCTGACGGCCTTCACTTAACGACCGAGAGCAGTTGCGCTTGGATAGAGTTATTAGTGGTAACGGGTAGCTCCGTGATATAAATGCAGAAATCGGTATGGGACGTACTATGAATGTATCCGTTGCGACAGTGCTGTGAGATTCGGCGTTAATGGGCTGCGGCAGCAGACGAGCGAACGAGTGCCTTTGCTGACAACACGACATCGCCTGCAGTGCCTCTCCTGGACTCATGGACCGGCTGGACCGTAAACTAATGGAAATCGTGGCCTGGTTAGATTAGCCCCGATTTCTTTTGGTAAGCTGACGGTAGTGTGCGAGTGTGGAATAGACCCCGCACGACCTCGTGGACCCAATTTCTCAACAAGGCGTTGTGCAAACTGGTGATGGTTCCACAATGGTGTGGGCTGTGTTTACATGGAATAGACTGGATCCTCTAGTCCAACTGAACCGATCATTGTTTGGAAATGGTTATTTTGGCTGCTTGGAGACAATTTTCAGCCATCCATGGACTTTTTGTTCCCAAACAACGTTGGAATTTTTATGGATGTCAATGCACAATGTTACCGGACTACAAATGTTTGCGATTGATTTGAAGAACATTCAGGACCATTCGAGTTGGCCATCAAGAACGCCCGACATGAATCCAATGGAACATTTATGAGACATAGTCGAGAGGTCAGTCCATGCACAAAATCTTGCACTGACAACACTTTCTCCATTATGGACGGCTGTAGAGACAGCATGGCTCGTATTTCTGCAAGGGAATACCTTCGACTTGTTGAGTCTATGCTACGTCGAGTTGCTGTATTAAGCCACGACAAAGGGGGTCCGACACGGTTTTAGGAGGTACGCCATAACTTTTGTCACCTCAGTGTAGATGCAGCTAAGTGTTCTTTCCCTTACCTACTATTTGCACTAGATGCGCGCGCCCGCTACAAGGCAGTCTTTACCTTTAAAAAACATGAAGTACGACAAATATTGCAACAATGTTTCAGTTAGTTATTTGTAGAACATTTATGACGATGTGTTCAGTTGTAGTGCTGCATACATGTTCTAGGTGATGATGGGGCCTCCGTGAAACCGAACGGTGCACTGTGCCGCCTGGGCCGCGTGCTGACTTTCTAGTATCTGCGCAGCAAGTGTTAAAAATCCTTGCAGCCGGGAAAGGAGTATCAGCGAGCTGCAGCAGAAAGCCATCGGTGTCATCTAGACCCTGTCCTCTTTTCTAAGGTTATGGGCGATGTCGCAAATATCTGACTCTCTGAACTGCAGCAACATAAGTCATCTTGTTTCATTACACTGAAGTGCTAAAGAAACTGGTATAGTCAGGCGTATTCAAATACAGAGGTATGTAGACGGCAGAATACGGCGTTGCGGTCGGCAACGCTTATATAACATCTTGCCAGGTTGGATGAGTCTCATTTGAAATTGTATCGAGTGAATGGACTTGTAAGGATATGGAGACAACCTCATGAATCCATGGGCCCTCTATGTCAGCAGGGGAATGTTCAAGCTGGTGGAGGCACTGTAATGGTTTGGGGCGTGTGAAGGGTGATACGGGACACCTGATTCTTCTAGATACGACTATGACAGGTGACACGTATGTACTGATGCTCTCTGATCACCTGCATCCATTCATGTCCATTGTGCATTTCGACGGACTTCGGCAATTTCAACAGGACAATGCGACACCCCAGACGTCCAGAATTGCTACAGAATGGCTCCAGGAATACTCTTTCGAGTTTAAACACTTCCGCTGGCCACCAAACTCCCGAGACATGAGCATATATGGATGCCTTGTGTTCTGGCGTATCAAGCGCCGGCACGAAGATGAAGAACGAAAGAGCAGAGAAGGCTGTGAAACGACGTCGGCCAATAGTTCGCTGGCCGCACCACGACAATAGCGGCCTCTAGCCGAAGAGAATATAAGCTCAGCTCCTGCCAACCTCGGCCGGACAGTAGAAGATGGACACTAGTAGACCCAGACTAGAAGAGAGCACTAGAAGAGCCATATGAACATGCGTGGTCCATGTCCGTTACTTGCATGGACATATTATATAACGAAGAGCACTGATTGTTTGCATGTCGCTAATCGCTTGCGACACGTTCTTGTAAACCAAAGTTTAAGTATTGTCAATCTTCTTCATTGTAATAACAACCATTAATGTGATTTGCTTGAATTGTTATATAGCTATCGGAGGAAGCAGCATTCTTTAGGCACACGATAAGAGACGAGTGGGCAGGATCCCACATTGGCGATGAGGATTTACAAATAAACCCCACACCCGACGGCTACAGAATTTTGTAATTGCTGGTGCCTTAATTCTCTCTTGTCTTTACTTTGCAGAGGCGTTTTTTTTTAATTTTACAGTCTCTTTTGATAATCAGTGTTTTCAGGTGGGCGTTGCAGAAATTATCTTTGCTTTTGTGCTTATTTTGCTTGCCTGCATTGCCTTTTTGAAGACTTTGTCTCTTCAAACATGCCGGCCCCTACTCAGGCACCACAGGTGCAAGCGTTAGATGCCACACAGCTAATGCAGATGTTGCAGTTTCAGACGCAACAAGTCTCTACCCTGCTCAATACATTACAGCAGCCACTAGCCAATGCTGTGCACCCAACAAAACAAGCACCACCTACAGCAATACATACTGCTACACCGCCTTTCCCACAGTTTCGTGAACAAGAAGAGGAGTGGCTCAAGTGGTTACACCAATTCGAAGCACATATCCTCGCTAACAATGTACCAGGTACCATGCCATTATTTCTTATCCATGGTAGGAAGTGCAGTGTTCCGCCGTATCAACAAACTTTTTCCTAACGCCACTCTGAGTGAACTTGCGTATGAATAAGTTACTGAGTCGCTAACTAACTATTACGACCAACAAGTGAATGTGGTAGCAGCTAGGTATCAGTTCTTTAACTGCAAAAAATGGTCAGAACAAACTTAACGCGAGTGTATAACAGATTTGCAGGGTCTGACAAGGAAATGCAAATTTAAATGTGCTTGTGGTGCTTTATATTCAGATGTTATTTTGCGTTATGTGATCATGTACAATGTACATGATGCCAAACTGAAACAGTCTGATAAAATTCTTCAGGGTATCAGACCGCATCGTCATAATTTAAAATGCGCCAACGTTTCGGCCAGCGTTGCAGCTAGCCTTCATCAGGGCCTTACGTTAACTGCTAAATGAACACACTTGGTTCCTTAAACAGCTGCACGAGAAAACCGTGTCGTTGCTTGATTGGCTGTAAAAGGAGGAGGAGGAGGAGGGGTGAAAGGTATGCTTTATTGGTGTTTCCTTTATTATCTGTCATTGGCTGAAATAGCTGTTTTCTATTGGTCTTTATATTAATCCACCCCATTGGAGGAGACGGACGAATAGCGAACAGGTGGTGGCTGTGACGTCACACTGTTTCCATGCTGTCCAGAAGCCGGCTGCGGCGTGCCATTGCTTTGTGTACTCGCGACCACTACTGCGGCTCTCCGCGTGTCTGCATGGGCCGCCACGGCTCTGCCGCCGCTCCGTAGCCCTGCTATTGCAGGGAGCCAAGACCTCGGAAGCTTGTACCCGTCCTCTCTATTCATGTTGGCCTCCTCCTCCTCCTTTTACAGCCAATCAAGCAACGACACGGTTTTCTCGTGCAGCTGTTTAAGGAACCAAGTGTGTTCATTTAGCAGTTAACGTAAGGCCCTGATGAAGGCTAGCTGCAACGCTGGCCGAAACGTTGGCGCATTTTAAATTATGACGATGCGGTCTGATACCCTGAAGAATTTTATTGAAGAAGACAACGGCCGCGGAAGCCTACGCTTACATGAAACAGTCCGATCCATCATTTCAGCAGGTAGTGCAAATACTAAATCAGTACGATTTCGGTGCTCTGTCGGCCCATAAATTTGAACAGCCAGCCATTTGTCGGGTAGAGTGCCTTGTTTGCGACGGCCCATTCAGCGGCAGCTTGCGCTAGCCACGCCGAGTAAACAACGCTCCACGCCACGTAAGCAGTTCGCTAAGCAAGCGGCTACACAGGCGAACAGAATTAAGTCCCGCCCTCAGTGTTATTCACTGCACAAATGCCAAGACTGCCCCTCCTGACAAGCTCTGTGTTATGCTTGTGGTAAGAAAGGACGCATACACATGTACAATCCATTTTGTCCGCCATGTATCGTTCGCATACGCGAACAGTGACTTTTACAGTGCTACAATCACGCCATTGTGAGGACATATACGGTCTTGATTCTTTTGATTTGTTTGGCTTTAATATCAAGGACAATGTGTTGTCATTGTCTGCATTCCATGCAAAAGACAGTGTTGCTAAAAGAATCCCCAGAACACTTTTCTGACGGTTCAGGAAAAGCTAACAATTTTTTTCCACATATTACTCTGAAAGACAATGCTCAGCCGAAATTTTGCCGGGCCAGGACTATTCCTATTGCATTAAGGGACAAGGTCGCGGCTGCACTTAAAGAATTACACGATAGACGAGTTATTCCGCCCATAGTAGCTAGTCGATGGGCAGGTCCACTGGTTTTGCCCCTCAAACCTTCAGGTCGCATTTGCTTCTATGTTGACTTTAAAACAGTCAATCAACAAACTGTGATTGATACTTATTCCTTGCCAAGCCCAGAGCGTCTCATGGATAAATTAGGCGCTGGACGCTACTTTTCAAATATTGATTTGCGCGACGCGTAGCTCCAAATGCCACTAGATGAAGAATCTCAAAAAGTGTGTGTAGTGAATACTCATTTGGGCTTTTTTAAATACACAAATCAAACAAAATTTTGCATCATCTCGGTTCCGAGAGTACCGGAACCTGTACAGAAAGTTGGGACAGGGATCAACATAAACATCATTTCCGCCCTTTTTATTGCTCATGAAAACCAGACATTGCATATTGTACCACCATACAGCGAGACCTTCAGAGGTGGTGATCCAGACTGCTGAACTCACCGATACCTCTAATACCCAGTAGCACGTAATCTTGCACTGATTCATACCTGAATTCGTCGTGGCGTACTATCCACAAGTTCATCAAGGCACTGTTGGCCCAGATTGTCACACTACTCAACGGCGATTCGGCGTAGACCCCTCAGAGTGGTTGGTGGGTCACGTCGTCCATAAATAACCCTTTTCAATCTATCGCAGCATGTATGATATCTTTCATGTCTGGAGAACATGCTGACCACTCTAGTTGAGCGATGTCGTTATACTGAAGGAAGTCATTTACAAAATGTGCACGATGGGGGCGCGAATTGTCGTCCATGAAGACGAATGCCTCGCCAATATGCTGCCGATTGATTGTACTATCGGTTGGAGGATGGCATTCACGTATCGTACAACCGTTACAACGCCTTCCATGACCACCAGCGGCGTACGTCGGCCCGACATAACGCCACCCCAAAACATAAGGGAACCTCCACCTACACTCGCTGGACAGTGTGTGAAAGTCTTTCAGCCAGCCCGGTTTGCCTTCCAAACACGTCTCAAACGATTGTCTGGTTGAAGGCATATGCGACACTCATCGGTGAAGAGAACATGATGCCAATCCTGAGCGGCCCATTCGGCATGTTGTTGGACCCATCTGTACTGGGCTGCATGGTTTCGTGGTTGCAAAGATGGCCCTCGTCTTGGACATCGGGAGTGAAGCTGCGCATCATATTGCCTATTGCGCACAGTTTGAATTGTAACACAACGTCCTGTTGAACTACAGACAACACGAACCGTGTACCTCCTTCCTGGTGGAATGACTAGAACTGATCAGCTGTCGGACACCCTTCGTCTAATAGGCGCTGCTCATGCATGGTTGTGTACATCTTTGGTCAGAGGGACTGTGTCTGTGACACAATATCCCCAGTCAACGTCTATCTTCAGGAGTTCTGGGAATCGGGGTGATGCAAAACTTTTCTGATGTGTGTATTTGCGTTTGCCTTTTGGCACTGCTTCCGCACCAGCTATTTTCCAACGGTATTTAGAACAGCTGACTGCACAAGTAGCAAACTGTCCAAACTGTTTGGACAATATTGTAATAGCTGGCCGTACACCTGAAGAACACATTGCAAATTTATGTGCTTTGTTCCGTGTGTTATTTGAGGCAGGTCTAAAGCGTAGAATGGACAAGTGTGATGCCTTTAAACCTGAGTTGCAGCATCTTGGCCACGTCATCAACAGTTAAGGTGTACATCCTCTTTAGTCTCATTTGTTCGCCATACATGATTTGCCAAAATTACAGTCTTAGGGAAAATGAACGATTACATCTGGTCATACCGAACGCTGCGCAAATTGAGGCTCCATTACATCGCTTGCGTCGTAAGAATTTTCCCTTTGTTTGGAAAGGTGAGTGCCAAACCGCTTCTCAAAAACTTAAAGATGAATTGCTCAGAGATCGATGCTAAGTTCACTTTGATCCTAACAAACCAGTGGTGTAGGAAGTTGACGCTTCCTCTTACGGAATCGGTGCAGTGCTTTCGCACATAATTGGTGATAAGGACAGACCAACTGTTCTCGCATCAAAACTGTTGTCCAACGCTCAGTGAACTATTCACAAATTGAAAAAGAGGCTTTGGCTATTGTGTATGTCAACAAGTTTCACTAATGTTTATATGGCGGAAAATTCTACTTGATAACGGATCACAAGCCTTTTCGGTTCTTGTTTCATCCGACGAAACCGGCTCCTGTACGAGCTGTCCAAAAGCTGCAAAGATGGGCTTTGTTGTTGTCTCAATACCAGTACGAGATTGTGTATCGTCCGAACGCTCAACATGGTAATGCGTTCGCACATTTTTTGATTGGCCTTGATACAGACTTTGACGCTTCTGATGCATCTTGTTGTCACATCGATGCTCAGGATTCCGAATTGCTTCACTCTTTTCCTCTGAACTATAGGAAAATTCCACAGCCACGGAAGCTGATTCACATTTGAAAATTTGATAACATCCATTCGCACATCTTGGCCTCGTTCCTTGCACAGCATAAAGAACTCTGTAGTGCGCCGATACTTTGGCCGTCGACAAAACCTCGCTGTTCAGAAAGGTGTGATTCTTGTACAAAATGACAGTGAACCATCACATGCATTGATCCCCAAAACTTTGCAAAAAGAAATGTTGCGGTTACTTCACTGGGGGATGGTGTGTAAGAAACAGTTAGCACGTCGACACTGTACGGACGCCCAAATAGAACAGATGGTGTCACAGTGTCACGCATGTGTGGAAAATCAGTCCGCTCCGCCTCAAACGTTCTCTGCTTGGCCTAACTCGCAATCGCCATGGCAACGTGTGCCATAGACTTTGTGGGACCTTTATGGAACACTCACTAGTTGATTGTGATTGACTCGTATAGCAAGTTTCCTTTTACTGTGTCAATGAACTCGAGGACGTCATGTAGCACAATTCAGATTGTTGTCCTCTATATTTTGCCTCGAAAGTTTACCTGAAGTCATAGTGTCAGACAGCAGCGCTCAGTTCACGTGAATTGAATCTGAAATATTCTGTGAACGCAGTAGCATCCAGCATCTCACTAGTGCACAGTTGCCGCGCGGGAATAGCCGAGCGGTCAGGGGTGCTGCAGTTATGGACAGTGCGGCTAGTCCCGGCGGAGGTTCGAGTCCTCCCTCGGGCATGGGTGTATGTGTTTGTCCTTAGGATAATTTAAATTAAGTAGTGTGTAAGCTTAGGGACTGATGACGTTAGCGGTTAAGTCCCATAAGATTTCACACACATTTGAACATTTGAACAGTGCACAGTTCCATCCACGGTCAAACGGCGAAGCGGAACTTTTTTTCAGAACCTTCGAGCAGCAGATGGCCAAACTTCGCTCCGCACACACCAGGAATCAAGCAAGCATTGCAACAGTTTCTCTCCTCCTATCGTTCGCACCCACAGGATGGACCACCGTCTACGGGATTGCTTCACGGCAGCCGCCATCGGGCACTGCTCCACCTGCTCCACCCTCCTCAGCATCCGGCGCCGAAAGAAGGCCGCAAGTATCGCTTCGCGTCGCACATTGTTTTTAGCGGCAGCAGATGGTGGGCGCAAGGCGAGATCATTCGTCGACTAGGCGCTTGCATGTATCTTATTTCAGGTCCAGGTGGCTTGCAGCGCCGCCATCAAGATCGACTTCGCCTCTGCCATGTGCACGATGATCTTCCACTCTCTTCCCCCCGATTCACGCATCCAGAGGACAGCGCAGCCACAGCAGCCGTCAGAGGGTGTCATCACGACACTGCGGGACGACCCCATGGAGACGCAGCCTTCGCCTCCTCCGCCTCATCTTACCGATGGAGCTGGACCAGCCAAAACCGCAGCAGTCGCCACCTTCGTCATCTGATTCATGGCATCAGGAGGTGGATGCGTACCCTTCTGGTCGTTTCCATGGGGACGTTTCCGCCAGAGCGAAAGCTGGATGGGGGGCTGCGGCCGAAAGCTTGACGTCCCATGCAGCCACAGCTTCCAGCCCAGCGATACACCCACTCTCCTGCCTCCCCCACCGTGGTCGCATTCCCCGTGGTCGCATTCTCTACACGACGATGGTCCGTCGCTTTGGGGGGGAGGAACGTTCAGGCGTAACGACAAAACGCTGGCATGAAGATGAAGAACGCAAGAGCAGAGAAGGCTGTGAGACGACGTCGGCCAATAGTTCGCTGACCGCACCATGACAGGAGCGGCTTGTAGCCGAAGAGAATATAAGCGCCGCTACTGCCAGCCTCGGAGGGGACATTAGAGGACGGACACTAGTAGATCCAGACTAGAAGAGAACACTAGAAGAGCCATATGAACGTGTGTCATCCACATCCATTACTTGCATGGACATTGTATATTGCGAAGGTCACTGATTGTTTGTATGTCGCCAATCGCTTACGACATATTCTTGTAAACCAAAGTTAAGTATTGTCAATCTACTTGACTGTAGTAAAAACCAATAATATGATTTGCTTGAATTGTTGTATAGCTATCCGAGAAAGCAGCATCCCTTAGGCAACTTGTAAGAGACGAGTGGGCAGGACCCAACACATTGCAACTTGCTGTTCAGAAGAGATCTCCATCCCCTAGTACTCCTACGGATTTATGGACAGTCTTGCAGGATTCATGATGTCAGTTCCCTCCAGCACTACTTCAGACATTAGTCGAGTTCGTGTCACGTCGTGTTGCGGTGCTTCTGCATGCTAGCGGAGGCCCTACACGATATTACGTAGATGTGCTAGTTCCTTTGGCTCTTCTATGTACGAGGCGTGTTTTTTTAAGTAAGTACCGTTTTGAAATTAAAAAAAGACGTGCTAAGATATCTTAATAATTTTATTTTTACATGAATACCTGTACCTTAATCTACGCACTGACTCCATTACAGTCTGATTCTTCCTTGTTTACGTTGTGTATTGAGTGTTTAAGATGCCTCCGATAATCGTGAGTCCCGCCGACTGTGAAGTACAGGCTGTTATAAGATTTCTTAGTGCTAAAGGCCTAAAAGCGATCGATATTCATCGTGAGATCTGTGGAGTTTACGGAGAAAACATTATGAGTAATGGAATGGTAAGAAAGTGTGTGAGAGCATTTAAAGATGGCCGCACAAATGTGCATGATGAACAATTGAGTGGGCGTCCTTCGGTCGTTAATGAAAGTTTGGTGCAGGAAGAGGACAATAAGGTGAGAGAAAACAGACGCTTTACGATTTACTCCTTGCGGGGTGACTTTCCTAAGTTTCTCGTAATGTTTTGTATGGCATTGTGACCGAGCACTTGAATTACCGAAAACTGTGCGCACGTTGTTTACCGAAAATGTTGACGGATGTGCACAAAACCAAATGTTTAGAAGTCGGCCGAAGTGGCCGTGCGGTTAAAGGCGCTGCAGTCTGGAACCGCAAGACCGCTACGGTCGCAGGTTCGAATCCTGCCTCGGGCATGGATGTTTGTGATGTCCTTAGGTTAGTTAGGTTTAACTAGTTCTAAGTTCTAGGGGACTAATGACCTCAGCAGTTGAGTCCCATAGTGCTCAGAGCCATTTGAACCATTTTGAACCAAATGTTTAGAGAGTACATTGACTTTCCTCGAGCGGTACCACAACGACGGTGATGATTTCTTAAGCCAAACTGTTACGGGCGATGAAACATGGGTGGCCTACGTCACACCAGAATCAAAGCAACAGTCCACGGAAGTAAAGCAAGGCCATCGTTTTGCTACAAGACAATGCCCGTCCGCATGTGGCAAATCAGACCAAAGATCTCATCACATTTTATCGATGGGAAACTCTAGATCATCCTCCGTACAGCCCCGATCATACGCCCAGTGACTACCATCTGTTCCTGCACTTGAAGAAACACCTGGCCGGTCAGCGTCTTCAAGACGATGAAGAAGTCAAAACAGTGGTGAGGCAGTGGTTAACAAGTCAGGCGGCAGACTTCGATGACGAGGGTATTCAAAAACTGGTACAACGTTATGACAAGTCCCTCAATATTGACGGAAATTATGTAGAAAAGTAGATTAAGGTACAGCCTTTCACGTAAACATAAAATTATTGAGATATCTTAGTACATCTTTTTTAAATTTCAAAACGGAACTAACAAACACGCCTCCTATAAAGACAGCACTGTTTTAAATATTGTGTCACTGATTTAACTATTTACAGTCTATTTTATATTTTACGAATAACTCACCGAAATATTATTGTGATATTCATCACATTTTATGGTTTTCAAACCGAAAACCTGTCTTATGGATGACGCGCAATCTAACGCAAAGAATAAGGAAACAGAAGTACACCTATCTGGATCTATATAATTCCTTGAATTTTTGGTATTAGGTTCAGCAATGAACATTTTATCATCAAATGCCGCTCTTAGGTATGATTCACGTGTAGTTTTGTAGCACTTTCCTTAGCTCACAAGTAGACCTAGTTAAAACCGTTTTACTTGCTTTAAAGTCTCAATACAGGTCTTTCAGTTACTTTAGCATCTGAAGGTAGCCATTGTGGTCGAACCACTCTATATTTGTGTCATATAAGAGTGATAGTGACAAAAAAATAAACAAAACAGTGTAACATCATTTTATGTTACTGTATTTTAATACTGACGTAATTCATTTATCTTCTCTTTCAATTTTGAACCTTATTTGTCCTGTAGATCTAATTGTGGCCGATGCCACCCGGAACCGGTACGTTCGTTTGAAATTAGTATGATTCTGTTGGACAGCAAATTATTTTCAAAGCAATCAATTACGGCATTCTATAGTTAACCGCGGCGCCTTCATTTCATCTTTTCTTCTCCCTTCATTTGCTGGCGCCCCGCTAAGTGGCATGAATTATCCTTAGCTTCCTCAGTATGATTACTGGCGCGGAGTCTTGAAAACATACCGGACCATGTGGAGTTCGGAGGTGTCCGAGTACGTGGCAAGACGCCCAGTGGCTGTGTGAACCATTGGCTCTAATCGTGCAGAGACTGATTAGTTACGAGTGTAACGTTACTGGCTGCATCGAAATTTTCAACACGCCCTGAATTGTCTTTCCTTACGTCCATGCTGTGCGCCTTTGTTACCGCTTTTTTATTGAGCTGACATTCTGGAATAACGACTTCTTGATGTAGCAGTGATTGGTGTCATTTGCACTGTGATATGCCCTCCTGTGTGACTCTCACTTTATAGATTTCAAAAATATTTTCACCCCTTGCAATTATTGTTATCGTCAACTGGTTTGTTTGAGCTTGATCCATTTAATGGTTAGTGCTTGTTCCACAAGTGTAACGGTGGCTGCTTGCCATTGTAGGTGCTACTTTATGTTTTGCCTTACTGTTACTTGTTTACATCACAACCTGTCTGGTACTTTAAATCTGGTGGCTTTCAATTTTGTCCAATCATGAGAATTCCTAAGGGACCAAAACTGCTGAGGTCATCGTTCCCTAGACTTACACACCACTTAAACTAACTTATGCTAAGAACAACACACACACCCATGCCCGAGGGAGGACTCGAACCTCCGGCGGGAGGGGCCGCGCAGTCCGTGACATGGCGCCTGAAACCACGCGACCACTCCGCATGGCGGTGGCTTTCAAATCAGTGTTATTTTTCTGTGGGCTATCCGACTATTTGTTGTTATCCTAGTGTTTCCTGAAATTGGGTCAGCATTGCAGCCTCGACATTTGTGACTGCGTCTCTTATTTGTATAACAGTATCACTGACAGGTGTTGTGTACACGCGATCCTTGACGTAAACCCACAGAAAGAAGTCTAATGATGTGACATCGGAAGAGCGTGGGGGAAATCTGATGGGACCATGACGGCCAATCCAGTTCTCGGTTATTCAGCACATCCTGCGCGTTCAGACTGCTACGTCGCTGTGTACCATCATGTTGGAAGGTGATGAACACCTGCAGCTTTTCAGTCTGTGGTAGCAGGAAGCGGTCAATCACATTCAAGGCTTTCTCTGCGAAGAAAAAATGGCCGATCAACCTATCGTGCATTAGGCAACGTCAAACATTAACCTTTGGGTTATCACGGCTGTGTTTACCTGTGATTTGTAGTTGTTCGGAGCCCCAGATCGTGATGTCGTAGCACTCCCATTCAGGAAAGCATAAACGTTGCTTCATCTGGAGACAGGC
This sequence comes from Schistocerca piceifrons, assembly GCF_021461385.2. Lineage (NCBI taxonomy): Eukaryota > Metazoa > Arthropoda > Insecta > Orthoptera > Acrididae > Schistocerca > Schistocerca piceifrons. The sequence continues at coordinate 257,625,656 of NC_060138.1, forward strand.
ATTTTATCAGGTAGTCGTGGTCTGTGTCTACGGAGACGAGAATGGAACATATGAACGCAAGCTGCAGAGGACGAACGTTTGGCTGCAGTGGTTGGCCCATTTGAACTTTGTGCCAAAAAAGGGGTATCGGCTTATGTAACACTTTATGGGTAATGATGTAAGCTGAACCAATGAATTAAAATTTGTACTAGCCCTAGATTTCGGACCAACGTCTTCTGCTTACTAGGCAGATGTGGCAACTGTTGTGCCATACTGACACTGCAGCTATTAACGCTGCATGGATTACCCTAGTATATCTCCCTCCTGCATACAATTCGAGTTCACGCCTCAGCCTTCCAAACTAGCATCAGTATTGCAGAGGTTCTCCAATATTGGAACAGTACTTTAGCAATGAGTGAAATTAAGTTAATCCTACCTGTACGAAAGTGATATACCAGTCATGTACAGCTGATGTTCCTTGCGACATAGTGGGTGTTATCTTTATGTACTATGAAGTCACAAGCTGCAGCAATGAAGTAGAATTTATATCAGCAGTGGGATTCAGAATCGGGTTCGAATCACGACACTGGTACAAATTTTAATTGATTGTTTCAGCTGAACCTAATACCAAAATATTAAGTAATTATGTAAATCCAGCGAAGTGTACTTTTGTTTCCCTATTCTTTACTCTAGATCGCGCACCCTCTATAAGTCTATGAGGTTTTACGTTTGAAAACCATTAAATGTGATGAATATCACAATAATACTTTACTCGGTTAGACTGTATATAGTTAAATCTGTGACACTATATTTAAAACAGTACCATCTTCATACACGAAGAGCCAAAGAAACTGTTACACCTGCGTAATATCGTGTAGGGCCACCGCGAGCATGCTGAAGTGCCCCTACACGACGTGACATGGACTCGTGTAATGTCTGAAGTAGTGCTGAAGGGAATGGACAGCATGAATCCTGCAAGGCTGTCCATAAATCCTTAAGAGTACGAGGGGATGGAGACTCAATATCTCTCAGAAACATCAGCTGTATATGCGTATTGGATAGATGAGCTCGCTTACTGCAGTTCACATGACAAACGACAAATTGACTTATGGCGGGTGCATTGAAGTGCTGCATGCACTCTGTGAACACGTTCTGGAGACAGAAGGGGATGTTCAATTCGAGAATGGTCTTTGACACTGGTTGTCTCTTGAAACTTTCTGAATAACCTCATTATGCTTGTTTTTGCCGGTAGTCCCTTCCCTCACTGACACTGATAATTCCACAGTACTGTTGTCACAGATTTGAATCCTGTATACCGGATGACACATTGCGCCTTTTTCCGGTCTGGTACCACTTTCGTGCACTCCTAGTCCCGAGGGAAATCGACAAGAAAGGCCAAAAAAAAAAAAAAATGAATCTTCGAGAGTTGCTGAGCTTTTCACAGCAAATCACTATTCTTTGCCTGATAGTTTCGAAGTTATGTTTCTTTTTTTTTAATGATAGTGGGATTTTATGGGCAACTGGGTTGTGTATTACGTTTCTTTCTTTTGTTGTTTTGCATGAAATACATAGTGTGTCCTCGTTACATTAGGATTGATTGTGTGACATTTCAAACTGCAGTACTGTCTGGTGGCGAGTTGAGTCGTTACGATCCTTGTTCATTCTACAACACCTACGTAGAAGATCAAAGCGCTGCGTACACTGCAACAAGCGGCCGGAGCACAAATGAAACAGCACGTCGGAAAATGGCGTTGGAGCAGCGAGGCGCCGTCAAGTTTTTTGAGCCCTCCATCGTTGTGGGCGATAATTAACCGAATTCGACCCGAATACTGAGTAGCAGATTCCTGGTCGCTCCTTCACGTCACTGACACAGTCCACAAAGCGAAAAATCGTGTGCTAGTTTTTGGCCAGCAAATAAATCACAACCCTGGATCAAATAACAGCCCAGGATCACCCACCGCATGCGCCGGATTTGGCATCAGCTGACTTCTTGTTCACCAAATTGAAGATGGCAGTGAAAGAATACCATTACGATGCAGCTACGGACTTCCAGTGAAAGCGTACCGCAGTTCCAATAAAAGACTGTAGTGTATGTTTCAAAACACTTTTAAAACGGTTTTAGCTGTGAACTGTGTAAGTAGGCTGTTTAGGTTTTTATGTTGGTAACGCCACATAGCGCCCTGTATGAAAATCACTGACTGTGCTGTGTACAGTCTGTTGCTGGCTGGCATTGTTGGAACATTCGCTATTGTAGTGTTGGGCAGTTGGATGTGAACAGCGCGTAGCGTTGCGCAGTTGGAGGTGAGCTGCCAGCAGTGGTGGACGTGGGGAGAGAGAAGCCAGAGTTCTCAGATGTTAATATGAAAGGACGATCTGGACGTGTGTCCGTCATAAAAAGGAAATTTGTGAAGATGGATTTCATGAATTATACAGGGTGGTCTGAAACGCTTGTAGTGATGTTGTAAGGAACGTTGTACTGAGACACAAATGTTAAGAAGTAAATGCGATACGTTGCGCCGTTTCCGAGTTATTTAGCATAGAATTTAGCCAATCGGGGAGTCGCTCGCGTAAATTCAAGTTTCGGCTAACGAGACAAAGCACTAGTTGGGCAACACCGCCCCTGGCAGGCCGCTTGAATGTGAGCGCGCGACTTTGAACACTTTTAAAGTAAATACATTGTTTGTTCTCCATCAAAATCTTTCATTTGCTAACTATGCCTATCAATAATTAGTGCCTTCAATAGTTAGAATTTTTTATTTAGCTGGCAGTATTGACGCTCACTGTACTGCAGTAGTTCGAGTAACGAAGATTTTTGTGAGGTAAATGATTCATGAAGGGTATAGGTTATTGTTAGTCAGGGCCATTCTTTTGTAGGGATCATCGAAAGTCAGATTGCGTTGCGCCAAAAATATTGTGTGTCAGTTTAGTGTTGATCAGAGTAAGTAAAGAGAGAAATGTCTGACAGAGTACATTCAGTTTTCCTAAGCTGTTTGAAAATCAAATAACGTAAGAGTTTTACCAGCACAGTAATACATAATTTTCCAAAGGGGACGTTACAACTTATTCAAGGAGGGATTCTTTTGATTACATACAGTGACTTCGTGAACGACATCCTTGACTTTTATTTTCGTAGCCAAAGTCCTAATGAAACTGGGACACACTATGTAAGTTAAAGTTGAAGCTAGACTCATGAGTTACTCCACCCCAGCACGTCACATTGCTTTTGGCTTGTTCCGCAAACTTGCTGCACGGCCGATTTCTCTTGGGCCATTGAACTTCGATAACTGCAGAGAGAGAGAGAGAGAGAGAGAGAGAGAGAGAGAAGGGTGTTGGGCGGGATAAGGGAGTTCGAAGTAATTGACGGTCCGAACACTTCTCGATCAAGAGCAGCGGGGCGTAAGGCGAGCCCGCCGGCCGCAGCGTGCAGCTCTGAGCTCGGAGTTTAATTGAGCCCGGGGTGGTCCAGCTTCACGCATAGCGCGGGGTCAACCAGCACGGCTGAAGAACGATCTCCAGCGGCTGGAGCGGCAGCTCTGCCTTCCAGCGTCTGGGCGACGCGACGCCGAGTTCACGCTTAAAGTCGACCGTCAACCCCCTCCCTCCCATTCCCTATGTCGGGCCGCGAGGCACGACAGCGTTCCGTCCCAGAGGGACGCCAGATTTCACCGCCCGCCACCCCCCCCCCCTTCCCCCTCTGGCGAGCACTCCCTCCGTTTTCACAGCGAGTGGTCTCCGCCGCTAAACTTCTGCGTCCTCATGTGAACTCCGACGTCCTTTGATTTCCAGTCACGTATCAGCGCACTGCATGCAGCTAAAGCTGAGAGCAGAAACGGTAGAGGGCTGCTGGGCATTCATATCCACCCATCTCCCTCTTATTCTCTCCACGCAAAACAAAAATGTATTAATATTTAAACTAAATTACAAAAATCGCTAGTATTGTTATTCTGTGGTACGGAAGACCAGTTTCACGAATAATTGTGTTTAGCTCGGCTAATGATTTTCTGTTTTCGAAAAGATATTTGCTCTACTTGACTATATACAGGGGGAGTCAGGAGGAAAGATACGTGGTTTGACGGGTGATAGCATTACTAATTCTAAATAAAAAACTTGATGTGGACGTGTGCCCTATTCCGAATGGTTTCCAAGAAAGAACACTTTTAATGTAAATTCCTATTTATTTTCTGTATTACTCATTGTCATTCTTTACAACGTACCACAGTAATATAGTGGAAGTTGAGACGAACATTTTGATTAGGACGCTTGTGGTCTATCAAGTCAGAAAACTACCTCAAATTGACCTACAAAAAGTACCTAAGCTACAGCAAACGCGCGTTGCGCGAGATTTTAAGTATTATCACGATCTCTCCGCGCAGACTGTTAGTCCTAGACAAAAAATAAATAGGACTTTTTTTGTAGCAAATTTAATTTAGTTTAATTGTGTACTCAGACACGGTTTCGTTGGAGCGTGCGGTTTTCTAGTTATTAAACAAAAACGTACAAAAGTGATGTTAAACGTATTCTATCTCAGAAACCATTCGCAATACGGCATATGTTCATATAAAGTTTTTTGATCAGAATCACTAATACAATCATGTCTCGAAGCATGTACCTTTCCTCCTGACTCACCCTGTATAAGGTTAATATGTGTGTGTGGATAAAAATCCTAGGTTAAGATCGCTAAAGTTACTGGTTTCAGATCGCTGATGAGCCATCTTCAGATCCAAAATACAGAAAATTGAATAAAAGAGATGAACAATAGCAAAATACATCTGATATTTAAATTTACATTTTGTATAGTACCGATGAAAATTGTTACTCAATTCAGTATGTATGAGTCACCAGGCATTATGCATCATAATCTGTTGAGCCGAGCCGGCCGGGGTGGCCGAGCGATTCCTGGCACTACAGTCTGGAACCGCGCGACCGCTACGGTCGCAGGTTCGAATCCTGCCTCGGGCATGGGTGTGTGTGATGTCCTTAGGTTAGTTAGGTTCAAGTACTTCTAAGTTCTAGAGGACTGATGGCCTCAGAAGTTAACCCCTAGTGCTTAGAGCCATTTGAACCATTTTTGTTGAGCCGAATTTCTCCTGTTGTCTTAGACACACGGATTTTTTTAGATCGTAACCTAAGATAAAGACGTACAAAAATACACTCCTGGAAATGGAAAAAAGAACACATTGACACCGGTGTGTCAGACCCACCATACATGCTCCGGACACTGCGAGAGGGCTGTACAAGCAATGATCACACGCACGGCACAGCGGACACACCAGGAACCGCGGTGTTGGCCGTCGAATGGCGCTAGCTGCGCAGCATTTGTGCACCGCCGCCGTCAGTGTCAGCCAGTTTGCCGTGGCATATGGAGCTCCATCGCAGTCTTTAACACTGGTAGCATGCCGCGACAGCGTGGACGTGAACCGTATGTGCAGTTGACGGACTTTGAGCGAGGGCGTATAGTGGGCATGCGGGAGGCCGGGTGGACGTACCGCCGAATTGCTCAACACGTGGGGCGTGAGGTCTCCACAGTACATCGATGTTGTCGCCAGTGGTCGGCGGAAGGTGCAAGTGCCCGTCGACCTGGGACCCGACCGCAGCGACGCACGGATGCACTCCAAGACCGTAGGATCCTACGCAGTGCCGTAGGGGACCGCACCGCCACTTCCCAGCAAATTAGGGTCACTGTTGCTCCTGGGGTATCGGCGAGGACCATTCGCAACCGTCTCCATGAAGCTGAGCTACGGTCCCGCACACCGTTAGGCCGTCTTCCACTCACGCCCCAACATCGTGCAGCCCGCCTCCAGTGGTGTCGCGACAGGCGTGAATGGAGGGACGAATGGAGACGTGTCGTCTTCAGCGATGAGAGTCGCTTCCGCCTTGGTGCCAATGATGGTCGTATGCGTGTTTGGCGCCGTGCAGGTGAGCGCCACAATCAGGACTGCATACGACCGAGACACACAGGGCCAACACCCGGCATCATGGTGTGGGGAGCGATCTCCTACACTGGCCGTACACCACTGGTGATCGTCGAGGGGACACTGAATAGTGCACGGTACATCCAAACCGTCATCGAACCCATCGTTCTACCATTCCTAGACCGGCAAGGGAACTTGCTGTTCCAACACGACAATGCACGTCCGCATGTATCCCATGCCACCCAACGTGCTCTAGAAGGTGTAAGTCAACTACCCTGGCCAGCAAGATCTCCGGATCTGTCCCCCATTGAGCATGTTTGGGACTGGATGAAGCGTCGTCTCACGCGGTCTGCACGTCCAGCACGAACGCTGGTCCAACTGAGGCGCCAGGTGGAAATGGCATGGCAAGCCGTTCCACAGGACTACATCCAGCATCTCTACGATCGTCTCCATGGGAGAATAGCAGCCTGAATTGCTGCGAAAGGTGGATATACACTGTACTAGTGCCGACATTGTGCATGCTCTGTTGCCTGTGTCTATGTGCCTGTGGTTCTGTCAGTGTGATCATGTGATGTATCTGACCCCAGGAATGTGTCAATAAAGTTTCTCCTTCCTGGGACAATGAATTCACGGTGTTCTTATTTCAATTTCCAGGAGTGTACATTAAGTAAGTGATATAAAACTATAATATTACCTAAGGTAGGTCGCCACGGTTACTAACTTACAACGTTAGCCATATATATCTTCAGTGTTCGAATAGCCACTCTTGTGCTTAAATGCAAAGGAGAACGACAGTGGCCGGCCGGGGTGGCCGAGCGGTTCTAGGCGCTACAGCCTAGAACCGCGCGATCGCTACGGTCACAGGTCGAATCCTGTCTCGGGCGTGGATGTGTGTGATGTCCTTAGGTTAGTTAGGTTTAAGTAGCTCTTAAGTTCTAGGCGACTGATGACCTCAGAAGTTAAGTCCCATAGTGCTCAGAGCTATTTGAACCACTTTTTTTGAACGACAGTGGTAACTATCATACACTCCGTTTGTAAATGTAAACAGGAACAAGGAAATAGCGGCATACGAAGAGTCATTGCTACACGAAAACGCTTGCTGCCAGACGGTGCTACAAACCAACGAGGTATTATAAGGTCGTGCCTCTATAATAACACATTGACGGAGAAAGAATCGAGTCACCAAGAAGGGATTGTGCGACGTAAACGAAAGTTGGTAGGCGTGTTTACGCATATGAAAGATGACGTCTATTGAGAGGCGCAAGTAGCGCCACTATGAGGACACAAATAAGGTTTGATTTAAATATACGCTGCTTTAAATACACGCTGTAATGGTCCCGAGCGTTAGTTGCGTTGAGACTGGACGTGGTGAGTTAATACACTACTGGCCATTAAAATTGCTACACCACGAAGATGACGTGCTACAGACGCGAAATTTAACCGACAGGAAGAAGATGCTGTGATATGCAAATGATTCGCTGTTCAGAGCATTCACACAAAGTTGGCGCCGGTGGCGACACCTACAACGTGCTGACATGAGGAAAGTTTCCAGTCGATTTCTCATACACAAACAGCAGTTGACCGGCATTGCCTGGTGACACGTTGTTGTGATGCCTCGTGTAAGGAGGAGAAATGCGTACCATCACGTTTCCGACTTTGATAAAGGTCGGATTGTAGCCTATCGTGATTGCGGTTTATCGTATCGCGACATTGCTGCTCGCGTTGGTCGAGATCCAATGACTGTTAGCAGAATATGGAAGTGGTGGGTTCAGGAGGGTAATACGGAACGCCGTGCTGGATCCCAACGGCCTCGTATCACTAGCAGTCAGATGACAGGCATCTTATCCGCATGGCTGTAACGGATCGTGCAGCCACGTGTGGATACCTGAGTCAACAGATGGAGACGTTTACAAGACAACAACCATTTACACGAACAGTTCGATGACGCCTGCAGCAGCATGGACTATCAGCTCCGAGACCATGGCTGCGGTTACCCTTGACGCTGCATCACAGACAGGAGCGCCTGTGATGGTGTACTCAACGACGAACCTGGGTGCACGAATGGCAAAACGTCATTTTTTCGTATGAATCCAGGTTCTGTTTACAGCATCTTGATTGTCGCATCCGTGTTTGACAACATCGCGGTAAACGCACATTGGAAGCGTGTATTCGTCATCGCCATACTGCCATTGGTTACGCGTCTCAGTCACCTCTTGTTCGCACTGACGGCACTTTGAACAGTGGACGTTAGATTTCAGATGTGTTACGACCCGTGGCTCTACCCTTCATTCGATTCCTGCGAAACCCTACATTTCAGTAGGATAATGCGGATCCTGTACAGGACTTTCTGGATACAGAAAATGTTCGACTGCTGCCCTGGCCAGCACATTCTCCAGATCTCTCACCAACTGAAAGCGTCTGGTCAATGGTGGCCGAGCAATTGGCTCGTCACAATACGCCAGTCACTACTCTTGATGAACTGTGGTATCGTGTTGAAGCTGCATGGGCAGCTGTACCTGTACACGCCATTCAAGCTCTGTTTGACTCAATGGCCAGGCGTATCAAGGTCGTTATTACGGCCAGTGGTGGTCGTTCTGGGTACTGATTTCTCAGGATCTATGCACCCAAATTGCGTGAAAATGTAGTCACATGTCATTTCTAGTATAATATATTTGTCCAATGAATACCCATTTATCATTTGCATTTCTTCTTGGAGTAGCAACTTTAATGGCCAGTAGTGTATTAGTCAAGTGTGCATGCCTTTACGCAACAAAAACGCCGTTAGCAGCATCTCACTGACTTTGAGTGATGTCGTGTAATAGGGCTGCGAGAAGCTGGATGTTCCTTCCGCGATACTGCGGAAAGACTTGGAGGAATGTAGCCAGTGTAAGTAGTTGCTGGCAGCGGTGGACAGGAGAATGTACGGTTGCAAGTAGCCCGGACTCGGTACGGCCACGTTGCAATAACGAGAGGGGAGACCACCGTGTTCGGCATATGGCTGTGGCGCATCGTGCTGCACCTGCAGCAGCAATTTGAGCAGCAATTGCCGCCACAGTGACAAAACTACATGTTAAAAATCGATTACTTCAAGGACAGTTTCGATGCAGACGCCCTGTATCGCGTATTGCACTGACCCAAACCACCGCCATTTGGGGCTTCAGTCGTGTCATGTGTGAGCTCACTGGAGGGGAGGGTGGAGGCTGTTATGTTTTCTGGTGTAAGATGGTTTTGCTTCGGGGCCAGTGATGACTGTGTGTTGATCTGAAGGAGGCCAGTTGAGGGCCTGAATGGATGTGTGTGATGTCTTTAGGTTAGTTATGTTTAAGTAGTTCTAAGTTCTAGGGGACTGATGACCTCAGAAGTTAAGTCCCATAGTGCTCAGAGCCATTTGAACCATTAGAGGACCTGCAACCAACCTATCTACTTGCCAGACACACTGGACCGACACGTGGAGTTATGACTGGGGCACGATTTAGTACGACAGCGGGAGCACTTTCGCTGTAATCCCATGCAGCCTGTCTGCAAAATTGTACGTCAGTCTGGTGATTCGATCTTTTGTGCTTCCAGTCATGAACAGGATCCCATGGAGTGTATTCCAAAAGGAACTCTAGCCCACATACCGCTGTGGTAACTCAACAAGCTCTATAGAGTGCTGATATGTTGTCTTTGTCTTCTCGATCACTAGATCTGTCTGCAGTCGACCACATATGGTTCAAATGGCTCTGAGCACTATGGGACTTAACAGCTGGGGTCATCAGTCCCCTAGAACTTAGAACTACTTAAACCTAACTAACCTAAGGACATCACACACATCCATGCCCGAGGCAGGATTCGAACCTGCGACCGTAGCGGTCGCGCGGTTCCAGACTGTAGTGCCTAGAGCCGCGCGGCCACGCCGGCCGGCGACTGTAATGTCTCTTGCAGCGGTCTCTCCGCGATATTTTCAGAAATTTTATAAATAATATAACTCAGTACATATCTCGAAATATCTCTTCTTATCTTACCGATTATCAATGCAAAGTAGTTTCAAGCCCCATTATTCCTTGGAGCGTCCATTTACTCCATGGAATAGCTTCTCTGCTATCTATGTTTTCTCTTATAAAAAGAACAGAACTTCTTGCCGATTAGTCGTAAAAGAAGGATCTATATGTACGTATTGTTGAGCGAGTCGCCATCTTGATGAGATTCTGTATGAGGAGGAATTTAATACATGAACTAAACTAAAGTAAGTGTGTTCGCGTATTATTTAACGGATTATTATTATTGACAGTGTCTGCTTACTACGCTGTGTTGCACGGGATCAGTGGGGAACGTCTGTTTTACACTGGACGAACCTGTCGTTTTGAATGCTCAAGATATCCAGTTACTTCAAATAAATAGGCTAACACGGTCTTACCAGCAGATCTCCGGTCTTCCCCATGTGATCACCGAAAGTTAATAATTATTACAAATGTTTCCAGGAGATCGACTCACAATTTTCGTCGCACCGAGACTTCGAAATTGCTTCACTGCCTTATGGAATTTAAGTTAAGCTTAATTTAATCAGGACAGAACAGTATTGAACTGTGTGAATGCGATAAGCCTGCCTTGTCAATGAAAATTCCCTTAATATACGCATGTTTTTAATATCCTGATCAGTGAAGCTAAATCAGGCCGGTGTGAGAGAGGTTCTTTAAATTTTAGAAATATTAAATTTGGCTTCACTGTGACAGGACTCATTTTTGAGCATTACTTTAACATTGTGTGAATTTTATGTTGCATGTGCACGAGAGCAAAGAAGACGAGGCCTGTTCCAGAAGTCACAATTTCGCCACAACCTACGAGAACGTCGTTCAGGCCAGACAATATACAATTAAATTTTTGTAGATAGTGGTATCACAGCTGAGATGCTTCGCTTGGGAGGGGAAACACTGGTGGGTGCTTTGAAACGATTAATTTCTACCATCTGGGAAGCAGAAGTTATTCCTGAGGAATGGAAGGGAGCAATCATATGTCCCATATTCAAGAAGGGAGATGCTACTCATGTATCCAACTACCGAGGGATTTCGTTACTTGAAATTGGCTACAAAGTTTTTACAACACTGCTACTAAACCGCATGAAACCACTGGCTGAAGGAATTGTAGGGACCTATCAATGTGGGTTCGTTGCTGGACGATCGACAATTGATCACATATTTACTCTGAGGCAGTTGATAGAAAAATTCTACGAATTCAATAAGGATCTACACCTCATCTTCATCGATTTTCGACAAGCTTATGACAGCATTGACCGCGCCACGTTATGGGAAACGTTAGAGGAACTTGGCATCCCATCAAAATACATCCGCTTAATTGCTGCTTGCTACTCTCAGTCTACGGCCCAAGTGCGGTTTGGTAATCAACTATCACCATCATTCAGTATACAAAATGGATTGAGACAAGGAGATCCATTGGCGCCAATATTATTCAATTTGGCCCTGGAAAAAGTAAGCCGTGACACTTGTCGAACCAGAGAGATGGAGATGGTGGGAGCAGACACAATCTTGGCATTCGCTGATGATGTTGTGATCCTTGGCGACACTCTAGAGCAAGTACGCAGGGATACTTCCCGATTCCTCCACAATGCAGAGAAAATTGGGCTGGTGGTGAACGAGGAAAAAACTAAATATCTTGTTGTATCACGCCGCCGAGATCTCCCTCCTTCCATTGATGTCGACAGGCATACCTTCGAACGAGTTGAAGAGTTCAAGTACCTGGGCTCCATACTAACAAATAGAAGTGAAGTAACGAAAGAAGTACAGCAACGTATAACAAATGCTAATCGCATGTTCTTTAGCCTGAACAATCTTTTCAGATCTCGGCTGATATCGCAGAAGAACAAGATCCACCTATACACGACACTGGTGAGACCAGTACTTTTATACGGCTGTGAAACTTGGGCAACATCAGCAACAGCAGAAGAAGCAATATGTGCATTTGAAAGGAAGGTACTTCGGAAGATATATGGACCCATCTACAATGCCATGGAAGGTAAATGGGAACGAAGAAAAAAAGAAGATTTATACCAGCGGTATGGAAAGCCACACATTGGACGAATATTGGCGCAGAAGAGACTCCAATGGTTTGGCCACATCCTACGGGCAGACGGATCCCTTCCAAACAGAGTCCTCCACTCTCAACCCACAGGAAAACGCCCTAGAGGACGCCCAAGAACTCGATGGAAGGATAGGATAACAACGATCCTAAAAGAAGTGGAACCAGCAGCCGTGGAGGAGGACGCCAACGACCGGATGAGATGGACTGCCATCTGCAACAGCTCCCTCCTCTCGTGTAATTGACAGACACTGCGTGTGTGTTTTTTTTTTGTTTTTTTGTTTCTGTAATGTATCCCTCTTGCCTTTTAAACCTTTGATTGAATGCCCTGTTTATTTTTTCGTTTTTCTTTAAGCTGTAATGTACATATGTAACTTTTACTACTGTATAGAGTACTTTTGTAAGTCTTTTTGTCTTTACTTTTCCTTTTGTTCTTCTTGCTGTAGGCCTTAAAGGCCCGATAAGGCAATAAATGATGATGATGATGATGATGATGAGAAATTTATAATAACTATTTAAATGTCTATCGGGTTGAACTTTAGATAGGAAGTGTTTAATAGAAGTGAGTATTATGCAAAGTTTAGGTCAGTGACATTATTAACTCAGATACGAGTGACTTTATATGTTTGTTGTTCTGTGTATTAATGGTTCTTACTAGGGCGGCTTATAAAATGGCAATGCAACAGCATTGCGAATCACAACAGCCCTCAGCTGTTTCTGAGGTTAGTGAAACATTAGACGCTAGCTTAACTGAAGTAGTGCCTAGCGGCAGCATTAGTCAGGCCCCACAACAAAGCTTAAGTGTTTCGATGTCATCTGAGCAGGACGAAATAAACCCATTGACTGTAATCATGCAGCAGTTAACACTGTTAGCCAAAAATGTAACAGACTTAACTAAAGCGCAAATAGAGACTAAAAGGGAATTAACTAAAGCGCAAATAGAGACAAAAAGGGAAATAAATGAACAATTAGCAGCCAATCAAGTGAAAGTCCAAGAGCAATTAGAACCTAATCAAGCGGAATTAAATAATAAATTAGTAGAGAGTTTTTAGAAACTTGATGATAAATTAAATAAAACTGCGGAAGAATTGAAAATCCAGAATGAAAAGACAGAATTAAAATTAGCTGCTCAAATTGAGCAAGTCGCTCAGCAGTGTAATGAAAATGCGAAGAAGTTACGCCTAGAGCTAACTGAGTATGTTGCTACTAAGCTTGATACTATTAAAGAGCAGGTCGAGTCAATCCCACAGATAGTTCAAGCACAAGAACAGATGCAATGTTCTATCGCGGTAATTCCGGTATTAGTTGAAGTTCAAGATGAGTTAAAGCAACAAGTAAACGAGATGTCAGCAGATATGCAGGATTTGAGACAATCACAAGACAAGATCCCGAAGGACATCCAAAATTTGGATAAATCCATAAATAACATAAAGGAGAGACAAGACGAGGTTGATCATAAGGTAAACATTCTCGCGGGAAAATTCTCGCAGTTAAGTTTAGAAAGGAAAAGCATTTGTTCAGACAAGATTGAACATACGGCCAGAGCAGCTATAAAATCTATAACCGAGAGTTCTCATGAAATTTTATTTAATAAAGGTTTTCTAGAAGCCAGAGAACAACTAGGCGGAGAACTTAAACAATGGAACGAAAACATTGAGAGATCCCTAAATCTATCTCGAGAAGATTCGTGTTCCACGCAAGGAAATGAACCCATGACAAGATCTATCAATGAAGCTACATTATTTACCCGATCAAGTACAGACAGGGACATTAATGCACACGTTCGTTTTTGCAATCAACATCAATCACAACACTATGAGGGTAGTCATAATGCCTGTAATTGTAAAGGCAATACTGAGGAGAAAATGCTGAAACAATGTCAATTCCAGATCTACAACCCCGACAAGAAAAATGTTCATCCCGTAGTGTTTATAAGAAGTTTTAGGGGAGTATTGCCAAAAAATTGGAGTGAGTGGCAAAAGGTTAGTTTCGTGTCCGGTTATATTCAGGGGTCAGGAGCTATATGGGCATCTGATATGATATCAACTTGGGACACATATGAGGATTTTGAACGAGCATTTTTATCCAAGTACTGGTCTGAAGGAGTACAAGAACGTTTAAGGCAGGAGGTATTATACCCGGAACCTTTTTCTTTTTCACGTGGGTCTTTAAAGAAATACTTTGAGAAATATATAAACAAATCGCGGTAATGGGATAAGCCTATGCCTCTACAAGACGTGATTGGCATATTAAAATCTCGACTTCCGGCCAGCATCAGAAATGGAATGCTGTATATTAATAAGCATGACCTTGACTCTTTCATGACTACGCTTGACACTATAGATATGATCGAGGAAGATGAACATCGGCCAAGACAACCGGTTATGCAGAGGAGAGCGATTGAGGAGCCAAATGCAAACCGGAATGGAAACGGATTTAATAATTATTATACTAGGAATAGTCAGAGATTCAACGGAAACAATTGCAACGGAAATGGAAATTTCAATAACAGTGCTGCGAGGGGCAGATTCAGAGACAATCGAACAGGTCGCAGATACAACCCAATGTTTGGAAATGCAAGAGATTATCAGAACCAGCAGTTTTCAAATAATAATAATGCGTACAGAAATTCTGACACTCGATTTGAAGCAAATAACACAACCAGTCATCAACAACAACCAGTCATAACAGAAGTAGTAGATGATTCAAGAGGAAATAATAATCGACATTTAAACTGAAGAGGGCCGCTTTATGCTCCGTAAAGTCGGCCGGGGAATACAAAAGGGGCAAACCTGTTTTAAACGAAATTAATTCCGTGGCAATGTTGAGATATAATGAAGGCGAATTAATGACAGATGAATTGACAAGAGACTTAGAGGCCTGTGTAGTCGAAGATAAAAGGGTTCCTGTGTCTGAGATCATCACAGAAGTGGGAGGAATTTTAACCAATGTTGTATTGGACACAGCTTCATCTACAGACGTAGTATCCGGAACTTTGTTTCGCAGAATTAGTAAAATTAAAAAAATCCCTGTCCTACCAGTACAAAATTGCCGAGTTGTAGGTGCAGTGGGAGCAAAATCCAGGAATGTCAAGATACAAGCGCTTATAGAGATAAAATTGGGAAATGTAGCTAAACAATGCACATTCCTTGTAGTGGAAAAGTTGTTAGTAGATTGTATTCTTGGCATTGGAACTTTGCAAGCCTGCAATTGCAAGTTGGACTTGGTAGTAGGAAAGGTGCATTTTAAAATCGAAGATCAATTTGTTACACTGATCTTACTGAGGAAGGAGGCAGTGTATGAGCGATATTTCCGTGGTGCTGCTGTGCAGTTGATTTGTGCTGAAAATAATAATATGTGCCGACTACCGATCAAGTCAATTCAAGAAGAGGATTTCAGACAAACAGTCGAACAGAAGATTGCTGTTTCAGATTGCCTAACGGATAGTCAGAGGGAACGATTATTCAATATATTAACAGAATATGAGTCAGTTTTCGATGAAAGGCCCGGAATTATTAGAGGATATGTTTGTACATTACAGATTAAGCCCCATAAGACATTTTGCCGCACACACTATCCCATTCCCTGGCGATTAAAACAACCAGTTCATGAAGAGATACAGAAAATGTTAAACTGGAATCTTATTGAACCGTCGAACAGCCCATATTGTTCTCTGTTGCATGTAGTACCAAAGCCAGGAGGAAAAGTTCGATTGGTATTAGATGCAAGGGAAATTAAAAAATTTATAGTACCTGTGCGCACACATCCGGAGAACATCGATGAGTTAATACAGAAATTTCAAGATGTATCCTATTTAACCAGTATTGATTTGAGAAGTTCGTTCTGGCAAGTCCAGTTAGACAAGGACTCAAGAAAATATACTGCTTTTATATATGGAGGGAGGAGCTATCAGTTCAAGGTCGTTCCGTTTGGTCTCAATATTAACTCTGGAGTTTTTATTTCTGCGTTGGACTATGCCCTAGGACCAGAACTACGTAGTCGAATAACGATTTTTGTGGACGATCTATTAATTGCCTCTAAATCTTGGGAGGAACATGTACAACTCATTAGGAGGATTTTTGCTATGTTCAAACAAACTGGTATAACTGCAAATCTAAAAAAATCCCAATTTTCTCTACAGAGAATTAAATTATTAGGACATATGATTAACGCAAAAGGCATTCTTCCAACAGAAGCGAAGATTAGTGCGATAAAAATTTTTCCAACTCCAAGAAACAGAAGACAACTGAAAGGCTTTATAGGCTTGGCTTCATTTTTTCGTCGATTTATTAAAACTCAAGCAATGAACTCTGAAGCACTAAACCGGCTCCTGAGGAAAGATGTACCATGACAATGGTCTAATGATTGTGAAAAGGCTTTTTGTGAAATTAAGGATCAACTGATAAATGCTCCGTTATTATACCACCCTGATATGAATGTCGGATTCTGTTTAGCCACTGATTCATCAGATGTGGGATTAGGATCTTGTTTATTTCAAATTAGGTACATCGATGGTGTAAAAACCTTTTGTCCAATTGCATTTGCTAGCAGAGTTTTATCCACCTGTGAAAGAGCTTATACCACTACGGAATTGGAAGCTTTAGCAGTTATTTGGTCTTTGAAAAGGTTTAATTATTATGTGTATGGCTCAAGGATAGCCGTTTATTGTGACCACCAATCACTAACCTTTTTACAAACTTGTAAGTTGCTGCATCCTTGCTTGTCAAGGTGGACGCTGGCGCTGCAAGAATATCAGTTTCAAATTATTCATGTAGCCGGAAAAGAAAATATTATAGCTGACGCGTTGTCAAGATCTCCAGAAGGAATAACACCTGAACTGGATGTAAATAATAAGGCACAATTTCCAGTGCTTCTTCTTCAAGGAAATAATTACAAGTTATATTATACACTCCTGGAAATGGAAAAAAGAACACATTGACACCGGTGTGTCAGACCCACCATACTTGCTCCGGACACTGCGAGAGGGCTGTACAAGCAATGATCACACGCACGGCACAGCGGACACACCAGGAGCCGCGGTGTTGGCCGTCGAATGGCGCTAGCTGCGCAGCATTTGTGCACCGCCGCCGTCAGTGTCAGCCAGTTTGCCGTGGCATACGGAGCTCCATCGCAGTCTTTAACACTGGTAGCATGCCGCTACAGCGTGGACATGAACCGTATGTGCAGTTGACGGACTTTGAGCGAGGGCGTATAGTGGGCATGCGGGAGGCCGGGTGGACGTACCGCCGAATTGCTCAACACGTGGGGCGTGAGGTCTCCACAGTACATCGATGTTGTCGCCAGTGGTCGGCGGAAGGTGCACGTGCCCGTCGACCTGGGACCGGACTGCAGCGACGCACGGATGCACGCCAAGACCGTAGGATCCTACGCAGTACCGTAGGGGACCGCACCGCCACTTCCCAGCAAATTAGGGACACTGTTGCTCCTGGGGTATCGGCGAGGACCATTCGCAACCGTCTCCATGAAGCTGGGCTACGGTCCCGCACACCGTTAGGCCGTCTTCCGCTCACGCCCCAACATCGTGCAGCCCGCCTCCAGTGGTATCGCGACAGGCGTGAATGGAGGGACGAATGGAGACGTGTCGTCTTCAGCGATGAGAGTCGCTTCTGCCTTGGTGCCAATGATGGTCGTATGCGTGTTTGGCGCCGTGCAGGTGAGCGCCACAATCAGGACTGCATACGACCGAGGCACACAGGGCCAACACCCGGCATCATGGTGTGGGGAGCGATCTCCTACACTGGCCGTACACCACTGGTGATCGTCGGGGGGACACTGAACAGTGCACGGTACATCCAAACCGTCATCGAACCCATCATTCTACCATTCCTAGACCGGCAAGGGAACTTGCTGTTCCAACAGGACAATGCACGTCCGCATGTATCCCGTGCCACCCAACGTGCTCTAGAAGGTGTAAGTCAACTACCCTGGCCAGCAAGATCTCCGGATCTGTCCCCCATTGAGCATGTTTGGGACTGGATGAAGCGTCGTCTCACGCGGTCTGCACGTCCAGCACGAACGCTGGTCCACCTGAGGCGCCAGGTGGAAATGGCATGGCAAGCCGTTCCACAGGACTACATCCAGCATCTCTACGATCGTCTCCATGGGAGAATAGCAGCCTGCATTGCTGCGAAAGGTGGATATACACTGTACTAGTGCCGACATTGTGCATGCTCTGTTGCCTGTGTCTATGTGCCTGTGGTTCTGTCAGTGTGATCATGTGATGTATCTGACCCCAGGAATGTGTCAATAAAGTTTCCCCTTCCTGGGACAATGAATTCACTGTGTTCTTATTTCAATTTCCAGGAGTGTATTCATTTATGTAAGACAATGGCTCAGCTTCAGAAGAAGGATCGACGGTGGAATGCTATAATACGACAATTCAAGGGAAAATGAAGTGCGAAGGACAGAGTGCCTAAGCTAATGTGATAGGTTAAATGACAGCATGCCAAGCATCTGTGATAGTTCAATGAACAGTAAGCGATTGCTTCTGTGATAGTATAGGAATATTTAGAAAAGTAAGTGGAACTGTAGCTATTGCTGCTGTGAAGACTTATGGTTTATCTGTCTACACGATGATCACCAAAGAAGCTTGTGCGTGTGAAATAATATACATTCAGGGAGTGTTAATCTCCAGTGAGAATAAGTTTACTGAAACTATATGATCGAATACGGTGCTTGCGTGTGAAGTTAGTGTTTGTAAACTGACAGTTCACAGGAGAACAAATGAACCGCGTTAGGAAATTAGAATCGATTGCTACTGTCCACAGATATAAAGACTCGCTGGTTTTTTTTTTTTTTTTTTTTTTTTTTTTTTTTTTTTTTTTTTTGGCGCGAGCTAAATTCTATTCAAGAGAATTTAGGTAACCAGCTTAGTGTGTGTTTATAAAATTAGAGTTAATAAGAAAGTTCTTCATTGAATTTATAATAATGTGTCATTTTACAGTTGGATTTGTTTATTGTTATATTGCATTCATATATGTTCATGAGAAAATGCGGCATTTGGAGTATAAAAGAGAAAAATTAATTTCAGCTGGAGAGGTCATGCAGCAAGACTTAATCAAACGTTCTCTTTCAGCAAAATTTCATTTTAATCATGTATGAGTAAGATATAATTTTTTTTGGAAATTGTCTCGAATAATAAAGTTTTTAACATTCTGACATGCTATCCACATTCGTACTTGAAACCAAATTAGGAAAGATTCAGATCTACTTCCACCTGGAAAAGCAAACGAAAAATAAATAAATAAATAAATAATTAAAACCAGGATTAGAACCTTTCGGCTTACTCAAGAAGATGGATGAAATTATCCATGTTTTCAAAATTGTTTTCCGATCTGGAGTTGTCATATTGTGCAACTACAGTATCAATTAAGACACCTAAGTGTGGAAAGTATAAGACAAATGGATTTTCCCATTCCTCAGATGGAAGATTGGATAGATCAGGTCCATATTTGAGTTCAAAATGAATCTGGAAAAATTCGACTAACCATTCTCTTCCAGGAATCTTTAATAGTTGACCATTCCTTAGACGAATTTCGATTGTTTCATGCCACAATCCTGAGTACCTGTTCCTGAGGTTCCTTGTGGTCTCTCAAATCGTTACGTCTCCTGTGCGGTACGCCAATGTGATGCCTGTCCTCCGTTCCGTGTCCCATGTTCCTGTTCGATCAGTTTCACCGCAGTTCAGCAAGACATTGATGAAGAAAATTTTTCAGAAAATTGTAAAAAATTTGCATGTGTAAAGATTTTTTTTTTGGCTATGAGGCAGATTTTATCTTTCCTATGAATTCTAGATAACTCTCAAATTTCTAAATTATTCTGTCTTTCCTATCATCTGCGGTACCTAATTGGGGTCTAAGCCTCCAGGTTTTCCGGGGTTTCCCTGTGAAGGGCAGTTCCTGAATAGGTAGACCTGATTAACAACTATATAAGTCCATCTTCCCTGGTTGTGTACGTGGGATGCGGGTATGCCCCAGTACACGTGAAAGCAACAACTAGGTATCTAGGTAACGAAGATACCAAATCTCTTTCAATTCTTGTAATCAAGAAGAAAAATTCTTACAAACTTCTGAAAATTTATAGGAACGTATGTTCCAGAAATTCTAACGAGTTAGCTAAGCCAATAGTTAGCTCGCAAAGTGGATACATATCAACTTTGCTCGCTGCGAGGGGCGATGTAATGTCTCTTGCAGCGCTCTCTCCACGATATTTTCAGAAATTTTATAAACTATATAACTCAGTACATATCTCGAAATATCTCTTCTTATCTTACCGATTATCAATGCAAAGTAGTTTCAAACCCAATTATTCCTTGGAGCGTCCATTTACTCCATGGAATAGCTTCTCTGCTATCTATGTTTTCTCTTATAAAAAGAACAGAACTTCTTGCCGATTAGTCGTAAAAGAAGGATCTATATGTACGTGTTGTTGAGCGAGTCGCCATCTTGATGAGACTCTGTATGAGAAGGAATTTAATACATGAACTAAACTAAAGTAAGTGTGTTCGCGTATTATTTAACGGATTATTATTATTGACAGTGTCTGCTTACTACGCTGTGTTGCACGGGATCAGTGGGGAACGTCTGATTTACACTGGACGAACCTGCCGTTTTGAATGCTCAAGATATCCAGTTACTTCAAATAAATAGGCTAACACGGTCTTACCAGCAGATCTCCGGTCTTCCCCATGTGATCACCGAAAGTTAATAATTATTACAAATGTTTCCAGGAGATCGACTCACAATTTTCGTCGCACCGAGACTTCGAAATTGCTTCACTGCCTTATGGAATTTAAGTTAAGCTTAATTTAATCAGGACAGAACAGTATTGCACTGTGTGAATGTAATAAGCCTGCTTTGTCAATGAAAATTCCCTTAATATACGCTTGTTTTTAATATCCTGATCAGTGAAGCTAAATCAGGCCGGTGTGAGAGAGGTTCTTTAAATTTAAGAAATAGTAAATTTGTGCGAGCAGACTGTATTTAATGTTGATGCTCTGCTAGTCAGTCTCACCAGACAACAACCCAGTTTCTTATTGGTATTTTCTGTTGATAAAATCATACACAACTTGTCTCAACCATGGGGAGAAAGAAAATTCAAATCTCACGAATCACAGATGAGCGAAATAGGCAGGTGACATTCAACAAACGCAAATTTGGTGTCATGAAGAAAGCATATGAGCTAAGTGTCTTGTGTGACTGTGAAATAGCTCTGATAATTTTCAGCAGTTCCAACAAACTCTATCAGTATGCAAGCACAGATATGGATAAAGTGCTGCTGAAGTACACAGAATACAATGAGCCACATGAATCTCTTACCAATAAGAATATCATTGAGGCTCTTAACAAAAAGGAACATAAGAATGGCACCTGCAGTCCTGATAGTCCTGAACCAGAAGGTGATTATCAGCTGACGCCACGGACTGAAGCTAAATACAGCAAGATAGATGGGGAATTCCAGATGTTGATGCAAAGAAACCAGCTTAATGGAGTTAGAGTTGGGATGAATCAGTCTTACACTTTGCCAGTGTCAGTGCCTGTAAACAGTAGTTATTCAGACTCCTCATTGCTCCAGTCCAGTCCACAGATGCCACATACCAGTGTCAGCCCTAGACCTTCTTCATCAGAAACAGATACAGTATACCCTTCAGGTGGAATGCAGGAAATGAGCAATGGGTATCCAAATTCCTCTTCACCCCTGGGAGCAGCATCTCACTGACTTTGAGTGATGTCGTGTAGTAGGGCTGCGAGAAGCTGGATGTTCCTTCCGCGATACTGCGGAAAGACTTGGAGGAATGTAGCCAGTGTAAATAGTTGCTGGCAGCGGTGGACAGGAGAATGTACGGTTGCTAGTAGCCCGGACTCGGTACGGCCACGTTGCAGTAACGAGAGGGGAGACCACCGTGTTCGGCATATGGCTGTGGCGCATCGTGCTGCACCTGCAGCAGCAATTTGAGCAGCAATTGCCGCCACAGTGACAAAACTAAATATTAAAAATCGATTACTTCAAGGACAGTTTCGATGCAGACGCCCTGTATCGCGTATTGCACTGACCCAAACCACCGCCATTTGGGGCTTCAGTCGTGTCATGTGTGAGCTCACTGGAGGGGAGGGTGGAGGCTGTTATGTTTTCTGGTGTAAGATGGTGTTGCTTCGGGGCCAGTGATGACTGTCTGTTGGTCTGAAGGAGGCCAGGTGAGGGCCTGAATGGATGTGTGTGATGTCCTTAGGTTAGTTAGGTTTAAGTAGTTCTAAGTTCTAGGGGACTGATGACCTCAGAAGTTAAGTCCTTTAGTGCTCAGAGCCATTCGAACCATTAGGGGGCCTGCAACCAACCTATCTGCTTGCCAGACACACTGGACCCACACGTGGAGTTATGACTGGGGCACGATTTACTACGACAGCGGGAGCACTTTCGCTGTAATCCCATGCAGCCTGTCTGCAAAATTGTACGTCAGTTTGGTGATCCGATCTTTTGTGCTGCCAGTCATGAACAGGATCCCATGGAGTGTATTCCAACAGGAACCCTAACCCACATACCGCTGTGGTAACTCAACATGCTCTATAGAGTGCTGACATGTTGTCTTTGTCTTCTCGATCACTAGATCTGTCTCCAGTCGACCACATATGGTTCAAATGGCTCTGAGCACTATGTGACTTAACAGCTGGGGTCATCAGTCCCCTAGAACTTAGAACTACTTAAACCTAACTAACCTAAGGACATCACACACATCCATGCCCGAGGCAGGATTCGAACCTGCGACCGTAGCGGTCGCGCGGTTCCAGACTGTAGTGCCTAGAGCCGCGCGGCCACGCCGGCCGGCGACCACATATGGAACATCATCGAAAGACAACTCCAACATTATGCACAACAAGTGTTAACCGTTCCTGTATTGACCGACCAAGAGCAACAGGTATGGAACACCATCCTACAAACTGACATCCAGCACCTCTACAACACAATACGCGCATGTTTGCATGCTTACATTTAACATTCTGGCTGTTACACCGGTTATTCCTGTACGAGCATTTCACATTTGCAATGACTTTTTTGGCGCTTGTATTAACCTGTGATATTGAAATTTTAATCACTTGAGTATGTTACCCAGGCAAATGTATTCAAGAAATTTCTTTACCATATATTCATAATTGTTTGGTGCTCCGATTTTTTCCGTCAGTGTGTATCGTCAGTGCTCGTGTTGCCACACTTGTGGTTAAATGCAAAGTGGCTGGCAGTCGTAACTATCAAGTAGTTCATGTGTTGATGTAAACATGGTGTATCACTCGCAACGTTAGCTACTGGAAATAGAAATTACCTGTCTTACGGCTGTTAGAGAACTTGCCGCGTATGTCACGTCTTGTCTATACAGAAACGCTAACTGCCAGATGGTACCACAAACCAACGAAATAATACCAAGTTATGACTCTATAATAATTGAACGAATGTAACATAACGAATTTTCTATAAAATTTACGTTGTACGAAACGTAAGGAACTTTAATCAACTTCTACAATCTATAATAACAATATATGGAACATAAGCTGATATTTAAGTAATACAAAACCGTTGTATTTTTTAAAAAAAGAAGGAAGTTAATTTGGTCACAATGTGAAGCAGTACAGTACTTTAAGGTACAGGAAAGTATGTACAGTTCCAGTGATGAAAAAATTATAAATTCGTAATATTGTATAATAAAGCAAGTAATACTGTAACCCAAAGTCTAGGCGCCAATTACAATGAGCGTTCTAAGTGGCTTCAGCTATAAGCCAGTAAACAGATGGATAAAATCTAATTAGATGTTACTTTAAGGACGATTACAAGGAATATGAAAATAATCATAGAGTCGTACACCTAGGTATTTGTTATAGTATGCATCAGCAAACAATAACACATTTGACACACGTCAAAGTACAGGTTAAGTGACGAACAAAGAACATCATGTCTGTATATTTAGTAATACATGTTTGTGAAGGTAGTTGCATTCAAATCAACATTCAGAAGGCTCAGACATGTGTACAGTCCAAAAGAAGCTTAAGGTGTAGGTATTACATACACAGTACGTAGAGGTCCAGTAACGTAACTCAGTTTTAGTACTTCATACAAAAACAGCGAATGCAAGTAACAACAGGATACATATCAGGTTATATAACCTAGTTATCTCGTACGTGAATGCCAGAATATGTCAGCCATGAATAAAAATGCCGGAAACTTGCATGTTTAGCAAATGTAGTAAATCTATGACGTATATCAGGATTTCAAAACGTGTAAGCTTCAGTTCACTGTAAACATCAGCTAACTTGAGCGTAGGAGACACAGCCGCTAAAGATTATCACAGAGACATTACGATCTGCACCAGTACGAATTATAATAAACATTATATAAAAGCTTTGCAGAGTTTTACACTATATCAAGGTTTCAAAAATGATTACAATTTTTAACGATGTTTACAACTTTTTACTTAATCAATGCACTACATACTACACAATTAAGTGCCTCACAACTTTCAAATTCCATGATTATTGGTATTTATATTACGATAATGCATTTTACGAGTTTGGGTATCCATGTTATACACTGTCATGTAGTATTTATTGCAAAGGTGGTGCAATCAACTTCTTAAATAAACAAATCCGCTACTTTGTTCCTTGACAAATAATAGATTACATGGTGAAAATTGTGATGTCTCTGTGATGATCTTTGATATTCGTTTCAGTTATGCTCGACTTAGTTGATATTTAGGTGCAGTAAAAAAAAATGTATTCTGGACGTGTAATTAACATCGCAGATTCACCACATTTGCCAAACGTGCAATTTTCCAGGCTTTTCGTGTATCACAGACACTTAATTACAACACAACTGATTTATATAACCTGATATGCGTTTTTCGACTACTTTTGACATGTAACTAATGTAGCAAATGAAGTTATTTATACGTTAATTTTACATTTCTGTACTCTTCCCTGCGTTTTGTTATTCATTTCAGTGGAACAACTGAAAATGGCCTAACGCCTAAAGTCAGTGAATGAAGCACATTATACACAGTCAAATGGCGTAAATATCTTTCAGAAAATTTTCGGTGACTGTAGCTCCAGAAAATTATATTCTAAGGCGGCATGTTTTTGATAACACATAGAAATAATTTTGATAATTCCTAATTTAATTTCTATGGGATCGCATTTTCGGTGGGATTATCGAATTATTAATCATTTATTGGTTGATAGTGGATAGCGTCATACAAACATATCTATAGAAGTGCGTGGTTCGAGTGTAATTTACCGTTGGCTCATACGGCGGGGCGAACGTGGGCCTTCGCGGTCTCCAAAAGCGACAGGAAACAAGAGTTGCATACAGAGCCGCTCTGAAAGGCAGTTAACTTCTGTCACTCCGCCGCCGCCCATCGAGAAGCAGGTGGACCAGGGCAGCAGCCCCGCAACTGCTAAGGAGGCGGGGGTTAGACGATGCCAAGAGCAAATGATAGTAGAGACAGGGCCACCACTAGCCTTTTTATCACGGAATAATGCACAAGGAATGCCTGAGGAGGATCTGAGCTAACGTATGAATGCATGGTTTCTCGGCGATATGAATTAATAAAATTTTCTCGGGCTTCCAGCCGCGTGAAGTGGTTAAAATCCCACGAGCTCTCGACCGAGCTCTCCTCAGTCATTGTTAAGTGGTAAGAGTGACTGCTGTGTCGTCGAAGCCGCGTCGTTACGTAGCCGCACTGCTTGCTGTGAAGTCGCTAGTGCTCTCTTCCTCGCCTCGCCACTAGTGGCGTCACAGCCAGCAGTGCGGCTATATAACGACGCGGCCACGGCGGCACAGAACTGACTGGTTCACCACTTGGTACAACCAGTGGTTGCTCAAGGTCAATCCTTCCAAGACCGAGGAGATCATTGTAAGCAAAACCACCCCTTTCTTCTGTCTCCTCGACTACTATATCACCATTTATGGCCGTCCTATCGCCCTCACCCCCACCCTCAAGTACCTTGGTGTCACCCTTGACCGTCGCCTCTCCTGGATCCCCCATCTCTGGACAATCCAAACCAAGGCACACTCCCAACTCCATCTCCTCAAACTCCTTTCTGGCCACACATGGGGTCTGGACCCCCATCCCCCCCCCCCCCACCATCCTCCACACCTATAAATCCCTCATCCGCCCTATCGTATGCTACAACCACCCTGCATGGATCTCCGCCCCTCCTATCTTTTACAAATCCCTTCAAATCCTAGAACGCCATGCACTCCGCCTCGCCTATCGCATCTGTCTCCCCTCCCCCACATGGGTCCTGTATGACCTCATTCCTTTCCTTCACCTCCTCCTTTTCCCCGAATGGATACGGATCCTCTACACCTCCCATAAGCTTGATCCCCCTTACCCGCTTGTCTCTCCCATCCTCTCCCACCCCCGTCCACTGCCACCCCTGTATTCCCACGTCCCACCTGCTCTCCATCTATCCACTCTCCATACTCTCGCCCAAGGTGTCTTCCACCAACTCCCACTACCTGATAATGCCCTCATCCCTTCCATCTACCCCTCCTACCAACTTTGATCCTCCCCTTCCACCCTGGTGTTTTTTCCCGAGGGCACCCTCTCTCCCTTTTCTCCCACCTCCATTCCTTCCTCCCTCCTCCCCCCGGGCTCCCCCTACCCCCTACCTTCTTTCCTTCCCCTCCTATCTACTCTTCCACTGGAATCTCCACCCTCCTCTCTCCCTCCTCCCGCACCTTTTCCCCTTTTGGCAGGTCCCCAGACTCGTACAGGTACAGTGAACATTCGCGCGCCGGAGATCGTCGCCAATGCTTGTGTGTGTCATCGTGTTAGTGATTCAGTGTTTCGTCGATTGTGCTCCTTCGCTCACGTGTATTAGTTCTGTCGTCTCTGTTGGTGTCCGAGTGCTGAACGTTTTTATTTGGACGCTGCACCTGTGAACGACTTCATGTATTTTAAATTTGTGTGTCTACTGTTGTTTATCCACCGTGTTGTTTGATTTTTCGATGTCTCCACATGTACTGGATGTATTATCCGTGTCCGAAGAGCGGCCTAGTTTTGCCGCTGCCGGCCTAGCTTGTATAAGGTGTTAAAATTACAATAAAGAAAAAAAAGCGACACAGCAGACAGTCATCCCACTTGACGAAAGCTCGTGGGATTTTAACCACCTGACGCGGCTGGAAGCCCTAGAAAATTTTATTAATATGAGCTAACGATTGCAGAAGTCCTCAAGCCAAACGCCACGTGTGTTCCCTCCTAAAGACACAGAAACTTACCTGGTTGGCTGAATTGTAGATGGAGGGCGGGAGGGGGGTCACAATTTGTTCTACAAGTTTCTACCGAACGGACTATGAACTAAAGATGGTTGGCTGACAGATTCATGACTCAGAGTGGGAGGTATTCCGTTTGTAACGGGCACGGTGATTGGCCAGAAGGAGAGTTCATGCTGACGTGGCTACGTTCGCTCTAAACTGGGCGCTGCGCAGCGGAGGGACATTCTGACGTATGTTGACAGGACTCACTTCCCTGGACAGCGTTTTGAGACCTCGCTGGCAAGGCGTCAGTGAACAGTCTCATCATTAGAGTCGAATGTGCTGATTTCGCCACAGAGAACGACATCATTCGTTTCTCTATGAGCAGAGAAACAAATCTGTGCTTCTTCGTGGATACAGAGACATTGCGAACTGCTTCTTTACGACCGCACACTTGAGTCAAGTCTGTGTACCTTGTTTTTCAGCAAGCAGAATTCTTTATTCGTATCCGGTATTGTATGGAAGTAGCTTCGACCCTAGGAGCTTCCGGACGTTGTTTCGTGTCTTCTGTGTAGTCGGAATCTTTAGTCGTCTGCACAACCGCCAGCAGCATCGAGCAAATCTTCCCACCACTGGATTCGATGATATACGTACCACGGCTCAGCAGATAGGGAATCTTTAATACTAAATGTGTTAAGTTTTGTTTGTCTGATGGTACAGCTGTGTACTGTTAGTGCTAGTCAAGGTGGAGGTTTTCTGAACTTCGTTATGAATCAGTATCAACCATTTAGTGTTTCCGTCGTGTAAACGGGGGCACGAATTCGAGTGAAGCTGTAGATGTTCTGCAAATCTCAAATTTAGATTAATGTGCAAGAATTAATATTCTACGTGTATACTTGTTCAATATGCATATTTCTCTTTGAGAGTTGTTTTTATAGTAAATATCTTATCAACACCCAGTTGTTCTACTTTTCCTAGGGTTAGAATACAGACGGCTTCTGTGGCCGAGCGGTTCTAGACGCTTCAGCCCGGAACCGCGCTGCTGCTACGGTCGCAGGTTCGAATCGTGCCTCGGGCATGGATGTGTGTGATGTCCTTAGGTTTGTTAGGTTTAAGTCGTTCTAAGTCTAGATGACTGATGACCTCAGATGATAGATGATAAGTCCCATAGTGCTTAGAGCCATTTGAACCATTTTTGTTAGAATCCAAATACCAATGCTGATTTAAGTTTAACTCACTTTTTAGGCAGCGTCACACCGTTGTGAACACGATATTGACAGCCATCGTATATACACACGCAACTGAGTAGTAGCTTTGGAATTTCGTGGTATGTTTCGGATACTACGATTTGCTCGTAAATCTTCACGCACATCACCACCCTTCGAGACATACAAGTGAGATGGACTGAGTCTTAATGATCTAGTGTCCCGCCTGCTTCAGGGGAGTATGGTTGTAACTTGTAGAGCCGGGGTATCGCCACATTGTATTTACATCTCGCTGAGAAGTGTTCGTTTTCTTCCGTTTCTCGGTTCCTGTATGTAGTTTGACTTTATGAGTATTACAGTGTAGTCCATAGTGCGTCACACAGTAACAGTTATTTTCTATGCAACATAAAGAACGTAAGCATCTTTTCTGCAGGAAATAAATTCCACTCGTCACTGAGACTCTAAGCCGCTATTGCCGTAAGCTGCAGAATGCATTTTGGCTGCACGTACTGGCACAACATTTTAAATGTTCTGTTACGAAATCTTTCAGATAACGCTGGAATGAAGTGTGCCTTGCTGAACCTCTAACTACACTGATGAGAACGTGAATAACCAGCTTTTGCAGTGTGAAGGGGAAGGAAAGTTACTGAATGTCTGGAAGGTACCGATAGGGATTTGGAGCCATATCGACTTCAATGCTGTGGTCAGCTGCGCTAAGTTTCTTTCGGTTCAAGATGCACGGCGCCAGCCTGATCGAGCTGCTTGCACATATTCTCCACTGTGTTTAAATCCGGGGAGGCTGGTGTCAAACTACGATAAACTCAGCCTGGTGCTCTTCGAACCACGCACGTATACCGCGGATCTGCGGATTTCAAAGTCCTGCTAGTAGATGCCAACGTGCCGAGGACAAACAAGGTGCAGGTAGGGGTGGAAATGTTTCCCAACTATAGATGCATGCTTGTGTTGATCCAATGTGCCTTTCACAATGACGAGGCCACCAAGGGAATGTCAAGCAATCCTGGCTGTAGTGTGTTTGGTTTCAGTCGTTTCAGGTCGTACACGACCACGCCTAACGCCATTGTCCGATGAAGCATAAAACGTGATTCATCAGAAAAGGCCAACAGTTGCCATACACAGTGGACATTCGGTTGCTGTACTGGCGTGCAGATTCTAGCCTTCATCGCTGATGAACAGTAGTCAGAAAGGGTGCATGAATCAGGCACCGCTTGCGGAGGCCTATACGCAGCAACATTCGCTGAACAGTCGTTGAGGAGACACTGGTAGCTTCTTGATTCATCTGGAGGGTAAGATGATCAACAGTTGCCCGTCTAATCGCTCGTGCACACGTCCGCTGCCGTCTCTCACGCGTGCCATCTGTGTTCCGTTTTGCGCCACACTTGCCTGGGCGCCAGTATTGAATAGCGCCATTTTGTCATGCTCTGTGTACTTTAACCACTGTGGCACGCCAGAAATTTACAAACATACCCGTTCCAGAAATGCCTCCACTCTTGACCCGAAAGCCAAGGATCTTGCCCTGTTGGACGACAGATAAATCCTTTCCGTATTACGACGACTGCATTGTTTTCCTTTATATCGCTTCAACTACTGATCGAACATAGATGGTGGTCACATTAATGTGTCTGGGCTGTGTGTAAATCTCAGAAAAGCTAAGTCACTGCTTTCCATTTCTCTCAGAATGATTCTTTACGTGTTACATACATTTCTTCCATTAACAGAAGTAAATTCAGTCGACATCCAGAAGCAGTAATTTGCGCAAAACATTTCACGGGAAACATATTCTTCAATAACACAGAATGAACAGGGATGACAGTAGCGAACTTGCGTTAGGTCGAAAACCACCAAGATTAGCATGTGTTGCCTATCCCGCAGTCTTGCGTTATCAGGCAACCTATCTGAGTACCTAGCTGCCAAAGAAAAAGGAATTCCCTGACGTGTGCACACAGGAATTAGAGTGCTGGGGCGAATTACATTTCAGACAGCGGTGCGTTAATGACTAAATAATTACATTCACACATTTAAGTATTTTAATAGTGCTTGTAACGGGTTCTTTGTTTCTAAGTGCAGTGAGGTGGCAAAACGTTTGGTAAGATATGGATCAGTCGTTATGGTATAACTTGATGGTTAATCATCGTACTACAGTAGTTCTATTAGTGGCAAGAAATTTATGAGGAAATTGATAATAGTTTCATTTTCGACTTGTTTAGCGTGTAAGGCAGTCTTCCTGCTTGGAACGCCAGAATCACTCCACTCCAATACGACTAGAAAGGCTGAGGGACGAATTTTAACGGTAATTATATGTATGCAGGTCTTAAAGGACCACAGTTGCGTAAGTAACATGTACCCCTCTTCCCTTAAGAATAATGGAAAAAGAAATCAGATTTAAGGAACTGAATTAGCTCACGCACAACATAAACCAGCTCACAGCTTGCGTTATTTTTTTATTAGAAAGGATGCGGCCCCTCCACGCCCGCACCAACGTGGTGACCAACAGAAAAGTTCTACTGTCACCTCCGTATGCATGTTAGTTTTGAATCAGGCGTCACAGGATGCAGGCTGTGATGTTATCCATGCGTCTGGGTAAGACTACTCATTAACATGGTCCATCAGGAGATAGAAGTGGTCGAAAACGATCGAAGGGTAGCGGTTGTAAGAGCAGAGGAAAAAAAGTGCCAAGGCCAGCGCCAAGGGGAAAAAACCTCTGCGACAGTAGGACGGGTAGTAAGGGCAGTAGCGGCTTGCTAGCTGCGACAGAGCATGCAAGGTGAGGGGGGTTAGCGTGAGGTATCGTGCAACGTTACCTATGTACTGCGTGGTCGTTAGCTGGGTCAGTCCGGTGCTGCGGCTGCGCTCCCTCGTAGTCTCCTGGGCCGGCCGCAGTGGCTTACTCCCTGTAACATAAAAGTTCGGCGCGGCAGCGCGGCGACGCTTGCGCGATGAAGACTGCCCTGGCGGTTTTCTTCTTTGCACCTTTCACCTGCGGTGCTGCTGGGGCAACCGCTGGGATAGGCGCGCGAGCGTCCTTCTGCGAGGTCGCAGGAGTGTTCGCAGGTACGACTGCACTGAGGCCTTGGGCGAAGACTGCTCGCAGTTGCCTCAAGGCCTCTTCCTTCTCTGCAGCCACGGCGGCTGCGAAGGCAGCCCTCTCCGCCGCCATGACGGCTTTGAGGGCTGCTGTGGCCTCCTTCACGGCGATGCCGAGTTCGAGGTCACATCTCTTCGCGGGAGGGCGAGCTGCGTCCTGGCTGCCCGTTTCCGAGCGGCCGTCCCCGCCCCTGGCAGGTGGATCTGCTGCTGCGCCGTCCCTCAGCTGCACCGGGCTGATCTCCGCCCTACGCCGTTTCCGACGTCGCCTTCTCTTCTGCTGCTGCGTCGGTGCGGCCGCGGCCGCTTCGCCGCCCCCGGCACGGTTGCGGCTAGAGAAAGCTGCACAACCGCGCCAACTGGCAACGTGCAGGCCGCCACACCGGACACAAGTCGGCAGAGCGTTGCTGCCGCGGTCGCAGGCGCGGCTGTTGTGCTCACCTGAGCATTTGACGCACCGCGCCGCGTTGCGGCAATACTTCGCAACATGGCCCTCGCCCTGGCACCTGAAGCACTGGGGCTGAGGGTCCATGGCGGTCGGGAGAGCCTCCGTCGTAACCGGGAAGCCCAGCAACTTCCGCAAGTCGAAGATGTCGCTCCCGCCGTCGACCGTTTGCACGGTCACGGCATAGAGCGGCGCCCTCTTCCTATTGGTCCGGTTGTGCAACCTTGAAGCTGCATTACCAAACCCGGCTCGCAGCAGCCCTTCCCGGACCGCTGCCTCGTCACAGCACCAAGGCAACCCCCTGAGGAGTGCCTTAGTCGTCTTCATCCTTCCTACGGAAGGTGCCTTCTCACGTGCCGGCGGCGGGTCGACGATGTGGTCGGCCACTGCGACCTCGATCGCCCAGTGGTCGGCCACGTTTGCGGCTCGAACGCAGATCAGCGAGTCTGTATCGACAGACTCGTAGACCACTTCGTTCCGAGCGCAGTTCGTGATGGTGTCGAACAGCGCTGTCCACCGCCTTTGCACTTGACGTACAAAGGGGGGACAGGCCGCGACTCGTCTTCTCGGGAGTTCCTTGCACGGTCGGCAGACTCAGAGAGTCGCACAACCGAAGGACCCTTCGTAGCGGCAGGTTTCCTCTGCGCACCCTTCTTTCCCATGCTGCGAGGCGCGGAACACGACAATTTGCACGCGTTGTAAAAACAACGCACGACAATTTGCTGCCGGCCGAAGTGGCCGTGCGGTTAAAGGCGCTGCAGTCTGGAACCGCGAGACCGCTACGGTCGCAGGTTCGAATCCTGCCTCGGGCATGGATGTTTGTGATGTCCTTAGGTTAGTTAGGTTTAACTAGTTCTAAGTTCTAGGGGACTAATGACCTCAGCAGTTGAGTCCCATAGTGCTCAGAGCCATTTGACCAATTTGCTCTCCGCGGCGCCCACAGCACAGAAAACCTCTTCACGAGCTCTCAACGGCCGAGTAAGCGAAGTGCGCAACGGCAGCGATGCGCTCGCCTCGCCAGCTCAGGCCGCTCTTGCGTTAGTGAGAAACAGTCTTTATATACGCAGCTGGAAAGTCACAGTCACTCCGTGTTAATAAAAGAATAGAGATTAAATATTCAGAACTTCAGTTGTAGGTGTCATAGGAAATATAAAGTTGTAGCAGAGTTTAGCCTACGGTCCGATGAAATATTTCGTAAAAGACTTCAGAGATTTTGGTTAGAGAAAGTCGTTAAAATAATAGAGATTATATAATCAAAACTTCAGTTGTAGTTGTGTTAGGAAACAAAAAGTTGCAGCAGAGTTTAGCCTACAGTCAGATGAAATATTTCGTAAAAAACTTCAGAGATTTTGGTTAGAGAAAGTCGTTAAAATAATAGAGATTATATAATCAAAACTTCAGTTGTAGTTGTGATAGGAAACAAAAAGTAGCAGCAGATTTTAGCCTACAGTCAGATGAAATATTTCGTAAAAAACTTCAGAGATTTTGGTCAGAGAAAGTCGAGGAATAGTCTGCTTCTGGCATCACTATGAGCTCCCGCTCGCGACGTCAGAGGAGGTGGAACCAGGTTATTAGTTTGAACAAGGCGCCAGCCAGACACGGGTCGTACGTGCACGGTGAATTAAACAATCGGTTATATGGTATGCAGTGCAACTTCAGTGTGATTTTTAGGCGGTTTTCCGCTGTCGTTTAGGCAAATGCTGTTTGATCCCAAATCTCTGTCTCAGAAAAAGCCCAATCTCTGTCTCAGAAAAAGCGATACACAAATTGTTAAAATACGGTAACACATAGAACGAAGATCACACGGTCTACAGACAGAAGTCACAAAAGATTTCCCTCCATTAGAGTGACTGACGACTGAGGCGACAGGAGAGGCATCGTGTCACAAAGTAAATCTGCTGAAACACGTAAACCAGCGTGGTAAAAACCCCAGGAAAGAAAAATGTACGGAATCTCCTGGGGGTCTGTCTATGTCACCGTCTTCCATTCCTTGCTGCGTGTGGCATCGACTGTCCTTGGTTGTTTTTACACAGTACATCTTTCTTTCAAGATGAAAGGATATCAGTGGTATGATTCGCTGATGACATCACTAGCTTGAGTGAAAGTGAAGAATTTCTTGATGTGGTGAACGGAATGAACAGTCTAATGAGTACAGAGTATGGACTGAGAGTAAATCGGAGGAAGACGAAGGTAAAGAGAAGTGGTAGAAATGAGAACAGCGAGAAACTTAACATCAGGATTGACGGTCGCGAAGTAGATGCAGGTAAGGAATTCTGCTACCTAGACAGTAAAATAACCAATGATGGACGGAGCAAGTAGGACATCAAAAACAGACTAGCAATGGCAAAAAGGACATGTCCGGCCGAGAGAAGTTTATTAATATCAAATATTGGCCTTAATTTGAGTTAGAAATTTCTGATAATGTACGTCTGGGGTACAGCATTATATGGTAGTGAAACATGGACTACGGGAAAACGGGAAGAGAAGAGAATCGAAGCATTTGAGATGTGGTGCAACAGACGGATGTTGAAAATTAGGTGGACTGATAAGGTAAGGAATGAGAAAGAGAGGAAAGGAATACGTGGAAAACACTGACAAGGAGAAGGTAGAGGATGATAGGACATCTGTTAAGATAACAGGGACTGACTTCCATGGTACTTCCATGGACTTCCACGGCTGGAGAGTACAAAAATTGCAGAGGAAGACAAAGATTGGAATACATCCAGCACGTAATTGGGAACGTAGGTTACAAGTGCTACTCTGAAATGAAGAGGTTAGCACAGGAGAGGAATTCGTGGCGGGCCGTATCAAACCAGTCAGAAGACCGATGACAAAAAGACCCTCGTTCTTTGGACGACACCACACATTCAATGGTAGCCTCACCTTCCTCGTTCACCCCCTCACAGGAACCCAACTACGAGTATTACCGACCACTTAGTGAAATACGGCTCCTTCACTGTCTTCAGTTTCTCTAAGTACAGCCTGATGAGCGATAATCATGTTGTGATAAAATTCTCTAGAGGTTCCAGCCGCATGACGTGGTTTAAAATCCGTGAACTTTCTGCTCATTACTCCTCGGCTGCTGTCAGGTGGGTGACAATGGACGAGGAGTACTCGGCTGAAAGCTCGTATATTGTAAACTACCTGATATCGCTGTAAGCTCGAGAGAATTTTATCAGCAGATATCACTGTAAAATCATGAATTTGTGGATAACTATTTGCTCAATTCTTTGTCAATTTATGACTTTTTAATAATCAAAAGGTTATATCTAGTTATGAACTATGTAAAATATAATTATTAAAAATTGAGTGGCTAAGCTGTTATTTACAAGGTAATGAGTAGTTAGTGATCGTTAAAGCTTTTCCACTTATGTTTGTTTACCCTTTTTGGACAACAAGCTTATTGGTTATAAGAATGAAAGATCTGAGTAAATATTTGACACAGGAGGTGTCAAATGTATAAACTCAGAAAGAACGTAATTAAGTTCTTAATTTCCCTTGGCACCACCAAATAGCGACGTGGTCGATTACCACTGCTTTGAATACGATCCTTTTTTCGATGACGAATTTCATTCTTTTAATTTCCCCGTGGCGTCACTCGACGTCAAGTCTTTCATGCATGTATTTGTGATGTCTCTCTTTTCGTTGTCGAAAATGCAGTGAGTTGAAGTTCAAAGCTAGTTTATGTCAAGCAAGTCTGTTATATCCTCATTCGCGAATGTAATGACAAGCGGCTATTTTAAACGCAAGCTCCGTTCCAAAGAACATCGTGCGATAATGAAAAGAAGCAACGAGGAGAAGCAGCTTTAAGGCTGCAGAGGGGCGGGGGTGGCGAGAACGGGCGGATAAAGGGTAGCCTATGTTTTGAAATCTGATGGAGCAGTACAGAATTCTTTGAAAGACGCTTTGAAATTGGCGAAGAAATGAGTGTACGGGCAATAGATGTAGTACTTTGTACTTGAAATGGAAGCAGCAATTGGAAAAATTAATTCATGTCAAGAGGGAAATGTAAAAATTTTATGTTGCAAGTGGTTTTCTGCCTACGTATACAGTTCTGAAGAGACATCTGAAAGAAACAAAACTACAGTTTTGCGACGTCATTGTTTTCCTGTGCGCCTGTATAAAGGCTATAACTATCCCTCTTATCGATAGATAATCGTATACGCGTTCTGCACGACATGGCATGTTGTGATTAATACGGGAACAATATGAAGAAATTATTTTTCTGTCCCCGATGTTTTTTTTCATTTAGGATGTACCTTTCAAATTTTTCGCTATGCATTCATTCGGTTTCCGGCCACTATATTCTGCTGCATTATACATTGAATGAATACGTAAAAGAAACCACATATAAAATAACTAAGAGAACGTCACAAACAACTCTCTGCTTGCACTGATGGACTTAATAATATGATAATCAGCCAGTAGAATTTCAACAGAATTCTGTCATTCCTTGATCCTCCGATTTCCACGATTCCCAGAAAATAATAAAAACTCTACTCGGCCGAACCAGAAAATCGCACTCCCCCCATCGTTAATCCACTGTCGTATAGTTATCACGAAGGTCTCGTCAAAAGATCTGCACACTGAAAGACGTAACTGCATAAAATAATTCTACGATATACCTTTACAGGCTTTCAATAAAGTGTGCATTCTTCCTTATGACAGCTTCCCAGCATTCCGGCAATTTCTGTATTCTGGACGGGGCACCTTCATTGTCGAGCTGTCTGATTATTCGGATCACCTCACTCCAAGCTTCATCAACTGTATTAAAGCCTTTTCCCACCAAGTTCAGTTTGGGAAACAAATCAAAGTTTGGTGGGACTGAATGGTGGGTGCGGAAATATTCCCCATCTATATTTGTCGATCGTTTTTATCGATGGTAGGGCAACATACGAACTTGGATTAGCGTGCAAAATGGGGACACCAGCTCAAACAAATCAGGCGTTCTTATATGAATTTACAAGCGCAACAATTTCGCAGAAATAGCTTGTAGTACGCGCCTGTTAACGATGTCTATTGGGGCACTCTATTTCTAGCTATGACATCATTCATCTCATACGCAAAGATCTTCATCAGTTTAACCTTTGATTGTTAGCCGTGAAATTTTTTTCGGACCCTCAGAGTCGGAACGTTTCCTTTCTGTCGACTGAGACTTCATTTCTGGTTCAAAGTCTCGTATCCACGATACGTCAAGTGCAACAGTCCTCTTCAGAAACTGTTCTTCGTTGAGTTGAAACAATTCTTCTGCGATTCTTTTGCGACGTGCTTTCTGCTCTTCAGTCAGATCTTGTGGAATCCGTCTGGCAGTGACTTTCCTCATCTTTATCTTTTCAGTTATGATTCTTGTCAACTGAAGTGGCAGATATTGCGGCCGCATATGCAATTTCCTCAATTTTCGTCAATTCGCTCTCTAAATGCCATTAAGAATAACCTGAGAGGTGTAGCCTGCTGCAGCTAATGAGCTTCCACTTCTGGGGTTGTCCCTGGTGCTTAACCGACCTTCACGAAAACGAGAAGACCACCATGATATAATGCTAAGACCTGCTACACTATTCCCACACACTAACATAAAAGCGTTGTTAATTTCCGTTGGTTTCTTTGAACGCGAGGAATCGATTTTGATGCAGGAACGTTGGTCAGTGCGTGTAATCGGACCTGACTCGGTTTCAGTTCAATTTTAAAACTGAATTACTTGAGATACAGCCACGCGAACCAACGTACTTTGTAAATGACCCTCGCATATCCAGATTCAACATGCCGAAAACCTTCGATCTCCGTATCCACAGTCCAATGTTTTAGCATAATTTTAAAATCCCCGTAATAATGGTGAAATTAAAGACGGCTTCATACCCTGCCCTTAGCAGAAAAGAAGCAACTGAGTTGCACATACACACACGTGAAGATAAACAACAGAAATAAACAGACGGTAGGTTGGCGACAAACAGTTCTTACAAGAAAAATAGTCACAATCATTGTTCCAGATATCCGAATTTATTGACAGTCAGGGTGACGTGTTTCATATTATTTAGGTAACGAGAACCAAAGACTAGAAAGAGGAAAACCGAAATACCTCGCCGTGAATATCTGCCAAATTTTCGTGAGGTAAGTAGAAGGGCAGCCCCTAACCAATGAGCAGGTTTCGGGAAAGGCAGACGAGTGAATGCAGTAGGACGCAGAAAGTCGAGAGTAATAGTTATCATTTACTACTGTTAATGTAAAACATGAGAGCTGAAGATGTTCTGAATTAATGCGAAACACGTGTGGTCTAAATAAGACTTTTATTAAAGTCGCAAAAGACATAGTATAGCCTATATTACTATTAATTGTAAGTATTATCTTCTTCGTTAAAAATTATACTATAAGAATAAAAAACAAAACTGTATTGTTGCAGTAAGAAATCTCCTAAAATGCATTTAACATAATTGGTTAGCGCGTCTGGAAACTTATATTACATTGCACCATCTTTTTTTAAAAAAATTTTGAAATTAACATGTCTACAAGTTCCTGTAACGGATTTTGTACGCTCTTTCGGCAACGGATCATCAACTGTAAACCGCGATAAACTCCGTCATGGATCATTACGCTGGTTGCCAACGTAACATCACCGATCAGCAATTGTTTGTTACGAAATACAAGTATTTTACTAATATGAGGCTCATCCGAAGTGCTCATTCAAGAACTCGTACTGCCTGAAACATTCATTTCCATCTATTCGTTCAGTATCTCAAAATACTGTATTTAAGATCATAGTGACCATCCATAGGGAGTCTATTGAACCTCTTAAAAATTCAAGAAACTATTACGCATGCAAAGAAAAAGACAGATATTTGAAATGTATTACAGAATGAGACCTACATAAGTTTGATATTTTGTCCCAATTAATACACCTCTATAAGGACGTCATTAACTACGCGTAAGTGATAAATTTTGAACAATATTACTATAAATATTCTAAAACCTGTTTGAAGGATATAATCCAATCTCTCGAGTTTAGTTTCCTTTCGAAGATAATCTGCATTCGACCAGTACGTACACAGAATTCGACGTTAAACAGCCTCTGTTAAACAAATAAGTTATAAATTCATTTGACACCCTGGTTGCGTAACTTAAGCTCACATTCGGGTTTGAAATAGCAAACAACTACTTAGTGTCGATCTCAGACCGGTGAAAACAGTTCCTCCTTTAAATTATCACTCATAAAGCTGATGTGCAGTGTATGTTAACTGCATCATAGAATTAATTCCGCAGCACGCTCAAAGCTAATGTGTTCATCCTCTAAGGCAAAATTTTTCGACATAAGAGTGCAACATTGTATAGCGTCTAAACTTTAAACTTAATGAAAGTTTTCCTTACTTAAAACTATCGCAAGTGCAATACTTTCATCTCACAAATCGAAAATATTGGTATAAGGTTGTGTAAATAAGTTACCGATTTCGTGAATCCTAACACAATTCATCGTTGTAGCAAATGCATTCAAGAAATTTCCTTGCAGTAAAAAATCTTTAACATGGCGTTGTGAACGTAAAATCTTGTAAAGTTTCAAGCTATCTCTGCGGTGGGTTGGAGATGAGCCCTACCACATTATCTGTAAGCTGTAGTAACGTTAACATAGATGTGCTCTGGCGAATGTGTCGCATTGGGAGCTGCATAGTGGATATTGTTCATGCGTGTACTAAGCCGTGAACTGGCATCGGTCTGATCTTGGCGACTCACTCTCTTCATTACTCCTTGTCCCTGGAAGATGTTGTGTTTATTGACTGAAAACCACGTTCTTTTGAATGTAGTTGACCATTGAATGGCTGATTGTTGCGGAACCATCGTGAATAATAAAAAAGCTTCCCATGAATACTTTTTCGAGGCAGCCAAATACACTGCCCTCCCGAACTACAAAACTTACACAAAGCTATTCTTTCTTCGCCTACACTTATTACCACTCAACAGCATACATTATACAAAAATGTCTCGTAATGTAGCATAATTCCAAAGCTTCTAAATTCTACCTCAAATTCAAATCACCGCAGCGGCATACAAAATCGTAGTATTATCACTACTTCGTCATAACACACACGTAATATGCCTCCTTCAGAGCCCGAACGCCTACAGACTTCTTAACCCACTAATGAAATGAAATGATCGTATGGCATTGCTGGCCGGGTAAAATTCAGTTATAGATTTTTGACAATTTTCGCGGTATCCTTAGCTTTTTCTGGATCTACAACAAGCTGGCAATTCTTACACTGAAGGTCACTGCGAACCGAATTAGCAGAGTAAATTTATAATCAGATGTATCATTTGGTCCACACATGCAGCAGTTGTCTATTTTGTTTAATATTTGTTGTTGCAGTATTCCACTTCTGGGGCTCAAACTACATGCAGATTCGCCGTTTCATTGCTGGCTCCAACAGTTCTTCGCAACAGGACGATGA
This sequence comes from Schistocerca piceifrons, assembly GCF_021461385.2. NCBI lineage: Eukaryota > Metazoa > Arthropoda > Insecta > Orthoptera > Acrididae > Schistocerca > Schistocerca piceifrons. The sequence continues at coordinate 257,666,061 of NC_060138.1, forward strand.
GCCGTGTGCTGCTCGCATCGATGCCGTTGGTAGGTTGGCATCGCGTAATAATGATAGTGGCGTCCCTTTTTCTTCTTGTGTTTACTGGCGCCACTACATTTGCTAGCGTTGTCTGTCCGTGAGTGGCAGCAGCAGCGTTTATCACTATCTAGTACCGTAGTACTATCTTTTGAAGGAAGTAAAGTGTTTTCTGGGTCGGTTGTGTCGGCAGTTAGGTCGGGACTGAGTAGCAGTGAGGTCTGACAGCGCGAGGACATTCTGGGACCGCTGGTGGCACGCAGGCACTGCCGGATCGAGGGGCTGCAGTTGCGAGGGCCACAACCTCGTTGTCCACCAGACCCAGGACGTTTGAGCTGAGTGAACATTAAACTAGTAGTGAAAGCTCCACTATTTTGAGATCACGCCATTTGTTCGTGCGTTGCTGCTCGCAGGGTCTCTGAGACAAAGACAACGAGTGGAGTATTTGGAGTTGGCGAAATTAACTAGCCATCCTCCGCCTTTTATTATTAATCACTGAATTCCTTGTGTTTATTGATGAAGTTCACCCAGCGGTATTTTTCTGCCTAGTGACCGCTAACGCTACCTGCCCTGGAGGTTAGCGTATTTCACAGCAGTGTATCTTTCCTCGCCTTGCTGGTGCTGTCCGGTAGGGCATGTACTTTGACAGCCTTCTTGATTGTGGTTCGGATATTTTGTTGTTTTGGACTACCTTGGTCATAGTGCTTCCTTCCCCTTCTGGGTGTTCTAAACAGCAGATTCTGAAGATGCAGTGCCGTCCACCGGTTCTGTCTTGCCTGGGTTATTCCATCGTTGTGTTGGTTACCTGACATTAGATAGATTTCGCAATAGTGTTGGTCTGCGTTTAAATTGTCACTAGACTGAGTTGCCATCCGGTTAAGTGAATACAACTCTTGGCTGCCTGTCTCATCGTTTACGAAGTTGAGCGACTTTCCCAGGTCGATCCTTGGAGCACTGTCTGAGGCCCCCTTCTCTATTGATTTGGTGAGATTGTGATGATTGTCAATAAGGCCTTCAGTCATGAATGCAATTTGTCTTAAGAATTTTTAATTAGATATTGTCTCTTAGTATAATTGTCCTTTTTTATAATATTTTAGTGAGAATTTGCTATCTAGGCCTTCAGCCGTCAAATTTTTTTCTGAGTTATTACTACTGGGGCCTTCAGCCGACAATTAATTTGAATTTCTGGTCAATAAGGCCTTCAGCCGTGAATGCAATTCGTCTAAAGATTTTTTAATTAGACATTGTCTTAACAGTCAAATTTGGTAATTGTTCCTTATTGTCAGCCTTATATGCAGTTGGTTCCAAATAAAATGTATGTGATTTAAAACAAAAGTGATCAGCCAACGGTAATTGAGAAACGCCCCGTCGACACCGAAATCCTGCCTTCCCTAAGTCCCATGTCCCAGACGATGGGTCATCACTCGACTGTTGTCTTTCATCGGAACATGTGCTGCAACACTTGTCAGTCAGACGTGGTTAGGTTTGGGGATGTTAACATGCTGCCTTTTAACTGCAGCCCGGCTTGAACCGTCTACAGAATCTTCGTAACTCATGTATCAATTAAATTTGTCTTGTAATAAACTATCATAAAGCACAAAATTGGCGTGGCATTGTTATGGAAAACGTCGCAGTGTTTGTTATGTTGCATGTTTACTTCTTAGCATTATCAGCCGCAAGCGACATCGCAGTAACATACACTGTAACCTCCCAACAAAAAAAAAAAAATAAATAAATAAATAAATACATAAAAATAAAAATAAAAATAAAATAAATAAATAAATTATAACATTCACATTTTTGAATAACCTCCCCACAGATAAATTCAGTAACCTACCAATAATACAATGTTACTAACCTCCTAATAAAAAAAGGGACTCATATATAACCTTTCAATAATTAACTGACTGTGATTCTAAACCGGTAAATTTTGGACGTGAACAGTGCTGCGTCATGGCCCTGAAAGATCATTCTGAATAACGTGAAAATTCTTACCTCAATGAAGTCGCCGGATAACGCGTATATATCTGCTCCTATAAGAAATTTTTCTGGCACAGCTAGATTTGTCATGTATAAAAGGAAACGACTGATTGCAGAAATTAACTTTTTGACAATCATCTAAATTTAAAGAATTTAAATTTAGATGATTGTCAAAAAGTTAATTTTATAAGAAAGGATTATTATTAAAATATTTTTTGCAACATTTACATGGGACTTGATATAACAATAGTACAAATTTTCTTGTAACAAACTACATATGGGCGTGGCTGCTTTTACCTTATATTACATCGTTCAGGCACCGCCATCGCTCCCCACGACCAGCCCAGCCAACTCCATACTCACGACTGCTAGCTACTACTTACTCCTACTGCCGGAGCTACAACTCCTACTGCAGCCAACGCTGCTCGCTGGTCTGAGATTCTCTTATAGCTTACATATCGCAGGCAGCGTGTGAGCAGTCGATCGAAATTACATCTGTTCGAGTGTGCCAGCAATAAATTCCATAGTCATGGACCTCTTACAACACTGATCAGCCAGAAGATTATGACGACTTACCTAACAGCCGGCACAATCACCTTTGGTACGGATAATAGCGACTATGCGTCGTGACATGGAAGCAATGAGGCCTAGTAAGTCGCTGGAGGGAGTTGGCACTACATCTGCGTACACAAGACACCTCATTCCCGTGAATTCCGGGGAGGGCGGCAATAAACTCTGACACCACGTTCAATCACATCCCAAATGTGTTCAACTTGGTTCAGATTCCTCGATTCATGGTTCAAATGGCTCTAAGCACTACGGGACTAAACATCTGAGGCCAGCAGTCCCATAGACTTAGAACTACTTAAACATAACTAACCTAAGGACATCACACACATCCATGCCCCAAGCAGGTGTCGAACCTGCAACCATAGCAGCAGTGGGGTTCCGGACTGAAGTGCCTAGAACCGCTCGGCTACAGCGGCCGGCTGACTGGGTTCAGATCTGGCGAACTGGGGACCAGAACATTAATTGGAAGTCGCCACTGTGTTCTCACAGCACTTCATCACACTCGTGGCCATGTGAAATGGCGCATTATCTGGTTGAAAAATGCAACTGCCATCGGGAAACGTGATTGTCATCAAGGGGTGTACGTGGCCCTGTAACAGGTCTACGATACTCCTTGGTCGTCATGGTGCTTCGCTCCATTTCCGTTATACCGATGAACGCCCACGTGAATGATCCCCACAGTATAATGGACCCGCTGCCAGCTTGTCTCCGTCCCACAGTACAGGTGTCAAGGAGCTGTTCCCCGTGGAAGACGAAGGATTCGCGTCCTCCCACCGGCAAGAAGAAGAAGGTATCGGGATTCATCAGATCATGCAACGCTCTGCCACTGCACCAATATCCAGGGCCGATGATCACGTGCCCATTGCAGTCGTAGTTGCCGATGTAGTAGTGTTAACGTTGGCACATGCGTAGGTCGTTCGCTGCGGAGGTCCATCGTTACGAGTGTTCGGCGCTCTGTGTGTGTAGGCGCATTTGTACTTTGCCCAGCATTAAAGGCTGGTGTTAGTTCCTCCACAGTTCTGGTACACATTTTCAATCTGCTGGGAAGTTTCAAATCTACGTACACTCTACTGCATAGTGAAAATTTCATTCTGGGAACATCCATCAGGTTATGGTTAAGCCATGATTCTGCACTATCCTTCCTTCCAGTAGTGCTAGTCCTGCAAGCTTCGCGGAGAGCTTCTGCATAGTTCGGAACATAAGACATGAGGTACTGGTTGAAGTGCAGCTGTGAGGAGGGCTGCTGAGTCGTACTTGGGCAGCTCAGTCGGTAGAACCCTTTCCCAAAAGGACGAAGGTCCGGAGTTCGAGTCACGGTGCAGCACACTCTTTAAGTTTGCCAGGAAGTTTCATATCCCCCACTCTATTTCTTCTCCGTTGGCCGCGACTCGTAACGTGCGATTAATAGGCAGCGAATTTTTTACTTGCTTTTCAGAATAATAATGTGATGCTACGATAAAGTATCCAAATATAGGATGCCACCTCATTCATTGATTTAAACCAAAATGAAAGAAATGTATTTTTACTACAGATACTACATGAGAGACAGTCTGAAAGCATTAATTGCAGTAATAACTGAGGAGTCTGTTTAAAACCTATCGGGTACATCTATAGTCTGCCCAGACGATGACATCCGACATCTGTAATGAGGGGTGGCCTCCCAAACCGACGACGTCTAGACTTCGTTTCACCTTGGTTTCGCCACAGAACTCCTTCAACACCCGACAAGTGGCGAAGTTTCCGAAGCCAAGCCTCCAGGCCATCTCATTCCCCCCAAGGTCAAACTCAGATAGATCGCGCGCCTCTCCCATTGTACACACGGACAGCAAGCTCACTGACACTACATGCACCATACTGGTTTCTGGCTGGCACTCATTCCTCGCCAGGTGACGCTGGTATCGCCTGGTCGGGTTTATATCGGTAATAGGTCGGTGGTCATGATGTTCTGGCTGATCAGTGTATCTGTGAAACGTGAGCTGGTAGTGGGCAGAGCCACAATTAAATTCTTTATGCGCTGATATATGTTATTCATTGGCCGATTACTCGATTGTCTCTGACGTTGCAGAATTCCTGTTGCACCGGACTCATTGTATGATAAGAGATATCCTCACCTAGCCACTAGTTCCGTTACTAGCACTGTTAAAGATTTATGAGTTTCACTGGCGTCGTTGTCATACTAGATTTATTTTGTCAGGTCAGTGGGTTGTAAATTAAAACAAAAACCCTTGCTTCGCGATTCTGGTTTATCAGATCCGTTGACATTCTGAAATGGTACTACATTTATTTTGTTAGGTAGTTAAGTTAGAAATTAAAATATATTCCTGAAATTGCGACCGAATTGGGGGGGGGGGGGATCTACAATGTTATAAACTCAGAAGAAGAACTTCGAAAAGCCAATAACGCAAGCATTTCATTTATTCTGATAATCGATTTCGGTAAGACTGTGATACCAACTTCGGATAAGCATCTTTGAATGAGGTCCGAAGATGGTAAAGTAATATTACCAAACAATGAAAATAAATGCGCTACTAGCGAGATTTCCCCACCAGTTCATTACAAATTAAAATAGAAGAAAAGCCTTGCTTCCCAATCTGGTATGTGTCCTCGTCACGAGACGGAAATTACTGAACATAATTTTCTCTGAACATGAGCAGTTGTGGTCAGCTAATTTTAAGGCAATACCTTTCAACTATAGCTTCTGGTGGCCACCAAGATGACGGTGACAGCTAAAGCAGCTTCTTGGTTTGACGAAAGTAACCAGGAGGGCACGGGTACGTTCCTTGAAGGTACTTGGCGTTTGGAGTCAGGTAGCTAATGTCATTTAACAAATCGAGAAAGTTACCACAGTATTTTGTAGAAAGCCGTTCAGGTAGCAATAGAAAATGGTGCCCACTGTGTCTGCTGTTTCCTTTCAAGGACCAAGATTTTAAATAGAACCCGACAGTGTCACTCAATCTCACTTTTGCCGGTGTCCAGGGGCAGTCAGTAAGTAGCGTCCACATTGTTAGTGTTCGCCACAGAGGACTCCTGCTAGGTTCAGTCCATCATAGGTTATTTTGCTGCCCAGTAGAATTCCTTAACATCACCAACTACGTGGTCCCCAATTCTGATGTACGTTTCTCGCTGTTCGCATTTCTGCTACTTTTCATTACTTTCGTCTTTCTTCAGTTTACTTTCAATCCATATTTTGTACTTATTGGACTGTTCGTTCCTTGCGACAGATCCTTCAAGTCTTCTTCACTTTGACAAAGGATAATAATGTCAACGACAGTGCGAGTGAGTCTTTCCAGACAGTAAGTGATGCAGGTATTACGTTTTGTTGAAATCCATCCAGTGGGTTAGGAGCAAATATGGCAGATACATACATCCATCTAATTTTGTAGTATGTAAGGCGATGGGTATGTTACTAGGCCGACAGGGCTTCATAAGGGCATGCAGCATCACTCTCAGTACTCATGTATTAAGACTGCTGTAACCACGACGCCACAACACACGAATCGTCCTCAACTGCATTTCGATTCTGCTTGGAACTTGACTAGCTGGATGTATTCTACTCGGCACTCTGACTTTGCTAATCGCCATCCCAGTGCCAGCGTTATCCTGGTCAATGAAACTGTGTATAATTCTGTTTATTCTGTTTTCTGTCTTAGTTGGTAGAGGAATGAACTGTGTTGATTCGTCGCGCCTTCTATCTTTTGTTGTACTTCCATTCACGGATAGAACAGCTCTCTCGAACTACAGTTTTAACAATAGGGGCGTAAACTGCATCCCTGTCTTACTCTGTTGCGTTTATGCTAGATTTAGAGCAGTATTTTGTTATATCGTACTATCTAAACGCTTACGCTGCTGTAACTTTGCGAGTAAGCGGGAAGGGGAGTTTACTGCCTACCCAAGTAGGAGGTGGGAATGCTAAGTCGCCAACGAATGGGGGAAAGGTATGAGAATACGACACGTTGTGCCGAAGCATCAACGGTGAGCTGTGTGTTGGAGTTGGCGACAAGACAAGTAACTGTTAGTTTCAATGCTTCATGTTAAATGTTCATATGCTGTTCTGAAAGTACTGAAGTCCTTATCCCCACTGATATGTGTCTAATTACAATTTCAGTCATTCAAAATTTACTTGCAGAGATTAGTTAAGAAATCGGTTTAATGTCAAGAAGTGGCTAGTGGACTTGATGGATCAATCACGAAAGCGCCTTTTGTGGAAAGGTGCGAAAGAGTTACGATTGTCCAGAAGGAGTCTATGAATAGCTTTCATGCAGGCGCAACACATGTTAATTACAAATGTTCGTTTTGTGGATTTAAACGTGTGCTTAAGCTTAACTTTGTCTCGGAAAAGTTTAACTTTGCGTTGGGAAATGTTTATATGCAGTTGATGGCTCTGAGCACTATGGGACTTAACATCTATGGTCATCAGTCCCCTAGAACTTAGAACTACTTAAACCTAACTAACCTAAGGACATCACACAACACCCAGTCATCACGAGGCAGAGAAAATCTCTGACCCCGCCGGGAATCGAACCCGGGAACCCGGGCGCGGGAAGCGAGAACGCTACCGCAAGACCACGAGCTGCGGGCTTTATATGCAGTTTTGTGCTGCCATCAAGATTGTGTGGAAAGAGATGCTGTGTATTTGATTGTGAATATAGATGTACCCGATAGGTTTTAAACAGACTCCTCAGTTATTACTGCAATTAATGCTTTCAGACTGTCTCTCATGTAGTATCTGTAGTAAAAATACATTTCTTTCATTTTGGATTAAATCAATGAATGAGGTGGCATCCTATATTTGGATACTTTATCGTAGCGTCACATTATTATTCTGAAAAGCCAGTCAAAAATTCGCTGCCTATTAATCGCACGTTACGAGTCGCGGCCAACGGAGAAGAAATAGAGTGGGGGATATGAAACTTCCTGGCAAACTTAAAGAGTGTGCTGCACCGTGACTCGAACTCCGGACCTTCGTCCTTTTGGGAAAGGGTTCTACCGACTGAGCTGCCCAAGTACGACTCAGCAGTCCTCCTCACAGCTGCACTTCCGCCAGTACCTCATGTCTTATGTTCCGAACTATACAGAAGCTCTCTGCGAAGCTTGCAGGACTAGCACTACCGGAAGGAAGGATAGTGCAGAATCATGGCTTAACCATAACCTGATGGATGTTCCCAGAATGAAATTTTCACTATGCAGTAGAGTGTACGTAGATTTGAAACTTCCCAGCAGATTAAAAATGTGTACCAGACCAAGCACTTGCCTGCGAAAGGCAAAGGTTCCGTGTTCGAGTCACGAGCTGGCACACAGTTGTAATTGCCATGACGGTTCACGTGGCGTGAGTCGTGCTCTGGCAGCCCAGGCGATAGAGCTATTTCCCGCGAAAGACAAAGGTCCCGAGTTCGAGTCTCGGCCTGGAAAATAGTTTCAATCTGTTAGGAAGTTTCGTATCAGCGCTCACTCCACTACAGAGTGGAAATTTCATTCTGAATCTAGCGGAGTCATTGAGGCAGTTTTAGAAGAAACGAGATAATCAATTCTCCTCATGATCTCACTGCAACCCTTACTCGCGGATTGTTCGACATAGCCCTCAACATACAACCTGTCGCAAATTACAGCATATGTAGTTAGCATGTCTGAGGATGCAGTATTGCGTCTTGCAGGAACATTTCTTCTCGTTTCAGTGCAAGTTGGAAGTGATGAAAGCTACAACGCCCTTTCTAACCCGAGCAATTTTTTTATACTATGACGATATATTGGTTTTCCTTCAGCGCTGCTCCATTATCAATCACAGTATTTAGCATCTTTACCTTTTCTAAAGCTGAACTCACTGTCGTACAACAAGGCCACAACTTTCTTTTCCACTATTCTGCATATTATTCTTCTCAGTAAGTTGGATGAATGAGATCTTAAGTTGATTTTGCGAATAGTTATCACAGTGGTCTGTCCTTGCTGTCTGCCGGTCTACAATACCAACAAAACTGAGTAGCTTTTCTGGTTACAGCTTCCCCCCTCAAATGGTTTCAACCGTTCTGAAGCAATATGGTAAGTCAGGAGGGCCTTGTGAACGTTTTTCCCCACAGGAGCGTATTTTGGAAGTGTGTAGTTTTACACACTGAAGGAAAAAATTCGCAGCCGGCCGCGGTGGTCTAGCGGTTCTGGCGCTGCAGTCCGGAACCGCGGGACTCCTACGGTCGCAGGTTCGAATCCTGCCTCGGGCATGGGTGTGTGTGATGTCCTTAGGTTAGTTAGGTTTAAGTAGTTCTAAGTTCTAGGGGACTTATGACCTAAGATGTTGAGTCCCATAGTGCTCAGAGCCATTTGAACCATTTTTTGAAAAAATTCGCAACTCTAAGAACGAGTCGTGCGACGTAAACGAAAGTTAGTTGGCGTGTTTCTGCATCTGAAAGATTATGTCTATTCAAATTTGACGCCAGTCGCAGTGGAGTGGTGCTAGTAACGCCATTATGAGGATGCAAATCACATCTGTTTTAAATACGCGCTGTAACGATTGAGAGCATTGGTTACCAAGAGGTTGGACTTGATGAGTTGATGTTAGCCGAGAATGCCTTTAAGTAGGCAACAACGCACCTCTTTGAGTTTGAAAGAAGTAGTTGGATGTTCCTTCTGCGATACTGCAGAAACACTTGTCAGGAATGTAGCCACTATACAGGATTGGCTGGCGGCGGTGGTCGCGAGAATGTTTAGTTGCAAGAAGATCGGGCTTCAGACGGCCATGTGGCACTACCAAGAGGGAAGGTCATTGTGTTCGGCCTGTGGCTCTGGCGCATCGTACTGTATCTGCAGCAGCAATCTGCTCTGTAGTTGACATCACAGTGACACAATGAACTGTTACAAACCGGTCACTTTAATGACAGTTTAGAGTCAGACGCCCTGTAGCAAGCATTCCGCTGACCCTAAAACACCGCCTTACGCGACTTCAGTGGAGTCAAGCGAGAGCTCATTGGAGGGAAGTCTGGAATGTTGTGTTTTCTGATGTAAGCTGGTTCTGTCTGGGTGCTACTGACGGCTGTGTGTTGATTAGAAGGAGGTCAGTTGTGGGCCTGAAATAAACCTATCTGTGTGCTAGACACACTCGACCTACACCTGGAGCTATGGTATCGGGTGCGATTTCGTAGGAGCACTCACGTTGTTATCACTCGGACCCTAACAGCAAATTTGTACATCAGTCTGGTGATTCGACTTGTTATGCTGTCAGTCGTGAACATCATTCCAGCGGGTATTTTCCAACAGGATAACGCTCGCCCACATACAGCTATTGCAACCCAACATGCTCTACAGTGTCTATGTGTTGCCTTGGCTTGCTCCATCACCAGATCTGTTTCCACTCCAGCATATATGGAACATCAGCGGAAAACTCCAACGTCATCGACAAACAGCATTACCTATTCCTGTATTGGCCGTCAAAGTGCAACAGGCATAGAACTTCATCCCAGAAACTGTTATGCGGCACATCTGCAACACAATGGGAGCACGTTCGCATGCTGGCATTCACATTAAAGTGTGATCTTACAATGTTAGTCATGTATGTTATCTAGACAAATTTCATTACTCTACGTTAATTTTTTTGGTGCTATCATGTTTTCCGTCTGTGTACATATGGGGCTATTTGCCCAAAGAAGTAAATTTCTTAATTTTGCTCCCGTGTGTTTTCGTAGGTGGTATCACCGGAAGGTGAGACCATTGTCGAGAATAAGTGCGGGGTACTCGTGGCGATCTGAGGGGTTGCTTCTCAGCATATCTGCTCGGAACGGCGGTCTGTGCTCGGAGTTTCCCCCCGTATGTGGCGGTTCCCTGGGGACTGGGAAGGGGGCGGGTCCGCGTGTGACGTGGCGGAGCGCCGCATTTGAAATGCAGATGCACGCACCAAAACAGCGGCTCCGCCGGCTCTTGGCGGTGCCGCATTAATTCCGGACGCCCCGGGCGTCGCGCCGTTACGGGGCACCGTTATTGCCGCAGGCGCCGCGGTTGGCCGTCGCCCGCGCGATTTCCTGCTGGCTCCGCTCGCTGGCAATGTACAGATCGAGTGTCTCCACAGTTTTGCAAATTGGCACGTCCGCTCTTCCGACCGAGGTCGCTCACACTGCACTCCAACGATGGAGGCCTCCAATTATGCCTCAGCTGGACCGTTCAGGTTTATAAAAGGTGATTGCAATGGGCAGCAACTACTTTACATAAAAAGAAAAGAGCAGCAGCTCTCTTTTGTGATGTATCGGATGTGGACGTGTCAAAACCGTCACTGAATCGGATTTCTCAGCCATTTTATAGCGCGTTTGCACGTCTTGGTCTGTAGCTGCTAGCTACTGTACTGTATGACTTATAATGTGAGAAGAAATCTAACTCGTAATTTGTCTTACATATATGTTTATTCGTCTTATATATATATATATCCAATTAAAACATTCATATTTCTTTAGGTACTACACGAATATGTAATAAAAATGTTTAAAAAAACGCAGTTGATATCCGTTTGACCTATGGCAGCGCCATCTAGCAGGCCAACCATAGCGCCATCTGGTTTCCCCCTTCAAGCTAGACGAGTTTCGTTCTTTGTAGTTTTATCGTGATGCTTATTTCGTGAGATATTTGGCCCAGTCACTATCAATGGATCACCCTGTACATGTATATATACATATTATATGTACAGAGTGTTTCACTAAATGTGTTTGCCTCTCTAAGTTACGAATAATAGACGACTGGAAATATTTATTGCGGTAGGTCACCATAAGAAACGTTACAATGTCTGCGAATCTATGAACATAGTTTATTATGTTATTAACAAAAGAGTTACTGCAAAAAGATACAATTTTTTAAAATGGAACAACAGTTGTTTCTATCGTGTACTAGAATCAGTAACACCAGCTGTGTATACATCAATTTAAATCACATTCCTATCACTTTTCGTTTGGGAACTATAACCCTTCAAAGTTTCAGGGGCAGACACCACACGCTGTACATAATAAATGGCTGTGTGGTGGGCCATGGATGTTCTGGCGGTGGAAAAGCTGATTTAAATGAGATGTTCAAATGTGTGTCCAAGTACCTGAATGCATTAATGCACAATTCAATGCGCCTTCTAAAGGATTTGCGGACGAGATGTAACATCGCCGGTGTCACGTAGTAGCATGCGTCCTCGATGAGCCGTTTTAGATCATCTGGGGATGTGCGCTCAGTGACATAAACACGATCCTTTAGATATCCCCACAAAAAGAAATCTAATAGTGTTAAATCGGGCGACCTCCGGGTCATGAATGAGAACCATGGCGCCCCAACCACCTTCCTGCAAACCTGTACCTTAGTTCTTTCACAACAGCACGCGCAGAATGGGCTGGGTGACCATCGTGCTGCATCCACACATGGACGGACTGTCGTATGTAGACAAACATGTTCAAGGAGACCATCCAAACTGTCGACTATAAACGCGCGATATAACTCACCTGTCAGTGTACCTGGGAAGTAGTGTGGGCCGATGATTTCATCCCCAAGGATTCCACAGCATACATCAATAGACCACCTACGTTGACCGTCGACAGGTCGTACCCACTGAGGATTGTCTGTGGCCCAGTGTTGCACGTTATGGCGATTCACTGCACCATAATTTGTGAACGTGGACTCATCAGAGAACATAACACCTTGTAAAGACTCCAGCGTAAAATTACGCATGGCCCATTGTTGTGGTCTTCAGTACTGAGACTGGTTTGATGCAGCTCTCCATGCTACTCTATCATGTGCAAGCTTCTTCATCTCCCAGTACTTACTGGAACCTACATCCTTCTGAATCTGCTTACTGTATTCATTTCTTGGTCTCCCTCTACAATTTTTACCCTCCACGCTGTCCTCCAATGCTAAATTTGTGATCCCCTGATGCCTCAGAACATGTCCTACCAACCGGTCCCTCTTCTTGTCAAGTTGTGCCACAAACTCCTCTTCTCCCCAATTCTATTCAATACCTCTTCATTAGTTATGTGATCTACCCATCTAACCTACAGCATTCTTCTGTAGCACCACATTATCACAGAATGTAACTCTCACACGGAAATCGTTCCCATGCAGCTCCTGGTCCAGTGACAGGCGGTACAGGTGAAACCTATGACCGTGTACTGTACGCCACACAGATGTGAGACTGACACCGGCGACTGCAGCACCGATTGTAAGCTGACATGAGGATCGTGGTGTACTGCCGCTAAAACAAACACCTTCGTCTCCCCAGTTCTTGCAGTTCTTCGTCTGTTAATGCGGCACATTACCAAGCTGCTGCCGGCCAGTGTGACCGAGCAGTTCTTGGCGCTTTAGTCTGGAACCGCGCGACCGCTACGGTCGCAGGTTCGAATCCTGCCTCCTGCCCTCGCCGAGCATCAGCAACATGTCAGCTTACTCGTTGTTCGTGTATGCCATCTTCATCCGATGTCAGCAACTGTGGTATATTGAGCCCCGTTTGTTTGTGTGGCTCGAACTGTCCGGTACATGGCCGTGTGCGGCGACAGTCGGCAGTCTAACAGCGCATCGAGGAAGCTTCTCGCTCCGTGACACCGGGGACGTTACAACTCGGCCACACCACATTTAGAAGGCGCATTGCGTTATGCGCAGCGTGTGTGGTATCTGCCCCTGAAACTTTGAAGGGTTGTAGCTCCCAAACTAAAAGTGATAGGAATGTAATTTAATGTATACACAGTTGGTGTTACTGATACCAGTGCATGATAGAAACAACTATTTTTTATTTAAAAAATTGTATCTTCTAGCTGTAACTCTTTTGATAATAACACAACAAACTATGTCCATAGCTCCGCAGACAGTGTAACGTTTCTTATTGTGACCTCCCGCAATAAACATTTCCGTCGCCTATTACTTCGTAACTTAAGAGGCAAACACAATTAGTGAAACACCCTATATATATATATATGTATACTTAGGTATTAATCTTATAACTGGTTTGACGTGACCCACCACGAATCGAATTCCTCTCCTGTGCCAACTTTTTCAGTTCAGAGTAGCACTTCCAAGTTATTACTCAATTACTTGCTGGACGTGTCCCCATCTCTGTCTTCTACAGTTTTTTTTTTTACTCTCTAAAGCTCCCTCTAGTACCACGGAAGCTATTCTCTGATGCCTTAACAGATTTCCTGTCATCCTGTCCCTTTTTATTGTCAATGTTTTCCATACACTGTGTGATCAAATGTATCCGTACACCACCAAAAACATAAGTTTTTCGTATTAGGTGCATTGTGCAGCCACCTGCTGCCAGATACTCCTTATCAACGACCTCAGTAGTCATTAGACATCGTGAGAGAGCAGAATGGTGTGCTCTGTGGAACTCAAGGACTTCGATCGTGGTCAGGTGATTGAGTGTAACTTGTGTAATACGTCTGTACGCAAGAATTCCACACTCCTAAACACCTATAGGTCCACTGTTTCCGATGTGTCAGTGAAGTGGAAACGTGAAGGGACACGTAAAAAACAAAAGCGTACAGACCGACCTCGTCTGTTGACTGACAGAGGCCGCCGACAGTTGAAGAGAGTGGTAATGTGTAATAGGCAGAACATCACACAGGAATTACAAACTACATCAGGATCCACTGCAAGTACTGCAGCAGTTAGGCGGGGGGTGAGAAAACTGGAATTTCATGGTCGAACGGCTACTCATGAGCCACACATTACGCCGGAAAAATGCCAAAAGACGTCTCGCTTGGTGTAGGGAGCGTAAAAATTGGACAATTCAATTGAACAGTGGAAAAAGGTTGTGTGGAGTGACGAATCACGGTACAAAATGTGGCGATCCGACGGCAGGGTGTGGGTATGACGAATGCCCGGTGAACGTCATCTGCCAGCGTGTGTGTGGTGCCAACAGTAAAATTCGGAGGCGGTGGTGTTATGTCGTGGTCTTGTTTTTCATGGAAGGTGCTTGCACCCCTTGTTGTTTTGCGTGGCACTATCACAGCACAAGCGTACATTGATGTGTTAAGCACCTTCTTGCTTCCCACTGTTGAAGAGAAATTCGGGGATGGCGATTGCGTCTTTCAACATGATCGAGCACTTGTTATAATAACATACCTGTAACGGACTGTACTGCACAAAGTCATGACCTAGATCCTATAGAACACCTTTGGGATGATTGGGAACGCCGACTTCGTGCCAGGTCTCACCGACTACCTCTCTTCAGGGCAGCACTCCATGAAGAATGGGCTGCGATTCCCCAAGAAACCTTCCAGAACCCGATTGAACGTATGCCTGCGAGAGTGGAAGCTGTCATCAAGGCTAAGGGTAGGCCAAGACCATATTGGGTTCCAGCATTACCGATGGGGGATGCCACGAACTTGTAAGTCATTTTCAGCCAGATGTCTGGATACTTTTGATCACATAGAGTATATTCCTTTCCCCGCCGATTTTCCGGGGAACCTCCTCATTCCTTACCTTATCAGTCAACCTAATTTTCAACTTTCTTCTGTAGCTCCATATTTCAAACGTTTCTATTTTGTTCAGTTCCGGTTTCCACACAGTCCATATCTCACTGCCATACAGTGCTGTGCTACAAACGTACATTCTCTGAAATTTCTTCCTCAAATTAAGACCTACGTTTGGTACTAGTAGATTTCTCTCGACCAAGAATACCCTTTTTGTCAGTTAGATTTTTATGTTCTCTATGGTCCGTATGTCATAGGTTATTTTGCAGTCGTGGCAGCAGAATTCCTTAATTCCACCTACTTCGTGATGACCACCGCTGATGTTAAGTTTCTCGCTATGCTCGTTTCATCTACTTCTAATTACTTTCGTCTCTCTTGCATTTACTGCCAGTCCTTATTCCGTACTCATTAGACTGTTTATTCTGTTCAGAAAATCGTTCAATTTTTCCTCACTTACAATGAGGGCAGTAATGCCATCAGCGAATCTTATCA
The DNA here is from genome assembly GCF_021461385.2 of Schistocerca piceifrons. Lineage (NCBI taxonomy): Eukaryota > Metazoa > Arthropoda > Insecta > Orthoptera > Acrididae > Schistocerca > Schistocerca piceifrons. Next base: position 257,681,528 of record NC_060138.1, read on the forward strand.
ATGATATCCTTTCACCTTGAATTTTAATCCCACTATTGAACATTTCTTTTCCGTCATTGCTTCTGAGATGCATAAATTGTAAAGTACGATCCAAAGACTATGTCCCTGTGTATACACCCTTTTTAATTCGAGCAATTCGTTTTGGCCTTCCAGTCTTATTGTTCACCTTTGGCTCTTGTACAGATTCTGTACTACCCGTCTCTCCCTATAGGTTACTCCTATTTTTCTCAGAATTTCGAACATCTTTCACCATTTTACATTGTCGACGCTTTTTGCGGATCGAAAAACGCTATGAACATGTCTTGATTTTTCTTTTGTCTTGCTTCCATTTTCAACCGCAACGGCAGAACTACCTTTCTGGTGCCTTTATCTTTTGTAAAGCCAAACTGAATCGTTAGTGGTGGGAACATGGAACTACTACTCTTAGCGAACTGCTCCTCCGTAGTCGAGGTCGCTAACATACGTGTGTGCGGTGGCGCTCGACTGCGAAGTAAATTTGAATTCTGATCATCATAATCATCCCAGACAGTTTCCAGCCCCAGGCTGCGTCGGTTTGGAACGTAAGCGTCACCCTCTAGTTCTGGGTTCCCACGATCCTTCTTGCCCAGTCCTTGCCTCTTTTTCGGTACGTCCCTCCATACCTTCAGCCATTTTTCCTTGGTCTTCTTCTTGGTTGTTCTCTTCGCATCTCCATTTCATGTATCATGTGGGAGTCCTCCTCATATGATCTTAGGCTTGTGTTTCTATTCTGATCTGGAAGGGTTCCTCTTTCACAAATTTCCTTTACCCTTTCATTCTTCATCCTGTTTCTCCTTGGTTCTCCTACCCTACTTCTGAGGAGCTTCATTTCACATGTCTGTAATCTACTTACTTTTCCTTTCTTCGTTACCCATGTTTTAAAACGTAGTAACTTTTGTATATTACATTTTTATTTTTATAGGACGTCTTCGTTGGAAACCAGGCTCTTAACACTTCGCAGGAATGCTCTTGACTGTCTGCCACGTTCAATGATATCTTTCTCATTTCTTCCATTTTTCTCTCTCACATTTCTGAAGTACTTGTAACTTTCCACCCTCTTCAATTGTTCACATCTAATCCTTATTCCTCTATTGGTTTGTTTTTCTTTCTAGTTGTAACCAGGATCCTGGTGATGGACACAGAATTTAAGTACCAGTATTTGGCCGGCATGGGGAGGATAGATGGTGGCGTAAAGTGTCTACACATCAGTCTCTGTGCCTATGTCCTGTGTGAAATTCCAAACCTCTCCGCAGTGTCTCGTGACATGGTGATTCATCCATCGGACGGGGGCGTTAAGCTTGGCGATCCTGTAGGTGATTTTCCACAGGAATTGGCTATGTGCCAGCACCGGGTTTCACCCAGTTCCTCCTCTCTTCATCCCCAACATGAATATGACACTAAACTACACACATGTTAGTACTATCACCTACACTTAACATATGTACTTATGTACAAAGCTCATGTACTTCGCGACGGAAAGGTACATGCGGGCGCGACAGACAAGGGAAACATTACCAATCGGGCCCTTCTGATATCCCAGATGTTCATGACACACGACTTTAATGGAAGTACGACGTTGTGGTACCACAGCTCACCGCCTCTATCGGCTAGCCTTTGTTCCTCTAGCTTGTCTCCTCCGAGACTCCAGTCGACGTCACAGACTACCCTGCTGATTTAATTTCTTGCTTCCAAGAATCAGATTGTATGATTTACGAGGACTCACACCTTTTCATCCTCAAAAGCAAGTGATTCATGAGCAAAGTTAAGAATGGTAGCTACTGTAGTTAAATTCAGACATTGAATTAGGAGCGCAATCTAGCCTCTACAGGAATTTTTAAATGAAAATTTCCATTGAGACCCGATGTTAGGTAGAATTCAATGTTATGCGTGTCCAATTTGTTATCTAACCTTCCGGTAAAAACTATTTTACGTAGTGAGGGATGTGTCAGCGTCACTCTGGGGAGCTAAGCTGTTCTAATATTTTTAACTGTAGTATATATATATATATATATATATATATATATATATATATATATATATATATATATATGAATGCAGTTGTGGCGTTCAATCGCAAGTAAAGGTCAACCTTAGCCAGCTGCAGAACTTTAATTATAATATTCCTTGTTTCTTGTCGTATTATGATACGGTTCTTTTAATTCTGTCCCTTAAAACATTTTTATTTTTATGACAACCAAGCAATTCTATCCCTGGTTTGGGATTTGAGCCAATGGACTTGCCGCAACGGTAACACCGGTTCCCATCAGATCACCAAAGCTAAGCGCTGTCGGTGTTGGCTAGCACATAGATGGGTCACCGTCCATGTCTGCCGAGCACTGTTGTCCAGCAGGGTGCACTCAGCCCTTTTGAGGCTAAGTAAGAAGCCGGTCATTAAAACTGACAATGGCCGGGAGAGCAGTGTGTTGACGACATGCCACTCTATATCTGCGACCAGTGACGCCTGTCGGCTGAGGATGACCTGGTGGTCGGTCGGTATGTACCGTTGGGCCGTCCGAGGCCTGCTCAGTCGGAGTTTAGCTTTTAGTTTGGGATTTGAAATACGATATCGTCCAGGATAGAAGTCTGGGAACAAAGGTTTCAATCTGGTTTATTTGTGTACAGAGGGAAATGAATCGGTCTTAACGATTACCTTTCTTTGTTGTATGTCTTTTTTCGTAGATTTTGGAATTGATATTAATAATTACGTCTAAATATTGCTATTAAATATGTCGTCGTATCAATAATCATGCAAACAGTGGTAGATTACAGTTTCCAATTATTAAATTACTGATACTGGACGAGTGGGCGAATGTAACTATTTTTGATGTGTGATCTGGGGTTTTCCCGGAGTACAGAAATCTTGAATATTTCTCGGGTATTCAGCCGGGTACCGTTGTCCAAATGCGCGATATTTCGGCAAGCCGACTTCTTGCCATCTTCAGGCGTCCTTGGTGTCTGATCTCTGATGGATGCCGACATTATATAATCTCCACCCCTCTCCCACAGCCTCCGTCTGGGTGCTTCCGAGCGGTCCGCGGCCGGTGGTGGGGGAAGGGTGGCGCTGGGTGGTGGGGGGAAGCACGGCCCCCCGCGACAGATCATGGGCCGCAGTCCTTCCGCGGCTACGGCCGCTTGTGGAGCTCAGCCGTCGTGGTGACAATGCTTCTTCTTCTTCAGGTGTCCTGACAGGAGCGGATTTCCGTGTAGACTGTCGTTGTGTTTTAATCATGCTCAAAGCTGGATCCAAGGCTTTGCTTAACTGGAAACCGCTGTCTTTATTTATTAGTTCGTCATGCAGTCGGATCTCCACTGCCTGTTTGAGGAGACAATCCCAGAAGGTGTTCGACTGCTGTAACACCTTTGCGCCATCGTAGTTCATGTTATGTCCATGTGAGATGCAGTGCTCTGCCATTTTCCCCTGGTGATATATGAAGGGCTTATTTCAATATTGGTACAAGCCCATTACCTCCACTTTTCTGTCTGCAATGCTTCTGAAATTAATGATCCAAACAAACAGAAAGAAAGGTTCATCTCCATCAAGAAGTCATTACTTGAATATTTCTCGTATCTCAATTGCAGATTTTTCAGCGCTCATTTAACTTTAGGACTCTGTATCTCAAAATGAAAATGGACATTTACCACTATTGAAATAAGCCCTTCATATGCTTCTAAATCCGTACTTTTGTCCTCTAGCCATACCTGATTAGCCATTTTGCACTTCCTGAGGATCTCATTTTTGAGACGTTTGTATTCCTTTTCGCCCGCTTCATTTACTGCATATTTATATTTTCTCCTCCCATCAACTAAATTCAATGTGTCTTCTGTTGCCCAAGGATTTCTACTAGCCCTTTTTACCTACTTGGTCCTCTGCTGGCTCCACTATTTCATCTCTCAAGGCTACCCACTCTTCTTTCCTCTATCCTTGTCAATCGTTCCCTAATGCTCTCTCTGAAACTCTCCACTACCTTAGGTTCTTTCAGTTTACCGAGGTCCCATCTCCTTAAATTCCCACCTTTTTGCAGTTTCTTCAGTTTTAATCTACGGTTTATAACTGATAAAGTTTGGCGGAGTCCACGTCTGCACCTGGAACTGTCTTACAATTTAAAACCTGATTCCTAGATCTCTGTCTTACCATCATATATCTGAAACCTTCTAGTGTCTCCAGGCCTCCTACACGTATACAACCTTCTTTCATGATTCTTAAACCAAGTGTTAGCTATGATTAGGTTACGCTCTTTCCAAAATTCTACCAACGGCTTCCTCTTTCATTCCTGACCCCCCCCCCCCCCCTCCGCACTCATCTACTACTTTTCTTTCTCTTCCTTTTCCTACTATCGAATTCTAGTCCCCCATGGCTATTAAATTTTCGTCTCCCTTAACTATCTGAATAATTTCTTTTATCGCATCATACATTTCTTCAATCTCTTCATCATCTGCGGGAGCTATCTGGCGTAGGCGTGGGCTTCGTGTAGCTCTTGGATATAATAATGCGTTCACATTGCTGTTCGATGTAGCTTATCTGGGTTCCAATTTTTTATTCATTATGAAACCTCCTCCTCCATTACCCTTATTTGAGTTTGTATTTATAACCCTGTAATCAACTGACCAGTGGTCTAGTTTCTCCTGCCACAGAACTTCACTAATTCCCACTACTTCTAACTTTAACCTATCCATTTATCTTTTTAAGGTTTCTAATCTACCTATCTGATTAAGGGATCTAGCGCACCACGCTCCGATCTGTAGTACGCCAGCTTTGTTCCTCGTGATAACGACGTCTTCCTGGGTAGCCCCAGCCTGGAGATCCGAATGGGGGACTATTTTATCTCCGGAATACTTTACCCAAGAGGACGCCATCATCATTTAACCACACAGTAAGGCTGCATGCCCTCGGGCAAAATTAGGGCTTTAAGTTTCCGCTTGTTTTCAATCATTCGCAGTACTAGCAGAACAACACCGTTTTGGTTATGTTACAAGGTTAGATCAGTCAATCATCCAGGCTACTGCCCCTGCAACTACTGAAAAGGTCGCTGGCACTCTTCAGTAACCACATGTTTGTTTGGTCTCTCAGCAGATACCCATTAATTGTGCTTGCACTTTCGGTACGGCTTTCTGTACCACTGAGGCACGTAAGTCTCTCCAACAACGGCATGGTCCATGGTATACATAAAATGTGTGAAGTGTAATTGGTGGTGTGACAGAGAGTGTACAATGGGTGATGAAGTAAAATGAAGACACAGTAATATCATGTTGTTTTAGTAGTTCACAAGCCCAGCAGCAACCTGAACTCAGAGGAACAAGTCTCCCAGAATGGCAGGGAGGATGCTCAGCCTCAGTTTGAGGTAGGCCTACACAAACAGGCAAGGGCTGGACACTGCAACAATGCTGAGATTATATTTTGCAACGTGTTGTTCTACCACAATCAGTGGACTGGGTTACTGCATGTTGTCGCACAATACATTTCCACAGCTGACTACTTGGCAGAAGGCTACCTTCTGTGATAATACCCCAAGCTGCAGCCAGTAGCAAGATCCCCTTGACGCCAGGTGTTTGACAGTGATCGATCGAATGGGACGGCAGGAACAGGTGGCTCTCTTTGTAGGTGTGGCCGTATTTTTTAAGTTGACTAAAAGACGCGCTCACTGACTGGCATATGGCAATAACATCAGTGACAACGATAAACGATAGTGAAGGCACAGATGATTATTAATGAGCAATCCAACGTGCACTAATTAATTAGCACCTGTCTGTCGTTGACATTGGAAAGAGACGAGACGCATGTGTAAAAATGTACGCATGCCAAGTGTTACTAACCTCGTGAATGTATTACGTAAAGACCATGTGTGAAAATATATTTAGGACAGTTTTAAAAAGTTGTTTGAATACTTATTTATTAGTCCATGAAAGCCCATCATACCAAAAGTTTGGACGATCGTGAGGACTTGCAAGGGCACCAATAATAATGGAGGGAAAGACCTACGTGTCGCCGCAAGATTGAAGAGATATAAAAAATTACTTCAGGAAGGGACCTAAGAACATTTTTAAACTTTCTGTCTATATATTCATAATGAGATCTTATTGTTCAGTTTTTCTTCATTCGCTAAAGTGATTGTTCGGAAAGCCGAAACCCCTCCTTTATCCGATAATATATTCCAGAATAATCTTAAAAGTCATTTAAACCTTTAAATAATATTTCCCTAGTCATTTCAAAATCCATTTTCCCAATAATTTTCCTGTATGTTGGCTAGCGACAGCAGGGCGGTCCCATATAGGCACTCCGTTTGACAGTAACAGGGGCGCAAGATGCAAGCCCTCTTGTCGTGTGAAGTGACTGAGGCGTCCTTCTCGTCGACCTTGTTGTCGGTGGCTCTACATTGGGACCAGTCGCCAACAGTTACACTACAGCGATCGAAAGAAACGAGTCACGAATAGAGTAGAAAAATTGGTTTACTGTTGACATCTAGGGATCTATGAAACGGTTAGCTGTTCTGTTCCATGTTCACAGACGATATCTTAGGGTTAGTCTCATGAGGAGAAAAACAAATGGAAATTCTGACTTGGTTACTGGTTAGCAGAGAGATGCGATTTTGTTTGCAGGCTGGCTAGTGGGTGAAGTACAAAGACTCAAAGAATATTATGGCAATGTCCAAGTACACAGCATGACTCACCAGATACTGTTTCCACATAGATAATTTCAGCCTCTATCCAGAGAAAAGTTTCATGAGATCGTGCTTGTTGTCACTGTGTTGGACTGTGTCTGATGTCAATGTCTGCCCAGACGCCAGATTGTCTGGTGCATCCGTATTTACCAACTGGCTGCTCGCTGTAGTGGAGCGTTCCTGCCTCCTGGCTCCACCATTGTTGTGCCTACATAGGCGACAGTGAACTACGCTGTGTGGGAATCCGCCTCGCATACCTACTTGTAAGCCTTCCTGGAATGTAGACCATCCACCTCCAGGCTCAGTTGGACTGACATCCACATTGCACTCCCTCTCTAGGTGTTTCGGCCCTGCCTCCGTCCGTCGGAAACTGCTTTCCCATGTGTGCGCCTCCACAACTCTCTGGTCTTGACTTGCACATTCCTGACATAACCCATTTTCGTTATCGTTCCGCAATATATTCCTTCGATAATACAATAATGCAATTACAGTAGGACATAAATATTATAAAAGTGACCAGTCAGACTTTACAGATATAAATGGGATACAATTTAAATTAAAATGATTGCCTTGCTAGAATATTAATATATTGTATCTAAAACTCTTACGTTATATTACAGTTGACATGTAAACTTATTTCGTACAGTATTGATTGTACGGTAAGAATGTGTACTTACATTTAACAACTACACTACAGGGTCTCTCAATGACTAGTTTATTACTGTGTATGCCTCTACTTATGCTAGCTAAAATTTAATAATTACTGCCACCAAAATAATGAACTGAATTTAGGATTTACCACATTTAAATAACTAGATCATAAAGAAATGCTTGACCTAACATGCATTAGCAAGAGGGAAGCATTAACCTTCCCCACCTAATTGTCCATGTAAAACTTTCTCTTAACTATCACTAAAACCCAGTTGCCACATTTTGCACCCGTTCGGTCACGAAACGGCTGGTGTAGGTTTCTGGCTGGACCATCTATGAACACCTTTCAGGAACTGACAACAAGACAAACAATACAAATACGAGAGCTTGTGACGTCTCATCCCATGTATACTACAACAACCACTCTCTGCCCACACATCGTACATATGTGAACTGAAAAGGAAAGAGGAAATAAACGATATTTACACAATACTGATTACCCATTATGATTCCCACTACAATGGATTGAGCCACCTCGTGCTGTCACGTCCTGACATGGTATCTCACAGCAGATTTTGAGACGTAATATTCGGTCCATCTATCACCAAGACTTTCTTTAATTCAAGTGCACAGAATGCTATAATTACACAAGATATCCATCTCCATTTCTTGTTTGGCTATTACCTTCTATTGACAAATTATTCCAGAAACCATGGTCTGTCTGTAACTCATTCCTGTATGACCACTTGTCAACATATTGCCGTAGAGTTGCTGCTCATAAAGGTTTGTACTGTACCTGCAGTACATCACTAACGATCGCACATGTACGCTGTCATGGTGTTTATGCGAGTAGCTCGCGACACTATAGGAGATGTACCCAACGCTACAGTGGCGTGGGTCGGTATAGTGACACCTTAGCGTCATACTACAACGAAAGTTCGGCTCACCGCAACTCAGTTGTTACCATACTCAGTGGAAACACCCTCAGAAACCTGGCAAAACACATCTCAGATGTCCTCATATACAGTCGACAGAGCACGCTCCTCCATGACGCCCTCAGTGACTAAAGGCTAGCCAAGATTTCGTAACAAAAGAAATCAGACAAGCATACATATAAATAAAACGGCAACATTTCCCAGGTAACAGTCAGCCTGATGGTATTAACAATGAATTTCGCAAAACATCGCTTCCTCCTCCATGTCTGGATGACACACACAATCATGCAACATGACAACATGCCGTTGGTGGTCGATGTTGCCCAACAGAGTAATTATATCCAAGGCGTTTCCGTAAGAACGTGTAAAAATCTAACAGGATATAGAGGATGTTCCACAGAACAATTTGGGGCAGCGAACCTGGGGTCGGAGAAGCGAGTTTACGGAGATAATATGAATAAAGTCAGATAACTGTGTACTTCTATATTTACATTAGTTAATCACAGTTAACTGCAAATACCATCACTGACACAATGAACGATTTATTTGCATTGTATTTTACAAAATCTACTGAAAGTGACGGCCATCAGCCTCAATGTAGGTAACACATCGTCAAGGAAAATTCTGGCGCACACTGCCATATATCCCTGATGTGTTTCGAATCACATCACATACAGCTACAATTCTGGCAACTTATTTCATTTCCATATCCATTGCGGTATCACACACAAGTGACTTTAGATATCAAAAGTGGTTCAAATGGCTCTGAGCACTATGGGACTTAACATCTGAAGTCATCAGTCCCCTAGAACTTAGAAATACTTAAACCTAACTAACCTAAGGACATCACACACATCCATGCCCGAGGCAGGATTCGAACCTGCGACCGTAGCGGTCTCGCGGTTCCAGACTGTAGCGCCTAGAACCGCACGGCCACTCCGGCCGGCTTTAGATATCCCCATGGAAAATAATCAATAGGATTCAGGTCAGGTGATCTCGCAGGCCACGGTATAGGACCTCGCCTTCCAATCCAGGGACCAGGAAATACAACACTGAGGTGGTTGCGGGCATCCACACTGAAATGAGGAAGTGCACTGTCATGTCGTAACCACAGCCTCTCACGAACAGCCAATGCTACATTCTCCAACAGCTCAGGCAGAACTCTTTGCACGAACCTCACGTACAGGTGGCCATTCAGACGGCCAGTTAAAAGATATGGCCCAATGAGATAGTACTCCCTTTTTGCCTGCATGAAATAAGAATGTACATGTGAATAAACAGCACGGTACGTGTAAACTAGTACTCTTGTTAGTTCCATATAAGCTGGAAAACAGTAATGCTAGACAAAGCGGTAGACAAGTTTGTTTTCATTTTTCCTTCAGCTGGTTTCTCTGACCCCAGGTTCCCTACCTCAAATTGTTCAGTGGAGCATCCTCTATGTCCTGTTAAATTTTTGCACAGTCTTACGGAAAAACTCTGTATAGAAATAAACATAATGGTCCAATTTATGATCCTAATTCATGTACACAGAATTCAAATTAATCTAATCCTAACAAACTTGAGATCACTTTAGACTATCCTAGTCTATAAATAGATCCACATGTCCCGTATAGTGGACGCCAGTTGACATGTTGGACCTCATCGCTCCAAGTTACAATGCACTTGAGTGCATGATCCTCTGTAGACGAAAGGCACCATTGTATAGAGAAAAGAATTCGTGGCATGTTTGTTTCTGTTGTACGACAACCGAATGGATCTGACAGAGACCTTTCTCCCCGACATGAAATTTTTATTCTCGTACTTCTTTGTCTGACTTTTCCCTTCTGTGTCTTGCTGCCACCTGGGTCTTGTGGAGTGCCTGCTCTGCTTTCTACTGTTCTCGTATCCTCGGCGGAAAGTTCAGGGTTTTTCTGATAAGATCCTGTGGTTGTGGGTACCGAAAGATGGTAATGGATGTGAGAATTGTGACACTGTGAGGCCTCAATCATCATATCATGAAAATCTCTCAGGAAAATGTCCTACAAAGTGTGCTGATTCTCGCAGTAGATCTTGCGAAGATCCCCTAACTCTCTCATCACACGTTCCGTTGAAGTTGAGCTTTGGGTGATGGGATGACAACTAGAATCGCTCAATTTATGTCTCGTCAGCGTGTCTTTCCACCTCACTGATCTGAACTGTGACCATCGGCATGATTTTCTCGACATGGCCAATGTGAGATAGGAAATCATTGCACAGAGCACACGACAAAGCCAAAGACATAGCTCCCTTGAGTGGTGCTAAGGTGACATATTTTGATTCAGTTCAACAAACACTAGGATGTAGCACAACCCTCTCTGCATCCATGAGAGATGCGCCATTACATCAGTCTCCGCAAATTGTTTCAACTTGTTCACTATTATTGGGTATCGTGGCACTTGCATAGTAACAGTCGAGTGCTTTACCTTCTGGGAGATCTCACCTATTGACAATACTCACCAATTCCTCCTCTTCTTATTGTTGAAGTAGCAAAGGCTGCTTACTTTTGAAAAACATTTCCTTGGTTCAAAACGCCCTAACTCAAGTGGTATGGCATCTTGCTAATGAGGTTCTCTAGAAGACGCAGCCACTACAACCATTCTAGCACCTTGCCGAAGTCAAGTTATAAGATAAACAGGGCTCGTGATACTTTATGTCAAAACGCAGTCTCCAGAGTTGATAACATTTGCCAAACTCCAGGAACGCAATGTATTGTCTGCAGTCTGGGTGGAGTTTGATCTGTGAGAAACTGGACCACAGATGGGTGGGTGAGAAAGCAGGGATGCTGTGGATATTCTGTAGAGGATCCTGAAGCTTCTTGGGTCAGTCAGTTTCTATATCTATTATAGCATTGATCTTCTGAGAGTGCAGGAGGAGCTGGATTGACTTGTTCTTCTTGTCGACCACCCTAGATGGCCGATTATACGTTGCCCTAACAGGCTCAACCAATCCATCGTTCAAGATTTTGGAAACATTCTTCGCTACTTGTCCGTGTACATGAGAATTGCATAGGGCAGTACAAAGTAATTCTATGCAGCTGCACTTAGAATTCATACTGAAATTTGTTTAGTAGTTTCAGTAGAAATACTTCAGTATTTTCCAGTAACATGTCCCTTGTATCATTTTGTTCTGTATGCTCTATGTCTGGTATGGCATTCACCTTTTCCTCCGTTACTTCCCTAATTTCTCTCTTCATTTCCTCTTTTCCTTGGTCGCATGTTTTTCTAGTCAGTTGATCAGGCGAGCTCTCCCCATTATTGCCATTGCTGGTACAGCTGAGCCTTAGACAACTGGCACGAAACTGCACTCTTGTAGTGTGTTCGTCTAATCTAATACAGATAGTTGTGCCCTTGTGCAGTATAACTTCACCCCTGCCGAAGTCAAATATGGCCCCACGTACATTTAAGAAGTTCGTACTGATAGTTAAATGAATCGCCAAGCTTGGCATTAGCAGGAGTTTCGTTTTGGGCTTATGTCTTTGAAACTCGAACTCTAACCGGGTTTATAGGTTGACCTCCATACATTTGCCGACCAAAGCTCCTCTTATTTTTGTTCTCTTCATTGACAGTGTCGACCAACTCTGATTCCCAGTGTTCGGTTGTTACACTTCCTGCAATATCGTTGTTCAATGGCTGCCACTATCTAGAATTCAATGCAGCCAAATGTCAGCGATTCTGACTATGATCATAGGGTGTAGGGTATCGGGTATCTTTTTCTTTCTCTACTCACAGAATCTCATATGTCCTCATAATCCGACATGTGAATACTCTCGGTCCGAAAACTGCTCTGGAAGCTCCATGAGCCCATTCTGTGTGTGCCTGACGACAATTTTTTACCGGGCTCCAATAGCAGTATACGGTGGTGGGATATGCCGGACGGATTTCGATCATCTCGGCCCTCTAATGATTTCTGTTACGTTCACAACATCTGCGATCAAACCGCTCACCATAGCCTCGTCCACTGAACTGGTTCCAGTTACCTCTGCTATCCGGGTTCGGTCCATGGTGATCGCGTCCTCCAGACGGACCATCCATATCGTTCCTTCGGTCATTATTCGTCTGAGGCTTTGATTGTTCCCAATGCAGTTTCTTTTCCTATCACTTGCGTGTTGTGTTTCATAATATAAGTTCACGTTCGCAGAGAGGATTTTCGAATACTTCTATATTAATGCTGCATTTATCTACTAGGGCCTGGATCTCACTCTCGTTGTAGGGTGTGTGCAGAAACTTGTTTTTCCTCATAAGGGCATCAAACAGTTTCGTTGGGCTCTTGATCCCTGACGACTACCGTTCCAGCCAAATCATTATATCTTGTTTGATTTTATCTTGCGTCTGGATCCAGTAACTCGCGAAAAAGACATCTCTGAACTCTAAATACTGGTCATGGCTTTCTTCGAATCTTCTCCTAGTCTGTCCCCTCTGAGAGTGCGCAAGTGAACTCCAGCTTTGCCTCCATGATGCTGGCAGTGTTCTTTCAAACTGAGAAACCAAATCTTCAGGTGGCGTGAGCTTCCACTGTCCTGAAAGCTCTGATATTTTACACATATTTGTACTTATTCTGGTATCAAACACTCGGATCTATTCCACTTGATGAGAAAGTTCATTTCGCATGTTTCCACCGTTCTGTCCTATGTTATCATCGTGTATGAACTGTGAATTCCGTAGGATAAAATTGTGCAAGAGTTCGCTCTCCATGCCGCGGCATGCGCCTTGTAACCTGCTTTGCTGTGAGCCCACGTGCATCAAGCATCCAGTTAATGACTCAGTTATGTCCACAACCTCGTTCAAATCTGATCGTGATGTTCCCTTTCACATGTCCTTATCTACGTGAACTAAAAGGTCTTCCATGTTGTCACATCTTTGTAAGTTCACTGCAGCTACATTTTGACCTTGTGCTTGTAGTGAGGTCAAAGCTGTGGCGGTTTTGTTCGCTGCACGCCTGGCTACCCTGGCATGATTGTCTGCAATATATACTATTTTCTTGGCGCCAGCCACGTCTATTCTGGCTGGTTGTGCGGCCTTCTTCATTTCTAACGCAAACTACTTCGCGTCGGTGCTAGTCTTTCCTGTTTCCTGCAACTGGTTTCCGATCTTGTTCAGGAGAGTTGCCCCTACCATTTCTGATTCCTTGATTTATTGTCTAAATTTTTTTCTGAGCCTCTCATTTCTTGTTCCCTTTTCCTTTCTAATTCTTTGGCTACCTGTTCCCTCTCTTTTTCTAATTTTTTAATTATCAGTTTCCTCGTCTTCTCAGCTTCTACTATGTTCTTTTTGCTTCAGAAGTTGTATGACCTGGTCTGCCTGCTTCTGAAACATCGTCTCAGCTGCTGGCGACGAGGCACATGACTCCCGCATGCTACTGCACATTCGTGGCAGGAATAGCTTCTATCAACTCCGTTTGTGTCATTGCCGATCCTGAATATCGCATATACCTGTCTTCGATATTGACCGCATTCTCGTCCACACCCATATCGCTCGTTTGCTCAGAATCCTAAAAATCAGTTTCTGACCTTTCACTGTCATTCGTGCCGACGGTTTCTCGGGGGAGAACACCATCTCGTCCAAGGATATATCCTCGTCCCTATCCTGTCTGCACTTCGTTGTACTAGATCTTCTATCCGGTTCTCCCCTATTCTTAACCTGCCCTTAACCCTTCTTAACATTCTCGCAACGCCTAACTCTGGCCTGACATATGAACACTACCCCAAAACAACATACGAACAACTACTTCTAATCCTATCCAAAATAATGAGCAACGCAGATAGCGACTCTGTATGTCAACAAAGCATGAATGTGGCGCAGAGACCAGAAAATAAACACATGAAGCCTGAACACAATTAGCGAAATGAAAAAAGAAAACACATGAGGTACTGTATTTGCGGAAGCAATTAATAATAAAGTGGACTTGACAAAGTTATTTAATGGAATTTAATAATTAACTTATTGCAGTACAATGGTGGAGTCACCACATGAAAAGTGCCAGGGTTGAGGGAGAATTTGACCACCTGATTTTATAAATATGTACCAGACACCCCCCCCCCCCCCCCCACAAACACACTATCCCAAGAGGCACTATTCTGAAGTATGCGCGGCGGATTTGGTAGTGCAGTTAATCGGTATGGGCACTAACTGTGTGTCGTGTGTTGGATCGTTGCCATAAATCAATTGTGAACCAGTTAATATAGCGCAAAAATGTGATTAAGAGTCAGATGTATAACTAGATGTCCTGACTACTGAAATGATATAGCCGGCTGGTGTGGCCGAGCGGTTCTAGGCGCTACAGTCCGGAACCGCGCGACCGCTACGGTCGCAGGTTCGAATCCTGCCCCGGGCATGGATGTGTGTGATGTCCTAAGGTTAGTTAGTTTTAAGTAGTTCTAAGTTCTAGGGGACTGATGACCTCAGACGTTCAGTTCCATAGTGCTCAGAGCCATCTTTTTAAATGATAGAGGGTATATAACTGGGTTTCGTCGCTACTGTTTCACAAATATATCTATTATATCAAAGAAAAAGGAAACATAGATATGAACTGATCTTCATATGCAAGTATGCAAAGGCAGAACTGTAGTAAATGGGCATCACAAATTGATATGACAATGTTAAACTCCAGGTCTAGTATTTCATTACGGTGTACTATGCTATCCACTCTGAGGAGGATGGCAACTTTAAATGATTGCTTTACTACAGTATCACATAAAAGTGAATGATCACGGCAGGAGTGTGGTACTGTGGTACATGAAAACGATGTCTGTTGTTGTCACTATGCGGATGTGTACGCCACTGAGGGTGACAGAACAATACTACGAAGTCTGCAGGCTTTCGTGGCAGTTGTCACTGAAGTTATAATCTTCTGGGTTATTAGGCCGCGTCATGTTTCTTCTAAAATGTTCGACGTTTCGACCTCTCTGCTGGGATCTTCCTCAGGATCTTTTGGTATCCACTACTGCAGTGTTATAGCAGTAGTGGACACCAAAAAATCCTGAGGAAGATCCCAGCAGAGGGGTCGAAACGTCGAACATTTTAGAAGAAACATGGCGCGGCCTAATAACCCAGAAGATTTTGACTTCAATACTACAAAGGCCCTAACATGCTGGAGCTGCCAACACATCATCAGAGACAAATGGCATCACGTTTGTAGCCCACTTTGAGCGCTGCATAGTTTTGGCGATCGGGCAGCTGTCCTCACTCTCGAGCCGCACAGTCCGACTGGAGTTAACGCACAAATCTCGTGTCAGAAAATAGTACGTTTTCCGTCCGTCGATCTGGATATCCGAAACCGTACTTGCCTGTGGAGGTGACGTTTTACATATCCGGTAGCCCGGAACGCAAAACTTGATGCCTCTTCCACGCATCTACTCTCTCAAAATTAGTGCGTGTCGATCCTGCCAACTTGCATGACTGTCAAACGTGATCAGGCTCTAACCTGTACGACAGTCACATAAACAAAACCAATGTGCAACAATTCTCACCAAGACACAGTGAAACATCCTCACGCAATGATCTGGCTTGCTGCCAAAAGTTAGCGGTGCTAAGTTACATCAACAGCGTGCTCACGAAGGCATAGGCGTGAGAATACGCAAAAGGAATAAGGAAAACAAGAGTGACTACTTGGGCGTGGGCGCCAGTGCCGCCTTCCCTATTGTGCTGAATACATAGTTCCAGGGAGAGCAACACAAACAATGGCCGGAGACTCAGAGAGAGGCGCCTGGCCATTTCAGAGAGGCGCCCAGGATGCATCTCCAGTGCCGGAAAGGTTGATCATGGTTGCACCAACCCAGAATCTGAAAGGAAAGCGGTCTCTTCTCTCCCACAGGACAATAGTGGCAGCCTGGTCTTAGCCTCGTCCTGGCGGTCGGTCAGCCAATGGCTTCGTACCGGCCCTTGAGCTTGCATCAGCCGAACCCACCATTGTTTACTGTGACAGGGCCATGTTTTTTTAAAAATTCACCTCAAGACCGGCCGACAAGAACAGCCCACTGTAGTGTTGCTGGACGGCACAGAGAGGCAGCAGAAGAAATCCCAGAAAATACAAAGGAATGAAGCAATGTTCCATCGCCTAAAGTGATCTGAGCAAAAAGTTCTCAAAGCTCTCGGTACCCAATAACCGCTATTACATACTGTTAGCCGCTCCACTCTCGGAAAAAATGCAGCGTGAATGCAAAAAGAATGAAAGACGAACAAGCCAAAAGGGCTTGACTTGTTTCAATGTAGCACACACATAGGAAAATAAATCTCCGGTTATGCAAGTACACTATCCATGACAAATTGTTGGAATCAGTAAACACTGCAAATATCTAGGAGTAACTATTCA
This sequence comes from Schistocerca piceifrons, assembly GCF_021461385.2. Taxonomy (NCBI): domain Eukaryota; kingdom Metazoa; phylum Arthropoda; class Insecta; order Orthoptera; family Acrididae; genus Schistocerca; species Schistocerca piceifrons. Next base: position 257,698,113 of record NC_060138.1, read on the forward strand.
CAGCTGCCTTAAGTGGAAATATCACATGGAATAAACATCAGGAAAACCAACTGCCAGATTCTGGTTCGTAGAAAGAATCTTAACGAAATATAAGTCCTCCATTATAGAAGTGGCTACCGAAGTGTTTATTCGACCAATTCTTGAGTGTTGTACATCAGTGTCGGTTCCTTACTATGTGGGACTGATAAAAGAGATAGGGAAGATCCAACGTAGAGCAGCACGTTTTGTCTCGGGATTGTTTAGTTTGCCCGATAGCTTAATAGATGCGTTCAACAAATTCGAGTGACTGACGTTACCAGAGACGTGGTGTGCGCCATATAGAGGTTTGCTGTTGACATTTCGAGAGGGTACTTTCCGGGAAGAGCTGGACAACATATTACTTACTCGCACATAAATCTCGTGAAATGGCCATGACCAGAAAATTCTAGAAATTCGAACTAATGCAGAGGCTTACCGACAATTGTTTTGCCACGCGCCATTCGCTCCTGGAATAGGGAAGGAGGATCAGATAGTGATATCAGAAATACCCTCCACACCGTCAGATGGCTTGTGGAGTGTTGGTGAAGATGTAAAAATAGGAAAGGAAAGCGAAAAATGAAGGCACATTACAAATTAATTATTTTAAGTATGCTGAATGAAAGAAAGAGATAGGACATGTGTGTAAAAATAGGAGACGTTCTCAAACTTAAGACGATTGTCTGAAGTTAGTGAAGAATACGTTTTACGGTAATAATTCGCAAATGTTAAATAGAGGTTACAACATTTCTAAAGAAATGTTTACAGAAGGACAAAAAAGAAAAAGTTTGTAAATGGTTTGTACTTATGTTTAAATTTCGTTCGAAGTCTTTATGTGCTGTCATTCACAAATAAAGAAATAGTTTACTCTGGGTAATTTGCATGCCATGATTAACATTACCTCAAATATACAAGTATACATAGTTCCTAGCTTCAATGATTATTACGTTAAACATTTAATGTAAGATTATATCTCTTAATGAGCATATTATGACACCATTTTAAATATTTAAATTTGTTCAACAGTTATATAAAATACAGAAAATCAAAATTGTTGCCCCTGAAAGTCTTTAGCTAGGCAATCTTCTAGAGGAATCAAGTGAGCATGTTAGCTATTTAGTAATAATGATGATACCAGTTTTTGTCAGCATTTTAGGTTACATTTTTCTGCGCATCTGTAAAGGAATCTTACATCTTGTGGAGTGTGGTTCTCCTCGTTATCCATGTTAGTCATATTCCACTGCATAGAAATTTTGCCTAACAATCATGGTATGTACAACTAACGAATTTCCATATCTAATTATTTAGACTATTTGCCAACAACACTAAAGCAAAAGTTCTATAGTTAAACTTTTGTTCAAAAATCACTAATGTATAGTTAAAGAGGAAAAGAGAACAATTTTTGCAACTTGGATTTAATATCCAGCAGGGTAGCAATTAGGGACACTTTTTTCTGTCAGGATTTCTTTCTCCTTTTAATGTCTGTATTTTTTGTGATTGCAACAAATATTACAGTTGTATATTAGTTAATTGAAAACGTAATCATATTCATATATTTCAAAGAAATAAAAATTAATTATCAATTAATTTATGTCATCACTCAAGCTGTTCCAGGTTGTGGCAGTCATATCACTATTTTCTTCTTTCTTTACATATTCTTGTATTGTTGTTTTAAGTTTGTCTATTCAAACACTTTTATGTTCCATGACCATGTCACTTTTCTTTCACTGATTTAGGATTAGAAATATTATAAACATATTTATAACGTCATGGCTAAGAGCCCTGGAACAAAACTCTCAGTCTGGATTCATACGGTACAAACGACATTGTTAGGAATGCTATAGTGGATTTGGCCCCTACTGTCGATATTTTAACATCGTGCAAGGCTTACCCAAGATGTCGCAAGCTATGCCTACTTATATATTTCAGCGATATCATGAGCCATACCCCTTTTTCACTTACATCATCGTGAAGGCACATGGAGGGAAATTTAATAATTAAAAATATTGGATGATGGGTAATTTAAAAATCTAAGACTGCAGATGATGATAACTTTAAAAGATGAAAGGTGGCGCTGGTGAGAAAAGAATTTTTCTGCCGATATAAATGCACGATGATGCTGGTGAACAAATCTGTACAGCTAAAGACAGCACAGTTCTCTCTGTCTCTTTTGCAAAGTCAACCAGTATCAAAGGAATTCAACTATAGTACAGTATTTCCGCTACTTCTTCATCTGAATTGGGAGCATGATCGAAGTATTCGATTATTTAGTAAATTCTTGACCTTGAACAAGCACTATTGTATCGAAAATATCTGATTTCCTTTTGCGCTATGTTGACAAGTATTAATCCCAAACTTTACGAGAAGAGCGAAACTTGCAATATTTATGATTTTGCTCATCAGTATCTAAATGCTCAAAATTTTTCTGCACCATGTGCAAAAGCATTTATCAAAAAATTAGAAGAACGGTATAACTTGCAGTATTTACACATCTATAAGTAGTTTGCACACATTACAATGAATCAGTTAATCACAGTATAGTCATCTTTAGCGTGTTTAAAAGTATCTAAACGCTCTGGCATTTTTCCGACAAGATTAAGAGGATCTTTCTACAAAACTGTTAGGAAGCAGCACTTGCATAAGCACAAAGATCGATTTCTGTACAATGGATGGTGTAAGGCACGAGGGATCCTCAAATTAATTTTTCCCACACCTAAATTGTTCTGTAATGCTTTTCAAGTGTCACAAGGCAGGCAGGCAGGCATTGTCAAATTTTAATTCACTGACAGCGTTTTCTTGTTACAGGAAGTCTTGCCTTGCTGACATCGACTGCATTTCGGCATCAGCTCAACGAAATATGGCACGCACGTAGCATTGCAAAACAAACATAGGTACTACTGTTGATCTAATTTAGTGGTTGGAATGCAGTTGTTATTTCTACGTCTAAATTCGTCAAAAATACTTCTCTAAAAGCGATGTCAAAGTCAGTCAAAAATTAAGACGTCATGCCAGGGTATCAGCTATACCTTGCACTTAAATACGTTTTGCAGACACACAGTGAAAACAACATGGCACTTCGATGGAAAACAAGCTGAATAGTAGTAATAGACATTAGTATAAGGATGAAAGAGGTTTTCTGTGCTTTGAATGTCAGCTAAACATTACAGTGAGCGTTTGCTAGGCTATTAACTTTATACGTATTGGACTACAAAAGCTTGCCCGTCTTCTGCTGACAATGTCCAATATTACAATAAAGTAGGGATACAAATTCGTGCAGGTAAGAAACGATGGTTCAAATGGCTCTGAGCACTATGGGACTTAACTTCTGAGGTCATCAGTCCCCTAGAACTTAGAACTACTTAAACCTAACTAACCTAAGGACATCACACACATCCATGCCCGAGGCAGGATTCGAACCTGCGACCGTAGCGGTCGCGCGGTTCCAGACTGTAGCGCTTAGAACCGCTCGGCCACTCCGGCCGGCAAGAAACGATGGCTGCCACTTTTTAACTACTCAGTTTTAAAGTCAATCAGTCAAACATATGTTGATGCCATGCTAGGTACAAAACGTTTATCATCCTGTGTTGATAATTCTAAATGATGCTGTCACAGAGTGGAAACTGTTGTCCTTTAACTGGATGTTTTCCAGAAATTTTATAAATGAGAGTTATTCTAGGAACATTGTACGATTTACTACACTTGCTCTGCGAGTATCAGATACAGGGACTGCCAGCTACTGAGACTGTCGGCTATAGGTGGCTGTTTTCCAGTATAACTGAGTAATAGGTAACTGTGCAACATAGTGGCAGGTAACGGCTAATAACGTAATGGTTTCACAGGTAATGGTAGATGGTACATTGTAAAACAGCAGAATAATTTAACAGTGTAATCGTACAATGCAGCAACAAGTAATGGGATATTGGTGTAGTGGATCTTGCGTCTTGGTGTAACAACAGGTAATGGAGTAACATTGTAACGCTGGATATATACTAGATATGTTGGGCACTGCAGCTTTGCTCTGCACACAAACACATGGTGCAGAACAGTCCAGAACTGCACTAAATGGAGCAAAGTGTTGGTAGTTGCACAGCAATGTTCCAGCATGTGCACATATGTGTCAGTAGAAATCGAAAACTAGAAACCCTATCCAAAAAGACCTGCACATGAAGGAATCATTTCCTCTGATGTGCTTGGAACTTGTTCACTGTTGCACAGAGTGGTGTGGTTTGGCGTCCATATCAGTCATGCTGTGCTGCACCAAACTTACTTTCTTAGTTTTGCTTAGTGCAGTGCAGTGCCTCTGGTGTGGACATGGTGATTGGGTAACAGATAACTTGTAACTGTGTAATGGGTAACAGATAACTGTGTAATGATATAATGCCTAATGGGTAATAGGGTAATATAATGGTGTAATTGATACCAGGTAATAGTGTAATGATGAAATGCTGTAAAGCGTAACAGTATAACTGTGTAATGACTTGCGAGGCAGTGGCGTAACCATGTATTTGATATTTTTTTTTAAAAAAAAACACCATCCGAGCAAACCTTGGAAGCCCAACGATATCGACAGTCTGCTGTGTCATCTTCAGCCCTTAGGAATGACAGGATGGAGGGGCACGGGCGCCAGCACTCTGCTCTTCTGGCCATTGCCAGTTTTCAAAAATGGTTCAAATGGCTCTGAACACTATGGGACTTAACATCTATGGTCATCAGTCCCCTAGAACTTAGAACTACTTAAACTTAACCAACCTAAGGACATCACACAACATCCAGTCATCACGAGGCAGTGCCAGTTTTCATGATCGGTGCTGCCACATTACAGTGGCATGGCAACTTTTCTTGCTTGGCGACGAAAAGGTGCTGCCTGTCAGTTACGATAGGCTACTGCAGTAAAGCAAAGCACGTACTGTAGCTGCCGTACACTCTATAGTTCCGAAGATATAATCAATGTGCAGGTTCGATCGTCGAGGGCGTAAATGCATTGGTAGCAATAGCTATCCAAAAATATTCACGATCTGTCAAGTTTCCACAGATACTGATCTTTGGTTCTAATGAAATTTAGTGTCGGAACAGTTTCTGATTTTTCACTTAAGAAAAACACAGTCTCACAAAGTTTCACTTTTAAAGAATAATTGGCTATTGGACTAGTTCCACCTAACACTTTCCCATAATCAGTATGACTTTCCACTTTAAAACTGAATTTAACGTATAGAAGTCCACCGCAGCTGCGCTTCAAGTAAAAAAAGGATCATTGTCTGTTTATTTATAACTGTTACTTGAAAATTAATTTCGTCCGTAGTTTGATAAACCTTCGTTTCTTCAATGTTATGAATTTAGATTTATCTTTTGTAGCCTGCTAACGAAAATCCCAGCATCCTAATCGCCATGAGGTATAGTCCATAAAATATCATGTCTGTGCATTCTATATTCCAAAGATAGAATCATCCCGTATGATTTGGTCTCCCGTTTCATTAAGCTAACTACAGCTTTAAAAAACCAACTTCACTTAATCCACAATATATTCCGCTCAGGCTCAATTCGTACAAATTATCTTCATACAAACTTTTCGATTGAACACTTCAAAATTAATAGCTTCACTTTTTATCCACTTTATTGGAGTGAAATCACACAGTTGTAAATAGCCACGTATCAAAGATTAACAACGTGGATAAGTAAGTTTGCACCCATTCGTGACTAAAGCTGAACATGAACTCTTTCAAACTTTACAGTGTCAATTGCATACGAAATCTTTTACAATTTGTAACATTCTTCTTTTTTGTCACCATTACGGCAAGGTTGGGCGTGTCGTTTCGGGATGTCTTCTTTGGATCTCGACCGTCGTCGTCACGTTTCTGATGCCCGGTAACTCTATGTGACGATGGGAAGACCTCTGCCACACCCCCGTTCGTATCACGAAACAGAAATAAACGCAAACATTTCTTCGAGTATTACAATTGTAACAACAAAATATAAAATTCATTTTACCATATCTAAAGATTATAACAAACCTACAGCTACTTACATTCCATGTATCACATGGTGGGAACAAATCGATGGTACAGCGCTAAACATTGTATCATCACAACGTCTTAGTCCTTAATTGGCCTCACAAGGGCCGAGTGCACCCCCTTGTCAACAGCGCTCAGTAGACCCACTCAGTGACCCATCCAAGTGCTATCCGAGCCCGACAGCGCTTAACTTTGGTGATCTGATGAGAACCAGTGTTACCACTGCAGCAAGGCTTTATATGCTGTGGATAATGACTAATGGCGTATTGGCAATGGCGTAAAAGGTAAGGGGTAGTCAAAATACAGTTAATGAATAATGGTGAATGGTAATAAACGAATCGTAAATGGTGAAACAGTGTAACAGTATTTGGTAATTTTAATAGCGCCAGGTGATAAGTGAGATGTCATTACACATTGCAGTGTTCCATTTTTACCTGTTACCTGTTACATAATTACACTGGTACACTGTTACACCATTCCATTACCTGTTGTGCTGTTACACTATTTACTGATATCCGTTACTTTATTACACTATTACACCATTACCCTATATCTATTACCCAGTGACAATGGAAAACAAGCCTCAGTAGCCTGACAGCCCAGTATCTGAAATCATCAGGGCAAGTACTTGTGATTAGAAGGAAGCTCCAACAACATCGCTGATGCATAAAATTTGTGGAAAAGATCCAGTTCAAAGACAGCAGTTTCCAATACGTAAAAGCATGTTTGAGCATTATTAGCAAAAGATGGCAAAGTTCTCTACTGTAAGATAATGTTCATACACTAGCATGTGGTCACTATAAGGTTCTACAGACTGACTTTGAAAATGGGTAGTTGAAAGCATAGCAACCATTGTCTCTTACATATATAGAACCGTAATACTAGTGTTCAGTATGCTGTTCCACTAAAACGCCAAGTAGTTTCCACTGTGTGACATCACAATGTAAAAAAGGCTTTTGATTGCTATCTTAAGTTAATACACCAACAGTAATGTATGGCTGGTTTTCATATCGGTTTTGGAGACAAGCTTTTTGACGAATTTGCCTGAGAATAAGAGTATTTAATTTGGTAATCCTCTTCAAGAAATTCACTTTAAGCTGTAAGTCAGATCAACAGTAATGTCTATGAGTGTTTTGCAGTGTAGCATACATGTCAGATTATAGTGAGCAGAGAGTGAAATGCACTGGATTGCAACAAAACCAACCTTGTCACAACAAGCAAAAAGTGTAGTCAGTGAGTTCAATCTTAGCAACGCTAGTCTGTGTGCCCTGTGACACTTGACATGCATCACACAATGATTTAAAAGTGGAAACTAATTAATTCGAGGCTCCGCTGTGCCTTACACCATCATGGTACAGAACTAGAAATTTACAGGTATGCAAGTGCTGCTTTTCTTGATTGTTTGGATAAATGTGTTTCCCCATGACGCAAAAAATTCAAAGCATTCGAATATTTTTGAACAGTACATTGTGATCGGATATCTCATTATAAGGGTATGTAAAGTACTTTTAAATGAGGAAATACTGAAAGTTCAATCTTTCAAATACGTAACTCTCCTCGTAAATATATTTGACATGGTGCAAAAAATAAAAAAATAAAAAACATTGCGTTTGGACACTCCTGTGGACGACCGAAAATACTTCACGAAACATATTTGGATAAATACTCGTAAACAAAATGCAAAACAGGAATTCAGAGTTTTTGGATACTTTTGAGTGTGGCCAAAAATATAGGTGGTACATAATCTCCTTATTTTTGTAAAAAATGATTTTCAACTTGATGCAACAATAAGAATTCAGAGTATTTGGATACTTCTGTGTCTCCTGAAGATGTTAGGCAGTAACAGCATGAGGTCTCAGATATGGTAAGTTGCCTCCTAGTTGCCGCTCATATCGCGCATCTGTACAATACATTCAAATAAGCCACTCATCTGCCAATAGTCACACTTGCCACTACAGAGTGCACTGAAATGGAACTATCTCATGCACAAGTCATATAGGTCGTACATCTACATCTACATGGATACTCTGCAAATCACATTTAACTGCCTGGCAGAAGTTTCATCGAACCACCTTCACAATTCTCTATTATTCAAATCTCGTCTAGCGCGCGGAAAGAATGAACACCTATATCTATTCGTACGAGCTGTGATTTCCCTTATTTTATTGTGGTGATCGTTTCGCCTTTGTAGGTCGGTGTCAACAAAATATTTTCACATTCGGAGGAGAAAGTTGGTGATTGGAATTTCGTGAGAAGATTCCGTCGCAACGAAAAACGCCTTTCTTTTAATGGTTTCCAGCCCAAATCCTGTGTCATTTCTGTGACTCTCTCCCATATTTTGCGATAATAGAAAACGTGCTGCCTTTCTTTGAACTTTTTCGATGTACTCCGTCAGTTCTATCTGGTAAGGATCCCACACCGCGGAGCAGTACTCTAAAAGAGGACGGATAAGCGTAGTGTCTGTTACATTTTCTAGGTGTCCTGCCAATAAAACGCAGCCTTTGGTTAGCCTTCCCCACAACATGTTCTATGTGTTCTTTCCAATTTAAGTTCTTCGTAATTGTAATACCTACATATTTAGTTGAATGTACGGCTGTTAGATTAGACTGATTTATCGAGTAACCGAAGTTTAACGAGTTCCTTTTAGCACTCATTTGGAGGAACTCACACTTTTCGTTATTTGGGGTCAACTTCCACTTTTCGCATCATTCAGATATTTTTTCGAAATCGTTCTGCAATTTGTTTTGATCTTCTGATGACGTGCATACGCCAAACGCATGACTGAAGCGATCGGACGCCAACACTCTGCCTGTTGTCACTCAGTTATCACCCAGTCCCTGCAGTTCTTCTGTCCTACAGTTACCTGCAAGTTACCTAAGCGCCGCACAGTTACAGTCTTGGCCTGCTTATGATGATTGTGAAGCACTAATAAAATCGGTAGTTAGCATGTTTACCAATTGAGAGACTGAATTTGAAGTTTGTAAACAGCAGTCCGTGATAAATTTCATTTAGATTATTTACTAATGATATCCTGTGTTAAGTTAGCTTAGGTGCAGCAGTGCCACGCCTTCTCTCGAGCCAAAGCTGAGCATATTTTTACGTATCTTATTTCAGTTAACTATTGTTGCAGTTTCTCACGTGTTGCTTAGAGAATGCCCTGTGAAGAGTTTGTAGCTGGTATGGAAGGCAGTCACTGCCATTCGCTACATATATCTATGGTAGGTATTTCACTAAATGCAACCATTATGTTGAGCTCCTACTTTTGATGAACACAATAGATAGATTTGTGCACCGTCAAAAGTATTGAAAATGACATCTTTTCTGTAATTTTTTGGATAAATAGTTCTGAACATGGCGCAAAGAAGTATTTAGAAGTTTTCAGATGCTTAACGACAGGTCAAATTGGCTGTTTTGTTTGTTTCTTTATGTGTGTGTGTGTCTGCCTGCGTGCTTCCAAGTACTTTAGAACATGGTACCCAGTTCAGTAAGAGAAGGAGCTCGATGCATAATTGGATATTTTCTAATATTGTGGGCTTTGGCAAAAAAAAAAAAAAAATACTGTTCAGTCATTGAGTGTAAAAATTTTCTACCACCGTCATCTTGATTATGATGGTTCAGAAGCTATTTCCTTTAAACAATATTAGGTTAAATGAACTTGCTATGCACTAGGGACATTGAAATCGTATTCATTACCTTACTTGCCATTTCTCATTTGAGTAGCTATTATGTAGCAGTGCGTAGTGCAACGTTCGCTTTGTTGTGCAGGTAACTGTTGGAATAGGTGAAATTTTGGGGTTGCTGATAGTAATAATAGAAATGAAGTCGTCACGAATTGCAGGCTTTCTATATCACGACACCATTAATTCATAATATGAACCATGCCACAAAATTTAGTACTGAAAGGAAAGAGGAAGATAAATATCCACTCTAAGAATAACTACGCGAAGACTGTAATACAGGTTTAAGTTTCACTAGTAACACGTAAAGATATTTTTGATATCTTGAACTATACTGCATAGTTCTCGATAAAATATCTGAATAATCAACACGTGTAGCTTCTACCATGAATCGATACAGAGTCTCTATATATCAATCATTCGTCAAAAAATGGGTAACGAGCAAACGATTGCCAGCAGAGGAGTCAGAAAACGTTGAGTACAGTAAATCGCTATCGGGTACGTGATAGTAGCCACTTTGAACAGAAATTTGATAACTTAGAACTTGATATATTGTACCTAACAGCATCCTTTCGCACTTTGTTAATTAACGGAAACCATCGTTTTGGATTTTTAAGGTACCATCTGCTACCTTGATGACGTCATTATGAAAACGTACGTGACGTCCTAATGATGACGTCATAGACATGCGCAAGACACTGACCAGGACATGTGATTTCACGAACGTGAACAAAGTGGGGGAAAAGCCGCCATTTCATTCCTACTGACAATTAACAAAATTTTAATGGTTGCCTGTAGTTTCTTGTAAGCCTTTCCACACAGGTATAGGAATGTATATTAATATTTTCGCCCAAATATTAATATTGCTTATGTTTCCATATTGATAAGCTTGTGCGTAATGACGGACTGTAATTTCCATTCATTAGACTGCAGGTAATTGCTAATGAGTCGGTGAATGTGTCTTATCTGTTTGAACGGTATGCGAGACCTCACTTTGTTGTCTCCAGTTTCAGAGTCAAAAGAAAGCAACCCAGAGATAAAATAGAGTTAAAATATTAATAATATTATGATCTTTGAACCGCGTAATCGTAGTTTTGTTTACTCATTGCTAATAGCTTCATTTCAATATTACGGATCTGATTCGTATCCACGTTGGAGGCGTGAAATAAAGATATTATATCAGCTTTGTTGTACAGAAGTATCTATAAAGACAATCTTGTTTACCGTACGGTCAACGTATACAGTCCTTCATATCTCTCCTCAGTCGTTACACTATTATCTAAATAGCGCAGCCGAAACACTCGTTTAATAGAAGTAAATTACTTCCAGTCCCACTTCATGTCAGTTACTTCTGTAACTCCTTTTCATTAACAGAAACGAAACTTTAGAATGACCTCCCGCGCTTTATCAGAAAATTAATTCACGTATCCAGCTTCAAAAGACAGCTACTGGCATATTTCCTAAATTAAAGACAATATCTGCTGTTGTTTCTCAACGCAACACACTAAATACCCTCATTTGCCATCATACATTTGTCATTTTACTAAGTCCTTAGATGAGACCGTCTATCCGAATTTCTTTCTCTTAGAACTCTTTTGTCACCATTTATTTCACTTTGTACACCCATTAACGTATCTGACTAGAATATTGTCCGTGTTATTATTAGCTTGCAACAATACGCATAGCTTGTTTTTTTTCTGAGATGGAAAGAGTTGTGACATTACTCATCTTATGTGTATAGCATCTAACTTAGTCAAACCGTATTGCTAGAAACTACATTAAGACTTTTTGCCGTTGGGTGAAAAAGAGGAATAAGTTATGAGATTATCCAACACGTAAACAGGAACCTATATGTGATCTTAAACGTTCTCAGCGAAACTGCGTCAACATACATACTCCGCAAGCCAGCGTACGGTGTAGAGCGGAGAGTACCGCGTGCCTCTGCTAGTCTTTTCCTTGCCTGTTCCAGTTACAAATAGAGTGACGAGAAAAAAGTGTCTGAAAGCCTCCGTACGAGGCATAATTTTTCGCATCTTCGTTCTTCTTACGCGAAATGTACGTTGGCAGCAGTAGACGTATTCTGCGTCAGCCTCAAATACCGTTCTTTAAAGTTCCGCAATAGAGTCTCGCGAAAAAAACGTCGTCTTCCCTACAGGGTCTGAGTTCACGAAGCATCTCCATAATACTTGATTGCTGATGCAACCTACCGGTGATAAATCGAGCAGCAGCGCCACTGAATTGCTTTGATGTCTTCCTTTAATCCGACCTCGTGGGGATAGCAAACACTCGAACAGAAGTCGAAAGTGGGTCGCACTGGCATTCTACACGCCGGTTCCTTTATGGGGGAGCTACACTTCACCAAAATCCTCCCAACAAAACAAAGTCGACGATTCATTTTTCCTACTACCAAAGTGACATGCTCATTCCATCTCATATCGCTTTATAGCGTCATGCCTACACATTTTATCGATGCACCTGTGTCAAGCAGCAGGAGCTTATGATGTTGTATTGGAGCGTTACAGGATTGTTTCTCCTACTCACCCCCTTAACTTGTATTTTTCTACATTTAGAGGAAGCTGCCATTCATCACACTAAGTAGAAACTCTAAGTCATCTGGTATCTTCCTACACTCAGTCAATGACGACAGTAATGGAACAACCTGCATACCACCCCACTTTCCATTGTTGCCAAGTGTATCAAAGATGGCGGCGATGACGTCATGCACTGTTGCCAAGTCTACACGCCGACATCTTGGATGACGTCATAGCCGCCATCTTGGATACATCTGGCAACAATGAAAAGTAGGGTGGTACTTAGGTTGTCCCATTACTACCGACACCTTCCTGTGCATCACACCATCATCAGGAAAAACCTGCAAATTTCTGTGCACTTTGAGCGTCAGATCACTTATGTATACAGAGGATAAGAGCGGCCCTATCAATCTTCCCTGATGCACTCCTGACGATACCCTTGTCTCTGATGAACACCATTGTCCAGAACAACGTACTGCATTCTATTACTTAAAAAGTTTTTAAGTGAACACACTGCCATTTGACTGTATTGTTTATTTAATAACGAATCAGGTTTCGGCCTTTTATGCCATTTATAAGTGATTGATTTTATCTCATTAACATATATTGCAGGACATGACATAAACTCAATCACTTCAAAATGGCACAAAAGGCCGAAACCTAGATCGTAATTAATAAACACCAATACAGTCAAATGGCAGTGTCTTCATTTACAAATTATTATGGGACTTTTGCTCAGCAACATTAAAAAGTGTTTAATTTAAAGGTCTTCTAGCCACTCACTTGTCTGGGAAGCTAAACCTTACACTTCGACGTTTGTCAACAGTCTGCAGTGGGGCACTGTATCAAACACTTCCTGGAATTATGGAAATCTGCAATCTGCCTGTTGCTCTCCGTCCATGGTTCGTAGGATATCGTATTAAAAGAAGACCAAACTGAGTTTCTCTCGAGCTATGCTTTCTAAATCCGTGCTGATTTGTGAGCAGAGGCTCTTCTGTTTGAAAGAAATTTATTACGTTCGAACTTAAAATGTGTTCTAGAATTCTGCAGCAAACCTATGTCAACGATATTGGTATGTAATTATACGGGTTCGCCCTTTTACCCTTCTTGTATACAGGAGTGACCTGTGCTTTCTTCCAGTCTTTTGGGACTTTCTGCTGGGTAAGAGATTCGCGATAAATGTAGACTAAATGCCGCAGAGCAGTCTCTGTAAAACCGATATAGGGTTCCATCTAGATCTGACGACTTACTTATTTTTGAACTCTTTCAGTTGCTTCTCTAAGCCAAATAGGTCAATTTGCATGTCCTCCATACGAGGAATCTGTAAAATGTCAAACGATGGTATGTTTGTACGATCCTGTTGTGAGAATAATTTCTTAGACGTGAAATCTGAAGCTCCAGCTTTGCTTTCGCTGTTTACTATTGCCCCCACCCCCACCCCAATACTGGTCGACGAGCGCCTGGATAGAAACGTTCAATCCGCTTATTAATTTTACGTATGACCCTAATTTTGTCCGGTTCTCCACAAGATCTTTCGCTACGGTGTAACGGTGGAAGTAATCGTATGGTTCTTGATCTTCTTAAGGACGCACGAATTTCTATTAACGTTTGCCTCTCAACATTTGTCCATTACTTTTCGAACCGAGAATGCAACAGTCTCTTTGCTCAACATTTTCCGAATTTGTTTATTAAAACACAGAGGGTGCTTTCTACCCTTAATCCATGTATTTGCCACATACGTTACCAAAGCCCAATTTACAATCAGTTTACAATTTGCTCACAGATCTTCTTCGTCCGTCAGATTGTTGCTAAATGATGTCCTTTCATTGTCTAACTTTATTAACTTCAGCAACAATCGTCGCTATGATGACAACATGATCATTAATCTTTGACACAGTACTGACACTGTCGATGAGGTCAGTGTGCAGCACTAAAGCACAGCGACCAGCGCAGCGTTGCGAAGCGGCATCAAAATGGCGCTGACCCTCGCGTCATTGGAGAGGGCGGGCAATGCCACACTGCAGAAAGACATAAGAGTTCAGCGACCCCTGTCATCGCTGATTTAACCAGCTACCCATCGCTGGTCACCAATGTCTTCGTTGAGAGTGATTTTATTTATCTGTGGACGTTATGCTAATGTCCCTCATTAAACTCCTATTTTTGTGTATTTTAACCCCCATTGTTTCCATTATTAAGTGTTAGCTTTTTCTTTTATTTCCTTATTAGCTGGCTTTAACATTCTCCTGTGTTATTTGTACAGTATCTTGGCTGAAGAGCTGCGAATTGTGCCACTGCCAGCCCACCCCTCCCCACATGCTGTAAAGGTATGAAGTTACAGTAAAAAATATATATCTGTTAGGCTCCAGTTAGGTGCACACTTCGAGAGCATCAGTACTGAGTAGTACGAGGACGATACTTAGCCTGAGTTCTGCGAATAGTAACAGCGAGTAAAGTATTTGTATGTGGGAGGCAAGGTAATCAAATTACATTATGTTTCTTCGCTTAACAGAAAAAAGGTTGTTTAGTGGAAAGTGCTTTGTACAGATGGTGTTGGATTCCTGCCACCGGACATCGCAGCTTCTCTTCTTCCTTCTTTGTGTCGGTGCTGACTCTCACAGTAGCCGACACAACATCGAGACCTGTATGTAGCTACAAGATGTAAAATAGTTCCACTGTCTCTGGGCTGTCGAACTAGCTGCTCATGGCAGTTTTCGGAAACGTTTTCAAAAGTATTTAACAAGTCCGTACCACCTGTAGTGAATCCGTAGACTTTCCAGTTCATACTCAAGACAGTTACTTCGCCTCCGACTAATACTACGTGCCCTAGAAATTTTATACTGATTGATTCTACAACTGCTAGAGCGGAATCAAATAGATATGTCGGAGGGAACAGACACCACGCATTAATGTAACTGATTCGTGTCGACAGGCAATGAATCAACAACCTTCAGTGCGGATGCACATCAACGATCGACCTCCAAGAGGAACCTAAAAATTAGCGAGCCTGGAAGATATGGACGGAAAATCATCATGCTTTCTTAATCGCTTAATTAAGATTATGCGATGCGTGTTTTTTAAGTAAGTACCGTTTTGAAACTGAAAAAGACGTGCTAAAGTATCTCAATAATTTTATTTTGACATGAAAGCCTGTACCTTAATCTACTTTTCTATATAATTTCCGCCTCGCGGGATTAGCCGAACGGTCTAGGGCGCTGCAGTCATGGACTGTGAGGCTGGTCCCGGCGGAGGTTCGAGTCCTCCCTCGGGCACTCGGGCATGGGCGTATGTGTTTGTCCTTAGGATAATTCAGGTTAAGTAGTGTGTAAGCTTAGGGACTGATGACCTTCGCAGTTAAGTCTCATAAGATTTCACACACATTTGAACATTTTTCCTTTATAATTTCCGTCAATATTGATGCACTTGTCATAACGTTGTACCAGTTTTTGAATACCCTCCTGATAGAAGTCTGCCACCTGACTTGTTAACCACTGCATCACCACTGTTTCGACTTAGTCATCGTCTTCAAGACGGTGACCGCCCAAGTGTTTCTTCAAGTGCAGGAACAGATGGTAGTCACTGGGCGCAAGATCGGGGCTGTGCGGAGGATGATCTAGAGTTTCCCATGGAAAAGATGTGATGAGATCTTTGGTCTGATTCTCCACATGCGGACGGGCATTGTCTTGCAGCAAAACGATGCCCTTGCTCAACTTCCATGGACTGTTGCTTTGATTCTGGTGTGACGTAGGCCACCCATGTTTCATCGCTCGTAACAATTTGGCTTAAGAAATCATCACCGTCGTTGTGGTACCGCTCAAGGAAAGTCAATGCACTGTCTAAACGTTGGTTTTGTGCACATCCGTCAACATTTCGATACCCAACTTGCGCAAAATTTTCGGTAATTCGAGTGCTCGGTCACAATGCCATACAAAACACTACGAGAAACATTAGGAAAGTCATCCCCCAAGGAGGAAATCATAAAGCGTCTGTGTTCTCTCACCTTATTGTTCACTTCCTGCTCCAAACTTTCATTAACGACCGAAGGACGCCCACTCCGTTGTTGATCATGCATATTTGTGCGGCCATCTTTAAATGCTCTCACACACTTTCTTACCATTCCATAACTCATAATGTTTTCTCCATAAACTGCACAGATCTCACGACGAATATCGATCGCTTTTAGGCCTTTAGCACTAAGAAATCTTATAACAGCCCGTACTTCTCAGTCGGCGGAACTCACGATTATCGGAGGCATCTTAAGCACACAGTACACAAAGTAAACAAGGAAGAATCAGACTGTAATGGCGTCGGTGCGAAGATTAAGGTACAGGCTTTCGTGTGAAAATAAAATTATTGAGATATCTTAGCACGTCTTTTTTTAATTTCAAAACGGTACTTACTTTAAAAACCGCCTCGTAGTAAAATAGTTCTTTAGATAGATGGCGTTCTTGTTTGCATATATTGTTACTCATGGTGGAACCGCGTCGTTGCAAGACCTCAGCTGAAATGACAACTCTCGGTGAGTTAAGTGACTCAATTAAACAACTGTGTCTTGCGTAAATATTAATGTGGAGACGGTAGCTGGAAGCTCCTTGACGGTCTCAGAATAGAACGCGCGATCCATCTGCCGGCAGCTGCGCGCTGGATATACGGCGAGGTCGGCAAATTTACTGCAACAGGTCTATATTAGGCAGTTACGGGCTCCAAGACGGATTACTCCGTGACTTATCATGCGGGCCACACGCCACGCCCGGCTCCCTCTCCGCCTCTCGCATTCATAAGTATGATATATTAAGCTCCTTACATAGCTGAGAGAGAATTTTAAATCCTCATTATGAATAATTGTGGGAGCGCGGACACGTTTGCTCACCGTGAACCTGGCGTTGCAGTCGGACGGTCGGCTATTTTCCGGCGAGGGTTTTGGGAAAAGTGCTATCCGGCGCTTTTACGTCGAAAATGGTCCTCTTCTGACGGCCAAAATCCCCTCACGAGATTTAACGTCACGACTCCGTACGGATGAGTGGGGAAGTTCCATGATTGTGCCTGTACGGCTGAAGAGTGAAATGTTATTTGAGACCGATTGAGACCGAGTGATGAAGGTATAACAGTCGGTGCAGAGCAGCTGAGCAATTCCACACCAAATGAACCGGCGTTCTTCAATTGCCCATCTCCAATCTGAATGAAAGTTTTCGCGGCAGCGCTTATCGAATAAAACTTATGTGCGCCAAATTTGAGCTTAAGATATACAGGGCGTCCCAGGATGAATGGTTAATATTCAGGGATATGCCAGGAAGGATCACTTGAAGCGAGAACTTAAGAGGGAAGTATGCCCTATTTCGAATGGCTTCGAAGATAGAACACATTCATTGTACGTTTCTATTTATTTCCTCTATTATTCAGTGTCCTCGATGGTGAATGTTCATCGGAGGTGAGGGTATCATCTGGAGTGCCCCATGGAAGTGTGGTAGGTCCGCTGTTTTCTATCTACATAAATGATCTTTTACATAGGGCGGATAGCAATGTGCGGCTGTTTGCTGATGATGCTGTGGTGTACGGGAAGGTGTCGTCGCTGAGTGACTTTAGGAGGATACAAGATGACTTGGACAGGATTTGTGATTGGTGTAAAGAGTGACAGCTAACTCTAAATATAGACAAATGTAAATTAATGCAGATGAATAGGAAAAAGAATCCCGTAATGTTTGACTACTCCATTAGTAGTGTAGCGCTTGACACAGTCACGTCGATTAAATATTTGGGCGCAACATTGCAGAGCGATATGAAGTGGGACAAGCATGTAATGGCAGTTGTGGGGAAGGCGGATAGTCGTCATCGGTTCATTGGTAGAATTTTGGGAAGATGTGGTTCACCTGTAAAGGAGGCCGCTTATAAAACACTAATACGACCTATTCTTGAGTACTGCTCGAGCGTTTGGGATCCCTGTCACGTCGGATTGAGGGAGGACATAGAAGCAATTCAGAGGCGGGCTGCTAGATTTCTTACTGGTAGGTTTGATCATCACGTGAGTGTTATGGAAATGCTTCAGGAACTCGGGTGGGAGTCTCTAGAGGAGAGGAGGCGTTCTTTTCGTGAATCGCTACTGAGGAAATTTAGAGAACGAGCATTTGAGGCTGACTGCAGTACAATTTTACTGCCGCCAAGTTACGTTTCGCGGAAAGACCACAAAGATAAGAGAGATTAGGGCTCTTACAGAGGCACATAGGCAGTCATTTTTCGCTCATTCTGTTTGGGAGTGGAACAGGGAGAGAAGACGCTAGTTGTGGTACGAGGTACCCTCAACCACGCACCGTATGGTGGATTGCGGAGTATGTACGTAGATGTAGATACATTGTCAGGTTTACACATGAACAAATGCATTTTACAAAGTATCAATTCACAAATTACGGATTTTAAAACATTCAGCTCTAAGAATAATTGTACGCGCTACATTTTAACAGCTGTTATACAGTGTCCAACAAATATTCGAACACGCCACCGTCAACAATGTACTTAATTTAAGGTGCGACATGAAGTCGCGCAGGAATCCTGCTGCCATGACGTAAATCTGGAAAGACTTATGCCACTGATGAATAAGTCGCCAGAATAAGTCGTCACTTGACGTTCAAAAATTCTTATTAATTGACCCGTTTCAGGCACAGTCCGTCATCAGAAAATCTAAAATAAAAGTCTTCACACAAAGTATGGAGTCACATGTGTCAACTGTCGGTATCGAACTCACCTCATTTGAGACGTTTATCTCAGATGTCCCCCCCCCCCCCCCCCCCATGAACGATGGACCTTGCCGTTGGTGGGGAGGCTTGCGTGACTCAGCGATACAGATAGCCGTACCGTAGGTGCAACCACAACGGAGGGGTATCGGTTGAGGGGCCAGACAAACGCATGGTCTCTGAAGAGGGGCAGCAGCCTTTTCAGTAGTTGCAGGGGCAACAGTCTGGATGACTGACTGATCTGGCCTTGTGACACTAACCAAAACGACCTTGCTGTGCTGGTACT
Source organism: Schistocerca piceifrons (assembly GCF_021461385.2). Lineage (NCBI taxonomy): Eukaryota > Metazoa > Arthropoda > Insecta > Orthoptera > Acrididae > Schistocerca > Schistocerca piceifrons. The sequence continues at coordinate 257,717,352 of NC_060138.1, forward strand.
GAGAACGGCTGAAAGCAAGGGGAAACTACGGCCGTAATTTTTCCCGAGGGCATGCAGCTTTACTGTATGGTTAAAAGATGATGGCGTCCTCTCGGGTAAAATATTCCGGAAGTAAAATAGTCCCCCATTCGGATCTCCGGGCGGGGACTACTCAAGAGGACGTCGTTCTCAGGAGAAAGAAAACTAGCGTTCTACGGATCGGAGCGTGGAATGTCAGATCCCTTAATCGGGCAGGTAGGTTAGAAAATTTAAAAAGGGAAATGGATAGGTTACAGTTACATATAGTGGGAATTAGTGAAGTTCGGTGGCAGGAGGAACAAGAATTTTGGTCAGGTGAATACAGGATTATAAACACAAAATCAAATAGGGGTAATGCAGGAGTAGGTTTAATAATGAATTAAAAAAATATGAGTACGGGTAAGCTACTACAAACAGCACAGTGAACGCATTATTGTGGCCAAGATAGACACGAAGCCCACACCTACTACAGTAGTACAAGTTTATATGCCAACTAGCTCTGCAGATGACGAAGAAATTGAAGAAATGTATGATGAAATCGAAGAAATTATTCAGATAGTGAAGGAAGACGAAAATTTAATAGTCATGGGTGACTGGAATTCGGTAGTAGGAAAGCGGAGAGAAGGAAACGTAGTAGGTGAATATGGATTGGGGTTAAGAAATGAAAGAGGAAGAAGCCTGGTAGAATTTTGCACAGAACACAACTTAATCATAGCTAACACTTGGCTCAAGAATCATGAAAGAAGGCTGTATACATGGAAGAAGCCTGGAGGTACTAGAAGGTTTCAGATAGATTATATAATGGTAACACAGAGATTTAGGAACCAGGTTTTAAATTGTAAGACATTTCCAGGGGCAGATGTGGATTCTGACCACAATCTATTGGTTATGAATTGTCGATTAAAACTGAAGAAACTGCAAAAAGGTGGCAATGAAAGGAGATGGGACCTGGATAAACTGACTAAACTAGAGGTTGTACAGAGTTTCAGGGAGAGCATAAGGGAACAATTGACAGGAATGGGGGAAAGAAATACAGTAGAAGAAGAATGGGTAACTTTGGGAGTTTAAATAGTGAGGGCAACAAAGGATCAAGTAGGTAAAAAGATGAGGGCTAGTAAAAATGCTTTGGTAACAGTAGAGATCTTGAGCTTAATTGATAAAAGAAGACAATACAAAAATGCAGTAAATGAAGTAGGCAGAATGGAATACAAACGTCTCAAAAATGATATCAACAGTAAGTGCAAAATGGCTAAGCAGGGATGGCTAGAGGACAAATGTAAGGATGTAGAGGCTTATCCCACTAGGGGTAAGATACATACAGCCTACAGGAAAATTAAAGAGACCTTTGGAGAAAAGAGAACCACTTGTATGAATATCAAGAGCTCAGATGGAAAACCAGTTCTAAGCAAAGAAGGGAAAGCACAAAGGAGGAAGGAGTATATAGAGAGTCTATACAAGGGCGATGTACTTGAGGACAATATTATGGAAATGGAAGAGAATGTAGATGAAGATGAAATGGGAGATACGATACTGCGTGAAGAGTTTGACAGAGCACTGAAAGATCTAAGTCGAAACAATGCCCCGGGAGTAGACAACATTCCATTAGAACTACTGACAGCCTTGGGAGAGCCAGTCCTGACAAAACTCTACCATCTGGTGAGCAAGATGTGTGAGACAGGCGAAATACCCTCAGACTTCAAGGAGAATATAATAATTCCAATCCCAAAGAAAGCAGGTGTTGACAGATGTGAAAATTACCGACCAATCAGTTTAATAAGCCACAGCTGCAAAATACTAACGCGAATTCTTTACAGACGAATGGAAAAACTGGTAGAAGCCGACCTCGGTGAAGATCAGTTTGGATTCCGCAGAAATATTGGAACACGTGAGGCAATACTGACCATACGACTTATCTTAGAAGCTAGATTAAGGAAAGGTAAACCCACGTTTCTAGCATTTGTAGACTTAGAGAAAGCTTTTGACAATGTGTTGTGGAATACTCTCTTTCGAATTCTGAATGTGGCAGGGGTAAAATACAGGGAGCGAAAGGCTATTTACAATTTGTACAGAAACCAGATGGCAGTTATAAGAGTCGAGGGGCATGAAAGGGAAGCAGTGGTTGGGAAGGGAGTGAGACAGGGTTGTAGCCTTTCTCCGATGTTATTCAATCTGTATATTGAGCAAGCAGTGAAGGAAACAAAAGAAAAATTCGGAGTAGGTATTAAAATCCATGGAGAAGAAATAAAAACTTTGAGGTTTGCCGATGACATTGTAATTCTGTCAGAGACAGCAAAGGACTTGGAAGAGCAGTTCAACGGAAAGGATAGTGTCTTGAAAGGAGGATATAAGATGAACATCAACAAAAGCAAAACGAGGATAGTGGAATGTAGTCGAATTAAGTCGGGTGAAGCTGAGGGAATTAGATTAGGAAATGAGACACTTAAAGTAGTAAAGGAGTTTTGCTATTTGGGGAGTAAAATAAATCATGATGGTCGAAGTAGAGAGGATATAAAATGTAGACTGGCAATGGCAAGGAAAGCATTTCTGAAGGAGAGAAATTTGTTAACATCAAGTATAGATTTAAGTGTCAGGAAGTCGTTTCTGAAAGTATTTGTATGGAGTGTAGCCATGTATGGAAGTGAAACATGGACGATAAATACTTTGGACAAGAAAAGAATAGAAGCTTTCGAAATGTGGTGCTACAGAATTATGCTGAAGATTAGATGGGTAAATCACATAACTAATGAGGAGGTATTGAATAGAATTGGGGAGAAGAGAAGTTTGTGGCTCAACTTAACTAGAAGAAGGGATCGGTTGGTAGGACATATTATGAGGCATCAAGGGATCACCAATTTACTATTGGAGTCTTCTCAAATTCAGTGTAATACTCAGTGTTGCTTGTCTGAGTGCCTCTGCACGTTCCCTAACAAGGGCAGCAGCGTCCACGTTGCGACCACCCAGTTCACCTCGCGTACTCACATTTAGTTTGTACACATGGCGATGTTGGTGACCATTAATTGTAGCACACAACCAAGAATTCGGTTACATTGTGTAAATACGTTCTCTCACATGCCTGGTAAAATGTGGACGGCTGCGTCATGCTGGAAGTACAATGCTATCCGCGTGACCAAAGCAACCTCCTCAACGAGTTCAACAAACAAATTTTCCGAATAATTATGTCTATTAAAAATGGCTCTGAGCACTATGGGACTTAACATCTGCGGTCATCAGTCCCCTAGAACTTAGAACTACTTAAACCTAACTAACCTAAGGACATCACACACATCCATGCCCGAGGCAGAATTCGAACCTGCGACCGGAGCGGTCACGCGATTCCAGACTGAAGCGCCTAGAACCGCACGGCCGCACCGGCCGGCTTCTTAAATGACTGAACTTATCAGCATGTTACCCATCATGCCGCACCATGCAATGATCGAAAACGCACTTGAAAATTTGTCTCCGTAGCAGCAGGTGGATCTTCCGCGACCGTCAATGATTATTGCGACTATTGTTGATTCCACTGTGTGTGCAGGTTACTTCATCAGTGAAAAGTATTAATGGAAGCAAATGAGAGCTGTCATTTAACCATTGACAATATTCAAGTCGTGTGGCATTGTGACTACTGTGAAGACTGTAGACATGCTGTACGTTTGTTTATTTGTAACGTTCTCCGTTACAAATTTTCTCTTGTAAAATCGTACTTTTTTTGTTTGTGTCTGTATGTAGTGTCATATTTGGGTATTATGATGATGATGATGATGATGACGATGGGAAGGGAGAGGATGGAACCCGGTACGTGCATATAGTGCACTTCTCTTGGGTAGCACCAAGCCTAATATCCCCATCCGATGGACAGGTCACCATCGATAGTAACACATGCCCTCACTTCATTAGTCGCTGCGGCGAGGTTTGGTATTTAAATACGGACATAGGCCAAAGTCTGATGATCAGGAACTGTATGCCATCACCTTTCCTCCCCTTGCCAACCTAATACAGGAAACGAAATTTTTTTCCACCGCCGTCATGATTCGAACCGGCTTATCCTCGAGTCGAGCGCCACCGCACATCGATGCGTTAGCGAACTCGGCCACGAAGGTGGGCTCACATGCTGAAAGTGAAAGTGGTACATGTTTTCCGCATGAAATGTCTGCCATACCCGCTTTCGTTGGAGAGTGATACGTCCAGAAAGTCACCGTGTAGTGGTAGTTAAAAATACCGCTGCACTATTTCAAGCATTTACTGCTGGTTCAAATGGCTCTGAGCACTATGGGACTTAACATCTATGGTCATCAGTCCCCTAGAACTTAGAACTACTTAAACCTAACTAACCTAAGGACAGCACGGTCCGGCGCAGTTTGTTGACTACAGGTTCAGAAAGAAAAATGCGTACATGGATGAATACTCGTTTCACTTAGTGTTCTGAAAACTCTGGTAAACACTATATGGTCGGGAATTCGACGTGTCGGAAAGCGGATCCTTCGACAGCACCAAAAGCACTATCATCACAGAATCCGTAAACATACGCCATGTCTACGAATTCTTCACTGCGGTACGTGCGTGATATTTTAGCCTGCACATGTACAAACATAGTTAACCGATAATGAAGTTTGGAAGGTAGGAGACTAGGTACTGGCGGAAGGATGCTGTAAGGACGTGTCATGAGTCGTGCTTGGACAGCTCAGAATGTAGAGCATTTGCCCGGCAAAGGAAAAGGTCGCGAGTTGGTCTGGCACACAGCTTTAATCTGCCAGGAAGTTTCACTTTTAACCGATGCTTTTCTCTGATACAGTATCAGTCACTCGCACAACTTAACTTACGACTCACCATGGACAAATGCACGCTCAACGGCATATTTTAATAGCACAAGGACATCCCGAGCAATGTGATTGAAAACAACGAAAAACACTGAGCTACAATGAAAAGTCGAACAGGTTGGGTGTGTAAGACACGTACGTTCGCGACACTAGCCCATAAACAAACGTATATTAAATGTGTTCTATCTCTGAAACAATTTGGTATAGGGCAAATGTCAATATGAGGTTTCACACTTCAAATGAACGTTCCGGTCATATCCCTGGATGTTGATCATTCTTCCGTCACACAATGTATAGAGTGCCAATAGTCACTAAGGGGCTATAACGGTGAACAATATTTTTATGTGTCATTAGTTTCCACTAATATTCCACAGATTTAAAGATCATGTATGATCAAACCCCCTTACTTCCTTTGTAAGAATGTGAAACAAATGAAAGAGGAAAATAATAAATAAAATGTTATTCATAGTTATAGTTCCTCTGTGACTTTTGACCCACCTTGTATATGTAATGTCCTTACGACGCTTCCAGAAGGCTGCAAAAACTCTGTGTTTATATATTTTCCAGAGAATATTCAAAACAAAAAAATCTTTTCCATAATAATACCATTTGCTATTTCTAGAAAAAAAAACTAAAAATTAACAGTACGACGTATATACAAATTTGAAATAAGATTGAGGTTATGTTTAAAAGTCAATGACTTCTAGAACACCTATGAATAGCATCGGTGGTTCGGTAGAATGACAACAAGCAACTCATATGGGGAACTGCTACAAAAAAGTATACTTTGTTCAAAAATTATTACCGCACGAATTCGCCAGAATGTTTTCTTTTTCCTAAATTTGATCTCATGTAGCACAAAAACTATGAATAAGTGACACTTAAAATTACAATCAGTGCGACGACCACAAAACCTTGCCCATCTGATCCAAAACCTCGTTGCGTTTCTACAAATTCCATTTCTAAGCAATATTAAACTAGTGGATACATATATACGTCCGACAGAACAGACACCATTTTGGTCCATCAGCCATTACGAAGTAAGACACAAAGGAATTCCAGACATTGGCTGCGAGCGGGCAATGGTTAAATCAATGGGGAAAGTGGAAAATTTGTGCCGGGTTGGAATTCGAAGCGGGGTCTCCTGCTTACTAGGTAAATGGCCTGAACACTGTGCCATCCGGGCAAAGTGTTCATCGTAACTGCACGAGCTCCCCCTGCAAGCCTCCCGGTCCAACTTTCCCGTTGATTAAATCAATGTCCACTCGTAGCCAATGTCCGTGATTCCTTCGTGTCTTAAATAGTGAAAACAGTCGCAGAGCTCCCATATATTGCACTATTCTACTGATAATCTCCAAAACCCTTGATTTTTTGTATGTGGAGTTCTACCTTTTCACTGCTTATTTTTATTCTATAAAGACCATATGTGAAATATTTCATTCAAACTGTGGTTGGTCAGGCGGTGATGATTCATAACATTAGTCGAATTAGTGTGGAATGAACCACGAATGAACTGCCGACTTTCTCAAATTCAGTTAGCTGCAATTCTAGTGAACATGCGTCACATTGCTGATTTTGAATGCACAAATCAGTAAGTCATCATCCAGGAACACATAAGCGGCCGTATACTGTGCATAGGTGCAAAACCATACGAAAATATCTCTCGTCTGTATTCGATATTCCTGTCATCCGTATTCCATGAAAGGTGTCGACTGAAAATAGAGCCGACCCTTTTCGTAGGACTAGAGATATTACAGTTCGCTTTACTTAAAAAAAGATATAATGAGAGAGATGACTAATACTTCTCGCATGAAGGCATGTTTCTCCCGCCGCTTTCTTGCTATCAACTGTAGCAGTAGTTATTGCAATCGGCTAGTACACTCCTGGAAATGGAAAAAAGAACACATTGACACCGGTGTGTCAGACCCACCATACTTGCTCCGGACACTGCGAGAGGGCTGTACAAGCAATGATCACACGCACGGCACAGCGGACACACCAGGAACCGCGGTGTTGGCCGTCGAATGGCGCCAGCTGCGCAACATTTGTGCACCGCCGCCGTCAGTGTCAGCCAGTTTGCCGTGGCATACGGAGCTCCATCGCAGTCTTTAACACTGGTAGCATGCCGCGACAGCGTGGACGTGAACCGTATGTGCAGCTGACGGACTTTGAGCGAGGGCGTATAGTGGGCATGCGGGAGGCCGGGTGGACGTACCGCCGAATTGCTCAACACGTGGGGCGTGAGGTCTCCACAGTACATCGATGTTGTCGCCAGTGGTCGGCGGAAGGTGCACGTGCCCGTCGACCTGGGACCGGACCGCAGCGATGCACGGATGCACGCCAAGACCGTAGGATCGTACGCAGTGCCGTAGGGGACCGCACCGCGACTTCCCAGCAAATTAGGGACACTGTTGCTCCTGGGGTATCGGCGAGGACCATTCGCAACCGTCTCCATGAAGCTGGGCTACGGTCCCGCACACCGTTAGGTCGTCTTCCGCTCACGCCCCAACATCGTGCAGCCTGCCTCCAGTGGTGTCGCGACAGGCGTGAATGGAGGGACGAATGGAGACGTGTCGTCTTCAGCGATGAGAGTCGCTTCTGCCTTGGTGCCAATGATGGTCGTATGCGTGTTTGGCGCCGTGCAGGTGAGCGCCACAATCAGGACTGCATACGACCGAGGCACACAGGGCCAACACCCGGCATCATGGTGTGGGGAGCGATCTCCTACACTGGCCGTACACCACTGGTGATCGTCGAGGGGACACTGAATAGTGCACGGTACATCCAAACCTTCATCGAACCCATCGTTCTACCATTCCTAGACCGGCAAGGGAACTTGCTGTTCCAACAGGACAATACACGTCCGCATGTATCCCGTGCCACCCAACGTGCTCTAGAAGGTGTAAGTCAATCACCCTGGCCAGCAAGATCTCCGGATCTGTCCCCCATTGAGCATGTTTGGGACTGGATGAAGCGTCGTCTCACGCGGTCTGCACGTCCAGCACGAACGCTGGTCCAACTGAGGCGCCAGGTGGAAATGGCATGGCAAGCCGTTCCACAGGACTACATCCAGCATCTCTACGATCGTCTCCATGGGAGAATAGCAGCCTGCATTGCTGCGAAAGGTGGATATACACTGTACTAGTGCCGACATTGTGCATGCTCTGTTACCTGTGTCTATGTGCCTGTGGTTCTGTCAGTGTGATAATGTGATGTATCTGACCCCAGGAATGTGTCAATAAAGTTTCCCCTTCCTGGGACAATGAATTCACGGTGTTCTTATTTCAATTTCCAGGAGTGTAAGTTTAATAATCCCTGCGGTTTCCAAATGTAAACTTGGTATCTTTGGCAAATAGTACCAGACAGTGTTTCATATAAATCATGGTGTTAAACAGATTCCCATAGCGTTTCTTGTTAGCTTAAGTTAATCAGATACTGATTTAATGCTATTGCCATCAATTTGCATGTGTAATTTGTCAGTCTTCATCAAAGTTTCTTTGTCAATCAACAAACAAGGTTCTAGACTAACTTCTGAATGTCACATGCTTTCTGAATAGGGCCATCCCTTTTTCTCACTGTTGTTTTAATAGTGTTGCAATCCAGGTGCGGAGGAAGGCAATGGCAACCCACCACCGCTTGGACCTTGCCTAGTCGACGGTGTGAGTCTCCCGCATCGTTCCCTAAGCTCCGCGGTGTATGGGACCTCATCATCATCAATCCAGGGGCGAATCCAGAATTTTGGTCTGAGGAGGAGGGGCCTGATGTTATAAAAATACTATACTATAGAAAAGCATCATGATCTTTTTCAGTGAAAAACGATTTTTTTAATCCCATTTCTGTCTGTAGTTTTATAATGATGACTGCTGAAAAGTCAAATATTTTTCATACTGCCATGTATCATTCTATTTAAATTGCCACTTATAAGGCTGTATTCAGTTTAAAAATATGAAAAAGTACAGATTACCTAGAGCTTTATGAAGTTTATTATGGCATTCACATATCTCTATACTTCTACACTTTAAACTGTTTATGACGTACGGAATAAAAATTTCTCTTAAGAAGATAAATTGGATATTTTCCCTATACCTAACACTACACTTAATTTCAAGACTTACTTTACTTTTACGTTCCTGGAGCTGTGAATTTCTCAGCCCAATACTGGGCTAACTCAGTCTTCGTTCGGCTTGCTTAACCAGAGGTCGTCTAGTGAACAAGGTATAGCACAGTTTCGGCGTGTTAGAAGATGTTCCATGTTCTGTACTTCTCCACAGTCGCATTTATTGTCATCACATTCTAATAGGCTCCATTTATAAGACTGATTTTTCCCGGGAGTGCGCCAGTTCGTACAAGATTTAGCATTTTCCAAGACTTGTTGTTTAATTGAACACCACTTGGAAGATGTTCTGAAACAGGGTAGCAGACAGGGGGATTGATGCAAGGTGTAATTGTCTTTAGTCTTTTTAATCCGTAAAGGCTACCGCAATGTGAATGGCACTCATCAAATGCATTTTTGAACTAATCGTTACGTTAATAAGCTACCCTACGTGACTTGGGACTACTAAAATCTGGAGCTTGGTAGAGTTTTTCCAGTGGAGTGGTCTTCATGCATCCCGCGACTAGCCTACAGGTTTCATGAAGGGTTTTATTGATATTCTGTGTAACCGCCAGTCTAGACCAGACAGGGCACGCGTACTCATCTGCAGAGAAGCAAAGTGCTAAGGCGGTAGTTCTAGTAGCTTTGGCGCCCCGCTGATTGCTTTGTTTCGTTTTTATTTCTTTTCGCAGTTATGTGTGTACCTGTCAAGCGTAATTCCGAGGTATGTTGGCTGGCCTGTGTGCTCAAGGCTAGACACATTACAGTTAACGTGCAGTTTTCTATTTGCTTGGCGTGGGTGCAGGTGAAAAGCGCAAACTTTCGTTTTAGTGCTATTTAGTTTGAGAGAGTTGTCATCGTAACATGTTGGCACAGCTTCTAGGTTATTCTCCAACATTACCTCTACTTCCTTAAAGGTTCTTGGTTGCGCTGTGGTACCCAGATGTTTAGCACAGAGAACGTCTCGTATCTTTAGGTACTGGCTGATCGTTAATATATATATTGAACAGGATGGGAGCTAGAACACTTCCCTAAGCAAGGCCGCTTTTCTGCTTCCTCCAGCAATTTTTTTTTCCTTTTGGGGTGCAGCAAAGATTCCTTAATTTTTACTAGTGATGGTCCCTAGCAATGCCATAAATTTTGAGTAATACTTCTCTGTGGTTCACTGTATCATAGGCGGCACTTAGATCAAGAGCCCGCTATCAATTTATTTTCATATTCCTTCTCTGTATGCTCTGTCAGTGCCGAGATCTGGCCAGTACAAGATTTACTTGGCCTGAAGCCAGCTTGCTGCAGGATCAACTTTGAATCAATGATGTTACTAATTCGAATAAGGATCAGCTTTTCATAACGATTGAAGAAGCGGAATAGAAGGGATATGGGCCGATGGTTGCTTAATGAGTCAGACTCTTTTCCTGGTTTTTATTAGTGCTCTTACTCTGGATTACCTCCATATTTTAGGGATTTTAAAGTTTCTCGGAAGTGGTTAAAAAGGCTTAACACCTAATTTTCGGCGTTCGGTCCGAGATTCTTTACACGTTCCACCCACACACATCTTCAACACTACCCGCATTTCCATTTTTCCTGTACTTTATACCCTCATTGAGGTCTCTCACTGTGAAAGCAGAAGAGAAGTTATGGATTTCTGTGTGGATACAGGTTCTCACTTTTTTTGTTGGTCTTGCCATTCAGTAGAAGTTCATGCCCAGTTTGCATAAGTGTTAAAACTCCAGCCATTTCTTTGCTTTCTTTTGGGCCCCTGCTGAACTTTCTGATCAGATTCCATGTAGTTTTACTGCTTGTGTGACGTGTCTATTTCCTTCAAGATTTCGATCCATTTCTTTTGCCTTGTTTCGCTTAGTGCTGTCATAGGAGTTCTGCCATCAGCTTTTGTCTCTTCACTGAAAAAGTCTTTTGAGCACAATTCTTCATATTTCGCTAATACGTTTTTGGTACCCTCAGAGACTCCTGATATGAAGTTCTGTCTACAGTCTCTTGGAATGTGCTTCTTAACACTTTATGGAGAATTTGTACAAAAAGTGTGTAGTTTCTGGGTATGGGATTTATGTTGCTAATTTTTTCATCTCATCAAATAGAAGGTGCCATCACTGACAATTGCTTAGTTTTTTAAAAAATCACTGCTGTCCATTAAATAGAAATAAATTTCTGAGGAAATTGACATAAAATGTAATTATTATTACTTTTTAGAAAGATGATAAACATTTAAAAATAGTGGTGTCTGAAATGTAGAAAACAATAGAACAGGCTCTTTGCAGTCCATCATTTCAAAAAGTATTGAAAAACTAATAACAAATAAATTAATAAAGTGCATCTGACTGTCCAATGTGAATACGTTTCCTAGGTTATAACTTACATAACAGAAAATATTTATCTGTAAACTACAAACAGCAGAATACATGATAATAAACTAGATTTAGTGACGACTTATACCTAAATAGGAAAGAATAGTCAAAGACACAGAAAAGTTTGTTATGTACTGGCCTAAAACTGAAACAGCTGGCATAGAAATTTAAATGTATGAATGAACTTGATAGCTTCAACCAAAAGCTAAAATCATATATATTTAGAAAGAGCTATTTTACTGTGAATGAATATTTGTAATGATGACAGATAGCCACTTAAGATTCATGAATACTGTATACATTAAGAAACACTAAATGGCACAATTATAAATATGGTGAGACAAATTACAAGAACCGTAAAACTTTAAGATTCCATTTGTGTTTATTTTATAAGAACCATGTACCAGCAATTGACGACATCGATGCAACTTATACTGTTTTACGTATGAGTAAATATATCAATCAATCAATCAAATATCTGCAGAGTACATTACAGATTGTTTCATTTACGGACTTCAGTGTTACTTAACACTTGTGCTTAAGGAAACTTTGATTCATTTAAAATATTAGCAAGAACAACATTGTAACTTCCTGTACTGCTGCTCCTTTCTTTAAAATACTCAAGTCCTAATCATTTTAATAGATCATGAATTCTATCGTGTAAGTACTCTACTTGGACTTGCGTTTGACTCATTTTTTTTAAAAAATAAATACGCTGCAAAAACTTACGTAAAAGAAGGTAGCACAAAACATGCTGAATAAGAGCACTGCACAAAAAATATGAACTAACGGAATTTAAACAAATACGGAGGAGCACGAAGTCAGCACACGTAAACGTAGTACCAGAACTATCGATCATCAATATTGTATTGAAATACTCCTCAAAATTCGATCACTACCGATGTACACACAGACTGAATGTTGAGTGTTAGTCTCAGAATGATAGCACCATCCAGTGACGAGTTTTAAAAGGTAAATGGGAGTACACAGCATGCTAACAAATCGGCACTCTGGCAATACTAGCATCGATGTTGTTGTTGTTGTGGTCTTCAGTCCTGAGACTGCTTTGATGCAGCTCTCCATGCATCGATAGCAGGCAATTATCACTAGTGCTTAAGAAAACTGGAAAACATCTAAATGTTATTTTAGAGTCTGGAAAGTAGATGTTAAAATCTGTACTGTACAACAGCAGCATAGCAGAATGCAGTGACAGGTTCGGGGGTTCATTTATATTTTATGTTCCCTCATTGTGATCTTCAGCTCGGAGTACTCTGCGAACCCCCGACTTGTTAAATATTTTCTTAATTGTAGAACAACCTAATTTCTTACTAAGAACCAGGACTTGGCAACTCTTACCTTTTAAGGCGTTTATTCCGCCTTTAAATACGAGCATATTAGATGATAAGCATCTTGTTGCAGGAGACCTTCTGGGTAAGAAATAAAGAGTTTTCTCGATACATAGATATATACATTACTGATATAATCTTCTGGTTATTGGTATTCTTTGACAGTGTGGCTGGCGCAGAAGATTCATTGTTGCCTTTGACTACTTTGCGAGTCAAGCCTCCAAGTATGTCTTCAACTCTCTTGGAACGATATGGAGACCAGGTGGAATACCTCATGCAAATAACAAAATACACAAAAAAGATTGGTCCCCTAATAAATACTCTTACGTAATTAAAACTTTATATTCTGAATGATTATTCTGGATAGCAAAAATGTAATTATACTAATAAATTTTGTTATTTATATTCAAGACTAGTACGAGACTTCACTTCCACTCAGCGTAGTTATTTATTTCCAAACTTTGGCTACAAAATATCTGTAAAAACTCGTACCCTCATACAGAACAGCAAACTACGCTGGAATTACAACAAAATACCGTGGAATTATAGAAAATACTGTAACAATGGAGCAAAATACAGTGACATTCATCACTGAACTGAACGAGATATAAAAACTGCAAAATTAATATAAAAAATATGGTACAGCAGGTTGCAAATAGTTGATCCGTGAACATCGAGCTAATGACAGAACTGTGTTACACGTATGTAATACATCCAGCTATTATACTGTAACTAAACTATTTCAACGGGTTATTACGTTAAGATTCGGGTCGCCACCGACTCTAACCATACAACTAATCAAAGGTTTGACCGAGTCGGAAAATAAATTAATTTGATCACAGACCTAAACTCATAAAAATGCATACGTCGTGATATCGCTCATAGGGGATGCGATGTAATTAATAGTATTGCCCGTGCACTGTTCACGAGAATCAAACATTTAAAATAAAATAGAAAATGCATGAACACTGTGCATAAGATCAGGTACCAGCAACACAACTGAAAATAAGACTTGATCTAAAGCATTTGTTTTAAAATAAAAGGGAAAACTAATCACTGGACCTGTGCGTAAGGAAACGCGTTGGATGTGCTTATGGGAAAGCTATGAGGTGAGTGGCTTAGGTGCAAAAACGTAACCTTGGAGTACAAGAGAAAATTGTGGATAAAATCATTTATTCCTAAGATATGGATGTGAGGCATGTACAAAATTCCTGATAACATTAATTACGAAAACATTAAATAAAAGCATCGAAACATTCAATGTTATAATCTATACCTAAAAGCACTGGTGTGAATCATTCATGCAACTGCTGTTGCCTGATAACTGATCGTAATAACTCGTGAAACGGTACACGTTTCGCAGTACACCCGCGTGCCCACGTGGTTTGTGGAGACGCAATTTCTAGGTATCATGGCCAAGCTGCAACAATATCACATCACGCAATCATGAACAGTTAACATTCTTTAAAAGCAAACATGAGATCGGACAGTCAGTGATGACGGTAGCCCAACGAACTCTAAAGTTCAACCACATGGTTGGCTCCCCACGGACGAAAGATACATAAAGCAAGGAAAATTTACGAGAAGGAAAAGCTATTAGTATTTAGAAAAATGAAAGCTTATACAGGCACAGTTGAAGGCAAACAGACATACATACAGAAGCGAGTGCCCACTTCTTATCGACACCTTTGTGTGGCGCTCTTGCAGCGGATCCAAGTCTGCTATAGAAATTTACCTGAAGAAAAATCCATAAAAGTTTTGCATTTCTTACTGCGACAAGGCAGGAGTTGAAAAGCGAGACCAAAAGCTAACAGCTCTCCTCTTGCCAAGTAACAACGCGCCACGCGCTCAGTCTAACTCACCCTTCTTCGACTGGAGCACAGCTGTGGACGCTTCCCGTACCGGCGGCAGACGTCTCCCTTTTTCTTCTCCAGCCTCTTCCATGCTCCGCGTGGCCCGGAAAACCCAAAGATGCCATTTCCGCCACCAACCGAACGCAAGTGGATTTCTGACAAGTAGCGCAAACCTCTTTGCCTACTTGACCACTACGAGTGTTGGCTTTTCCGTACAAGTGCTGCTGAATCTGTATGACTATCGCAGACTTTCTGCAGCAGACTACGCCACCGTCTAGCAACTTGACACACAACCACATTCATTCAATTACACCACTGTGAGAGTTATGAAAAAAGAGAAACAAGGAAAAGAAAGAGAAATGCTAGTGAAAGTGGGCTACCGGGCTAATGAAAGGTGGCTACAGGACCCTTTCATCACCCCAAACGTCCCGGAAAAGACTGTGCCGCGAATTTTCTCGCCATGCTAGGAGATTCGCCAACAGTCTTCGAAACAAACATACCCTAAAGAGGAACAATTGCAACAGACAAACAGCATCACAAAAGAATTGATTAATCTCTTATATCCAAATGAGTTTTATCTGACCTTTGTCAATAATTGTGACCTCATGCGGTCAGCAAGGCAAACAGAACAAATTAAATTAAGCGTGGTATTGTACGCTAACATCATGTCATCTGACCTACTACGACAACAAACATGAGATATTATTTGCTTTAACCAATTATCAAAAGTTAACATAGAGACATAGATGAAAAGGTAAACAGATACAATGATGCAAAATCATTTCCACTAACTAAAAGAGTGTTAGCTGCTACTGAAATATATAAAAACATCTAAGTGAAAGTGCAAAATGCGATGTGCACAACGAATACAGTGATACAAAATCATTAATGTACCCAATGGAATGGCAGCTGGTAAATAACCAACTATGGAAAATAAGACACGAGTACAAATACACATACAGAAACAAGCTCGTTGACACGCTGTCATTTTGCAGTTTTGTCACATACTAGTTTCACTGGGTATTCTGTTTAGGTGTTGGGGTGGGCGTCTCTTCTAAAGTCGACTTGGAGGATAAGCTACTAGGGGACCACAACACTGAACTGGGGACTTCGCGGCGGCGTTTATTGTAAAGTCCGTTGTAACGCAGGTTGTTCATCCTAGACAGCACCCCCCGACGTTGCCTCGTACCCGTTTCCACCCTCTGCGTCCATACTCTGGGATTGTTCGACGTTGCAGATTTGCAGGACATCGCCGCTTGTCGGCCCTGCCTCATCATCGAGAAGGCGGCTTGGCGGTCGTCGTCCGTGTGTGCACGGAGCAATGTGTTTTACGACACATGCCCCCGTCTCCAGTCATGTCAATGGAGAGACAAGCGCTCTGCTGCTTCGCATCGAGGTCGACGTAAACTCGTGCGGGTGTCGGGCATGAGACCCGCTTATCACCTCTTTGCACCGTCTCAGCTGATGCGTCAGTGGTGGGACCCGCGTCCCTCCGGGCAGTGGGCGTACCTCACCGGCGCTCAGTGATCGGTGGCCTCGCCCGACGTACGTCATACTTTCGCTTGTCAGATGGCTAGCGCTTGGAGGGGAACGCCGGCCATTGGCTGGCGCTGCCGTGGTGACACGCCTGCGGTAGACCCCGGTGTGAGCCTGGGGTTGGGGGAAGACCAGCATCCCCTCCCCTCTGATGGGGAAACAGCTGTCACCGCTAGCCACACCACTGCCTCGCCACTGATAGCAGGTTTCTGCAAGGTCTGCCGGTGGACCAAGCCCCGTGCTTTCTGACGCGGAGGCTCCCTAGGCGGCCTCGCGCCCACTTAAGAACTGCGCTCGTTACAAAATATCATGTACAGATCACCACAAAATCAGCGGAGTTTCTTACTCCTGATCAGTACATGGAATATTGCCCAAAATTAACTTGACAAGAAGGGCCTTCTTAACAGTACTAAAAAAAAAAAAAAAAAAGCAGTGAGGAAAATTACATAACCAATGTTCAAACAAACAAAAAATCCTTTTTATATAATATAGTTCCAGCATTACATTTGCTGTCAATCATTTAGGGTAGATCTTTTACCAGATTTGGTCAGGATTTGGATAGGACTTGGCGCCGCTGCTAATTACAGACACAAAACTCTACCTACTACTAACTACGCTCTCACACACAATCTACAGAGCTCTTACTAGTCACCATCACCATACAGCCCGACTACAATTCCCACATATAAACAAAATATTCCTTTCAACACCAATATCCATATCGTTGTTCATTGACTGCTGCTCCAAGGTTTGCAGCACACGTTTACTGATCTATGAAAAATTTCCGAGACTTTTTTTCTATGGACATTGCATAATATAAGTTATGATTAAGAGACACAGAAGGTTCATTCAAGTCACATCTGAAATGGTAAATGTTTCAACAGCTATTCATCAGACTAATGCAAAAGGTCAGTGGGCATAAAAATGGAAATAAAAATCTTCTATCCTATTAGCAAACACATAAACACTTCGTCCTATAAGTACATACAAAAGACCGTCAAAAGAAATCCATTGTCCAGGGCCATGAGTACCCAACTTACTGCTGTCATAAGACACTCAAATGATTACACGATTACTCACCACATGTCCCAGAGATCCTCATCTACCATCATGTTACTTCAGCTTGGATATAGTCGCATTGATTCTCTATTAAATATCAAGTTGCTTGAGTTTATAAGCTGTTTCCATGTACCTCTTCAGGGGTTTCACATTCTGGTAGCCTCAACCGTACCTAGTAGTATGTGGCGGCAAGTTACACTTTCCAGACATCTTATAAGGTGGCAACTCTGAAAATGAAACACTATTAATCTCCCGTCATACACAAATCCTTCACCTACAGGTCACCAAGTCGCTTCATCAACATTGCAGCACATTTGAAAAATCTCACTGAATCATGCTCACCTAAGGGGAATAAGAACACTGCAATTGTAATTTATCATCAAGAATTACCTTACGACCATTGACTCACCATGCCAGCACACCCGATACCTTTTTAGTCATCAAGAAACAAAAGCCACCTTACTGTAATAGGAAACGCTTCATCTGAGCCTCATAATCATTCACATTCAGACGTTATAAAGCGGCACAACACTACTCTTTTCTGCTCAGAAGAAGAAATAACTACACATATATTGGCGGACCCTTTACAATTCACAGAAAATATACACCGTAATTTTACTCACAGAAGAATGAATGCAAGAAAAACATCTGGGCAATACGTCATTCCGACCTCCGAGGGGCAAGATCTTCTGCTTCTTATTCAATATAAAGTTTTACGTTGGAGATGTGGTGCAGGCCCGTCGACTTGCGAGAGCGGAGTGTTTCTACTTCAAGCGCATTCGGATGTGGAATCCGCTTGATTCTGTACGGCCCGTTGAATAAGAAGAAGAACTTCTTTGACAACCCAGTCCATTTATTAGAGAGCTTGTGCGAGCGTACAAGTACTTTCTGGCCTACGTGGAAAGTTATATTCCGCACCTTCTCTTTGTAGGCGGCACTCTTTATATTTTTCAGGGCAAGCTCCACAATTGCAGATCTCCGTAACCTGGGTTCTGCTGGGCAGAGAACCACCTCTTTTATTTTACTCGGAGGCTCCTTGTTTTTCAGGACCAGAATCGGTGGCAACATCGTCGAGGCGTTTGGCAACTCATTTAATATGTTCTGGAAACCGGATAGTTTCGTGTCCCACGTCCAGTGGTCTCGGTAGCAGTATAACCGACACAATTTTCCAATCTCCTCCATCCACCTTTCACAGGGATTTGCTGAAAGGCAGAAAAGGGAGATAAAGATCGATTTCACTCGCTTTCTCCAAAGCATATACTTCCAGTGACATGACCTGAATTGTTGCCCGTTATCCGAAATCATACGCTTCACAGTCCCAACCTCCCGTAAGCGAACGCGGCAGCTACTGCCTTCCTGGTGGCCCTACGCAGCGGGGTGAGGCAGACGAAATTTTGACGTCAGCTCTACTGCCTCAAAAATGTACGCAAATCCGTTCCTAGAACGCACTATCGGACCGAATAGATCTACTGTTGCGAGATTCCTGAGTTTACTGGGA
The DNA here is from genome assembly GCF_021461385.2 of Schistocerca piceifrons. Taxonomy (NCBI): domain Eukaryota; kingdom Metazoa; phylum Arthropoda; class Insecta; order Orthoptera; family Acrididae; genus Schistocerca; species Schistocerca piceifrons. Next base: position 257,735,932 of record NC_060138.1, read on the forward strand.
ACGATCGGGTGTATTGGTGCGGCAAACGACAAAGTGGGCGGCTTGGCTTGCTGACAGGGCTTACATACCCTAATTACCTTACGTATACGCCTAAGCATATTATTAAGGTAACAGGTTTCCCGCAGCTTCTCCAAGCATTTCCTTGCACCAAAGTGACCGTAGCTCAGATGCACGTACCACACCAGCTTGTTCACCAGTTCCTCCGGAATCGCTAACAGCCAACTGGACTCATCCAGAGCTCTCCTCTTGAAAAGGATGCCATTCCGGATAATGTAGTACTGCCTGATGGCCGCGTGGGATTTATCATGCCCTTTCTCTCTGATATCACGCAAGACTTCGTCCTTGTCTTGCTCCGGCCGGATGTTGCCGAGTCACGCAGTGACATAATTCTCCAATGCCACATTTTGAAGGTATAACACACTAAAATTGTTTTCCTCAGTAGCGTTATCCTCAGCATGGGTGAGCCCGATAGGCATCCGAGATAGAGCATCAGCACGGATGTTCTTGTGCCCCAAAATGTACTCTATCGTGAAGTGGTGTTCCTGGAGGAACATCGTCCAAGCCTACCGTGATTGGTCTTGGCGCTCATTAGGGATTGTAGTGCTCGGTGGTCGCTGTACAACCTAGTCGTGCCCCCGAACAAACAGAAGCGGAATTTCTTGAACGCCCAGACAATCGCCAGGGCTTCAAGCTCCGTGACAGAGTAGATCAGTTCACTCCGTGAGAGAACACCGCTGGCGAACGAGATAATTTTCCAGGTGGACGGATCCTTTCCACCATCCGTCTGGAACAACACCGCTCTCAGCGCGGTCAGTGAACTATCTGTTATCAGGCAAAACTCCTGATTCAAATCCGGATGGGCGAGCAACGGAGCGTTAACAAACGCACTCTTTAATTCGTCAAATTCGCTCTGTGTTTGTTCGTCCCACATCCAAACGGTGTTCTTACCCGTCAGTGCACATAAACGAGGGGTGGAGAAAACATTGAGATTTATAAATCTCTTGTAGAAATTGCAAAGCTCCAAATAACCCCTGAGCTGACGCTTTGACATGGGCGTCGTGCACTCCGCAATTGCTGAAAACTTTTCGGGATCTGGATGAATCCCATCCACCTACACAATATGACCCAGAAACTTTAGGCTTTCGCGCCCGAACTGGGATTTGTCCAGATTCACGATCACCCCCGCTTTCTCTATTACTTCGAGCAATCGATTTAGAGCCCGTTTGTGTTCCTCCCATGATTTCTCTGCAACGAGAATGTCGTCCACATTTTGTTACGCGCGCTTTTAGGTCGTCAGGTAGTATGCTATTCAGGCATCTTATGAAGGCGGCTGAAGAAACATTCAACCCGAAAGGGAGGCGTTTAAACTGGTAGCAACACCCATAGCAAAGGAACGCAGTATATTGCCTGCAAGACGAATCGAGCATATTTTGCCAATAGCTGTTTCGGATGTCCATGGATGAGAAAACTTTCACGCCCTGAAACCTTTGCAGCAGTTTCTCCAGTCCTTCTGGCTTATCTGTCTAGGATATGATGACCGTATTTATTTGACTTGAGTCCAACACCAAACGCACGGACTTGTCCCGCTTTGCCACAACAAGTAACGCGCGTTATAGGAACTCGTAGCTCGCTCTATTATACCCTGCTCCAGCATCCTACTTATTTCGGCTTCCACACTGCTCTTGTGCACCAGTGGGATGGGGTAGGGCTTAACAAGGAACGGAAGATGCTCGCGCACCGTAAAGCGGTACAGAAATCCATCAATTGCCCCTGGGGAATCCGAAAATACTCGGGCGAGGCTTCTCAGAACGCGACACAGTTCCATAATATTCGCTTCCGTGGCTCCCGCATCAGCAATACACCTTTCCACAGCGCTCATGAAAACATCGTTCCTGTCATGCTCGTTAGGTTGTGAATCTAGGTCACTAATCAAATTGACCAAAACCTCCTGCCCAGGTCGCGACTCACTGCTAACGTGAAATTTCAGACAGCTCACCTCAGACTCCTTGCGCAAAACACATTCATCGAAAATTAGACTGACAGGGTTACTCCCGGTAATGATAGTCATAACACCGCCAGCCAAGTCGATTACAGCGCGGTGGGCATTCATAAAGTCAGTCCCTAATATCATCGCCATGCTCATTAACGGCATCACAAAAACATTCAAACTCATGACTTTGACAGACGAAGTTGAGTCTGTACTTTAATTTTAACACTTTTTCCATATATCGCGTCCCTGACAGTGGCTCCTCTCACCTGGAAAGTCGGCCAACTCCCCGTTTCCTTCGACTTCTGAAACGCCGCCTCACTAATAAGCGAAAAGGGGCTGCCTGCATTGAGTACACATCTAAGACTGACTCCCCGAATGTAAACAGACACGACTGGGTTTACCGTGGGCACACCAATACTGTGACCCTTCCTCAACAAATCTTCCCTAATATCGTCTTCCTCTATCAGATGCACATCAATATCATCAGCAGCACCGGTCCTCATTAAGTTGACGCCAACCGAGTCAGCCAATAGTCATTGATACCTTTGATTAGGGGCATTTGGCAGATTGGGCCGCGGGTTTGCGAGACGAACTTCAACACCCATTGGCGGACCACCCGTATTGTTTACGGCACCCCTGTTGTTCAAAACGGCTCTGAGCACTATGGGACTCAACTGCTGAGGTCATAAGTCCCCTAGAACTTAGAACTACTTAAACCTAACTAACCTAAGGACATCACACACATCCACGCCCGAGGCAGGATTCGAACCTGCGACCGTAGGGGTCGCGCGGCTCCAGACTGTAGCGCCCAGAACCGCTCGGCCACTTCGGCCGGCACCCCTGTTGTTGCTTGTTCGATAATTATGCTGTGGTCGATCACGACTACCGTTCCTAGGTCCGCTATAATTGCGTCCAAATCTCTGCTCATTACCATATCTTCTAAACTCCCCGGGGTGTCTTTGATTTCCTCTCGGCGAATGATGAGCATTGGCATCGTTTGTTCTGCCCACGTTCCGTGAGGAGTCGCGACGCTGCCAGCGCTCGCGCGCTCTGTAACTCTCAGGCGACCCGTTACGTCTGGATTGCCACCTGTCTCTACGGCTGCGGCTTCGCTCGCGCGGCTGCTGCTCGTAGGCGCTCTGACCGTAATTCTGCGTGGCGCCATTCGCATCGCACTCAAGCTCTAACAGGAGATTGCGGAACCCCTCTACGTCATCCTTACATCGTCCTGCAAGAACAACGTGCCGCAACTGCATTGGAAACTTACCCAGCAAATACGAATAATTTCTGCAGATCCATAAGGATCGCCAAGATGCTCATTCGCCTGCAGCATGTGCTCGAACATCTGCACAGGGCTTGAGAATTTCGGCCGGTTTAACTCTGGTAGCATAATGAGTCCATGTTTTACACGACTCTGCGCTGCCACTGACCAATAGATCGACAGGAAGTGTTTTCGAAACTCCCTGACAGTGTAGCAATTGACCCCATCCGCGCCGCTGGCTCACCTTCGAGGTAGCCGCACATATACTCTATTTTGTGCGCACTGGGCCACGTAGGAGGAAGGGAGAACTCGAACTGCTGTAACCAGGCCCTTGGGTGAATCCCCGTAGCTGAGTTACGGAAGACTTCAAACTTACTCACCGTCAGAAAATGTTTAAAGTCAAATTCGTGAGTTTTCCCTGGCAAATGTTCCTGAGGGGATCCGCGCCATTCCCACCTGGTACGAGATCCGTGATCGTGACGATGATCAAATTCGCCATCGTTCCCGGAATCATCGTCGGAATAATGACCCTTTCGTTCATTTCTTTCAACTTCATGGGCCGTTAACCCTTTTAGGCGAAGTTCTAAACGGGTCATGCGCTCACATAGTCCCGCGATAACCCCTCTTTGTTGTATATTTATTTCACACTGTCCGTGCGGACATTTCGTTATCGACCGTATTTCGTCCGCATCCGCTGATGACGTGATATTCGTTTCCCTATTATTGTCAGATTCAGGCGCTACTTCCGGCGGATCCAAGACTGTTATAGAAATTTACTAAAAGAAAAATCTGCCAAAGTTTTGCATTTCTTGCTGCGACAAGGCAAAGCAATTTTTCAGAGTTGAAAAGCGAGACCAAAGCTAACAGCTCTCCTCTCACCAAGTAACAACGCGCCATGCAGTCTGCCTAACTCACCCTTCTTCGACTGGAGCACAGCTGTGGACACTTCCCGTACCAGCGGCAGACTGCCTCCCTTTTTCTTCTCCAGCCTCTTCCAGGCTCCGGCCCGGGAAACCCAAAGATGCCATTTCCGCCACCAACCCAAAACAGTTGGATTTCTGACAAGTAGCGCAAACCTCTTTGCCTACTTGACCACTACGAGAGTTGGCTATTCTGTACAACTGCTGTTGAATCTGTATGACTATTGCAGACTTCCTGCAGCAACTTGACACACAACCACATTCATTCATCACACCACTATGAGAGTTATGAAAAAAGAGAAACAAGGATAAGAAAGAGAAATGCTAGCGAAAGTGGACTACCGGACTAATGAAAGGTGGCTACAGGACCCTTTCAATATCAAGAATTGAATATTGTTGTTGTTGTTGTTGTTGTTGTTATTGTTGTCACTGTTGTCGTTGTGTGGTGTTCAGCCCAAAGACTGATTTGATACAGCTCTAAATGATACCTTATCCTGTGCAAGTATCTTCGTCTTCGAGTAACTATGTCCTTCTAAATCCTCTTACTGTATTCATCTCATGGTCTGCCCCTACGATTTTCACCCCCAAAGCTTCTCTCCAGTATTGAATCGGTATTCACTTGATGTCTCAGAATGTTTTGCACCAACCGATCCCTTCGTCTAGTTAGGTTGTGCCACAAATTTCTTTTCTTCCCAATTCTGGTCAGTATCTACCCATTAGTATTGTGATCGACCCATCTAATCTTCAGTATTTTTATGTAGAACCACTTCCATAAACAGCTACACTCCATAGAATTATAAGTACTTCTACACTTAAATCTGTACTCGACGTTAGCAAATTTCCCTTCTTCAGAAACGTTTTTCTTGCGGGCGCCGTCCTGCATTTTATGCCCTACCCACTTCGACCATCATCCGTTCTTTTGCTTCCCAAATAACAAATCTCATTTACTACTTTAGTGTCTCATTTCCTAATCTGATTACCTCAGCATCTCCTGATTTCATTCGACAACATTCCATTATCTCTTTGTGCTTTTGCCGATGTTAATCTTATATCATCGTTTCAAGACGCTGTCCTTTCAGTTCAACTGCTCTTCCAAGTCCTTTGCTGTCTCTGACAGAATTAGGGTCATTGCTAAACCCTGAAGTTTTTTTCCTTCTCCCTGGACTTAAATCCCTCCTGCAAAATTTTTCTTCTGGTTCCTTCACTGCTTGCTCAGTATACAGATTGAATAACACCGGGGATAGGCTACAACACTGTCTCAATCCCTTCCCAACCGCTGTTATCCTTTATTCCTCTCGTCTCTGCCATCCGGTTTCTGTACAAATTGTAAATAGCCTTTCCCTTCGTGTTTTTTACCCCTGGCACCTTTAGAATTTGAAAGAGAGAATTCCAGTCAACATTATCAAAAGCTTTCTCTTACAGATGCTATAAGCATAGATTTGTCTTTCCTTCACCTATCTTCTATGAGAAGTCGTAAGGTCAGTACTGCCTCGCTTGTTCCTACATTTCTCCGGATTCCAAACTGATCTTGTCGGCTTCTACCAGTTTTTCCATTCGTCTGTAAGGAATTCGTGTTAGTATTTTGCAACCGTGACTTGTTTAATTGATGGTTCGATAATATTCACACCTGTCAGCAACTGCTTTCTTTGGAATTGGAAATATTACATTCTTCTTGAAGTTTGACGGTCTGTCGCTTGCCTCATACATCTTGCAAACGAGATGGCTATCAGCACTTCTGGCGCAATGTCGTCTACTGCCATGTCGAGTTAGGTCTTTCAGTGCTCTGTCAAATTCTTCTCGCAGTATCATATCTCGCATGCCATCTTCGTCTACGACCTCTTAAATTTCTACAAGATTGTCGTCAAGTATTTTCTCTTGTATAGACCCTAGACTTCTATACTCTCTTTCCACCTTTCTGCTTACCCTTCTTTGCTTAGGACTGGTTTGCCATCTGAGGTCTCGATATTCATGCAGGTGGTCATCTTTTCTCCAAAGGTCGCTTTAATTTCCTGGTAAGCAGCATCTGTCTTTCCTCTAGTATTATACGCGTTTAGATCCATACATTCGTCCTCTAACCATTACTGCTGAGCCATTTTGCGCTTCCTGTCAATCTCATTATTTAGGCGTTTGTATTTCATTTCGCCTGCTTCATTTACAGCATTTTTATATTTACCTACTTGATCCTTTGCTGCGTTCACTATTTCATCTTCCAAAGCTGCCCATTCTCTTCTATTGTATTCCTTTCCCCTGCTCTTGTCAGTCTTTCCCTAACGCTCCCTCTGACACTCTCTACAACCTCTGGTTCTTTCAATTTATGCAGGTTCCATCTCTTTAAATTCCTATCTTTTGGCAGTTTCTTCAATTTTAATCTACAGTTCGTAACCAATAAATTCCGGTCAGAGTCTGGCCTCTAAACAGATGCCCCTCCAGTGTGGTTGCACCTACGGTACGGCTGTTTGCATCGCTGACGAACGCAAACGTTCCCATGAACGTGGGGGGGGGGGGGGGGGGTGAGGTAGAATCTTGCTGCATAATATACACCAAACATGCAAAACTTCGAATTTTTTATCATAATGTTTTTGTCCTAACAAGTTGGTGCAGAATTTTTCTGTATGATTTCGTTGCTACGAAATGCTCGTGTGTTGAGGTCTAATTTGCGGCCGTAGCTTTCTAAAAAGGGCCCCCATCTCGATATTCAAATATAACTGAGCCTTGGCGGAGTTGCTGGCGTCGCCTTTAGAATTCCTGACGCCACTAGTTCGATCTGTCGTGTAAGGTCCCTCTGGTTTGAGGCCACTAAGATCTTTGCTCGAGGTTATTGATGAGGGACGGGGCGTGCTGTGGCATGGAGAGTTGGGGCGTATTTATTTATTTATTTCATTAACAGTACAGGGAAACCCACCGCCTTGAAATGCAAGGTGGGTCGGATACTTCTAAACCTAACAGCAAAGACTTCTCATTGTTACAATCTTATTGGTAAACAGTTGTTAATGCTTTTTTTACGAAATATAAAGAACAAGGAGGACGTTGTGAGAGGTCCGCCCAGTAAGGAAGGCGAGCATTTGCGCAAGCGTCTTGGGCACAGAGTCCGGCGAGTGGTTGTTGGGCATATTTGTGGGCCAATTTGAAACCATGGCGGACTTCGGGTGCTGTTTTTGTGCGTAGCCTGGCCAGCCACCTCTAGGACGTGGCACACCGATGAGAGAGTTGAAGCCAGTTCCGCTGGATTGATTTCTGGGGCCCCTTTGGAACCAGGAAGCTTCAGCTTCGTTTCGTGAACTCCAGCTAAGTTTAGGATTTTGGGGTCTTAGCTGTTATCATTGAAGGCGTGCCTGTTTACATTTGGTAAATTTACTTAAATGAAGCTGTTATTAAAGAAGGCCTGCCTGTTTACTATTTAGTAATTCTACTTTACTCAAGCTGTTGTTATTGAAGACGTGCCTATTTTGCGTTTGGTAATTTCACTTAGCTCAAGCTGTTATTATTGAAGACCTGCGTGTTTGCATTTGGTAAATTGGATTGCTTGAAGCTCTTATCACTGAAGGCCTGCGTGTTTTCTATTTGGTAATTTTACTTAACTCAGTCTGTTACTACTGAAGTACTGCCCGTTCCCTTATATTTAAATTAAGAGCTATTTCATGATTTGGGCTAGCTGAAACTCTTATTAATCAAGGCTTTCCTGTTTTCATTGTACTATTATTAAGATCTGATATCTTAGTCTATGTTGTAATTTACTGTAATTGTTATTGCCAAAGGCCTATCTGTTTCAGAGGTATTTATGTCAATAAAATATTACAGGAAATGACACATGATGGTACACGGGCCCTAAGCTTTTGCCTTACATAGCTTTATCCATAATTGTAGGTTTCAATAACGATAATATTTTTAAACATTTAAAGCTGGTGGACGCTGCAGACCCACAACCTGGTCTTTTCCTAGCTCGAGGAGCTTGAACTGGCCACTCCATCGTCTGTACAGTTAAAATGCTGATCTGTTCACTTTCCAGCAGGACTTTTGCAGGTTCCCGAAGTCCTATATGAAATTAGTGTTTTTATCGCTTAAGATATTGAGTATGAGCGAGCCATTCGTTTTATTTGACGCATATTCCGTAAAAGAGGAACTGCTGAATCTAAATCAGTGCTTTCATTTTTCGTGCCATTTTCAGTACGTCTCCAGTCCGTACTTTGCCAGGTACTGTTCCACATTTCGCTATTTTTCGTGAACAGTAACAAACGGAAACAAACGTTAACAAACCATATTTCACACATAAATATAAATCTCATGAACATTCGAGCTCAGGCACCATGTGTCGATTAGCTGCTATGGTAGGAATTAAGCACAGTATGAAGACGTTCATGATGAAATTTGGTGTCTCGTATTTCCAGCAATGAAGGTAAATTAAGCATGTTGTGGTACTGATAATAACTTATTTGATTCCTCATACTGTCAACAGCGTTAGTTGCTCCGCGGCATTTTAAACGAAAATATGTAGTGTTATTTGAAATAAAAAATTTTAGTTGAAAGCATTTAACACCGTGATTAGGAAAAATCTTAATTTGGTACAATACATGATATTAATTTGAGTCTGGTGTAACACATCGTTAGATTGCGGCGGTTGTCAGCGGTCGAAATCACGAAAACTATCAACTTTTACGAAAATAAAATACGGGTCTGAGCAAAATGTCGACGGGGCAGCCTAACGCAGAGACCTATTTCTCCTCTACCCCACCCCACCATCCACTCAAAAGAAAAGTAATGCGGTGACATAGCTTTATGGCCTGACAAGTTCTTGCGATTGTTGATCATTCGCCATGCTTGTATTTGCTTATATGGCGCTTAAGTAAGGTTGAGGGCAATGCACTTTTTCCACCGCTACCTATATTAGAGGCGACGGTGGACACAGTGTACTGCCTGGAACCTCATTTAGTTTTCTTATAAGCAAATATACTCATGCCAGATGATCAGCAGTCGTAAGAACTTGTCAGGTCAGAAAGATATGTCACCACATTACTGTTTTTTTGGGAGGGGAGGTGGGGGGAGGGAGAAATATCTCTGGCGGGGGGATGGGGGGTGGCGCTTGCGGCTGTGCTCACTGAATATATGGCTTGAGAACTGTAATTCAGTGAATAATAACTATATATTTGAGGATAATTTCACTTTCATCTTTCACTGAAGTGTTTGTGATAACGTTCTCTTTCCTTAAGCGATCTTAATGATCTATAGTTAAATTAAATATGCTTTGTAATTACGTAAATCAATAACAGTTGAGTAACCATATTTTTTTATGCCCTCAAAAAGAATGGAGACCCATTCGCCCTTTTACACAGACTTCTTGCAACTTGTCGTTCCTCACACTCGTAACAAGGACTTTTGCATGTGAAAGATAGCCTTCTCCCATTCACTGGAAATATTTCTAGTTTTCCGAGCAAGGTAGTGCAATGAAAATACATTGCATTCGCTTTCGGCTGGACTAGGGTTAAAATCCCTGTTCCATTATCCAGGTTTCAATTTTTCGCGATTTATCTAAATCCTCATTGTTCCCCAGTCTGAACTTCTGCTCCATCTGTAACGATCCTGTCGTTGATGGGTACGTGGGCATGTGATGTACGTTTGAAATTGTTGGTGTCTACGTCACACTTCCTTATACGAAAGCAACGATTATTTAAAACAGTTTTTGGTAATAATGTCTTGCGTTGTCTTTTTTTCTGTGCTGATACATCACGTTGAATTTTATATTTAACTTTGTATGCGTATTTATCTAGTTAAGAGATTGTATAGTCAGTATAATAAAATTCTTTACATTTTCTACTATTTGGCAATTCATTTCAGTTCGTTGATCCAACGTGATATTTTCCTTAAAAAAGAGTAAGTTCTTTCTAAGTTATATTCTGTGTGGATTACGATGTTGGAAAGTAACTACTTGGAAATAACTTCAAGGTGGCCTCATGCGGAATATAGTACAATGATATGTTGCCTAAAATTTAAATTAATACTGCTATTGGGAAAAATATTTGTCCGTTCGGTTATAACTTCTTTTATGTTCGTTTTGTGTAATGATGGGGTCTAACTGTACCTGTGATAAATCCACATTAACAATTTAGTGTCTTGCATTCATCAGGATCCGCATCCAGATCTATATTCGCCGAAGTCCCTTAACTCTAATAAGGCAAATTCATAGAAGGTGGCATAGGACGTGGTAGAATTCCTTCTTCTGTTCTGTCTCTAATGAAGCAACTGTCGACCGTATATGAAGCCCTAATTTTCCTTCTCTCGGATAGTAACTCAGGTAATGAAAAAATTTTTGTTTTTTTGCCTGAAATGAATTAGGGGTGCCACCTAGCCTACATGTGACTGGTTGGACAGAGCTTTGGAATTTCACGTCTGCCAGATGTGAGCTAGTGCCTTACCTTCACGACCACCTGTTCTGTTCATTACAGACTGAGAGATCAGCTAATTAGATTAGGATGAGAAGGAAATCTGGGCATTCTGAACACTGAGATATAACGAGAAACAAAATGCGAGATTGCTGTATGTTTATGATTTTAATTCTCGCTCCGGTCAGACAAACCGTTTTCTTAGTCTATAGCTGACCTCGCTCTGCCAGTATAATGAAGGTACCTGGTAAATACCTCAATACTGAGCTGTCACCGAAATCTATAATTAGGCTGTCATAGAAGTTGTAGCCCCGAATGTTGTATGCAGTGTTTTCTGCTGTTTCGATTTGTGTCTATAGTCACCTGGTATTGGGATTTTTTTCGGCTCTAGTACTTTGACCAGCAAAGAGAGGAGAAAACTTACCATAAAAGTGGTCGTCACCAGCCTTTCAACAGTATACTGGATTACACTCCAGACATCCCAGGAACTCATAAATTGAGAACTTGTGGCACGTTTGGTGGCGATCCATCCGTCGGATGGGCACTTGAAGCTCCACGGCTCCACGAACTCCTTGTTGCTACTTGAGAGGAGAATGCTATGTGTCAGCACCAGCTTCATCTTCTCGCTTCTCACATCATCATGCAACACAAACATTACACCATACATCCTTATGTGGTATTACAAATATGATAACGTGAATACGGCTTTTACACAGTCCATGTACACACAAAAAATTAGAAAGAGAGAGAGAGAGGAGAGAGGAGAGAGATAGAGACAGAGACAGAGACAGAGACGCACCAAGAATGAATTACACCAGTGGGACCGAAATCGGTACTCGTACATTTACAGACAGACAAATGATAACAGTTTCAGAAAAACTTTTACACAAGAGAAAGAGCTTCAGAAACTGAGCATCCCAATAACACGTTAGTACACGTTTGGTCCTTATGCAAGCATTTAGTCGACTTGGCATTGGTTGATAGAGTTGCTGGATGTTATCGTGACGGATATCGTGCCGAATTTTGTAAAACTGACGCGTTAGATAGTCGAAATCTCTAGTTGGTTGAGGGCCCTGCTCATAAAGGACCAAATGTTCTCGATATAGGAAAAATCCGCCGACCTTTCGGCCAAGATAGGGTCTATTAATATGTATCTATTTTGCATACACAAGTTGAAAAGACCAAGTCTCAACATGAACTATCTTTTGAATCCAATCCATAAACAGAACAAAAAGTTGTACAGAGTCGTAATTGTTCTTCTGGTGCTACGACATTGATCGTAGATTACAGGAACAATGCACGAACACGTCTTTGAGGAAAAAAATTTCCTCTAGATACATCGCAAACATGTATTTCAGTACTTGGTAAAACTAGAAAGGTGCTTATTGCATGTATTTGTTCGGCTGTTCAAGCAATGACTGTCACAAACAACATGTTTGTGACACTATACATTGCAGCCAGTTACACTCAAGAAATTCACTTAAGACACAACTATTATGCACGCGAGGAAATGGTCCTCTTGAGCAGAGAAAGGAAACGCCTTTCGACCGTACGATAAAATTAACTCCTCCAGGACTCCCATACAACAATGAGACATATTTTTTACTACGAAAAAACATTGTCTCTTCTTTCCGGGAAACGTATGCTACATAGTTCGTTTTAAATAGCGATATTTTATCCATGTACAACTTGACGCGGCAAGTACCATCATCAGCATAGAAAAAAGAGAGACTAGATACAAATTCCAGGGTCACGCTCAAGTAGCATGAGTCTGCATCAAGAGCTTAGTAAACATCGAAGGTAGCATCATTTCACGCATAATTTGCGTCACTAGAGATTAAAACTCAGTATAGGTCCCTAATTGCCTATCATATTACAGGCGTGTACGGAAAATGCTAACAACTGCACCGTGAGGTTTGTTTAAAGCACTAAGTACGTATTTCGAGCTGTTGGGCTTTAAATACTGCCCAGAGATCGTGGTTTAGTTTTTGTAGTTATATGCATCATTTGAGGCGAACAGTGGAATTATTTGTGGCCGAGCGGCTCTAGACGCTTCAGTCTGGAACCGCGCGACCGCTACGGTCGCAGATTCGAATACTGCTTCGGGCATGGATGTGTGTGATGTCCTTAGGTTAGTTAGGTTTGAGTAGTTCTAAGTTCTAGGGGACTGATGACCACCGATGTTAAGTCCCATAGTGCTCAGAGCCAAGTGGAATTATTCGTACAAAGTGATCGCCAATTGCTAATTCTGTGCACCTGACTTTTTCTGTTCGTCTCGTGTTTTTTCATGCGGCAGCCGGCAACTTACAGTTGAAAAACATTTTTAGTTTTTGTTATTTTACTGTTGCACTTTTAATTAAATCGAGTTTTACCTCCGGCCTTTTAGAATTTCATTCAACAGCAAGAACTACAGCATTTGTCTGTTTTGATGTAAACGTGCTTGTGTGTATGTGTATGTGTGTGTGTGTGTGTGTGCTTGTGACGTAAATGCATGTGAAGGGAGGGTTTCAACTCGTACCTGAGCGACTAGCTCTTTACTGGGTTTTTAATAGCGTGCAGCCAGCCACACTAACCTGAAAAATAGATTTTTATATTTTTATTTCATTAGTACATATGCACTTGAGGGATAATGTAAAAAAAGCTTTTGGGGTGGTTAAATGACTGTTCATAAACTGGAGAGCCGCCATTACAACCATCAGGCAAAACTGTCGTCAAACAGAGTGCTGTAAGAGGTGAAAGGTTCTCAAAGATAGTGAAGCCCGTTTTTTCCGATTTAACCCAAAAGAATATGAAAGGAGAGGCTGGTTCTTCTAATAGAACATAATTTTAGCACTTTGTGAGTTAACGAACATAGCGCTCTCATTTACGTATATGGCCGAAAGAGCCCTGCCGTCCAGGACCGTGTGTCACAAAGGGCGCAGATTCTCCATGAGATGGGGAAACTCACAGGCGTCTATTGCCTTCTGAAGCCCAAGTGCTGTAGTGTGCGAGTGAGACAGACGAGAACCTACGTCATAGAGAAAAGCAGTAGAAGGTGTTTGTGGTCAGGGAGACATAGCAGTGTTAAATAAGGCGGATGTAAGATCGGCCGTAAAGGGAAACATTTATGGAAATTATTTAATTCTGTAGAAATTCAGGGAATGAAGTCACAGTAATTTTAATCTTCCATCCTCCATAAATTTTCATGGTGATCCCAATAAAACTTGAATATTGATCATATCTATAATAGTTTAGGATTTATTGTTAAAGCTAAATTAACTTTTCAACAAAGACCTGAATGCTAAAATCTGAACGATTTGATCGATCTTAACGATCGACATGTGAAACTTGACAATATCAACCATCTAACTTTATTTGTTTACAAGATATAGCGAATTTAAATTGTCAATATTTTCAGTTAAGCATCAGATCGTCATTTCCTCCACACAAAACACATTGAACGATGACAGTATGACCTTATTAAATCATTAGGTAATAGGATATTTGTTATAAAGTTTAATGCATAATAGTTACTTCTGTTCTTTGTTTATTTATCAGAAAGCACATTGTTGCAAGGCTACTGGCCGTGGCTTTCAAAGCTAAAAAGGAAATTGTATTGCTTTATGTAAAAGAATTTAACGTTTGTTATGTAATGGGTATTATTATTACTTTATTTAGAACGTGAAAGTGCTGACGCTTTGATTATTTAAATATTTTAAAATGTAAAATTATGTAGAATAAGCTGTAGCCAATCAAATGGACGGCTTCAGGAGAGGGAACTGCACTAGTCAAGTTGAGCGAGGATATCCGGCGCGCGGGAAACGCGGCCAGGGACGGGCAGAGGGACAGTGTTGGTGCGGGTGCGAAAGCGGACAGTTCGGCTGGAGACACCAGAGGGTACAGTTCGGACTGAGAGGCGAAAGTGGACAGTCGGTCTTCAGGTAGCTAGGAAGTGCAACGACTTACGAAAATTTCGCGTTGTGTGGTATCGCGGGACTCTCAGAGCGGTGAGCAGCCGCGTGCCTGGTGTAAAAACTTTTCGTGTAAATATCAAGGTGAAGTATTGGAATGTGTTTAACAATGAGATTGTGAAAGATCGAACTGTGGCAAATGGATATGCGCTCGAGTCTTCAAAATGGTGCAAATGGTTCTGAGCATATGGGACTTAACATCTGAGGTCATCAGTCCCCTAGAACTTAGAACTACTTAAACCTAACTAACCTAAGGACATCGCACACATCCATGCCCGAGGCGGGATTCAAACCTGCGACCGTAGCAGCAGCGCGGTTCCAGACTGAAGCGCCTAGAACCGCTCGGCCACCTCAGCCCGCGCGCTTGAGTGTAATGTTGTTGTTGTGGTCTTCAGTTCTGAGACTGGTTTGATGCAGCTCTCCATGCTACTCTATTCTGTGCAAGCTTCTTCATCTCCCAGTACCTACTGCAACCTACATCCTTCTGAATCTGTTTAGTGTATTCATCTCTTAGTCTCCCTCTACGAATTTTACCCTCCACGCTGCCCTCCAATACTAAATTGGTGATCCCTTGATGCCTCAGAATATGTCCTATCAACCGATCCCTCCTTCTAGTCAAGTTGTGCCACAAACTTCTCTTCTCCCCAATTCTATTCAATATCTCCTCATTACTTATGCGGTCTACCCATCTAATCTTCAACATTCTTCTGTAGCACCACATTTCGAAAGCTTCTATTCTCTTCTTGTCTAAACTATTTATCGTCAACGTTTCACTTCCATACATGGCTACATTCCATATTTTCAGGAAAGACTTCCTGACACTTAAATCTATACTCGATGTTAACAAATTTCTCTTCTTCAGAAACGCTTTCCTTGCCATTGCCAGTCTACATTTTATATCCTTTCTACTTCGACCATCATGAGTTATATTTTACCCCAAATAACAAAACTCATTTACTACTCGAAGCATCTCACTTTCAAGACACTGTCCATTCCGTTCAGCTGCTCTTCCAGGCCCTTTGCTGTCTCTGACAGAATTACAATGTCGTCGGCGAACCTCAAAGTTTTTATTTCTCCTCCATGGATTTTAATACCTACTCCGAATTTTTCTTTTGTTTCCTTCACTGCTTGCTCAATATACAGATTGAATAACATCGGGGAAAGGCTACAACCCTGTCTCACTCCCTTCCCAACCACTGCCTCCCTTTCATGTCCCTCGACTCTTATAACTGCCATCTGGTTTCTGTACAAATTGAAAATAGCCTTTCGCTCCCTGTATTTTACCCCTGCCAAATTCAGAATTTGAAAGAAAGTACTCAACCAAAATTGTCAAAAGCTTTCTCTAAGTCTACGAATGCTAGAAATGTGGGTTTGCCTTTCCTTATTCTACTCTCTAAGATAAGTCGTAGGATCAGTATTGCCTCACGTGTTCCAACATTTCTACAGAATCCAAACTGATCTTCCCCGAGGTCGGCTTCTACCAGTTTTTCCATTCGTCTGTAAAGAATTCCCGTTAGTACTTTGCATCCGTGACTTATTAAACTGGTAGGTCGGGAATTTTCACACCTGTCAGCACCTGCTTTCTTTGGGATTGTAATTATTATATTCTTCTTGAAGTCTGAGGGTATTTCGCCTGTCTCATACATCTTGCTCACGAGATGGTAGAGTTTTGTCAGGGCTGGCTCTCTGAAGGCTATCGGTAGTTCTAATGGAATGTTGTCTACTCCCGGGGCCTTGTTTCGACTTAAGTCTTTCTGTGCTCTGTCAAACTCTTCACGCAGTATCATATCTTCCATTTCATCTTCTCCTACCTCCTCTTCTATTTCCTTAATATTGTCCTCAAGAACATCGCCCTTCCACCTTTCTGGTTTCCCTTCTTTGGTTAGAACTGGATTTCCATCTGAGCTCTTGATATTCATGCAAGTGGTTCTTTCTTCTCCAAAGGTCTCTTCAATTTTCCTGTAGGCAGTATCTATCTTACCCCTAGTGAGATAAGCCTCTACATCCTTACATTTGTCCTCTAGCCATCCCTGCTTAGCCATTTTGCACTTACTGTTGATATCATTTTTGAGACGTTTGTATTCCTTTCTGCCTACTTCATTTACTGCATTTTTGAATTGTCTTCTTTTATAAATTAAGTTCAAGATCTCTACTGTTACCAAAGAATTTTTATTAGACCTCATCTTTTTACCTACTTGATCCTTTGTTGCCCTCACTATTTCATCTCTCAAATTTTCCCATTCTTCTTCTACTGTATTTCTTTTTACCATTCTTGTCAATCGTTCCCTAATGCTCTCCCTGAAGCTCTCTACAGCCTCTGGTTCTTTCAATTTATCCATGTTCCATCTCCTTAAATTCCCACCTTTGAGCAGTTTTTTCAGTTTTGATCTACAGTTCATAACCAATAGATAGTGGACAGAGTCCACATCTGTCCCTGGAAACGTCTTACAATTTAAAACCTACTTCCTAAATCTTTGTCTTACCATTGTATAATCTATCTGACACCTTCCAGTATTTCCAGGCTTCTTCCATGTATACAGCCTCCTTTTATGATTATTGAACCAAGTGTTAGCTATGATTAAGTTATGCTCTGTGCAAAATTCTACCAGGCAGCATCCTCTTTCATTCCTTAACCCCATTCCATATTCACCTACTACACTTCCTTCTCTTCCTTTTCGTACTATCGTATTCCAGTCACCCATGGATATTAAATTTTCGTCTCCATTCACTATCTGCATAATTTCTTTTATCTCATCATTCATTTCATCAATCTCTTCATCATCTGCGGATTTAGTTGGCATATAAACTTGTACTACTGTGATAGGCATGGGCTTCATCTCGAGTGTAATAGTAATTCAGTACGCCACACAGTTGCAATTTGATTAGAATAATGTTTATTCAGAAAGAACACTAATAACGAAAGTGGGCGTATTTAGAATTGCTCGAGTGTGGCCTACATCATTTATGGGACGTTAATTAAGTTCCCAATATTATTATTACTGTTATTATATGTTATATTAACTTCGTTTCATACAATTTCGCAAACTTGCCATCTGCCAGGCAATTTAACCAAAGGTATACAAGTGTCTCATTTAGGGCGTGTAATGCGACTTGTGTGGTTCAACCCCTAGACGAATTTGAGCCATTTCGACGAAGAGGAACCGCATGTGGGCCTGAACATCTTCGGGATGTTAGCTCGCAGCTTTCATAGCGAGTTGAAGCACAAGTGTTCGCTAGTACTGCAAAAATTGCTCTTAAAACAGAACGACGCACATGATACAGGAGAGAAGCCGTTACGTGCGTGAGACAGCAGGAACATTTCAGAATAGTTCATCACCGCTCTACGTTGCACATTCTGCCACCTCCAACTTACATTACGATTTCTGAAAAAAATAAAAATTGTAGTATCACCCTAGCAAATGACTCGACATAAATGGGGACCACATGGAGAAATGGTTCTCTTTGTTTCCGTAATAAATGTTAATACTGGGAGGCAATTATAAAGTATTACTGTGGTTTAAAGGAATCACAATACACAGTGCAATCGATGAGGAAATCCTTTTTTTTCTTTTTGTTGTGCCTTTGTTCTGCATCGGAGCTGGGTTGGCACGGATATTAACCGATGTGGAAACGTTAATTTAAGGGGTCGCCGGATGTTCTTCGTGTCACCACCTCTTTACCCCCTGGGACGGAATATGTGCACCCCAACTGCCTGTGTGTAGTTTTATTCATGAGAAAGGGAGTGAAAGATTTCTAAGTGTTTGTGAAACATATAACTGAGGCGATATTGGCGTACCACCCCGGTTTTCACCTAGTGGGATGTGGGAAACCGCCTAAAAACCACATCTGGGCAGGCTGGCACACCAAGTGTCATCGTTAACACGCCAGGCGGATTCAATCTTTAGCGAGTGCACACACTCTACCCTGAAGTGGCGCTTTAACAACACGGCTATGTGAGCAGGTAATCGATGTAGGAATACGGATCTTATTTTACGAGTACTGTGTATTGTAACTCATGACGTTTATTTTACTTTGTTGTACAACATTTTTTAAGTACTTTACAAACACTCAACATGTATAGTGATCGTTATTTGAGAAACGTGTACCCGATAGCTCATCTCTTCCGAAACACGACCCAAAGTGCCTGCGATGATGTTTAGGGCGCTGCTCCAGATCCAGAATATTCACCGCTAGCGCAGTGACAAAGTTTTGATCTTTAATGTACTACCACACGAAGAAACTACACTTTGTCAGGTCTGGTGAACTTAGTGGCATGTTATCGCCATATGTCCCGAATGCGTCGTTCCCATAATTCAATAGAAAATTGAGTTGTATTGCCATAACGGGCTAGTGGTGACGACTTCAAGAGTGCAAAGAGTTTTCTCCCTATCACTGGTAACCATTTTGTAACACTAGTGGTGAGGGTGGTATCGTCGTCCCTTGCAGGAATTCGATCCCACTCAATAAACAAAGCCGCTCATTGTGCAGGTGAATGTATCAATTACAAATACTAGTTCGTGGTTACGCTTGTGGAGCATACTTATGCGTAGCTAGCTTTACCACTGAACAGTGATGTTATTCTGTGTCCACAGCTGACAAAAACGTCTGAAGTTGGCACTTTGTGCAGATACCCGATATTACTGCAGTTGTAGATATTCATTATGATATTTCCCTTGTGGTACACACTTGTCAAGGATTAAGTTCGGCCTGCCGGTGTGGCCTTGCGGATCTAGGCGCTTCAGTCTGGACCCGCGTGACCGCTACGGTCGCAGGTTCGAATCCTGCCTCGGGCATGGATGTGTGTGATGTCCTTAGGTTAGTTAGGTTTAAGTAGTTCCAAGTTCTAGGGGACTGATGACCACCGATGTTAAGTCCCATAGCGCTCAGAGCCATTTGAACCATTTTGATTAAGTTCGCGAGCTAATATAGTGCTGTATATTTAATGTTAGACGATGATAAATTTTTGTTTAAAATGATGGCAGTGTTAGTATTATGAATCCAATGTTGCTGACATTATAAGACCCCAATATGTAAGGACTCAAATTAAAATCAGTGCGGAATTTCTGTTTAATTTTGTGTTTGATGTGCCTCGTAATAAGATGACACATAAGAGAATATAAAAAAGAAAAAAATGGGATAAACAAGGTATTATAAGAACTTTAAAGACACTATCAACGGAAAAATGGACCTAAAGAAGGCAGTAAAATATGGGGATTGTCTTCAATAAGATTTCTATATTATACAGGGTGAGTCACCTAACATTACCACTGGATATACAGGGTGATTCAAAAAGAATACCACAACTTTAGGAATTTAAAACTCTGCAACGACAAAAGGCAGAGCTAAGCACTATCTGTCGGCGAATTAAGGGAGCTATAAAGTTTCATTTAGTTGTACATTTGTTCGCTTGAGGCGCTGTTGACTAGGCGTCAGCGTCAGTTGATGCTAAGATGGCGACCGCTCAACAGAAAGCTTTTTGTGTTATTGAGTACGGCAGAAGTGAATCGACGACAGTTGTTCAGCGTGCATTTCGAACGAAGTATGGTGTTAAACCTCCTGACAGGTGGTGTACTAAACGTTGGTATAAACAGTTTACAGAGAATGGGTGTTTGTGCAAAGGGAAAATTTCTGGACGGCCGAGAACGAGTGATGAAAATGTAGCACGCATCCAGCAAGCATTTGTTCGCAGCCCAGGAAAATCGACTCGCAGAGCTAGCAGAGAGCTGCAAATTCCACAATCAACTGTATGGAGACTCCTACGAAAAAGGTTAGTTATGAAACCTGAACGTCAACTACCCGAGGCGATGGATCGGCCGCCAGGCAGCCCGTGACAGAGCACTTCATCACTGGCCTCCAAGAAGCCCTGATCTTACCCCCTGCGATTTTTTCTTATGGGGGTATGTTAAGGATATGGTGTTTCGGCCACCTCTCCCAGCCACCATTGATGATTTGAAACGAGAAATAACAGCAGCTATCCAAACTGTTACGCCTGATATGCTACAGAGAGTGTGGAACGAGTTGGAGTATCGGGTTGATATTGCTCGAGTGTCTGGAGGGGGCCATATTGAACATCTCTGAACTTGTTTTTGAGTGAAAAAAAACCTTTTTAAATACTCTTTGTAATGATGTATAACAGAAGGTTATATTATGTTTCTTTCATTAAATACACATTTTTAAAGTTGTGGTATTCTTTTTGAATCACCCTGTATTTCGTAAACCACATCAAATGCTGACGAATCGATTCCACAAACCGAACGTGAGGAGAGGGGCTAGTGTAATTGTTTAATACAAACCATACAAAAATGCACGGAAGTATGTTTTTAACACAAACCTACGTTTTTTTAAATGGAACCACGTTAGTTTTGTTAGCACATCTGAACATATAAACAAATACGTAATCAGTGCCGTTTGTTGCATTGAAAAATGTTAATTACATCCGGACATATTGTAACCTAAAGTTGACGCTTGAGTACCACTCCTCTGCTGTTCGATCGTGTGTATCGGAGAGCACCGAATTACGTAGGGATCCAAACGGAACGGTGATGGACCTTAGGTACAGAAGAGACTGGAACAGCACATTACGTCCACATGCCAACACCTTTTTATTGGTCTTTTTCACTGACGCACATGTACATTACCATGAGGGGTGAGGTACACGTACACACGTGGTTTCCGTTTTCAATTACGGAGTGGAATAGAGTGTGTCCCGACATGTCAGGCCAATAGATGTTCAATGTGGTGGCCATCAATTGCTGCACATAAATGCAATCTCTGGCGTAATGAATGTCGTACACGCCGCAGTACATCTGGTCTAATGTCGCCGTAGGCTGCCACAATACGTTGTTTCATATCCTCTGGGGTTGTAGGCACATCACGGTACACATTCTCCTTTAACGTACCCCACAGAAAGAAGTCCAGAGGTGTAAGATCAGGAGATCGGGCTGGCCAATTTATACGTACTCCACGTCCTATGAACCGCCCGTCGAAAATCCTGTCAAGGGTCAGCCTAGTGTTAATTGCGGAATGTGCATGTGCACCATCATGCTGATACCACATACGTCGACGCGTTTCCAGTGGGACATTTTCGAGCAACGTTGACAGATCATTCTGTAGAAACGCGATGTATGTTGCAGCTGTTTGGGCCCATGCAATGAAGTGAGGACCAATGAGGTGGTCGCCAATGATTCCGCATCATACATTTACAGTCCACGGTCGCTGTCGCTCTACCTGTCTGAGCCAGCGAGGATTGTCCACGGACCAGTAATGCATGTTCCGTAGATTCACTGCCCCGTGGTTTGTGAAACCCGCTTCATCGGTAAACAGGCAGAACTGTAATGCATTCTCTGTTGACAGAATTGCACTCGATGATTAAAGTCATCACCATGTAATTGCTGATGTAGCGACACATGAAACGAGTGAAAGCGGTGACGATGCAGTATGCGCATGACACTACTTTGACTCAGTCCACCGGCTCTCGCAGTGTCCCGTGTACTCATGTGTGGGTTCATGGCAACAGCAGCTAACACACCAACTGCACCCGCTTCTCCTGTGACGGGCCTGTTACGGACCCGTTTGCGTGCTACGACCATACCTGTTGCATACAGTTGGCGGTAGATTTTTTGCAATGTGCGGCACGTTGGATGCTCTCTGTCCGGGTACCGTTCTGCATACACCCTGCAGGCTTCAGCTGGATTTCGTCGACACTCGCCATAGATGAGTATCATCTCCGCCTTTTCAGAGTTCGAATACACCATGGTCACAGTTCCTATACACTATCACAGACGTCTGGTAACACGGTGTACTACAGTTGGTCTGTGTGCGGAGACGAATGCAGAATAACAATAGCAGCAAGCGCTACATGCGGACACTGCGGCAGCTAGACCAAACCACAACAGTGCACTACAGCCACACTCGTAAACACGGTCGTCATCGTAAACATGTCCCTGCAGATGCTGCTCGCCGACCGTGGCCCGTGTTTGTACAACAAGCAACTGAACGTCGGAGGTTTCAAGCGTCAACTTTAGGTTACAATATCTCCGGATGTAAATAACATTTTACAATCAAACAAGCGGCACTGATTACGTATTTGCTTATATGTTCAGATGTGCTAACAAAACTAACGTGGTTCCATTTAAAAAAACGTAGGTTTGTGTTATAAAACATACTTCCGTGCATTTTTGTATGGTTTGTATTAAACAATTACACTAGCCCCTCTCCTCACGTTCGGTCTGTGGTATCGGTTCGTCTGTATTTGATGTGGTTTACGAAATATATCCAGCGGTAACGTTAGGTGGCTCACCCTGTATAATCCTGTAACAATATGTGGTCCAATAAAATTCTTTCTTTCTCGTAATTTTTGGCTTAATTTTTTCAATTTGTCTCTTGGAGCTCATATTAAAAGCCCAGTTTTTTCACAGGTTGTATAAGGTTCTCTAAAAGGAGGTAATTTTCGTGTCGTTCGTAATACCTCAAAAGTTCAGTGATAGCTAAGTGAAAGACATGTGAGAGTTTTGTATACGTCCTCAGCAAGTTTGGGATAGATGGAAAAGAATTTGTGGCAGCAAGGAGAAGAAAACGGAGCAGAAGACTATTATACCGCTTATTCCCATACTAGCATCTGAAGCTAAGTTCAAAAAAATGGTTCAAATGGCTTTGAGCACCATGGGACTCAACTGCTGAGGTCATTAGTCCCCTAGAACTTAGAACTAGTTAAACCTAACTAACCTAAAGGCATCACACACACCCATGCTCGAGGCAGGATTCGAACCTGCGACCGTAGCGGTCTCGTGGTTCCAGACTGCAGCGCCAGAACCGCACGGCCACTTCGGCCGGCCTGAAGCTAAGTGAGACTAGTACAAACGATGGGCAACAAAGTTTTGATGTCTATGAGTTTCTGCAAGAAAATAATCGTACGTTTCGGAACGCTTCTGAAAAACCGCGAAACAGCGATATTATTTTAGAATAGCCTTACTTTCTACAAATTTCTTACGATGGTTAATATATCACCCTCGTTAGTAAACAAGCGTAAAATTTCAGTTTCTCTCTCGTCTAGTTGCGCCTTTACTCCACAGTTAGTAATCCTACCTGTACGTAAATCAGAAGACGGATTAACACCTCTCGACTTATTGAGCATTGGACATCTGACATCCTTTGGCTTACGGATTCGAAGCAAATAGAAACGCTTGCCGATATCTGGGCGAAGAATGCATATGACCATTCACCTCGTAGTATTGACACTGTGGATTACATTAGTCTTATAGTTGTGCTTTAGGCCAGAGGAGGAGATCCGGGTATCAAAGAGGTAGGCGGCTTGATCGATAATACCTCCGAACTGCAATCGACCACGGTTATCTCGTTTCGGCTGGCCACATCTCGGTGTCCCTCACCCTGTGGAACTTCCGGTGCAGGTTCCAGGATATACTGACACGGCCATTACGCTGATGGGATCGCTCGGCTGGTGTATAAGACTGTTACGCCCACTGTTACGCTTTCTCAATAGCCTTGGATCTGTCGATTTCTGGAAAGTACATTTTTGGCTGCTTCAACTTCTTTTTACGTCGCAAGAGTTCCCGTTTCACCTGTTTGTTAACACCAGTCTGGGAAAAAGTCTTCGCATTGCAACATTCCGCTGGATGAGCTCATCTCAAATATCTCCAAAATAAGTAAATACATCGAGGTATCAGTGTGGTGAATTTTCTGACGTATGCGAATAACTTTTAAGGTTTATAGCTGCCGAACTATTTTTCCAAGTGTAGTATAGCATTGTATAGTATTATTTCTTTATCATCGGAAAAATTCTTCAAAGAATACATAACATGTGTGAAATTTGATCAAACAGTAACACGGTAACCGGGACGCAGAGCACTGTGCCACCGTCAGGAGAATGGGACCACAAATACACGCCCTACCGCACCAGAGTAACCAAACACTTCACTCGGGTAGGGTGGAGCCCATCAGCCCCTGTTCTTCTGTCGTAGCGTTCAGACGACCTGTTCGTGAAGCTTTTCAGGCATAAACAATGTGTACAAGGGAAGTAAAAGAATATAGTTGGAATCTGAGCAAAAACTGTTAGAGCAGCTATGTCACTGAATGCCGAAAGCTACTGTAATCGTAAAAGCTTTCGAGATGTTTGCAGTAATTATAAAAAATGCCGAAGAATCTGGAAACGCGAAAGAATAAAGTATATCAGTGGAAAACAACACCAATGGATGGCAGAAAAAAAACTAAATTCTAGCAGAGGTAACCCACATACCACTATGAGGCAGCTCCAGTGTGTCAGTGGGATCAGATAAAGGCATGCTCTGGTGTATTGTTAATAATATCTCATGCTCTCCACATTTCTCCACCTCATGGAAAGGAGTTTTTAAATAGATTACAACTCTCTGCATGGCGACTTGGAAACGGAAAAGTATTACGACATTACATTGCAAGAATTTTTTTAGGATAAACGTATAGAAACCATTGGTATATTAATGTTCCCAATATGCACTACTTGTCGCTTGATAATCCACCCTGGCTCAGAGAAGTGATTAAAAACTGAGCGTAGAATATTAACATGTCAACCGCGCTTTTCAAGAATTGTGTAACAGGTGATTAAAAAAAGAAAAATATACTCTATGTGATCAAAAATATCCGGACACCTGGCTAAAAATGACTTACAAGTTCGTGGCGCCCCCCATCGGTAATGCTGGTATTCAGTATGGTGTTGGCCCATCCTTAGCCTTGATGATAGTTTCCTCTCTCGCAGGCATACGTTCAATCAGGTGTTGGAAGGTTTCTTGGGGAATGGGAGCCCATTCTTCACGGAGTGCTGCACTGAGGAGAGGTATCGATGTCTGTCCGTGAGGCCTGGCACGAAGTCGGCGTTACTAAACTCCCAAAGGTGTTCTATAGGACTCAGGTCAGGCCTCTGTGCAGGCCAGTCCATTACAGCGATGTTATTGTTGTGTAACCACTTCTCCACAGGCCGTGCATTATGAACATGTGCTCGATCGTGTCGAAAGTTGCAATCGCCATCCCCGAATTGCTCTTCAGCAGTGGGAAGCAAGGAGGTGCTTAAAGCCTCAATGTAGGCCTCTGCTGTGATAGTGCTACGCAAAACAACCCTCCAAGAAAAACACGACCACACCATAACACCACCGCCTCCGAATTTTGCTGTTCGCACTACACACGCTGCCAGATGACGTCCACCGGGCATTCGCCATATCCACTCTCTGCTATCGGATCGCCGCATTGTGCACCGTGATTCGTCACTCCACACAACGTTTATCCACTGTTCAATCGTCCAATGTTAACGCTCCTTACACTAAGCACTGCGTTGTTTGGCATTTACCGGCGTCATGTGTGGCTTATGAGTAGCCGCTCGATCATGAAATCTTACCTCCCGCCTAACTGTCATAGTACTTGAAGTGGATCCTGATGCAGTTGGAAATTCCTGTGTGATGGTCTGGATAGATGTCTGCCTCTTACACATTACGACCCACTTCAACTGTCGGCGGTCTCTGTCAGTCAACAGACGAGGTCGGCCTGTACGCTTTTATGCTTATGTGTCCATTCACGTTTCCACTTCACTATCACGTCGGAAACACTGGACCTGGGAATGTTAAGGAGTGTGGATATCTCGCATACAGACGTATGACACCCAGTCACCTCACCTGACCACGTTCGAAGTCAGTGAGCTCCGCGGAGCGCCCCATCCTGCTCTCTCACGATGTCTGATTACTACTGGGGTCACTGATATGGAGTATCTGGCAGTAGGTGGCAGCACAATGCACCTAATTTAAAAAACGTATGGTTTTGAGTGTGACCGGATACTTTTGATGGCATAGTGTATTTAAGTTGTTTATTGCAGACAAACTACAAAAGACTGAAACACATTTCTCATGTCACTGGATAGAAGAAGGTTCAAAGTTTTCATACAGCTGCGCCGTTATTTGTTTGTAGTAACATGACGACTACACCACCAGAGAAATCATTTTGTGTGTTGGAATTGGCGCGAAATCAATCCATTGTTCCACTGATACGGGCGTTCCACCGTCTACTCACCAAGAAATCGCCTTCGCACAAGCAAACTTTTTTTTCAGTTTTCTGACTGGTTTGATGCGGCCCCCGACGATTTCCTCTCCTGTGCTAACATCTTCATCTCAAAGTAGCACTAGCAACCTACATCCTCAATTATTTTCTGGATGTATTCCTATCTCTGTCTTCCTCTACAGTTTTTGCCCTCTACAGCTCCCTCTAGTACTATGAAAGTCATTGCCTCACACCTTAACAGATGTTCTATCATCCTGTCCCTTCTCCATATTAGCGTTGTCCACATATTCCATTCCTCTCCGATTCTGCGCAGAATCTCCCCATTCCTTACCTTATCACTCTACCTAATTTTCAACATTCGTTTGTGGCACCACATATCAAATGCTCCGATTGTCATCTGTCCGGTTTTCTGACAGTCCATGTTTCACTAACATATAAAGCTCTGCTACATACGTAAATTACCAGATACGGCCAGGAATGCTCTTTTTGCCAGTACTATTCTGCTTTCGATGTCCTCCTCGCTCCGTCCGTAACTGATTATTTTGTTGCCTAGGTAGTAGAATTTCTTAACTTCATCTACTTCGCGACCGTCAATCCTGATGTTACGTTTCTCGCTATTCACCTTTCTGCTACTTTTCATTACTTTAGTTTTTCTTCGATTTACTCTAAATCCATATTTTCTACTGATTAGACTTTCCACTCCATTCAACAGGTCATGTAATTCTTCTTCACCTTCACCCAGAATAGGAATGTCATCATCGAATCGTATCATTGATATCCTTTCATCTCGAATTTTAATTCCACTACTGAACCCTTCTTTTATTTCCATTATTGCTTCCTCAGTATAAATTTGAAAACTGAATAAATCACGGAATAATGTAGAGAGAGAGGTGCAAATCGACACTCATTCTTGGGGTTTTATTAGAAGCAAAAAAATAGAAAAGTTAAAAAAATGTCCGACAGATGGCGCTTCATCTGATCAGAATAGCAATAATTAGCGTAACAAAGTAAGACAAAGCAAAGATGATTTTCTTTACAGGAAATGCTCAATATGTCCACCATCATTCCTCAACAATAGCTGTAGTCGAGGAATAATGTTGTGAACAGTACTGTAAAGCATGTCCGGAGTTATGGTGAGGCATTGGCGTCGGATGTTGTCTTTCAGCATCCCTAGAGATGTCGGTCGATCACGATACACTTGCGACTTCAGGTAACCCAAAGCCAATAATCTCACGGACTGAGGTCTGGGGACCTGGGAAGCTAAGCATGACGAAAGTGGCGGCTGAGCACACGATCATCACCAAACGACGCGCGCAAGAGATCTTTCACGAGTCTAGCAATATAGGGTTGAACGCCGTCCTGCATAAACATTGTACGTTCCAGCAGGCGTTTATCAGCCAGGCTGGGGATGATGCGATTCTGTAACATATCGGCGTACCTCTCACCCGTGACGGTAGCAGTTACAAAACCAGAATCACGCATTCCCTCGAAGAGAAAAGGTTCGATAATGGTAGATGTGGTAAATCCAACCCGTACCGTGAATTTCTCGTCGTGCAATCTTCTGACAATCATTTCTTTTTCGATGTCTTCACATTTTTCCTGCAGTCATTTCGTCTTAATTTCTCTGCACTTCCTATTTATTTCATTCCTCAGCGACTTGTATTTCTGCAATCCGGACAGTTTTGTATTTCTCCTTCCACCGATCAATTGAAGTATTTCTTGTGTTAGCCATGGCTTCTTTGCAATTTCCTTCTTTGTACTTATGTTTTCCTTCCCAACTCCTGTGAGGGCCCTCTTTAGAGATGGTCATTCCTCTTCAACTGTACTGCCTACTGAGCTATTCCTTATTTCTGTACCTATAGCCTAAGAGAACTTCAACCGTATCTCATCGTCCCTTACTACAAAGGGCGTTCAAAAAGTTTTGCTCAGTCGCCTCAATCCTTTTTATTTTTTGCAGGACGAAATAGAATTTTTTTGTGAACATATTTGGAACATTTACCTATA
Organism: Schistocerca piceifrons; assembly: GCF_021461385.2. NCBI lineage: Eukaryota > Metazoa > Arthropoda > Insecta > Orthoptera > Acrididae > Schistocerca > Schistocerca piceifrons. The sequence continues at coordinate 257,764,464 of NC_060138.1, forward strand.
AGTTGGTATATAAAAGTATTTTGTTTTATTTACAGGTGAGCCATAGTGAGTCGTGAAGTAGATGTCAGGTTGTGACAACGGTCGGTGATGGGGTTCCTTTTCAAGACGGCGATAGCTCTACCACACTGATTCACAGGTGGTTGCTCCCTGTTCATCGGGAGAACACGGTGGATCGCATCAGTATCCAGCGGTGGTTGCAGAGGTTTAAAGAAGGTGATTTCTCTCTACTGGACAATCCACGATGCGGTAGACCATCGACGGCAGTGAGTGATGTGAATGAGGAGGCCATTGATCAAATCATCCAAAATGACAGATGTGTTGTAGCGATGCAAGGGGTAACAAATTTGTCATAAGAGTCCTTATATAGTATTCGAATGACAGTATTTTTCAGTACAGGTATTTCGCTCAATCCAAGCAAGTATCAGTTCGTGTCGTCATCGTCCAGACACAAGTTGACAATAATCTGAATCCGTTTTAGCAGACTAATAGTTTCTTTCACGGGATAAAATTTTATTGATAATGAAATACAAGATATTGAAATTAATTTAGAATAGGACATGTTTAATTAGTAATTTCATGCCATAATAGATCTCTTTAATACACTACTAGCCATTAAAATTGCTACACCACGAAGATGACGCGCTACAGACGCGAAATCTAACCGACAGGAAGAAGATGCTGTGATATGCAAATGATTAGCTTTTCAGAGCATACACACAAGGTTGGCGCCGGTGGCGACACTTACAACGTGCTGACATGAGGAATGTTTCCAACTGATTTCTCATACACAAACGGTAGTTGACCGGCGTTGCCTGGTGAAAAGTTGTTGTGATGCCTCGTGTAAGGAGGAGAAATGCCTACCATCACGTTTCCGACTTTGATAAAGGTCGGATTATAGCCTATCGCGATTACAGTTTATCGTATCACGACATTGCTGCTCGCGTTGGACGATATCCAATGACTGTTAGCAGAATATGGAATTGGTGGTTTCAGGAGGGTAATACGGAACGCCGTGCTGGATCCCAACGGCCTCGTATCACTAGCAGTCGAGAGGACAGGCATCTTATCCGCGTGTCTGTAACGGATCGTGCAGCCACGTCTCGATCCCTGAGTCAACAGATGGGGACGTTTGCAGGACAACAACCATCTCCACGAACAGTTCGACGACGTTTGCAGCAGCATGGACCATCAGCTCGGAGACCTTGGCTGCGGTTACCCTTGACGCTGCATCACAGACAGGAGCGCCCGCGATGGTGTACTCAACGACGAATCTGGGTGCACGAATGGCAAAACGTGATTTTTTCGGATGAATCCAGGTTCTGTTTACAGCATCATGATGGTCGCATCCGTGTTTGGCGACATCGCGGTGAACGCACATTAAAAGCGTGTATTCGTCATCGCCATACTGGCGTATCACCCGGCGTGATGGTATGGGGTGTCATTGGTTACACGTCTCGGTCACCTCTTATTCGCACTAACGGCACTTTGAACAGTGGATGTTACATTTCAGATGTTTTACGACCAGTGGCTCTACCCTTCATTCGATCCCTGCGAAACCCTACATTTCAGCAGGATATTGCACGACCGCATGTTGCAGGTCCTGTACGGGCCTTTCTGGGTACAGAAAATGTTCGACTGCTGCCCTGGCCAGCACATTCTCCAGATCTCTCACCAAATGAAGTCAATGGTGGACGAGCAACTGGCTCGTCACAATACGCCAGTCGCTACTCTTGATGAACTGTGGTATCGTGTTGAAGTTGCACGGGCAGCTGTACCTGTACACACCATCCAAGCTCTGTTTGACTCAATGCCCAGGCGTATCAAGGCCGTTATTACGGTCAGAGGTGGTTGTTCTGGGTACTGATTTCTCTGGATCTATGCACCCAAATTGCGTGAAAATGTAATCACATGTCAGTTCTAGTATAATATATTTGTCCAATGAATACCCGTTTATCATCTTCATTTGTTCTTGGTGTAACAATTTTAATGGCCAGTAGTGTATAATAGTGTTTTGAGTTTTGTATGCATGTAAAAAGTGCGAATTTATGTGCGGCTTTTACTCTTAGACGTGTTACCACTTAGAGTGCTAAAAGTGCGCGTGTACAGTTTGCTGACCTGAGTGGTGAATTTCATTTTGTGATTTTGAGCCGAATAGAGACAAATCCCGTTTCATTTAGACTTTACGTGAGATAGACACGTCACGTTATTACAAAAAGTCGTTTAGCCCATCAGGGAAAACTGAAACATGCGCGCTCGATTTGAATCGCGTTACACGCTACCACGTGATTGAGCTTCCCATTAAATCGCGTAAAATAATTGCAAACATTCTTGAACTTAATGCAGGAAGTTCGAAATTACTTTTCGAGACAAATACTGACTTCTGATAAAAATGAACAGACAATTTATTCTAAATATCGAGGTTCTGTTTTAATTAGGACACATATTACTTTGTTGATCACGTTGCTTATCAACACTGCAATGCAAATCAGTTCATTCATTAGAACGATTTGCGACGTAGTAGGTCCCATTACACATACAAGCTCTTACACGGAATATGCTGATCGAATAAGAGTATAAGAGTGTTCTTTTCCAGAAATGCCAATAAACCAGAGGTTTCAAAAGTTAAATTACCAACTGTTACGTAACTTCATTAATATTGCGTTTCACTGATGAACACTATTCTTATTGATGAATGAACATTAATTGCAAGTAGATTTTGAATACTCATCAACAGTGCCAAGAAGCAGTTCACATCACAACTATTAATAAATGCAAATATAACTGAATGAGCATTAATTCATTAAAACAGAGTAATCAGCTTCCAATTCTAGGATAAACTGTACCAGGTGGAATTATTAAAATATTGTGGAAGTGTAATAAGATTTATCTGAACACGTCTATCATATATTATTGGTTCAAATGGCTCTGAGCACTATGGGACTTAACATCTATGGTCATCAGTCCCCTAGAACTTAGAACTACTTAAACCTAACTAACCTAAGGACATCACACAACACCCAGTCATCTCATATATTATTATTTCACATTAACTGGACATATTGCCGGCTGCGGTGGCCGAGCGGTTCTAGGCGCTTCAGTCCGGAACCGCGCGACTGCTAGGGTCGCAGGTTCGAATCCTGCCTCGGGTATGGATGTGTGTGATGTCCTTAGGTTCGTTAGGTTTAATTAGTTCTAAGTTCTAGGGGACTGATGACCTCAGATGTTAAGTCGCATAGTGCTCAGAGCCATTTGAACTGGACAGATAATTAGTCGGAAACGAATTCACCCACAACAGATTGTCCCACTCCACTACTAAACTTTTGTCGTGACTCTTTACAAGAGATCTCAAGAAGCTGGGATCAAGAAACAAGAAAAGAAGAGGCATCGGTATAGTGTGACGACACGACAGCTTGCTGAAATTGCTCGTTTGTCATTGGGTGGTGTCGTATCACTGGTACAGCCACTAGGGTACAGAAAATTCTGTGCACGTTGGGTGCCTAGATTATTGACAACAGAAATGCAAACGATGAGGAAGAATGTGTGAGAGGGTCCTATGAAGACCTGTACTGAAGAGTGGAAACAGTGTTTTGACGGCGTAATTTCCCAGGATGAAACATGGTTGTTTCTATCCAAACCTGAGAGCAAAACCCAGGAAACCAAGACTTTCACGAACAGCAGGCCGAAAGGTGATGGCCTCTTTCTTCTGGGATCAGTGTGGTGTCATTGTCATTGACTTTTTGGAACCTGGCTCCACAATTAACCGGAACCGTTACTGTTTGTCATTGGATAAGCTGCAACGTGCCATCAAGGCCCACAGACCACAGCTTCAGGGTCAGCTCGTCAGACTACACCATGACAATGCCAAACCCCATACAGCTCTTATTACGCAGGAGAAAATCAGGAAAATGGGTTGGAAAACTGTTCCTTATCCTCTCTACAGTCCGGACTTAGCTCCGTCTTATTTTTACCTCTTTGGTCGTCTGAAGGCCCAACTGCGCGGTAAAACATTTGATAGTGAGAAAAACCTTATTTCCTGTGTCAAGCGATGGTGTAAAAGTCAATCCTCAGAATTTTACGAAAGTGGCTTTACATCATGGAAAGAACGTTGGGCCTGATGCGTCGCAGCTAATGGAGGCTACATTGTGTAGGCTCAATGTATAGCTAAATGTTTCAAGTATGTTCGCAAAAAATTTAATTCTCCTCCTGCAAAAAATAAAAAATAAAAATTAGAGACGACTGTGCAAAACTTTTGAACATCCTTTGTACTTCAGTGTCCCACTTCTTTGCGTATTGATTCTTCTTGACAAATGTCTTAAACTTCAGCCTACTCTTAATCACAGATTTATGACTGACTAAAGAAATTTTTGAAAGTTTGAAGCACTGGTTGCCGACCATAGGCCGACCGCACACATCTGATGAAAATAAAGGCATTAGAGATGTTTGAGATGACATTCTCTGAAGTCCACAATACATGCAAGCAAGGAATTATAACTTCCTCAAACAATGGCGTAGATGTTCTGAAACGACGTCTGCATATGAAGTTTGCAAGTTGCAGCTACTAGAGCAGGTGCGTCTCGGCGAGCATAACAGAAGGTACGAATTTTGCAATTCAGTTCTCCAGAATATGGTACGGGGCACTTTTTTCAGGCAGCTTGTCTTTATGGACATATCATCATTTCGTCTATCGGGAAAAGTAAACCACCACAATTTAAGAATTTGGGGATCAAAAACATAGTCGTCACAGTCTAACATGAAAGAAACTAAACGAGACTGAATGCGTTTTGTGCTTCTCCTGTTCACAGAGTTTATGGCCCTTTGGTTTTGCGCCGCGGAAACTGTGACAGGAATGTCATAGACCTATCAGGACAAGCTGCAACGTTGATTGTTTCCTAAACTTCACGTAGATTTCAGTGATTTCATTTTTATGCATGACGGGGGCCCGTATCACTTTTACCTTGAGGTGTGGCCTTATCTTAACAATCCTATGCCACACTATTTGGATTGGAGGAGGTGGACAACTAGGTTTTGTTCATTGTCTCTTGTCTCCCAGGTCACCAGACATCATACGTTGGAACTTTTTTCTGTGGGAGTACATAAGTCTTTTCCCACCCGTCTTCAAGAGGCGAGAAAATCGAATTGTTAACGCTGTCGATTCAATAAGCATCGGCCTGTTGATTTGTGTGTGGAATGAAATGGATTACCGTTACGATGTTTCTTGGTGTTCATGTCAAGTGCATGTATAGAAACTGTGCGAACATAAAACTTTGAACCTTCCTCCATTCAGTGACATGCACCAGTGATTTTCTATCTTCCACACCTTTTCTGTAATGAACAACTGAAATCTGTTCCTTCTTTTTGAATCATCCCGTATTTGTGCCCTATTACTGACGGGACTTCAAAGAACCAAACTCTTTTACAGTTCCTAAGAGACACAGTTCCTAACATTCCAAAGAACTTAAGGCATTTCACTTTTCCCTTCCATTCCTTATGGTTAATCAAAGATCTTCTTAACAGCACGTTTGGACGCTGTTGAATTATTCATTCGGGCAACAAAAAATGGCTTCCACGCCTACCAGACTTAAAATCTCTGGACTTTTATCTGCGAGAAACAGATCTTCAAGGAGACACTGGTGACTCCCAAATACATGAAATACAGCTAAAATTCTTCTAGGACTGCGTTACTCTTGACGGTAATTGAAACGTGCCTTTCTTGTATACTGAGATATTTGAATTAAACGTTTCTCAGTAAGCGATGGTACAAAATAGTAATATTGATCTAATAATAAAAGTAAAATAAATATCGTGACAGTAAAGCACATTCCAATGACAAAATAAATTTTTTTTATATGCAAGCACCGTGGAGTGCTAATAAATTGCATGGCCGCGCGAAGTACCCAGTTCAGGATTGCGCGACCCCTTCCAGCGGGAGGTTCGAGTCGTCCCTCGGGCATGAGTGTGTGTGTTGTTCTCATCATAAGTTAGTTAACGTTAGTATAAGTAGTGTTTAAGTCTAGAGACCGATGACTTCAGCAGTTTGGTTCCTTAGGATATTACACACATTTGAACACCTTTTTTCTAGTAAACTGATAATTCTGCAGAGCAGGATCTCGGATCATTTAAAAACAATATGCAGCTGCTACATTAGTATTATTCCATTTTATTTTAACAGCTCTGAAGATGGCCGAAAGCTGAAGCCGATAGTATAAAGAATTATACGGGGTGATTCCGCGATGTTGTTACAAAAGTTCAGGGATGATGGGGATGGTAAATATATCAATCTGAGACAAGGGACCATGGTCCGGAAACGACCAAGTCGAAAGTTATAAGCGAAAATCATTCTGATGTATCAAACAGTGGAAAACATGAACCGAACCGATATTATTATTGTTCAGGTTTAAGGGTAGGCAACTTCCAGAGGTTGTAATGTAGGCTATAACAAGAAAAAGTCTAGCAAACATGAACTCTAAAGTGTATACCTTAAGAGTTGGGCATATGATGAGTAGAAGAGGTACATTTTACAGTAGCGAAGATGAACAACTGCTCATAACTCTTCCACATTTTAAAATACAAATTTACTGGTCTTTTGTTCTTATTTTCATCCAGATAAGCTCCTGAGCAGATCCGTGGTGTAGGGGTGGCGTCTTTGGTTTATAATCAAAACATCTTCGGTCCCTGGTTTGAATCCAGCCGCTGCTTAAATTTTGATCAGTAATCAGCATTGGCGGCCGAAAACCTTCCGGCATAAGAACTCACCCTCATTCTGCCAACGGCATCGTCAAAGATAGCGGAGGAGCGGACAGAGCTTCAAAGCACTCTCTTGTCCTAGGGGTGGGAAACTTCCCGTAAACGCGGAAGAATCAGCAATGATCAACGGCTTGAGGATGGAGAAGGCAATGGAAACCACTGCATTAAAGACACGTAACGTGTATCCACGCCACTTGTGGCCTGTAGTTGAACAAGTGTCATTATGATCTCTCCATTGGAAAAAAAAAAAATTCCGGAATAGTCCCCCTTTCGGATCTTCGGGAGGGAACTGCCAAGGAGGAGGTTACCATGAGAAAAAGCTTGAATTATCAACGAAAGAATCACGTTCTACGAGTCGGGGCGTGGAATGTCAGAAGCTTGAACGTGGTAGGGAAAGGGAAAGGCTCAGTCTAGTTATAGTAGGTGTCAGTGAAGTGAAGTAGAAAGAAGTCAAGGATTTCTGATCAGATGAGTATAAGGTAATATCAACGGCAGCTGAAAATGATATAACGGGAGTAGTAGTGGTTATGAAGGCAGCGCAGAGTGTGTGTTACTGTGAACAGTTCAGTGACAGGATTGTTCTTATCACAATCGACAGCAAACCAACACCGACAACCATAGTTCAGTTATGTATGCCGACGTCGCAAGCTGAAAGTGAAGAGAGAGAGAGAAAGTGTATGAAGATACTGAAAGGGTAGTAGGATATGTAAAGGGGGATGAAAATCTAATAGTCATGGGGGACTGGAATGCAGTTGTAGGGGAAGGAGTAGAAGAAAAGTTTACAGGAGAATATTGGCTTGGGGCAAGGAATGAAAGAGGAGAAAGAAACACTAATTGAGTTCTGTAATAAGTTTCGGCTAATAATAGCGAATACCCTGTTCAAAAATCACAAGAGGAGGAGGTATACCTGGAAAAGGCCAGGTGATACTGAAAGATTTCAGTTAGATTACATCATGGTCGGACAAAGATTCCGAAATCAGATACTGGATTGTAAGGGGTAGCCAGGGGCCGATATAGACTCAGATCCCAATATACTAGTAATGAAGAGTAGGCTGAAGTTTAAGACATTAATCAGGAAGAATCAGTACGCAAAGAAGTGGAATATGGAAGTACTAAGGAATGACGAGATCCGGTTGAATTTCTCTGAGGCTATAGATACAGCAATAAGGAATAGGTCAATAGGCAGTACAGTTGAAGAGGAATGACCATCCCTAAAAAAGGGCATCTCAGGAGTTGGAAAACGTAAGTAGAAAGAAGGTAACTACGAAGAAACCATGGGTAACATATGAAGTACATCAGTTGATCGATGAAAGAAGGAGTACAAAAACGTTCTGGGAAACTCAGGAATAGAGAAATACAAATCCCTGAGGAATGAAATAAATAGGAAGTGCAGGAAAGTTTAGACGAAATGGCTGCTGGAAAAAAATGTGAAGATATCCAAATAGAAATGACTGTCGGAAGGACAGACTCAGCATACAGGAAAGTCAAATCAAACTTCGGTGACATTAAAAGTAAGGGAGACAAAATTAACAATGCAACGGAAACTCCACTGTTAAATGCAGAGGAGAGAGGAATTAGAAGAGATAGGGAATCGAGTAAAAAGAGCTTTGGAGGACTTAAGATCAAATAAGGCAGAAGGGATAGATAACATTCCATCGAAATTTCTAAAATCATTGGGGGAAGTGGCAACAAAACGACTGTTCACGTTGGTGTGTAGGATGTACGAGTCTGGCGACATACCATCTGACTTTCTGAAGGGCATCATCCACACAATTCAGAAGACGGCAAGAGCTGGTAAGTGCGAGAATTACCGCACAATCAGCTTAACAGTTCACGTATCCAAGGTGCTTATAAGAATAATACATAGAAGAATGGAAAAAAATGACGATCATTTTGGCTTTGTGAGAAGTAAAGCCACGAGAGAGGCAATTCTGACGTTGCGGTTAATAATGGAAGCAAGACTAACGAAAAATCAAGACACGTTCATAGGATTTAATGACCTGGAAAAAGGGTTCGATAATGTAAAATGGTGCAAGATGTTCGAAATTCTGAAAACATTAGGGGTAAGCTATAGGGAGAGACGGGTCATATACAATATGTACAATAGTCAAGAGGGAATAATAAGAGTGGACGACCAGAAACGAACTGCTCGGATTAAAAAGGGTGTAAGACAAGGACGTAGCCTTTCGCCCGTATTGTTCAATCTGTATATCGATGAAGCAATGATGGGAATAAAAGAAAGGTTCAGGATTGGAATTAAAACTCAAGGTGAAAGGATATCAACGATACGATTCACTGATGCTATTGCTATCTTGATGACAGTGAAGAAGGATTACACGATCTGCTGAACGTAATGAACAGTTTACGCATTGAGAGTAAATTGAAGAAAGACGAAGGTAATGAGAAGTAGTAGAAATGAGAACAGCGAGAAACTTAACATCAGGATTGATGAAGTAGATGAAGTTAAGAAATTTTGCTACCTGTTGTTGTTGTTGTTGTTGTTGTTGTTGTGGTCTTCAGTCCTGAGACTGGTTTGATGCAGCTCTCCATGCTACTCTATCCTGTGCAAGCTTCTTCATCTCCCAGTACCTACTGCAACCTATATCCTTCTGAATCTGCTTGGTGTATTCATCTCTTGGTCTCCCTCTACGATTTTTACCCTCTACGCTGCCCTCCAATACTAAATTGGTGATCCCTTGATGCCTCAGAACATGTCGTACCAACCGATCCCTTCTTCTAGTCAAGTTGTGCCACAAACTTCTCTTCTCCCCAATCCTATTCAACACTTCCTCATTACTTATGTGATCTACCCATCTAATCTTCAGCATTCTTCTGTAGCACCTAGGCTGTAAAATAACCAGTGATGGACGGAGCAATGAGGACATCAAAAGCGGACTACTTATGGCAAAAAGGGTATTTCTGGTCGAGAGAAATCTACTAATATCAAATATAGGCCTTAATTTGAGGAAGACATTTCTGAGAATGTACGTCTTGAGTACAGAATCGGAGAGGAAAGGAACATGTGGAAAACCCTGATAAGGAGAAGGAACAGGATGATAGGACATCTGTTAAGACATGAGTGAATGACTTCCATAGTAATAGAGGACAAAAACTGCAGAGGAAGACAGAGACTGGAATACATCCGGCAAATAATTGAGGACGCAGGTTGCAAGTCCTACTTTTAGATGAAGAGGTTAGCACAGGACAGAAATTCGTGGGGGGCCGCATCAAACCAGTAAAAAGACTGATGACCAAAAAAAATCACCTCCCGCAAAAATATGGACACCAAAGAATTTGAAATAGATATGTTTCGTGGTATCGAAGATGAACAGGTGTTCGTAGCTCTTAAGGTACGCATTGTAGAGTCCATGTTTTCTATACTTTTCCTGTTTTTGTCTTACCGCTACCTACGAAAGCCGCAATCTCAGCAAGAACGATACCGGTACAGTTCCAATGTCAGAGGTATCAGAACAATTTTCGCCTAAACCTTTGATTCGGCCATTTCCAAACGAGGGTCCGTTACCTCAAATTGATTCGTTTATCCTTCTCCATTACCCCTGAAAGTTTGTAATGTTATCGAGGAATCTCTCCGTATAATAACGTGCCATCAAGGCGGAAAATTATGGACAAAGTTTCTTGCAAGGCTTACAACGGAGTAAACAACGAAATATAGCTACCAACATGTTCCAGAAATTATTATTTTCAGGAACTGCTCCAAAAAAATTTTGTTTGACTGTCATCCATATGACACGCAATGTAAATAGATCGGGGAACAGGTTGCAAATCAGTTTTACAAGGAACACTTTGTAATGGAATTGCTAGATTTGAGGAGTATCACTATATATTCTGCTGAGAGCATCATCGCAATTTATATATTCAGGAAGTATCTCCTTGAGGAGCATTTCTGAACTTGAAATGCATATTTGTAAAAGTTATAAAAGTAATAGAGAAGATCCAAAGAAGAACTGTGTGCCACGTCACTGATTTATTTTGTAAGCAGGTAAGCGTCACTAAAATGCTCAGCCAACTCCACTGGCAGACACTTCAGGAGAGGCGTTCCACAATACGCTATTACTACTAAAATTCAGAAGCCGCCGGCCGCGGTGGTCTTTCGGTTCTAGGCGCGCAGTCCGGAACCACGCGACTGCTACGGTCGCAGGTTCGAATCCTGCCTCGGGCATGGATGTGTGTGATGTCCTTAGGTTAGTTAGGTTTAAGTAGTTCTAAGTTCTAGGGGACTGATGACCACAGCTGTTAAGTCCCATAGTGCTCAGAGCCATTTGAACCATTCAGAAACCACGTATTCCTAGATGACTGCCTTCTTCCTACAGCTTTCTAAACCTACCATGAAGTTAAATTAAAGATACTTGAGCTCGTTCAGAGTCTTACCAGCAATTATTCCAACTCACCATTCTCACAAGGGAGCCTCCCCATCGCACCCCCCTCAGATTTAGTTATAAGTTGGCACAGTGGATAGGCCTTGAAAAACTGAACACAGATCAATAGAGGAAACAGGGAGACGTTGTGTGGAACTTTGAAAAAAATAAGCAAAATATACAAACTGAGTAATCCATGCGAAGATAGGCAACGTTAAGGATACTGTGAGCGCAGGAGCGCCGTGGTCCCGTGATTAGCGTGAGCAGCTGCGGAAGGAGAGGTCCTTGCATTAAGTCTTCCTCGAGTGAGATGTTTACTTTATTTATATTCGCAAAGTTATGATCTGTCTGTACGTTCATTGACGTCTCTGTTCACTGTAATAAGTTAAGTGTCTGTGTTTTGCGACCGCACCGCAATACCGTGCGATTAGTAGACGAAAGGACGTGCGTCTCCAATGGGAACCGAAAACATTTGATCGCAAGTCCAGAGGTCAACCGATTCCACCACATGAAAATACGTCTGATATATTCTATACGACACTGGTGACGACATGTGCGTCATATGACAGATATATATCGTTGACCAACCTAACTTGTACACTTGCGAATGGGTAAAAAGATTCTTCTACCTTGCCCGATTTAGGTTTTCTTGTGGGTGTGATGATCACTCCCAAAAAAGTGATGAAAACACAAGAGTTTGTCACATAAACTGCAACAAATGAATGCAACAGTTTCACAGTCGCACAGTTTTTCCTGCGCTCTGTCAAAACATATGTTTTGTTTCGACGTTTGTTTAGGTGTAGCGTGCCCATACTACGGCGCAGTTAACTCGCATCGGACGGAAGAACGGACAGATAATAATTGTCTGAAAATAAAAAATTAAACTTTTCACTCGAGGGAAGACTTGAACCAAGGACCTCTCGTTCCGCAGCTGCTCACGCTAATCACGGGACCTCGGCGCTCCTGCGCTCACCGTATCATTAATGTTGCCTATCTCGGCATGGATTACTCAGTTTCTATATTTTGCTTATTTTTTTCATAGTTCCACACAACGTCTTCCTGTTTCCTCTATTGATCTGTGTTCAGTTTTTCAAGGCCTATCCACTGTGGCAACTTATAACTAAATCTGAGGGAGTACGATGGGGAGGTTCCCTTGTCAGCTGCGGCAGGAAAACGGGAGTGACAGTGCAAAGTACCCTCCGCCACACGACATAAGGTAGCTTGTGAAGTGCAGATGAAACTGTAACTGATTTACTTGCATTGTATAATTTTGCTTCTTCGACAACAGTTGTCAGCTACGTTTAAAGTATCTCAAACGCAACTACACGTTCTATGTCTGCTTGGCACTCTAAAATGAGCACTATAAAGAGACTGGAACAGCCGTAAAATTAATCAGCAAATTATTTTCGTAAACAGGGGGACACGCCACCTGCATGAGAGTCATTTTAGGTTCAAGTAGTGGGAGTCCACATAAATAATATCTGTCGTTTGTAAATGAATTGGGTGTTTTGTCTTAATTTATCTTGATGTTTTTTAAATATAAAAATAATATGTAAAATAATTCTTTTTCATTTTTCGTGGGTTTTTCATTCCCTCGACGACAAGGGAGCGTGGCTTGATGTAGAATGGGCTTTTATCAGCAAAATTCCCAAAGGGCGAATATACGACAAAGGAGGTGGACTTAAGGACCAAGACGATATGGGAAGATTTGTTCACGTAGTAAATAAAAAAGTAAGTGAAATGAAAGATCGGACAATTGTAACGCAGCCTCAGGGAAACGTGAACATTAGGACGCGCAACTTGTAGAATGAGTGTTATTCTTCTTATAGTCAGATTTAAAAGCAAATACGTTTCTGTCTTTGAATATCAGAGACCAAGTATATCCCTTTCTCTCAAGCGTAGACTTGAGAATATTTCCTGATCGAAAAATATTAAACAGAACGTAATCGATTTTGAAGAAGAATATTTTTGTCGGTAGTGCGTCGGAATACATAATATGAAGCGTCGCGAAGTAAGAACGAAAGTCGTCGAGAACAGGACTCGACATCCTCCATCGGAGATGTCGGTCGCGTACCGCCAATAACTTGGCAGCTCCACTCTTTAAATGGAAATCGGCTTTCGGCGAGCGTGTTTCTGTTAGGTGCGACCGTGCGGAAGAATGATGGCTCGCAATGTGGCGACGACTGTCGCAGCGTATTTGAGCTGGGATGGCGGTAAATCTTGTGGCGTACCGGGCTCCTTTTCAGCAAAAACGAAAGCTAATTCCTTCGGTCTTGCAATGGATGCACATTATCTTGGAGGCCTCACATACACAATGTCAAGGCAAAGCACGACTCGGGCATTTAAACATGAGTACAGTACGCGTAACGGCGCTTCAAACGAAACAACAGTTCATATATAAAAGATCTTCCTTAGACCAGTTTCTGAATATGCAGCACCTGTCTGTACGACTAATCAAACCAAAAAAAAGCAAAAAAAAAAAAAAAAAATTGACACAGAAATAAAAATCCTACGAATAGTTACAAGATATGGCTCATATACGCCAAACAGCGTCACATTTGCATTAGTCACTGTAAAACGTTTAAAAAACCGATTCATCGAAATTTCTAGTAAAATCGGTCTGATCATATTAAGTAACAAAACAGTGAAACCGGATGTGCCGAAGAACAACATTACTGCCTCTTCAAGCTTTCCCGGCAGATATGATGTAAATCGTCTTCACGGGTTTGCCGCCGGATCGCGTTGTGCAAATTCCACAATATTTCCTCGGAGTAACTGTCCGACATCTTCAGGTGGTTCAACCTTGCTGGTGGTTAGGTACAGCTGAATGTATCCGCGCGTCGACATCCCGTTTGTACTCGTAGAACAGGCACCTGCGCATTCTTCGCGCGCGTGTTCTAGAAACGGTGTGTCGACGCGCAGGTACCGTTGAAGATGAAGAGATGGATAAAATATATGAGGATATTAAAAGGGTAATGCAATACGCAAAGGGAGATGAAAATCTAATAGTCACGGGGGACTGGAACGCAGGGAAGGAGTACAAGAAGGTTGCAGAGAAAATGGGATTGAGACCAGGAATGAGAGAGGAGAAAGACTAATTGGTTCTGTAATAAATTTCAACTAGTAATAGCGGATATTCTCTGCAATAATTACAAGAGGAGGATGTATACTCGGAAAAGGCCGGGTGATGCGGGAAATTACTAAAAAAAATGGTTCAAATGGCTCTGAGAACTATGGGACTTAACTTCTTAGGTCATCAGTCCCCTAGAACTTAGAACTACTTAAAACTAAATAACCTAAGGACATCACACACATCCATGCCCGAGGCAGGATTCGAACCTGGGACCGTAGCGGTCGCGCGGTTCCAGACTGTAGCGCCTAGAACTGCTCGGCCACCCCTGCCGGCGGGAAATTTCAGTTAGGTTACATCATGATCAGACAGAGATTCCGAAATGTAAATGCCGTGTGACTGGGGCCTCCCGTCGGGTAGACCGTTCGCCGGGTGCAAGTCTTTCGATTTGACGCCACTTCGGCGACTTGTGCGTCGATGGGGATGAAATGGTGATGATTAGGACAACACAGCACCGGGTCCCTGAGTTGAGAAAATCTTCGACCCAGCCGGGAATGGAACCCGGGCCCTTAGGATTGACATTCTATCGCCCTGACCTCTCAGCTACCGGGGGCAAACATTCCGAATCAGATACTGGATTGTAAAGCGTACCCAGGAGCAGATATAGACTCAGATCACAATGTAGTAGCGATGAAGAGTAGGCTGTAAGAATCAGTACGCGCAGTTGTGTGATACGGAGGTACTAATGAATGTCGAGACACGTTTAAAGTTATCTAAGGCTATAGCGATAAGGAACACATCAGTAGGCAGTACAGCTGAAGAGAAATGAGCACCTCTATGAAGTTGGAAAGAAAAACATAGGTACAAAGACGGTAACTGATAAGAAACAATGGTTAACAGAAGAAATACTTCAGTTAATCAGTGAAAGAAGGAAGTACAACAATGTTCAGGGACATTCAGGAATATAGAAATACAAGACGCTGAGGAATGAAATAAATAGAGGTCCAAGGAAACTAAGACGAAATGGCTGCATTAAAAATGTGGAGAAATCGAAAAAGGAATGATTGTCGGAAGAACTGACTCAGCAGATACAAAAGTCAAAACAACCTTTTGTAAAATTAAAAGCAATGATGGAAACTTTAAGAGTACAACGGGAATTTAACTGTTAATTGCAGAGGAGAGAGCGGATAAGTGGAAAGAGGTAACTGAAGATGTCTATGAGAGGGAAGATTACAGTGATGTGGTAGAAGAAGAAACAGGCGTCGATTTAGTAGAGATAGGGGATCCAGTATTAGAACCATAATTTAAGAGAGTTTTGGAGGACTTAAGATCAAATAAAGTGGAAGGTATAGATAGCAATCCATCAGATTTTCTAAGATAATTGGGAGAAGTGGCAAGAAACGATTATTCGCCCTGGTATGTGGAGTCTATGGATCTGGCGACATACCATCTGAGTTTCGGAAAAATAAAATCCACACAACTCCCATCACTGCAAGAGCTGACAAGTGCGAGAATTATCGCACAATCAGCTTAACAGCTCTCACATTCAAGTTGCTGACAAGAGTAATATATGGAGGCATGGAAAGGAAAATTGAGAGTGTGTTCGATGACGATCATTTTGGGTTTAGAAAGGTAAAGGCACAAGAGAGGCAATCCTGACGTTGCGCTTGATACTGGAATCAAGACTAGAGTACAATGAAAATACGTCCATAGGATATGTCGACATGGAAAAAGTTCGACAAAGTAAAGTAGTCTATGCAGTTCCAAATGTTGAGGAAAATAGGGGTAATCTACGGGGGAAAGGGTAATATACAACATGTACAAGAGTCAAGAGGGAATAATAAGAATGGCCAACCAAGAACTAAGTGCTCGGACTAAAAAGAGTGTAAGGCAGGGATGTAGTCTTTCACCCCTACTGTTCAATCTGTGCACTGAAGAAAGAATGATAAAGATAAAAGAAAGGTTCAGGAGTGGAACTAAAATTCAAGGCGAAAGGATATCAGTGATACGATTCGCTGATGACACTGCTATTCTGAGTTAAAGTGAAGAAGAATAACATGATCTGCTGAATGGAGTCGAAAGTCTAATGAGTGCAGAATATGGATTGAGAATAAATCTAAGAAAGACGAAAGTAATGAGAAGTAGCAGAAATGAGAACAGCGAGAAACTTAACATCAGGATTGATGGTCGCGAAGAAGATGAAGGAATTCTACTATCTAGGCAGCAAAATAATCAATGACGGACGGAGCAAGGAGGATATCCAAAGCAGACTAGCACTGGCAAAAAGGGCATTTCTGGCCAGGAGAGGTCTACTCGTATAAAACATAGGCCTTACTCTGAAGAAGTAACATCTGAGAATTTCCGTTTGCAGCAGAGCATTGTCTGTTAGTGAAACATGACTGCCCGAAAACCGGAACTGAAGAGAGTCGAAGAATTTGATATGTGGTGCTACAAACGGAGTTTGAAGATTAGGTGGACTGATAAGGTAAGGAATTCTGTGCAGAACCGGAGAGGAATGGAATATGTTGAAAACACCGACAAGGGGAAGGAACAGGATGATAGGACATCAGCTAAGATATCAGGGAATGACCTCCATGGTACTGGAGGGAGCTGCAGAAGGTAAAAACTGCAGAGGAAGACAGACGTTGGAATGCATCCAGCAAATGATCGAGGACGTAGGTTGCAAGTGCTACTCTGAGATGAAGAGGTTAGCACAAGAAATCGTTGCGGGCCGCGTCAGACCAGTCAAAATGTACTTTATGATACGAATATCGTGATCGTAAATAAAAGCTGGAATCCTACAGTAGTTAAAGAAGAAAATATTTAAGAATTGAAAACGGTGAACAGACGCAAAATATTCAGGGACTAGGAAGGGTATCGTAAAGAATTTTTAAGTGAAGTGTAAGGGCAAGGTGTTTGTGTGTCAAAGAGTAGATTACGTAATTAGTAAGACATTTGTTTCAGCCAATGTTACAACATTAAGGGTTAGTGTTGCATTGCCATTAACGAACAGGGGGCCGAACCGCACAATAACCCTGAAAGAGTGGTTCGGTGTGGGGCGGCGGAGGGGTGAAGTGGACTGCGGTAGTCGTCGTGGTGTTGTGGACCACTGCAGCTGCGGCGGGGACCGAGCCTCTCCGTCGTTTCTAAGCCCCCGCTTAACATACAATACAATCAGGTACTGTGAAACAACATTACTTTTTGTCAGCTGTAGGAAGCGCAGTGTTTCGCCTCATTCAGAAATTTTTCCTAACGCCAATATGAGTGACCTTTCCTCTGCTCAGTTTGTAGGATCTTTAACTAACTATTATGACCAAAAAGTGAGTGAAGTGGCATCTAGGTACCAATTCAATCATTGAAAGAAAAAGTCAGAACAAACTTATCACGAGTGGGTAAAAGATTTGCAGGATATGACGAGGAATGCAAATTCAAGTGTGCTTGTGGCACTTTATATACAGATGTTATGTTGCGTGATGCGATCGTGTACACCTGTAACTCATGTCAAACTTGGAGACCAGATTTTGAAAGAGTCAGAGCCATCATTTCATCAAGTACTGCAAATTCAAGATCAGCATGGTTTAAGTGGCATAGCCGATGATAAATTTGAGCAGCCACCAGTTTGTTGGGTTGCGTCGTCCCTTGCTCACGACTGGCCCAGTAGCAGGAACAGTACGCGTAAACAGTTATCTAATCAGGCGGCTACGTTACTGAAGGAATTAAGTCATACCCTCGATGCTATACACGGCACAAACGCCAGGACTGCCCATCCAGATAAGCAGTGCTATGCTTGTGGCAATAAGGGTCACCTACAATTCGTGTATTTGCAACGAAACAAACATAAAAATTCTGCTCACTCAGAAAAATCTACTCACAAGGCTCATGTAATCAGTGCAGTGTATTATAACCCCCCTGCAGGCATTAGCAAAACTAGCAAGCAAACAGTTTCTTCGGTGCTACGCCAATCTAACAAACTTTTTGTTCATTTGTATCTTGGCAGAAAACGTGTAACATTTCAGCTTTACACGGGTGCCTCTGTTACATTCCCCATGTATGTCTAAAATTAGCACGCACCTGACGTCTTATAACGGACAAGCCATTCCTGTTCTCAGAAAATGTACTTTGCCTGCCATGTATCACTCGCATACACGAACTGTGACTTTCACTGTGCTACAATCATGGGATTGTGAGAACATACTTGGCCTTGATTCGTTTGTTTGGCTTTCAAATTCAGGACAATGTGTTGTCAGTGACTGCATCCAATGCCAATGACAGTGTAGCTACCTTTCTTAAAGAATTATCTGAACTCTTTTCTGAAGGTCTAGCCAAGGCTAACAATTTTGTTGCACATATTACTCTGGACAATGCTCACCGAAATGTTGCCCGGCCAGACCTGTTCCCGTTGCATTACATGACTAAGTGGCTGCTGAAATCAAAGAATTGCCAAATAGCAGAGCTATTGCGCCCATATAAGCTAGTCAATGGGCAAGTCCACTGGTTTTGCTCCCCAAACCTTCAGGTCGCGTTCGCCTCTGTTTTAACTTTAAGTCTATAGTCAACCCACGAACTGTGATTCATACTTATCCATTGCCACGCCCAGAGAATCTCATGGATAGATTAGGCGCTGGTCGCTACTTTTCAAAAACTGATTTGCGCGACGTATATCTTCCAATACCACTAGATGAAGAATCTCAAAGCATGTGTTGTGGTCACTGATTTGGGCTTGTTTAAATATTTGCGTTTGCCTTTTGGCATTGCTTCCGCACCTGCCATTTGGAACAGCAGATTGCTCAAGTACCAAACTGTTCAAACTATTTGGACGATGTTGTTGTAGCAGTCTGAAGAACATACTGAAAATTTGCGTGCTTTGTTTCGTGTGTTATCTGATGCGGGACTAAAGTGTAGACTGGTCAAGTGTGATTTTTCAAACCTGAGTTCCACTATCTTGGTCATGTCATAAACCGTCACGGTGTTCATTCTCTTCAGTCACGTTTGTTAGCTACACGTGATCTGCTAGTTCCTTGCAGTGTCACAGAATTGCAGTCAGTCTTAGGGAAAATGAACTATTATATTCGGTATATATCGAATGCTGCACAAATCGCAGGTCCATTGCATTGCTTGCGTCTCAAGAACGTCTCCTTTGTTTGGACAGCTGAGTGCCAAGAAGCCTTTCGAAAACTTAAGGATGCATTGCTCAGTGCTCGATGCTTAGTTCACTTTGCTCCTGACCAGTTGTGTTGCAAGTTGACTCTTCCTCTTACGGAATCAGAACCGTGCTTTCGCACAGAATTGGTGATAAACACAGGCCTATTGCTTTCGAATCAAAAGTGTTGTCCAATGCTCAGTGTAACTGCTCACAAATAGAGAAAGAGGCATTGGCTAGTGCGTATGGTGTCACCAAATGCCGCCACTATATTCATGGCAAAAAAATTCTGCTTAGTAACGGATCACAAGCCATTTAGTCCTTTTTTCGTCCGATGAAGCCGGTTCCTGTACGAACTGCCCAAAAATGGCAAAGATGGGCTTTGTTGTTGTCTCAATATCAGTACGAAATTGTGTATCGTCCGACGGCTCATCATGGTAATGTGGACACACTTTCACGTCTTCCGATTGGCCCTGCGATGCTTCTATTGCAACAAGTTGTCACATCAATGCTCAGGATTCCGAATTGCTTCAATCCTTTCCTCTGAACTATAGGAAAATTACACATGCTACGGAAGCTTATTCAGATTTGAACATTTTGCTAGAATACATTCGGACATCTTAGCCTCGCTCATTGCATAGCATAAAGAACTCTGTAGTCCGCCAATACTACCACGTCGTCATAGTCTCGCTATACAGAAAGGTGTGTTTCTTGTTCAAATTGACAGTGGACAGCCTCGTGTGTTGATCTCCAAGATTTTTTTTAAAAAAAGTGCTGCAGTTACCTCGCCAAGGACAATAGGAAATTGATTTTAAGAAACAGTTAGCGCGTCGACACTATACGTGGTAGGGTATGGACACCCTAATAGAACAAATGACGTCACACAGTCTCGCTTGTGCGGAAAATCAGTCCGCTCCGCCACAAAAATTCTCTGCTTGGCCTAAGTCGCAATGGCAACGTGTGGTCATAGACTTCGCGGGTCCTTCTTGGTACTCTCGACGGTTGATTGTGGTATACGCTTATAGCAAGTTTCCTATTTCTATGCCAATGAACTCGACAACGTCACATAGCACAGTTCAGGCGTTGTCCTCTACTTTTTGCCTCGAAGGTTTTCTTGGAGTCATAGTGCTGGACAACGGCCCTCAGTTCATGTCAAATGAATTTGAAACATTCTGTGAACGCAATGGCATACAACATCTAACTAATGCACCGTTCTATCCACGGTCTAACGACGAAGCGGAACGTTTTGTCAGAACTTTCAAGCGGCAGATGGCCAAACTTCGCTTCGCACAGACCAGGGTTTAAGCATTGCAACTGTTTCTCGTCTCCTTTTGTTCGCATCCAGGAGATGGGTTATCACCGGCGGAATTGCTTCACGGCCACCGCCATCGGACGCTGCTCTACCTGCTCCACGCTCCTCAATATCCGGCACCGAAGGATGGCCGCAAGGATCGCTTTGCACCGCATGACATTGTGTTTTTCAGAGCTTTTAGCGGCAGCAAACGATGGGCGCGAGGAGAGATCTTTCGTCCGCTTGGCTCATGTTTGTACTTCATTTCAGACCCAGATGGATTGCAGCGCCGATATAACAAATCAAATTCGCCACTGTCATGTGCACTGTTGTCCTTCTGTATCTCGTCTCCCAGATTCACTAATCCCCAGGACAGCGCGGCCACAGCAGCCGCCAGCGGTGTCATCACGACACCGAGGGACGACCCCGCGGAACCTCGTCTCCTCGACCTCGTCTTGTCCTAGCAATGGAGCTGGACCTGCCCATGCCGCAGCGGCCGGCACCTTCTACATCATGGTCTGGGTCACATGAGGTTGACACGTAGCCTTCTGGGAGTTTTCCGGGGGACATTTTGACCAAAGCCACCGCCGGATGGCGGGGTACGACCGGACGTATGACGTCCCGTGGAGCCACAGCTTCCAGTCCATCAGAGCGTCCACGCTCCTTCCTCCCCTCCAGTTGTTGTGCTCCACACACGACGACGGTCCGTCGCTTTGGGGAGGAGGAATGTTACGGCGTAAAGCCAAGTGCCGGCACGCCAGTCGTGAACGACAAAGAGAAGGTTGTGAGAAAAAGTCAGACCATCGCACACTGACCGACCCCTTCCAGGACGACAGTGTGACAGCAGCGGCCTCTAGGTGAAGGACATAAGACCGCGCCCGACTGGTGGCAGCGTCGACGTTAGGCACTTCGTAACAGTTCAGGAAAGACTTTTGCCAGAGGTCAGCAGTCACTGCAAAGACTGATTGTTTTGTATGTCGTCCTTTGCTTGCGACACATCTGTGTAATTGCCAAACTTAAGTATCTACAATTATCTTATTGTAATAAAACTCGTTAATACGAGTTGTTTGGTTGTTTGTCTAGTGGACTATATAGGTAGGATCCCTAGACACAACAATAACTACAAAACATGGGATAAATTCCAGACAGCTTTTAAGAAAGTGTTTCAATGTCCTAGTGTACTAAACTGTAAGCTTGATTTTGAAAAATATTGAGTACTCAGATGACGATTTAAGCTCTGAGCACGGTAGACGTAAATTAACTTTGGAACTGATTCTTACTAGTGACACTAAAGTGTGTGGTGGATTTACACATTTATCTAATAAGTATCTGGACATGAATGAATATGTGGAGGACGGCAGCTGCGGGTACTAAGTACGTATTTTGTAACATGTCAGTTGTTATTCGATTAAAGAGAGAAAATTATTGATAGTGAATATGTGATTTGATAAGTTTGCTAAACTACTTAGGTGTATCCTACATGCACTATTCTGCAAAACTTAGGACTAGAGAGTTAAAGTAACATAACATATTACCGACTTGGCGGAAATGAATGAAAATGCGGTAGCATATTGTCAGACTCTCCCAGTGGTTTACAGAAAGATGGACGTCGCATTGTTTGAGGTCATAGGGACTGTAACACCAAACGGGGCTGGCGCCGAAATGCAAGTCAGTTGAAGAAATGAGAAATGATAGTTTGTGTCAATTGAGTCATAATTGTGCACTGTGGTGGGCTTATTACTACAAAATGGCCCAGGAACAGCGGCTGGTTGGATGCACATGGGGATGAATCATGGCAAAATTTGAAGAACGACAAATTGTGACGAGTGTAGCTCCGGAATTTGGTATTGCTGACAGCACTGTTTCCCTCCCGTGGAGAGCGTTTCGATCCACATGCACTGCTCTCTAAAGGAGAGTAGAGGAGGTGATCGACCACGCTCAGCTGTAGCAACAGATGACTGCTACATCGTGCAAAAGGAAAGAAGAGACCCACGTCAAACAGCAGATGCAGCTGCTATCATATTTAGCAGGACTGAAATCTTTACACGCCACAGTGACACGGCACCTGCATGGGGCTTGTCTCTTTACCCTGCTACCAGTACAGCGTGTTCTATTGACTCCCGCACAACTGTGGCACCGTTAGCGTTGGTTTCAAGAGCATTCGGACTGGACCAACAAGGTGTGGTGTCGCGTACTCTCCTTGGATGAGACCACAAATTGAGTAATGATCCAGGACGTATCTTGGTACAGCGTGAGGTGGGAACACTTAATGCAGTCTGGAACATTATCGAACGTGATCGTTTGGATGATACAGCTGTTACGGTGTGGGGAGCCACAACGTTACATGAGGATATTCAGCTTCTAAAATCTGAACGCGTTACACTCAATGGTCACCATTATTGCGACACTGTATTCTTTCGCCATGTGCATCTTTTCAGGGGTGAATCAGACAATGACTTCATTTTTCTGGATGACACTGCACGATCGCATCGAATAGCACAGGTGGAGTAGCTCTTGGAACGAGAGGATATTCGGCGAATTGACAGTTTGTCAATTCCCACGACTTAAGTCCCATTGAGTACGTTCGGGACGTGGCGGGTAAACGTACTGCAGCACGTCCACGTGGACCGTTGACCATTCACCAGTCGTCAACAGCGCTGATGGAGGAATGGAACGCTCTACCACACATGAACTTCCTACCAACCTTGTGTCCAGCATGGGAGTACGCTGCAGGGCATACTTTGCTGTTTGTATTGATCACACATCCTATTAAGAGCCGTGTTATGCCTTTTTTGATGTCCAGGAACCAATACAAATCGCAGTGCCTTAATTGTGGTTATCATCTTTGAACGAAAGTGTCGCACCTTCTCGTCCCCTTGTGCATTTCTTTCAGTCACTTTCTGCACTATACTGTAGCAGTTCTTTCTACGTATGATCCAAGTTTCACCGAGCCGTCTTACTTGGATGTTACACGTCATGTAAACGTTACTTCCATCCTTAATTTTTTCACACCAGTCTCTTTACAGGGAAGGTAGCATTCAACAGAAGTCTAGACAGTAGGGACTTGAGGTGCACAAGTTGTAATATTTTATGCGGTCGAAGCGTACCACAAATAATTACGTATATAGTGCCCCCTCACAATTGGAGGGACTGAGAAAGACTTCCAGTTTTATTTACGAGCTGTTTATTGATATTTACAGATTTATTTTTACATTATTCCATTAACTGAGGTGATATGGCCTACTTTCTTTATTTACGTACTTTTTAAGAAGAGAATGCAGCTAAAAGAATTTTAGTACTTACGTAGCATACGATATGTTGTTAGTATTTGTTTTAACTGCTGCAGCAGAAGCTTAACTTGTCTTTAATGTTGTTGCTAGTTTATCGCAACACAGGGAATATTTAAATTTTGTAGCTTTGTCACTGTGTAAGTGTAAATTTAAGACAAATTAATGCAGTCATTATTTTGGAGTAGCTTAATAAACCTGACACACCTGTGAAGGTGTTTACCAAATGAACACTCAGTGAATCATTTATTTATTATGAGTTCACATATACCGGCCGCTGTGGCCGTGCGGTTCTAGGCGCTGCAGTCCGGAAGCGCGCGACTGCTACGGTCGCAGGTTCGAATCTTGCCTCGGGCATGGATGTGTGTGATGTCCTTAGGTTAGTTAGGTTTAAGTAGTTCTAAGTTCTAGGGGACTGATGACCTAAGGTGTTAAGTCCCATAGTGCTCAGAGCCATTTGAACTAGCCAGTTCACATATGGGTGTGTAGTCATGCCAAAGGCAGATGGATCATTAAATTTATAAGAAAATGAAACTACATTGAGTAAATGAGAAATGGTATTTAGCCCAGGGTGAATTAGAATTAAGCTGTAGTGTGGGAAAAGACGCAATTGGAACCAAATGTATATAAAGAAATCGATAAAATTTGTGTGTTGTACCGAAGATGAAGCCTTATTGAAAGTTATTATATATTCCTACACAGTACGTGTGAAGTAAGTGTTAGTGTGGAAATTTAAATCCCAACAAACGCTTCAGTCACTTTTGTGAAGCTGCTAAACAAATATGAAAGTCATTTGGATGGAGCTGCTGAATAAATGATGTAGTCTATCTAACGGAGATGCATGAAGGATGATGTCTGTATTTATGTCATCTGAAGTTAAATGTAGAAGATGAATCGAGAATGAGCAGATGTATGATACAAAAGAAGTACGGCCTATTTAAGGTTATGATTAGTTCATAATAACAATTTTCTACAGTTATGATAAGTATTATAAAAAATAAATAAGTGCACAGTGATTGGAACGAAGTGGAACACGCCTATAGGTATAAGGAGCAAGTTGTTTGACTGAATGTACATAATACTGTTAAGAATCTGAAATGTAAATTCACACTAAGGCAGTGACCCACAGAACCTGATTCCTGCATTCGTAAAACATTAAATGCAATATATATTGTCAGCTAGAGATTTTTGTCACTTAGAATATCAAATTACGATTGACCCAGCTTATAGATTTTTGCCAGCTCACCAATACAGACTAAGATACTTCAACTTAGAGTCAACGTGCGTGATGGACCACTTATATAGGCCATCCATGGGTATCTGTATTTCCTCTACGTAATAAGGCTAGAGTGATGTGCATAAGTTATTGCTGAGCAACATAATTAAGCCACAAGTGGAGATAAACTTGGTATGAATATTTAGATAACCTTTTTTACTACACTAATAAGTCACCATGCCATAATTCGACTCACTAGGAAAAGAAGTACCTGGTCGTAGCAGACTGTGTGGTGACAGAAGTTTGACAAAGGTTATAAGTGTGAGGAGCATCCAGTGATCAACATTATTTGTTGAAGGCTTGGTTTTAACTATGTATCGGTCAATCTTTGCATTGAATAAGAACGGTAGTGCTATAAGCATATTAACTGCAGCAAGCCAATTTTTCTGAACGAAAGTTTTGTTAAAGCTGGCTGAAATATAAGAGGTAGCGGGGCCTTTCAAGGGACATTGACTGTTATTTTTGTTTTCAGAATACAAGTGGAACTGCGTTATTCCAGTAATTCGTGATTTTCTATAGTATTTTGAGAAAGCACGAGTGATTGTGTGGACTTTCAAGTGCAGTGGACGATTTTTATTGATTTGAACTGTATTATTTGAAATTAATGCAATATAATCATTCCATGGAATTGATAGAGATTAATCGCACTTTTAACTTTTACGTTGTGAAGAGTTTTACATAACATGCAGCGTTAGGGTTACTAATAGTTTACTCAAATATCCGTTGCATGTATTCTAGGATATTGAGTATTAGGCCTCTATTTGATGGCCGTTCAAAATGAGCTAGAACTTTATATTATTATTCAAGAGCGCAGGAATGGGAGGTAAGAACAAGCTAACAGTTTAATGGAACCAGACGCGCCACAGACTTACAATAACAAATGAGAAAACAATGGAAAGAACTAAAATAAAATAACAAAGAGCTGTGACTCGATACCGCTGGAATGTAAAAGGATGAGCAGCCCGCTCTGCATCATATTAGAATCCCCAACCTCAAGGCCTAAAATATAAGATACCACAAAAGATTACACTTCACAGAATGTTAAAACCCCTACCACACTATCCTCATCATCAGCTAAAACAGTGGATGCGACCCTACCTAACTTTGCTTCTGCCTCCTAATCACAATGTAAGTCGCACTCAGTTAAATGTGGTGTATATCGATCTGATATCGCCAACAGGACGAGGGTGGACCTCGGCAGGTGAGGGTCTCCTCTTGCCCTATTACGCAGCAGAATGATACATGCTTCCCCTGCTGCTGAAGAAGGAGCAGATTATCCTCAATTGTTTGTATCATTTTCTCTGCTGGGAAGATTTGATGTAACGGTTACAGGGCACAAAGGGAATAAGAGCAATGAGAAAGGTTTCTTGCTTTTAATATGCCTCTCCTATTCCACTGACTTTGGCACTGAATGGAACTGTGTGGTAAATACTGAGTATTCATTAGGAGGAGGAATCCTTATTACACGATTGGCGAACACTACTGGTTGAACAGTTCATCAATGTGTACAATTTTAAAATTGTGATGCCCATGGAAAATACTGTAAAAATGTTTGAAAGGTTTCTTAAGATTTGTCAGACTGAAAATAACTATGGTCCTCTTTATAATCTAAGGCGAAGATCTGCTCCAAATTTAGTGCTAAACTTTATGAAATCAATTAACCCATGACTAAAATGGCAGTCCTCTTGGGCCTTAATGCTCACTGTATGTCGTTAAAAAATCTTTCGACACAACAGTATGATATGCAGCCGTCTGTGATGTGGACAGTGCCTTATGGGCTTATCTAATCACCATGAGTCGACACGTGAGATTCACTTACATCGTCGCGAATGCTTGGTACGGAACTGTTTCTAAATGCCACGGTAGTCAGCGCAATTCCTTCTTCGTGCACCCGCTCAAACATTTCTAAATTAGAGCATTTTATCGACCCATGCACCGTGAACCCATGAACAAGCTGAGAAATGTAGGAGACGAGACTGGTATGGTATGCTCACCACGAACGACGACTAATAGATTTTAGAATACAGAGTGTCTTTGGGGGTTTATTATCCCACCCCGTTTAAAATCAGATGTGATGCCCAGAGTGTCTTTGGGGTCTGTGTTTGCAATTGCCTGAAGCGTATAAATTTTAAATCAAGTGTGAGGCATAGAAACCTGCACCTTTCTTTAAAATTAAGAACAGTTCCCCCATACTCAACTCTGGAAAGCTAAAAACGGAGCAAGCACGGTTAAAAAGAACAGATGCACATATACAGGTTGAAAGATGGCAGGTTCTTGTGTCTTGTTACCTTCTATTTTTGCCCTTGCTTCAACTTTTTCTTGTTAAGTTCCCGACTGGTGACGGCCAATTAAGGTCATTGGAGTATTGAAATTTGGTAGGGAGAGGTTTGTTTTTCTCCTCATAGTAACGGGGTGACGTGGCTGTGGCACTTTATGTGGCGTGGGAGTACGTGTGGTGGCATGGCTACCTGAGCGGCAAGACGGGAATACAGTCACTCATCGCACCGCAGGTGGTACCCGGTGTTTTCGCCTTTTGTGGTGAGGCGCGAAGGGTGTCTGGGATGTGGGCAGGATCTAGGCAGGTACATCGCAAATCGTTTTAGTGCACTGGGGCCCACCGCTCGCCTGCCAGAAGACGCCAGATTGCTCCATTGTCTGCATCAGTTCCGAGAATTTTCACGTCTGCATCCAAGAACAATCGACAGTATGTCGCCTATGTAGATTACTGCCGTCCAACGGCCCGAAGTGGTTTCAGGCCTATGCTTTCACACACACAGACCAAAAAAAACCATCTGGTTGGTGTACCGGTATCACATTTTCTGACGCAGAAGAGTGCACTCCGAAATGGTGGGTTGACCTGCAATAGTGTAAGGAGTGTGTCAGAACTCACCATTACATAAAACAATACATCCAACTTAGCGCTATTCTTTGCATTGTGTAAGCACTCAGTATGTAACGCATATGCAACTAATATGTAATGTAGCTACAGCCAACACTGCCTATTTTCCTCTGTGAAACTGACTTCGATAAACAACCTGAGCTATCAGTAAACGGAACCTAACTTGTGTAACACTGTATGTGTGATGAATGAGTGTCAGGTTCGCTGTCATTTAACCCTCAACAGATCGTTAGACGAAAAACTTAAATCTAACATTTGGATAAGCTATGTAACTGCGTTTTTGAACAAGAATTCACAAGTGATACAGAATCTGACTTGTGCAAAGGAATTTACTGGACTAGAGTACATGACATGTTGTGGTGTGTCAGTGTCTCTGTTTTTGCCGTAAGTTTTATACTCACCTCTTTAGATAGCTGCCTTTTTCCATGCGGTTTACAACAATGGGCCGTAGCATGCAGCAGCAGCGGCTAAAGCTTATTGTCTCTAAGAATAAATTTAATAAAAAGGAGTTGCTTCGGTCCTGTTAATTACTAAATAACTTTTGAGAAGGGATTTCATTAATTAAGTCTATATAAGACTTCAGAATGAACATGAAAAGTATTAATAATGACAATCACAAATGACATGTGTGTCAATAATGGCTGATTGCCACATTAACAAAATATTCCAGTTTCAAAGCTCTATTAACATTTAGTAACAACAGTACATTATTTAGATGTGGAGAATAATTGATATTATTTGGAGGATAAGGAGGCTTCTTTCACTGACAAGCGAAACATGGGATCATTATAAACTCAGACCAACAATCACGAGCCTAACATTGCAATTGCTTTTGCGCTATGCTTGCGAATTTTACCTTGAATTCCATCTGCAATCGTAGTTATGCCATCTAAATCTCTCCTGGCTATATGAATGAAATCAGGCCTTGATTGTGGTAAGATCTGCCAAAACCGACTTGAGGGCAGCGTGACATGTCTTCTGTCTCCGATCTCTCGACCGACACTACTCTTCCACAATCCACTCTCACAGACAGACCTCGAGTGCTTACACAATGCAAGGAATAGCGTTAAGTTGGATATATTGTTTTATGTAGTGGAGAGTTCTGACACACTGCTTACAATAGGAGGAAAATTTGTTGTAATGGTTTGGAGGGGAAAGGAGTGGCAGAATATAAGAGTACGATTGGCAGCTGTTCCTGCGTTCTCCCTTGATTGGAAATTTTTCTGCACTGTAGGGACAAGGCGCTAATCTTTGGGTGCGAAGGTGAAATGAAGAGTTGA
Source organism: Schistocerca piceifrons (assembly GCF_021461385.2). Classification (NCBI taxonomy): domain Eukaryota; kingdom Metazoa; phylum Arthropoda; class Insecta; order Orthoptera; family Acrididae; genus Schistocerca; species Schistocerca piceifrons. Next base: position 257,793,827 of record NC_060138.1, read on the forward strand.
GAGGGTTCGCCTCTGGACGGCCAGCGGAGAGATCGCTTGTGTTTCGCTTCTGAACCGCCAGAGCGGACGTTAGAGTTCTTCACTTCTGGTCAGCCAAAGTAAATATGATCGCAAGAATCAGAAGTATTACTATCATGATAGTCCAGATAGAGCCTGTCTGTTACCACTTTGTGACAAAAGTCGGTATTGTCTGTCGTTTCGCGCTCTCACTATTTCGCTGAAGGCTTTATCCATGGGTGCGGACCGCAACTGTGGGCAGCTGTAACATCATCCCTGTGCTCCGAACTGTCAGTGCATCTCCAGTCCTGCAAGTGGTAATGTATTCACAGCACCGGTGCAGTAGTCTAATTAATTTGACCCCTCCCAGCTTACGCTGTCGCCTTGTCACCGTACACAGCCATGGCTTGCATGTGTGATCTGTATCAAGGGGTCTCATTCCTGATCGATATTGTTCGTAACAGTCAGGGGTAACGTGCTGTACCATACTCACAATCCTTGTAGCGCTCTGTAACGTGATAGTTAGTTCCACTCCTGTACGCGAATTCAAGTAACATCTCATTAGCCAAGTTACATTGTTCTTGTTTATATTGTATCCAATATTTATGTCTTGTAATACTTTAGGAATTCTTGTAACATGCCAAAATCTTTGTATTATTTAGTAGTTGAATTTCAGCTTTATCAGAGCCCCTTACAAGATGCGATTGTTCATCTATTTAATAATCATAAATAGAATTATGTTGAAGGCGCGACTCGTAAACTGACCACAAAGAGGGCCATATGATAATTTTCTACATAGATTGTGTAATAGGAATTTTAGTAATGCGCTGAGTCTATCAGCCTAAATAATACGGATTTCTTTAACTAATTTGGGTGACGTTGTCACCTGTGAAGCCTGGCACCTGCCAAGGTCTTCTCTGTCCATTCTTTAACCAAGAATATGAGGCTTTTCACTGTCGTTGTTATGCTGCAAATCACAATGGCAAAGACCGTCACACTTAAAACACTACCCTGAATCACACTATTCTCTTGTTCAAAGCGAGAGGACGTGACTGATTCGGTAACTAAATAACGTGGAGGGAAGAAAAACTATACAAAGAACAGCAGTAGTCCTCAAAAGCCACACTCATGGGTCAGTCAGTATTGTGCTACCACAGGCCTTCTAGCTGTCATAAAATGTATAGCTATTAAGTGGTGACTGTACAGGAAAACCATTGTACACCCTCTTCCCAGAGGAACAGATTATTTTCTGAAAACACACTGAGAACAACCTAGGAGCTGTCTGGACTCTAATATCCATACAGGGTGATGGGTGGCCATATGCTCATAGATCATCCTGTGTCGTTAGTGAGGCAACACTGCACAATTACATTTTAAGAATGAAATTAAAGCACCTTCTCTCCTCGAGATGGGGAACTACCCTTAGACGAAATTGAGGCTAAAAGGGTGAGAGGGACTTTCTTGCTTGGGTTTGTTACCGTCAGTGGGAAAATATTTCGCCACTCTTTGGGCAATCTCCCATAAATTTTTCTGAAGAATTTCGTACTACATTACAACACTCAATAGGCATCTCCTTTCTCTCCTAGAAATCATCCTAAGGGTCTACCATGTAGGTATACCTTTAAGGGAACAGTTTATGGCGTACAGGAAATGCTATCACGATTTCTTCTTGCTGTCTGTAGTAATGCGGTGAAATTTCAGCCACGCTGCCTGAATGGCTACTTGGTTCTCTGCAGTTGGCCGCCACTTGAACCTATGCAGAGACGTTCATCTGCTCCTGCATCCATAGTGTAATTTCCTCTCCAACCAGGGCCGGGTTGTGTTCATGGATAGCCTGAGGAATGCGAAATTGATAACTCAGCAACGTGGTGGATAACTTCGTTGATGTGAGGGTGTCCAAACGCAGCATTTTTGCTACAGAGCAAACTTACCGAGCACCAAACGTGGCGGCTATGTTTTGGGCACTACACTGTCCAGCAGGTGAATCTAAATAGGTAAATGATTTGAGATGAGTGTGAATCATCGACCACTTCTCACTGACCAATTTGTTGAAGGCTCGATAAAACTGACAACTCGACAACACTGAACGACCCCATTGCAGTGCTGAAGATTCTCACGGCCCCTGTTCAGCAGAACTCTGTGTGATGACAGGAGACTCTCAATGGTTCTACTCTTGGAGCAGATGGTACCAAAGTCCTAATTCAAACTTGACTTGTTGAAGGTTTCCACATGGGAGGAAAGGATTGGGCAGCTGTATAAAGAGTTCAGTGAGCTTTTCTTTGTCTAGAAACTCGTTTGGAGGCAGGCGGAGGGAACATGTTGTCAACCATACTCTGTACTAAAACGAACTACTCGCCAGGCTGTGAAGGCCCAAAGGATATCCACCAGCAGCTGCGGTCAGCAAACTACTGTCATTGTCTTTTTGCAGACATTCCAGACAGTAGAGCCGGTACTACTCGGTCGAGTACCTCTTGAATTGGCATAACGAGGCTGAATGCAGCCCGTAACAATCCTCCCACCAAGAAAAAAGCCCTTGGCAGTACTGAGAATTGAACCCGGGTCCTTCACGTAGCAGCCACCTACACTGACTAACCAGCTACAGAGATGGACCTACTCTCTACTAAGATTCTTCATTTAGTGGAAGATGTAGCCCTGAAGTTCAAGGACGTCAGAAAATTGAAAGTATGCATCCTGGAAATGAAGTGATCATACGATACTATTGGCCAGTAGACCTCGTCTCGTTTGACCACCTGGACGCCACTAGGGCGACTTGGTCGTCTTTTGTGATGAAGATGAGTTAAAATGATTAGGACAACACAAACACTACGACCCAGAGTGAAGAAATACTTCGACATCGCTGGGAATCGAACACAGGTCCCTCCTGTCTAAATACAGAGACTCTAACCATTAGATCACGAGCATATAAACATTGATCCACTTGGAGTTAACAGTCGAAGATCCTCAAAGTGTGTCCAGAACACATTCATGTTACACAGTAATATGGAAACCATCGTAGTGGTGCAGTATTGCTCTGTCTTTTCTCTTGTTCTTCTTTCATGGTGTGAAGTAGGCAGTGGAGAGCGAGTAGTTGATGCAGATGATGGTTCTCTCAGGCAGACATTGACTTCATCGTGTGATTTTTCTTGACCCTATTCTTTCAGAGACAATGGGGTGCGGTGGAAGACTATTTTAGCAGCAACATTTTTCTGTTACTTTTTCTATGCCATGACAGTAAACTCTGCTGCCACCACTGTTTTGCCTGTAGGCAAACCAGTAAACTCTGCTGCCACCACTGTTTTGCCTGTAGGCAAACCTGTTGGTGTAACAAGCTGCGCAGGTTAGCATACGCACTGACAGCATACGTTATTTTGCCCTATTCAGCTGTCAATGTCTGTGTGCCAACACTAATAAAAGTTTGCACAGGCTTCATCAGCACTCAGGAGAATGTTGGTGGCTGTGTGGCCATACACGATTTCTTCACCTCAAAGTACGAGATTGGTTGCATGATCTTTATCTGCTGGATTTTATTTTGGTCTCGGAATCCAGAATATCATTTTCTGACCTGCGAGAGGGACTAGACGCCGGCCCTGGGCCCGAACGGTTCTAGGCGCTTCAGTCCGGAACTGCGCGACTGCTACGGTTGCAGGTTCGAATCCTGCCTCGGGCATGGATGTGTGTGATGTCCTTAGGTTAGTTAGGTTTAAGTAGTCCTAGTTCTAGGGGACTGATGACCTCAGATGTTAAGTCCCATAGTGCTCAGAGCCATTTGAACCATTTGGGGGACTAGCCACGAATGATCTGGAATAAGATTTTAACTCTGCAGCTGAGTGTGCGCTAATATGAAACTTCCTGGCGGATTAAAACTGTGTGCCGGACCGAGACTCGAAGTCGGGACCGTTGACAGATGGGACCTTTGCCAGACGGTAGAGCACTTTCCCGCAGAAGGCAAAGGTCCCGAGTTCGAGTCTCGGTGCGGCACGTAGTTTTAATCTGCCAGGAAGTTTCACGAATAGCCTGTTTACGTTTTCGGTGTTAATACCCAAACTGCTGGAAGTGTTTGAAAGGTATGTCCCACGCGCAACTAGGGAAATATGGGTCCCCCAACCTCATTCTAGTGAGGTGCGGCAGTTCCCAGGCAGGCGGTCCACTTACGACTGTTCTGCCTCAACAGCAATCCAGTGTCATCATTGTGTAGCATGCCTTTACAGAGATGATTTTCTTAAACATCAATCCTGGCAGTCGAGCTAAGATTCCTGCTTATTGATTGATATAGCATTTCACTGTCGCGGCCCTCGGCGGTCGCAGAAGCACGCCAAGAGGTTATACTTAAAGAGAAGTAAGGCTATTACCAGTCCACAGCTCAGGTCACACAGGTATGCCAAACCTGAACCCAGTCAATGAAAGGCTTCTTTAGGCACTTCCCATCTGGCATGACCAAGAAGGCGAGTGTGGCTTATGAAATGCCTTGCATGTGGCAAGCATTACCCTCCAATAGGTGATGATGTTCATGACAACAATTTTCATTGTGAGAATAATGTGACGAGGATTGCTAGTAACGGTGCAAGGTGGCAACGGCCTTACACCTTACATGAGTCCATTTAACGTGACACTTTAGGTTCTGTTGGAGTAATACTCTAAATTACGGTGTAGGAAATCAATGTGGAATGGCATTGGCACGCGAGAATTTTGTAATTATAAGATTTTGCGGAAGGCAGTGCGCGAGACAGAGTTCGGCTACGTCCCCGCCTAGCCGCCGAAGGCCACAGCCTGACGGTGTGAATGGTGAACTGGGGGATTTCTGTAATCCGTTTAGAGAGGCCACAGTGGCCGCCAACCTCTGAGGGACGAGCGGCTGCAGGTGTTCAAGTGTTTACCAAAACAGAGCAGTGGATAGCTGGATAGGATTTCCTGTGTGTGCTCTCGCCTATGTCCCACTAATTTTACGCCTTCGAGTAACTCAATTGGGGCAGGCCAGCAGTTCTGAATAACAAATTTTCAATGCTAGAATCTGTGTTCGCTGCGACGGGGAATCTTGCTGGGAAAATCTCGAGTGGTTTCTTGGGCGAAAACTTTCAGTAAACGTGTTGTTGCCCACAGCTGTGGTTCTTCTCAGCCGGCGAGGGTGGAGTTTATTTATGAAATTTTGCAGAAATAAAAGAATTGTGGAAAAGAGTTCTATTGCCAGGTCGTACATTGGTCGACAATGGCAAACTGGGTATTCTGAGAGCTTCCAGTGATGTGATTGGCTCGGTAAAAGCTGAGAAAATAAAGGTGAAGAGCGATCTTGCTGGACTCTCGGTAGAGGTCTTCTGTGCTGGGCTCTCGTACTGAGAGGACGTTAGCCAATTCGTCTGCCCTCTTGGGCTTTCGTTCTGAGACGACGTTAGCAGCGCCAGCTCATTGTTGACGGAAAAATTGTCGCAATTAGAGAAGTTTACAGACAGCAGTCTGGTGTTCGAATATTGTAGGATTGTACTTTCCGAGACGTCACACGCCACACGCCGACCGCACGGCCGCGCCGCGCCGTCGCCATCAGACCGCCGCTACAACTGTAATATTACGGTGAGATCGCTCCCGCTTCGGCCTGTGTTAGGTGTAACGTTAAATAGTTGGATCAGTTGCAATTGCTGTTTCCACAGAGGTTTCACGGTAATTTGGAGTGTAGTGGATCTTCGTATATATGTTATAAGAGATCGCGTTTTGGACCGATTTTAACACAGTTACTGCCAATGCCAGTTAGGAGGATAATATGTAAATTGTTCATTGTGTTTTATTCAGCATTGATCTGAAGGTTATAATAAAATTATTGTGATTCAGTAGAGCCTTTACTTTCAGTAGTTGATCCTGAGCCGGCCGCGGTGGTCGTGCGGTTCTAGGCGCTTCAGTCCGGAACCGCGAGATTGCTACGGTCGCAGGTTCGAATCCTGCCTCGGGCATGGATGTGTGTGATGTCGTTAGGTTAGTTAGGTTTAAGAAGTTCTAAGTTCTAGGGGACTGATGACCTCAGCTGTTAAGTCCCATAGTGTTCAGAGCCATTTGAACCATTTTTTTTATCCTGAATTCACCGTTTTGCTTTATTTTATTTTAATGTATGTGTTTGATGTCATTGAACACCCTAAGTGTTCGTGGTCGTTCATGTTTGGAAGTAAAAATAGGTGTGATTTATCGTCAACACTACCACCGCAGATTAATTAGGGGTGACAGGGCCACATTTAAATCTCGCGTTATCCATTTTTGCGTACAGTTCCACTTCCAGTTTCTCTGTAAGTTGTCTGTCAGGGGCGAACACACGCAAAAATCGGACAAGCAACGGGTGGGGAGTTACGACGGAGGGCGGGGATTGTGACGTGGGAAGTATTACAATGGATGTTATATGAAGAAGAGAGTGGGTTGTGGACGTAGGATGCAGTTGTTAGAAGATGAGCGGCATGTTAGGTGGGCAAGGAGTGTAAGTTGGAGCCCTGTTTTGGATGGGTAGGACATAGCTGAGAGTAAGTCGCACACAGAAAGCGCTGTTACCTTTCGACACATACAGAAGAGGCTATTTCAGGCTGAGTCTGAAAGTAACGAGAAGGAGAAAGAAATGGCTATCAATATATTTAGGAAAACAGCATGACATTTTCTTTTCCTTTTCTTTCTATTTCACACCGCTTTGTAGCGAGTCTCTGGAGAACGGTCTCGAGTTCCGTCTCGCCTGATTGACAATACCTGCTTTTGTAAGGTCATCACCGCAGTGGATGGGCCATGCATGACAGGGAAGCGACCAGATTGATGTTGCTTTCAGCAGGCGGCAGCGGACACCTGCAACAGGCTTGTCCGCGCAGATAAATGCCGACCGTTGCTACGGCGAGACTGGGCGAGACCCCATTATACCCTCACAGTGCCCAGGCACGCCAAGTCCGCCGGCCACCTGTTGTCGCACGCCTTTGATCACGTGACGTACCGCCTCTGACACGCTCGCCCTTTGCGCAGCTAATCAAATTGCGACGGGTATCACGCTTCGCTTCACACGGCACGCCACGGTCATCCCGACCGGGTCCGCTACTCACACATCCCATTCCGCATCGCGTCCACTTACCTACATACTCGACTCAGGCTGTAATTCTACTGCCCGTTACCGTACTTCGACAACAGAATGGAAAACTGCAGACCTGTGAGACAATATATTGTACAGGTATTATACTGAATGTATTGAGATCCTGCAGTTTTTTGTTCCACGTTCATTTATTTATACATTTACTTTACCTAGTAAGATCGGGACTTCAAGCCATCTGTCCTACGGCATTAGTTACTGAACAATATATGTAGTACATGAGGTGTACATAGAAGAAAAATACCAAGGCTTTTGCTCTTGACCTGCAAGAACAGTATCTGAAGGAATGGCCGGATCTACACCATACATTGCGACAATTCTGGCCTTGAGGCCATAAGATTCCTTTCCAAGCTTCACTCCACAGTTTGGCTGAGATGACAGCAAATGAACTACGACGTAACAGATGAGGTGAGATAATGTGACCACGTTTTGTGAAGGTGAAAAATGTATATTCATAAATAAACAAAATATTATCATCAAAGTACTCGACGTCTTAATTATGTCAAAGAAAATGTTGTTACAGTACACAAAATAATATTATTGTTACTATAAATACAAACAGCAGAAGACTTATCATCGAATGATGACCTCAGATGTTAAGTCCCATAGTGCTTAGAGCAATTTCAACCATTTGAACTTATCATCTTAAATAACTCATAAAACTATTTGCTTGGACATACTTTTTGAAGAATGAATTTTCTTCAGAAATTTCTTGTTGTGCTTCAGGTAATTAAAAACTCAAGGCAACTGTATTTGAAACTTATTTTGGTAAGCAAAAATGCAGTGCTTCAACTTTTAATTGCGTTTTTTCTGATATTCTTAACTTGGTGAAGATTGGAAAAATTCTCTCCACACGTGTATTAATACCTGACAATGATAATCCAAATTCTACTTCCTTAAAGAAGTTGCTGAATGATGACTTTCGAGAGAAGAAATGACGAATCATTTCTATCCATCTCAAATGAACTTCGTTTCCCTCACTACTCAACCAAGCAAATTTTATCTACAGTAGCAACATGCTTAACATAAAAAATCGCTGAAAATTACATTATCATCTATATTTGTTGATTCACCAGCTGCATTTATAATCAGTGACATACATATTTCAACATCACTCCATTTTAGGACATGGTTAACCAAGATCCATACAAGTTTTCCACAAACTTCAAATAAGTTCGCCGATGACATTGTAATTCTGTCAGAGACAACAAAGGACCTGGAAGAGTAGTTGAACGGAATGGACAATGTCTTGAAAGGAGGATATAAGATGAACGTCAACACAAGCAAAAAGGAGGATGATGGAATGTAGTCGAATTAAATCGGGTGATGCTGCCGGAACTAGATTAGGAAATGAGACACTTAAAGTAGTAAAGGAGTTTTGCTATTTGGGGAGCACAATAACTGATGATGGTCGAAGTAGAAAGGATATAAAATGTAGAGTGGTAATGGCAAGGAAAACGTTTCTGAAGAAGAGAAATTTGTTAACATCGAGTTTAGATTTAAATGTCAGGAAGTCGTTTCTGAAAGTATTTGTATGGAGTGTAGCCATGTATGGAAGAGAAACGTGGACGATAAATAGTTTAGACAAGAAGAGAATATAAGCTTTCGAAATGTTGTGCTACAGAAGAATGCTGAAGATTAAATGGGTAGATCTCATAACTAATGAGGAGGTATTGAATGGAACTGGAGAGAAGAGAAATTTGTGGCACAACTTGACTAGAAGAAGGGATCGGTTGGTAAGGCATATTCTGAGGCATCAAGGGATCACCAATTTAGTATTGGAGGGCAGCGTGGAGGGTACAAAACGTAGAGGGACACCAAGGGATGAGTACACTAAACAGATACAGAAGGATGTAGGTTGCAGTAGGTACTGGGAGATGAAGAAGCTTGCACAGGATAGAGTAGCATGGAGAGCTGCATCAAACCAGTCTCTGGATTCAAGACCACAGCAACAACATCAGATAGAACCATAGAAAGCATATGCTTCCATTAGGAAATCCTATACTTTCACCTCAGTTTCATCTTGTAATTCATGCAAAACACATTTTGCAACATGTGGCATTAACTAGTTTTCCGTTTTCTTGATTATATTTTCTTTTAACTTCGAAAGAGCCATAGCTACTTCATCATTTGTTGTAAGCTCACCTTTTACTTGGAGAACTACCTGGTGGAAAATGGAGGCTTGGTTGTGGAGGAAAAGGATTTTATTATCAGTGACTGAGAAAATAGGACCTCAGTCCTTCAAAAAGAGGAATAACTATTCCAGGTACAGGCACTAACGCTAAACACCTAGTGTCGCTATAACCCAATAACTTTCTGTACTCAATCTCAGAAAAGCTGCGGAAATCTTTCAGAGAATGTGTTCGCACGGTGTATGTCTGAAAATGATAGTAAATTTTGTGAATAAACATTTCTCCATCAGCAAGCAAAAAACCTCTGGAAGTCTTAATTGTCTTTTGTAGTGTATGTGCTGCACAACCAAACCTAAGGATTTCACGATTCAGTACTGTTTTAAGATTGTGAAAAATATGTCTTGTTCTTTTACGTGCTGCCTCACCAAAGTTACTCTTGGTATTATCACCACAGAACGCCATCTAGGTTGTTTTTTGCAAGAATATCAGTGAGGTAATTCGTTACAATATATGCTGTTTCGCCGGGAAGTTCACAAAGTTCTTAAATTAAGATACGGACACTCTACAGCGGTAAAACGTACCTAATAATAATAAGAAGACTCTTTTTCTCCCCGTTGTTGGAAGCATCTGTAAACACTGTAGCTTAACTGACCTCATGGAAGTCTTTTTGTAACATTCCGCAAGAATGAGTGGTACAACAATAGCTTCAGTTTTCGTGCGACCGCAAGAAAATTTCTATTCAAACCAGTTTCTTATTACATAATGTGAATGACAATCTAACAGTTTAAAATCAGAAATGGTAAAAGATTCTGTATTAAAATGAGTGACAGTCCAAATCTATAACAGCTGTTTATTGTTTTCAAAGTATGTCGGCCGGTTTCGTACCCTGCAGGTATATCTTCAGGTCATATCTGCATACAGAATGAAACTACATGAGTAAAAGCGTTAACTGTCAACAAAAGCTATCGATCAATGTAGATAGTAAAGCAATGTACTCACATAACTAATAATTCATGTGCCATGACCTTCAAGGTACAACTGTGCATAATGACATGTCACTCCCCAGTAAAACCTTGGATCAAACGGCAGATGGACATCCGATCAGAATCATGCACAACCAGTAAAACATTGCCAAAACTCTGTCAAAAGACGAGCCCAGACAGTAAATGACAATTCACGTATGATAGGATGAAACCTATGAACACAAAATATTTCAGAACGAAGGTAATGTAAATTGAAGCACAGCTCTCCGCGTCGGTAGAGTATGAAAGAGAAGAAGCCTACCAAAGTCAAAATCCGTGGGGCAAGCAAAGAAGTAACAGATACATATTCCTTGGAAGTTGTCAGCATACTCGAATATATTGGCAGGCGTCAAACAGAACTGCACGTTATAGCACCAACCACTGACTGAATACTGTGAAGCAAGCACACGCCAGCCCATCGCGACATCTAGTGTTAGAAACCAAATTAAAGAAAATGCAGAGTGGACCTTGGAAATCGCAGTAGCAAAGAGGATATTAGTGTTAAGTATGAATCCATTGCAAGAGACAGAAAAACTAATAATTACACTTATGAAAATGAGATACACTTAAAATTACGTGCAGCTGTAAAAATTGAACTACCTGGCTACATACACAACAAGATAACAGAACCAGTCCTAGTTCCTGACGGCAAAGTATATAAAACCAATAAAAATACAAAAAGAATTACAATTATGGGAATTATAAAAATATAAGAAACAAAATACCTAAAATAGTGCTAAGTAATACTAGATCATGTTAAAGTAAAAATCGCCCCCCCTATCATTTTTAACAGTCCTGGAGAATATAGAGAGCATATGATGGATCTTAAGGGAAGCAGACCAAAGCTGGCAAAGACCAACTCAGGGACCAAAACCCTCCTAAAACTAAGCTTTCATTGCCGACCAAAAGCCCCCGTGGGTGGGGAGGGTGGGGAGGAGGATGGAAAGTGGTTGGGAATAGAGAAGGAATGTAGGAGGAATGGATCTAGGCCACAGGAACAATTACACAGGCCAACTATGGAAATACTTTTTTACTGAAAATACCTTATTCTTATGTTTTTAGGGTGGTAAATCCAAAGATGATACTTGAGAAACAGTATAACCCACCATTTCTTCCCATGTTACATTTAAATTTATTAAATTAAGCTACTTTTAAATAATTTAACATATTTTATATAGATAAAATAATTTAAAAAGGCGGTGTAATGCATGTAGATGATGTTGGTAGCACTGCTGAAAAACATTTGCCGCCAAAAAAGGTCGATTCTATTTTTCTGTTAACAGATGGTGTTTTGTTTACTGTCAACCTAACCTCACTTTCCCATTCCCTGTCCATGTGCTCAGTAAAATGTCTAATCGTGATTTTAAAAACTCTGCTGACAGTTTTTGTTATATTTGTTGTGAATTTGTGATTAAAAAACACCAAAGAAACAGTACAGACTTTGTGAAAAAGGTTTATCTATCATACTTTGGATCGAAACTTGGTGATCAAGATAAATCATGGGCGCCACGTAAGGTATGTTATGTGTGTGTTGAAGATCTGAGAAAATGGTCCAAAAAGGAGAAAAAAGCCTTTAGATTTGCTGTTCCTACGACATGGAGGGAGCCAAGAAATCATTCCAGTGATTGCTACTTTCGCAGCGCTGATACTACTGGTCATAATTCGAAAAATAAGAAGGTAATAAGCTACCCTAACCTTCTGTCCACCATCTGACCAGTAGGGCATGGTGTAGATTTGCTGGTTCCTGAACCATCAGGTGATTTAAATTCTTTTCCAACACAAGTATTTTCTGATGAGCAATGTGATTTAGATGAGCCAGATGATGACGAATTCTATTGTAATATAGAAAGTCTAGAGCCCAAATTGTTTACTCAGTACGAGCTTAACGATTTGGTTCGGGATCTGGGTTTAACGAAAGAAAAAGCTGAATTGCGTGGCTCTAGATTAAAAGAAAAGAACTTACTGGCAGTTGGAACGACATATACATGCATAGAAAGAGAGTGCAGCAATTTTCCAAGCTTGTTCGACAAGAAGGTGATTTAGTGTACTGCTCAGACATTCCCAGTCTGGAGGCTGTTTATTGATTCACCCAAAACTAGTTTAAAGGCTGTTTTATTACACAATGGTAACATTTATTAGAAAGCTATGAGAACCTAGAAACAGTGTTAAATAAAATAGGCTATTCTGCTCATGGTTGGATGATATGTGGCAATCTAAAAGCAACATGCATGCTACTTGGTCTGCAAGGTGGCTTTACCAAATTTCCAGGTTTCTTGTGTGAATTGGAAGTAGGGCTAGGGATCAACACTGGTGCAGAATGAACTGGCCTGTGAGGGAGTCCTTAAAACCTGGTGAGAAGAACATTCTACGCAAAACCCCTGTAGATCCAAAAATCGTACTCGTACCACATCTACATATAAAGTTAGGCCTAATGAAACAGTTTGTAAAGATTTTGCCTAAAGATGGACCATGTTTTAAGTATTTCTGCCAAAAAGTTTACACACCTTTCAGAAGCTAAACTAAAAGAAGGCGCCTTTGTCGGTCCTGACATTAGGAAATTGATGTTTGATGTTAACTTTGAATCCACAGTTACCTTAAATGAGAAAGAAGCATGGGTATCATTCAAGTAAGTCGTTACAAAGTTCTTAGGACATGAAAAAAACTCAAAATATGTTTCTATTATAGCTACAATGTTAAAGAAGTTTAAAACTTTAGGATGTTCAATGAGCCTGGAAGTTCACTTTTTGAACAGTCACCTTGATTATCCCCCAGACAATATGGGAGATGTTAGTGAGGAGCAAGCAGAGCGTTTTCACCAGGACATTAAACTGATGAAAAAACGCTACCAAGGCCGCTGGAACACCAGCATGATGGGGGATTACTGTTGTGCACTTAACTTCAGCAAGCGAGTCATCGTAGAAAAATCTATACAAGAAGTTTCAGAGAAAAAAGATAAAGAAAATACAAACCAATTCCAGCTGGCAAGTGAAACCCCTATTAACACATATCATTATTTTAAGTAGCTTACTGTAAATACAAATCATGCTTATGTTTCCAGAATGAGATTTTCACTCTGCAGCAGACTGTGCGCTGATATGAAACTTCCTGGCAGATTAAAACTGTGTGCCGGACCGAGACCCGAACTCGGGACCTTTGCCTTCGCGGGCAAGTGCTCTACCAACTGAGTTACCCAAGCACGACTCACGCCCCCTCCCCACAGCTTTACTTCTGCCAGTACCTCGTCTCCTACCTTCCAAACTTTACAGAAGCCTTCCTGCGAAACTTGCAGAACTAGCACTCCTGAAAGAAAGGATATTGCGGAGACATGGCTTAGCCACAGCCTGGGGGATGTTTCCAGAATGGGAGTTTCACTCTGCAGCGGAGTGTGCGTTGATATGAAACTTCCTGGCAGATTAAAACTGTCTGCTGGACCGAGACTCGAACTCGGGACCTTTGCCTCTCGCGGGCAAGTGCTCTAGCAACTGAGCTACCCAAGCACGACTCATGCCCTGTTCCTGCAGCTTTACTTCTGCCAGTACCTCCTCGTCTCCTACCTTCCGAACTTTACAGAAGCTCTCCTGCGAACCTTGCAGAACTAGCATTCCTGAGAGAAAGGATATTGTGGAGACATGGCTCATTCTGGAAACATCCCCCAGGCTGTGGCTAAGCCATGTCCCCGCAATATCCTTTCTTTCAAGAGTGCTAGTTCTGCAAGGTTCGCAGGAGAGCTTCTGTAAAGTTTGGAAGGCAGGAGACGAGGTACTGGCAGAGGTAAAGCTGTGGGGACGGGGCGTGAGTCGTGCTTGGGCAGTTCAGCTCGTAGAGCACTTGCCCACGAAGGCGACGGTCGCGAGTTCGAGTCTCGGTCCGGCACACAGTTTTAATCTGCCAGGAAGTTTCATGCTTATGTTGTAACACAGAGCTTTATTAATTTCCCCGTTTACCGTATGGCACAAGATTTTTATACTATATAATAAGAATCATATTGCTCGATAACAGTGGGTGATACAAAAAAATAGGGCTAGATTTGGATTCAGGTCACAAAAATCTATAAAGATCAGTAAAAGTAAAAAAAAAGTAAAAAAAAAGTTTTTCAAAAAAAATGATTCGTTGGCCTGTGTTATTTATCCAGGATTAGTGGGATCACACGTGGATCCTATCAGTGGTGAGGAGACTGTAAATAGTAACGATTCAATAGCAGATTCTGGTGTCTTAGGTGCGACTGGCTGTTCAGTGTCTATATAGGGCACTCCTTGACAGCCCCAAAAGTGTGTATTTCTTCTAAAATATCTGACAGGGTCCCTTTATTCTCAATGCATAAAATGTCAAGTTTGTTTTGTGTATTCATTACGGAATGCCTCGTTTCCTCAGATGTAACGACGAGGTGGACCTTGGGTTATTCAGATTGATGTGTTCCTTAAACCGCGTACTAAAGCCTCTACTTATTTAACCTACATGCGCACCCTGACAATCATTACTCCTTATGCCATAAACCACAGAGTTCTTACACAAGTTGGTGTCACTCGACTCTATGTCTATATCTGGTTCCGACACTACGAGGAATACAAAATGCTGGTATAATATCCTTCTTTGTTAGGTGTCTGCCTATGCTTTCTAATACACTCCTATGGGCAATCCGCGTTCCTGAATGTAAGTAGCATCTCGAGGCTAAGATAATTGTACTTCAGTACCAGTTCCAAGGGGACGCCATCATCATTTAATCATACAGTAAAGCTGCATGCCCTCGGGAAAAATTACGCCTGTAGTTTCCCCTTGCTTTCAGCCGTTCGCAGTACCAGCACAGCAAGGCCGTTTTGGTTATTGTTACAAGGCCAGATCAGTCAATCATCCAGACTGTTGCCCTTGCAACTACTGAAAAGGCTGCTGCCCCTGGAAGAGAAGTTTGTGGCACAACTTGACCAGAAGAAGGGATCGGTTGGTAGGACATGTTCTGAGGCCTCAAGGGATCACCAGTTTAGTATTGGAGGGCAGCGTGGAGGGTAAAAATTGTAGAGGGAGACCAAGAGATGAATACACTAAGCAGATTCAGAAGGATGTAGGTTGCAGTAGGTACTGGGAGATGAAAAAGCTTGCACAGGATAGAGTAGTATGGAGAGCTGCATCAAACCAGTCTCAGGACTGAAGACCACAACAACAACAACCAGTTTCAACCACTTGATAACCTCATCAGCCTCAGCCGGGGGAAAACTGCTGTAGCTACTTAAATTTTCATAGATAATTCCATCAACATCTGTTGCGATAATAATATACATACCTTTAAATTCCTACGTAGGTGAACTCGTCCCAGATGGAACCTTCGAACTGGGAAGCACAGAAACCAAATGGGTACTATTACGCAACGATAAATCAGGAGGGTGAACATAGTATTTGTTCAGATTCTCAGCAATCAACTCGTTTGAGCGATAGCCTACAGCATTCCTCGCGTTCACTATGGGATGATCTGATAGATTACCCTTATGAGCTTTTATTGTAGCTCTGAGACGCAATGTCTCTGCTTTAATTGATATCAACGACTTTCTTTCATAGGGTATTGGAAAAATCGATGTGGACTTGAGATGTTTCTTGAGTTATGCGACATATTTCGCTGTGGGATCTTATCTACAGCGTTAGAAGTTGTTGTCATCGAAGAAATCATGGACTTTAGCCATATATTGGCTTTCCTTTATAACAACAATAGCTTTGCACTTACCAGAGCTAAATGTAAAGGAACAAGACACATAAAATTTCTTATTAGTATTCTGAAGCACTCAGGTTTTCACCAATTTGGTACCCAGTCTCGTATATTGGTTACCTTGGCCCTTGCTGACTTTACTAATGTCGATGACCGCCTCCTTACGCTGGATCGTGGTAAGCGAAACATTATTTAATGCAGAAACAGAATGAGTAACAGAACAATCGAAATGTTGTTGAGACGGTTTCTGACAATTGCTATAAGCCGGACCTTTGTCTGATGGACACGAAACTCAGAAACAGAAAACTCTGGAAAAGGTTTAAAGAAAGTACAGCGTGAGATAAATACACTTCTGTACCCACAATGAACGTCGAACTGCAACTTTCTTAGTGTGCCAGTCAAAGATTTTAGCATACAGCGTAACTGTTCAGTTCTATTATCCATATTTCAAGTGTGACCCATGCACTGAGAGGCTGACTGGAAGTTGATTGTCCTTTAGTTTCACTTATGCATCACTCAGTCATTCACTCCATTGTCCCAAAAAGTAAAAGCATAGGAAACAGTAAAAATATTATATTAAATACTATATTAGCCAAACCGTTACCTTAAAGACACGTGATTCGTAAAATGAAGTATGCAAAACAATGATGACACAAGTTGAACGAAGCTAACGTCGTTTGCTAACCTACCGCTACCAAAGAAAAAAAATTCGAATGAGCTATGCAAATACTCTTTAAGTAAGAACTGATATTTACATGTGGAATGCCACCTCGCCCTCTACCTACAACGAGAACACACTCATACATTTTATCTTTGAAGTGATGCATTTCTTACCAACATTTCTTTTGTCGTAGAGACATAGTATTTCTCTCAATAGGACATTAAAGGTCAAGTTTTCATGAAGAGAATCTTTACTTATGGTCATTACAAATGGTATTTCTATACAACATAGATACATTTACGTCACAATGGAGATGGATTTTGAGAATAGTGTTGGAAACGCTTGTCGATTTCCTACACCGTGAATGTTCCTTCACAATTTTATTTTCTAAGAAAAACATAATTTTCTGTTCTTTTCTGCGGGTACAAAACTACGAGAGAAATTGTAGATTTTGGAAATGATATGAAAAAAGGATAGGAATGAGGATCTGATGTGGCATCTCTTCAGCAACGAGGTTAGTGCAGACGGAGGATATCCTCTAGTAGCCTCTAGTATAGTATATGATACAACTCAATTTACATTTTCTTCTGAAAAGCATTTTTTCATACGTACGTCAACAGTCATCTTATTTGGCGAATTTCACACAAAAATACGCCAGCATCTTGCTCTCAGATGAAGCACTAGGTGTCAAGGGCTACCGATGGCTTAACAATTGTATTCTGAGCAGCTAGGCACGGCTTCCCGAATAATTGTTTTGTAAAGGAATCGGCAGCGCTAGGTCGCTAGCGTCGACAGCGCTAGGTTTATATGTTAATGAAGAACTTGCCACGTATAATACGAGGAAAAGATATAGTTCATTTAGTATATATATGTATGTTTTACATATGCTGAAAGTAGTTTTCGAAACTGAGGTTGCTTGTGCGAATCCAGTCAAAACAACCAATTTCTACCGCTAGTTTTTGGCGAGCAAGTGGAAGAGATGTGTTCCTGATTCAATATGTACACCAATGATATGACGGATGGTGTGAGTAGTAGTTTTAGACTTTTCGGTGATGACACTGTATTATACGGGAAAGCCTCATCGCTGAGTGACTAGAAGAATACAGGATGACGTAGAGAGGAGTTGTATTTGGTGCGATGAATAGCAGTTTGCTCTACATGTAGAAAAATGTTTGTTAACGTAGCTGAGTCGGAAAAACAATCATCTTATGTTCTAATACAGTATTAGTGGTGAAGTGCTTCACTAATTCAAGTCGATATAATATCTAGTCGCAACTTTGTAAAGCGTTACTAAATGGAACGCGCACGTAAGGACGGGAGAAAAGAAGGCGAATGATCGACTTTGGTTAGCTGGGAGAGTTTAAGGAAAGTGCAGCATATCTGCAAGGAAGACCACAAATAGACCACTTGTGCAAACGATTCTTGATTGCTACTCAGGTGTTTGGGATCCCCACCAGGCCAAATTAAATGATAACAAGTAAGCGATTCAGGAGCGAGCTCTTAAATTTGTTGACGGTAGATTCTATGAACAAGCGAGTATTCCTGAGATGCTTCGTAAACTCAGTTCTTTCACCATAATCAACAACGCAAACAAGGAAAACACTTTTTGTCGGGACTCATCGGTGTATATCTCATCTTGAACACCTCGGGCACTGAGGCGACTGCGAATGTGGAAACAGAACAATTTGTCTCCCATTGCTGATTTTGTTGACACATTCAGACAAAACCGTCAGTTTTCAGTCGATCTATAAGTGTGTGTACGAGAGCCCCTACATGGAGTACAGCTTAAATTTGCTTACAGATTAAGGAACTGCGTGGCATATTGGATCTCAACCCCACAAACTTGCCTTGCGCGTTCAGTGGTTTCACTAGCTATCAAGACGCGACTCACGACCAGCCTTCACAGATTATTTCCGTCAGTCTCTCTCTCTCCTAGCTTCCAAACTGCACAGATCTTTTTACATATATCTAGCAGGACTAAGACCCTTGGAAGAAAGTCCCACTCCAACTAGTTACTTACGAGGACTTCTGTCAGTGATGGAAGGTAAGAGGAAGATTACGGCAGATGTAAAAGCATTTCACGCCAAAGGCAAGGGTCCTAATCTGACGAACAGTTTTAATCAGTCTGGAAGTTTCAAATCAGTGTATGCACCGCTGCAGGGAGAAATAATTATTCTGAGGGATAATTAATGATCTAGCGAACAAAATCTGAAATAGACTGCTAGTTGAAAGTAAGTGAAAGTGCTTACAGGTGCTGCTGCGAACATTGCAAGGTAGCAGAGCGATATGACGCAGCGATTATCATTCAAAAGCACGATGCTTCAAATACCAGTCTGGCCATCAGGATTTAGGTTTCTGTGATTTCCTTAAATCGCTCCATGCAATTACCGGGATGCTTCCTTTGAGAAGGGCACGGACGATTTTATTCCCCATCCTTTCGTAATTCGAGCTTGTGTTTCGTCTCAAAGAAACGCGCTGTCGGCGGGACCATAACTATAATCTTCCTTCTGTTTTGTTGTAGGGTTCCGCGTTGTGGGTACCAAATACGGAGTAGGATTTGTGAGCCACAGTTCTCATGATGTTCCTCTAGTGCCGATTTTACAATTTGTTTTACCCGCGTGTGGCGTTCGTGTTCCTTAATGCGTTCATTCACAATTCTTCCCATTTCGCCTCTATACAATTAGCCACAGCCAAATGTCACTTGGTAGACACCTGCATTGTGGAGGCAATCAGGTGTATCCGTTCGTCGGAAAAAATCTTTTATTTTGTTTTGTCCCCAGAAACGAACGGTAATGTAACAGAGTGAGAAGGCGGTTCCTCGTCATTCTTATTAGCGTGATTAATATTCCGCCTAACAGCCCTGTCGATTGAACAACTATCATAGCCATTTCCCTTCATTGACCTCTTTATAAAATACAACTCCGATTCCATTTTGTCGTCATCGCTGATACGGAAGACACGTGACGATAGAGGGATGAGCAATGCTCGCTTCTGGACTGGATGGTGGTACGAAGTGGCATCTAAATATCTGTTTGTGTTGGTCGGCTTTCTATATACACTGTGACCTAGATTGTTATCAGATCTTCTGTATACCAACAGATCTAGAAACGGGAGACCGACCTCACTCTTAATCTGCAAGGTAAATTTCATTTTTGGATGAATCCCATTTAAGAAATTGTGGAACACATGAAGTTCTTCTTTGCTGTGTGGCCGTATAACAGATGTATCGTCAACACAGAAGAGCCAACAAGAAGACTTCTAGGGAGCACTACTTAATGCCTGTTGCTGAAAATATTCCATAAAAATGTCAGATGCAAGTGGTGATATGAGTGAGCCCATCGCAAGGCCGTCAGCCCGTTCATAGAATTCACCATTGTTTTTAAAATATTTTTGTAGTACTGTCAATAGACATGAATGGCGTGGGGTACATACTGTGGGAAACCAGGGTTCCTGAAGCGCAAAGCAAAAAGCAGGTGTAATGCTTAAAAACTGTCATAACTCATCCATTTGGGAGAACAAAACGCGGCAGTTCCACTGGAGGATGACACTGTCAGTCGTCTGGGAAGACATGAAGCGAGCACAGAGGCAGTTTACACTTAAGAGTCACCTGCCACCATCGGTTGAATGCCGGTATCCAGGAACATTGGGTCAGAAGCGTCGGCAAGATCTAGTTCCTCGCGGACACTACAATCTCCATCTCATCCTCAGATGTGGAACTGTTAGGGAGTGGTGGCTGGTGGCCACCTGAGTCTCGTGTTTCTTAACTGATTTCTTGTTCATCGGTTTGCCGTCTCACAGCTCTTTAGAGGCTTGATGGGAAGGCTTCCCTCAGGTAGCATCAGCAACAGAGGAAGAGCTTGAAGCCCTTTGACCAGCAGCATTTGGCTCCTTCAGCCACTGGTTCAAATGGCTCTGAGCACTATGGGACTTAACATCTGAGGTCATCAGTCCCCTAGAACTTAGAACTACTTATACCTAACTAACCTAAGGACATCACACACATCCATGCCCAAGGCAGGAATCGAACCTGTGACCGCAGTGGTCGCGCGGCTCCAGACTGAAGCACCTATAACCGCTCTGCCACAGCGGCCGGCTCAGCCACTGGCTAGTGTCCACTTTGACATGTGTGGAGACCTTGGAAGGGAGAGTCCTGAGGGACTCTTCTGTGTGAGAGGACCTGGAGGAGGCTGTTACTTCCCCAGCTGTGGAGTGGGGACCGATGCTCCTGGCATTTGGGTAGGCGTTGCCCCAAAGTAGATGCTTTGGGAGCAACCAGAGAAAAGTTGCCCCTAACTGTCAAGGAGGATGTAGTCAGGTGGTCCTGAGTGCCCACTGAATGAGGCAGAGATTAGGAGGTCACTGTCTCCATTGTGGGTCATACCAACATAGCTACAGTATAGGAAGATGTCAAAGGAATGAGTCGCAACTGTTCATAGTTCCATTCAGCTCTTGGTAAGTCAGCTGGTCCAGGATCTTGTACTCCACAATTTTCCGGTGCTTTTAGAGTATGATGCAGTCTGGCAGGCAGGGGGAGTGGTCCTCTCCACAGCTGACAGGTGGGAGGAGGTGCACATGGAGTTATATGGGTATAGTGGACATTGCAGTCTCAACATTCTGGTAATGGAATTGCAGCAGTAAGATATAAGCTTGAATTTCTGGCATCTGAAGCACCACATAGAAGGAGGGACATGGTTTGACATCACATTGGTAGACCATCACCTTGAACTTTACAGGTAACGAATCACCCTCAAAGGCCAAGATGAAGACATCAATGGCAACTCTATTATCTTTAACTTTCTACAGACGCACTGGACAAAGTAAATACCCCATCGTTCTGAATTGGCGCGTAGCTCGTCGGACTGCAATAGGAAGTCGCGATGAAAAATAATTCCCTGGACATGTAGAGGCTTTTATGGGGAGAGATTGAAACAAGGAATATAACCCTATTTGTCACAGGCAAAAACACATGGGAGTGGACTGGGGATGCCGTCTGAATGAGGACTTACGCATGGCACATTTTGGACAGTGCTGTCACATCCCCAAACTTATCGTCCAGGTGTTCAACAAAAAACAGAAGCTTCGTATCAAGAAATGAGGCGAATAAGGCTCTCTTCTTTCCATAGCCCAAGTTCCTCCCATGGTGTGTGTGGGTAGCGATTTAGGGTTTCTAGATGTGTTGGTATACAGTAGATCTGATAACACTCTAGGTCACAGTGTATACAGAAAGCCGACCAACACAAACAGGTATTTAGATGCCACTTCGCACCACCATCCAGTCCAGAGGATGGCTGGGACCATTCGATCCCGAGGAAAAGATGACTTGGTCCGCTTCATAGCTGGTCATCTGCCGTGGTGCCACCAATTCCGACCAGGGGCTCTTCCCATGGGTGCCACCCAGCCACAGCAAAGGCCACCTGGTACAACGACTGTTGCCAGGAGGCATCTACTCCTTGACATGCATGGAGAGGTTACAGCTCAGGCATCAATAATGCAATACCTGTGTAGTCAGAGGGCTATGGGGCTACGACCAAGAAGATATACAACGGCTGCTCCATGATGAACTGTCTACCATCCTGGATCTTGGGAACAAAGAAACCCAATATTGTCACAGGAGCGTGGACAACAG
This sequence comes from Schistocerca piceifrons, assembly GCF_021461385.2. NCBI lineage: Eukaryota > Metazoa > Arthropoda > Insecta > Orthoptera > Acrididae > Schistocerca > Schistocerca piceifrons. The sequence goes on from NC_060138.1 coordinate 257,816,050, forward strand.
AATAACAATGCTTTATTCGGTTTTCTCTGAGAGGTACTGAATGGATTAAGCAAAATGTTTCGAACACAAGGCGTTTTTTTTATTTCACTAAGGCGTTAGTTTGTATTGGACATAAAATATTTCTCTGGATGTTGGACCATTGTTGAATACGGGGAGTAGCTCACAGTTGGTTCACCTCTTACTTTAACAACAGACAGCAAAAGGTCATTACCTACAGCGCTGAGAATGGCTATGATATGGGGTCAGTGTGGGGCACGGTCAAATGAGTGGTTCTGTGTCAGCATCAGGAAGAACATGTGGAGAACAAATGGAAAAAATCCAAAGGCATCGTCCAATATCCACTCGACAAGTATTTTCCTAGTAACGTTTTAAGGGATGGGAAAGATCTAACATGGTTAAAAAGCTGTGTTAGAAAAGCGCTAAGTAAACGAAGAGCCCTTCATCTCAATTCAGGAGAATTGAAAACCTAGCTGACAAATAAAAGCTGAAGGAAGAGAAAGTGAGAGTAAGGCCAGCAATGAGAGAAGCGCTTAATGAGTTTGAAAGTAAGAAGTTGTCAACCTAACTGAGAAAAAAACCCTAAGAGATTTTGACCCTATGCAAAATCAGTAAGAGGGTCAAAATAATCTATTTATTCCCTCAGCCACCACACCGGCACCGAAACGTAATATAACATAGAGAAGGACTAAATACTGAATTCTGTCTCCCGAAATTGTTTCACCGCGGAAGATCGTAACACTGTCCCTCCTTTCAATCGTCGTGCGAACGTCGAAATGGCATATATTGAGATAACCGATCGCGATACAGAAAAGCAGCTACACCGCTTAATATTGGAAAGGCTTCAGAACCAGATCAGATACCTACACGACTGTATAAAGATGATGCGAAAGAAATTGCTCCCCTTATAGCAGTAATTTATCGTAGATAGCTTGAGCAACGGAGGTACCTAACGACTGGAAAAAAGCGGAGGTTATTCCCGTTTTTAAGAAAGGCCGTAAGAGAGATCCACACAATTATAGATCTACATCGTTGACGTCAATGTGGTGTAGAATTATGAAACATGTTTTGTGCTTAAAAACTGTGACGTTCTTGGAAAATGAAAATCTCCTGTATAAAAATCAACATGGATTCCGCACACAAAGATCCTGCGGAACCCAGCTCGCTCGGTTCGTCCATGAGATCCACAGCTCAGTGAACAACGGCGCTCAGGTTGATGCCGTGTCCCTCGATTTCAGTAAGGCATTTGATAGCGGCCAGCATTGACGTATAATGAAAAATATGCGAGCTTTCGGAGTATTGGAGCAGACCTGTGATTGTATTCAAGACTTTCTTGCAGACAGAACTCAACGCATCGCTCTAAACGGAACTAAATCGACAGGTGCAAAGGTAATATCAGGAGTAACATAGGGCAGTTTGATAGCACCGTTGCAGCCGGCCGGGGTGGCTGAGCGGTTCTAGGCGCTACAGTCTGGAACCGCGCGACCGCTACGGTCGCAGGTTCGAATCCTGCCTCGGGCATGGATGTGTGTGACGTCCTTAGGTTAGTTAGGTTTAAGTAGTTCTAAGTTCTAGGGGACTGATGACCTTAGAAGTTAAGTCCCATAGTGCTCAGAGCCATTTGAACCATTTGATAGGACCGTTGCGGTTCACAATATATATAAATGAACTAGTAGAAAGCGTCGGATGATCTTTAAGGCCATTCGCAGATGATGCAATTGTTTTTACTAAAGTAGCAACGCCAGAAGATAGTAAGAACTTGCAGATCTTCTTGCAAAGAAGTGATGGATGGTGCAGACTCTAGTAGTTGACCCTGAAAGCAAATAAATGTATCATATTGCGCATACATAGGATAAGAAATCCACTACTGTACAACTACAATACTAATGACAAACAGCTGGAGACCGCGTCTGCCGTAAAATATCTAGTCGTAACTATCCAGAGCGACCTTAAGTGGAACGACCATATAAAACAGATAGTGTGAAAAACAGATATCAGACTCATGGGAAGAATCTTAAGGAAATGTAACTCATCACCGTAAGAAATGGCTTATAAGGTGCTTGTTCGCCAGATTCTTGAGTATTGTTCATCTATCTGAGATCCATGTCAGGTAGGACTGATAGAGGAGATAGAGAAAATCCAACGAAGAGCGGCGAGTTTCGTCACGGGATCGTTTAGCTGGAGACAGAGCGTAACTCCACAAGTAGACATTACAAGAGAGGCGTTGTGCATCACGGAGAGATTTATTACCGAAATTTCGGGACAGCACTTGTCAGGAGTAGTTAGACAACATATTACTTTCCCCCACATACGTCTCGCGTATTGATCTCGAGGAGAAAATTTGAGAAATTAGAGCCAATACAGAGGCTTACCGACAACCATTCTTCCCACGCACTATTCACGAGTGGAACAAGGTTGGAGGGATCATATAGTGGTACCGAGAGTACCCTCCGCCACACACCATTAGGTGGCTTGCGGAATATGATGTAAATGTAGATGTAGTATTACGGGTGATTCTAAAATATTTGTGTTTGCTGATGACACTAGCTCGGTACTAAGGGATCTTGTGTGCAACATTGGCACTGTTTCAAACTGTGCAGTTCATGACATAAGTTCATGGCTTGTTGCAAACCAAATAATGTATTTTTTACGTTAATAATGTGACATCCAGTTCAAACACGAATATAAATCGTCATTGACATCTAGTACAAAGGTATATAATCACGAATAATATTCAAACTCCAAGTCTAACATGTACAGATCGTTAGCCCACGCTAACACTTCAGACCTCTACCCTCCATCAATGCTAGCTTCTCACATCTATCACTGCTGGTTGTTCACCTCCGACTGCCCAACCGTACTTCAATAACTGCTGGCCACTAACTTCCATCTGCCCAACAGTACTGGCGATTAACTTCCAACAACGAGTCCGACCAGCCACAGAGTCTTACAAAAGTGCAGTCAGAGATCCAATGGAAAGCGCTACACTGCGCTGCCAACACAGAAGCAGCCCACTTACAACGGTATCTGAAGTAAGTGATAGTTGGACACGAAAAGTAGTCTACTTTGGTTATTTTCATTCGTTTATGACGTATAGTATTATGTTTTGAGGTAACTCTTCCCGTTCTCAAAGAATATTTTTGGTGTGGAAACGGGTGGTTCGGGTAATTAGTGGTGTAAGTTCGTGAACCTCTTGTCGACCCCTGCTCATTAGTCTGGGTATTCTGACATTGGCCTCTCAATATATATTTATTACCTACTGTCTGTTCTTGTTAAAGGTGTCAGCTTATTCCCAGGAATTAGCAGCTTTCACTCAGTTAATACTAGGCAAAAATCAAATCTGCATTTGGATCGCACTTCCTTAACTCTAGTACAGAAAGGGGTGCAGTATAGTGCTGCATCCATTTTAAGTAAGCTACCACAAGAATTCGGAGATCTTAGCAGTAATCCACGCGCTTTCAAATTGAAACTGAAGAGTTTCCTTATGGGTCACTCGTTCTATTCTGTCGAGGAATTCCTTGAAAAATTAAGCTTATTCCTGTGTTGTGTTGTTGATTGCGCTTACATAAACTTGTGGCTTGTAATTTTATTTCATCCGTTATTATTTTGTTGTTGTAATTTCATGTACTGACACGTCCCATGGCCTTGGAGATTTGCTAGACTTGAGGTGTAAACTAAAAAAATAACTCGGAAGATGTCCTCGCCCAAGTATCTGAACTGCAGGTGGATTTGCATATCCAAGACAATAAGAGGTGCAGAAGATTTAGTCGCACTATGGCTATCTGGTACACCACGTAAGGCCTCCTTCCCGAATGGCCCGTACTTCTGTAGAATTTTGAAAGTGTGAGGTCAAACCCCAAAAGGAGACCAGAACTCAATGGGCCAAAAACGTTGTAGACCCCCTTTAGTCGCCTTTTACGACAGGGAGGAGTACCTATGGCCTATTCTAATCTTCGTACCCCTCGGTGAGGGCCTGAATGGATGCTACTCTACTCACTGGTCACGCCATTCCCATGAATTACCGGCCAGTAGTTTGTGAGCGCGGAGATGGCGCCCAATAGCGTCCCAGATGTATTCCATGAGGTTCAAATGAGATAAATTCGGTGATTATGACAGCAACGTGGGATCACTACTGCACTTCTGAAACTACTGAATCGCGATTATGGCCTTCTGACACAGACATTTATGCTGCTACAAGATTCTGTTGCCGTCGGGGAAAATATCAAGCATGAAGTGATGCAGGTGGTCAGGAATAAGCCTCACGCAGTGCACATCGGTCACGATGCCTTGCAGTACCACCACAGACTCACAGCAGCCCAGGTGAAAGTTCTCCATACCACAATACTGCTCCTACTGGTCCCCGCATCTGTGCATGTTTCGAGCAGTCATTTGGCTCAATGTCGCCATATGGAGACGTGATCTTCGAGCTGGTACAACCAGCAGATACGTTTCCCTTGACTCTCAGTCGAAACTCGACGTTTCTACGACCACTACAGTCGTAACTGACGATGTCATTGCATCAGTGTGGGGAAGTATGCTGTAGAGCCTCATGTTCGAGAATGTACGCTAAATGGGGTGCTGTGAATCAGTGGTACAGATCTGCAACAAATCTCCGATGTTCATGATGTGCAGAGTGGGCAAGCCTTCGACGACGCAAGCGTCGGACCTCTACGTTCTGTGATGAGATATGGAATTCCAACACCTCGTCACCTGCTTGAGGTTTCACCGTCTTTCAACCATTTTCCTCACATGTTCCCGACAGTAACAAGCGAAGAGTCGATCAGCCTTATCGTTTCTGCGGTGCTCTTTCCTAGGTACCGAAACACAGCATTCTGCTCCTTTCGTCCCTGGAGTCTTTTGCAGGGACATGTCTGAATAAAATCTTCTCGGTTTTCAAGCCGCATCATTTCGAATAAGGCTATATCCTCCATAGTCCTCAGCAGCAAGAAAATCGTCGACTGCGCCTAGCACGGTTTTCCAGTTATATAGGAGCGACTGCAGCACCTACCACCAGCCAGACAGGGTCGAAGTGATGCGTGCGAGGAATGCGAGTCGTGCAGCTCGCGGCAGCTCTTTTCCGCTGCTAGACAAGTGACGTCACGTGGAGCGAGAGGCAGGCTCCACGTTTGTAACCGGTGCTTTCGCCTCCCTACAAGCGCCTAGCATCTATCTTCGCTTTGTTTCGAGATCCAAAACTCTCCTCCACGCCCTACTAAGTGTGTAACCCTGGTCTCTATTGAAATTGTTGCAATTTATTCTGATCTCGACCGCCTCCTCTACAACTGAACCCCGATATTGTGAGATATGAGCTTATACTCTCTTGTTACCAAATTGTATTTTGTGTTCATTTTCCTGGGTATACTCGACTATGGTCGACTTGTCAAGGTCCATTTGTTTAACGTGTCGCTTGTGCTTACTAATAGAAAGCACTGATGCTCAAACTGTTATAGACACTGAAAGCTGGTTAAAGCCAGGTATAAGCTCAGATGAAATTTTTGCGAAGAACCCAACGGTGTTCCGAAAGGGCAGGCTAAACATAGTTGGCGGTAGGGTGTTTGTTGCTGTTAGAAATAGTTTATCTTGTCGCGAAATTGAAGTAGATAGTTTCTGTGACTTAATATGGGCAGAGGTCATTGCTGGCAACCTGAATAAAATAATAATTAGATCCTTTTACCTCCCAATTCAGATGATACATCTGCTGAAAGGTTCAAAGAAAACTTGAGTTTGGCTCATACGTTTATAGTTGGTACGATTCTATCACTTGCGCCTTTCTCCCGCATTGTGCGCGGTGTTGGTGTGGTTAAATCGAAACTGGCATGCTAATGTGAAGGAGTGGCCAGATGCCCTTCCTGCCGCCAGCCCATACCCCCCCCCCCCCCCCCCTGGGATGGAATCAGAGTACCCCATCTGTCTGCGTCTAGTGTAAATCATGGAAAAGTGCGGATGTGTGTCAGATGTCTGTGAGTCGTGTAACTGAGACGGGACGTGGGGACCAGCCCGGTATTCACCTAGGGGGATGTGGAAAACCGCCTAAAAACCTCATCCAGGCTGGCTGGCACACCGGCCCTCGTCGTTAATCCGGCGGGTGGATTCGATCCGAGGCCGGCACGCCTACCCGAGTCCAGGAAGCAGCGCATTAGCGCTCTCGGCTAACCTGGCGGGCTTTAATTTAATTTACCCTCGATATGTTGGTGAAAATAAAACGTCATCCGAAATTGTGCCAAACGCATTCTCTGAAAATTATTTCGAGCAGTTAGTTCATGGGCCCACGCGAATAGTAGCCATGAAGATGTAGTATCCACGTAGATGTAGATGTAGATGTAGATGTACTACAACCCTCCGCAACTGTGCCAATTGTTTGATCTATATAGAGGCTGTCGCATTCGCAAGGAACATCATACTCACCGGGCACACCATGAGCTCTGTCGTTTTTAACAGGGCGCAGCATATCTCGTATCTTCTGAGCGGTCCAGAACACTGGTCTCAGCCCAAGCCTCTGCAGGATAAGTCCTAACGTGCCGATCATTTTCCCACATTATGGCAGAAAGGCAGCGAGCTCGGCTCTTCTGTCGATTCACAAAACGTCCTCCGTTGTTGGTGACTCCTGAAAGCGTTTGTACTGTCCCTACTGTTGTAATAATTCCCTCTGAACGCGCATCTCAAATGCTGCAGTTCAGACTGTACGTTGCCGTCGTCAAAAATAATCTTTTGTTTGTGTACCAACGTCTTCAATACCGCTTTTTCTCTGACTGAATCATATACAAAGAAAATACATTCTACAACACAATCGAAATCTATAACCGAACTCTAAATAATAGAAAAATTTATCAAGATACTACACACTGTAGTTAACTTTCTATGGACGAAACGTCCTATAGCACACGGCTTTCTTGATGCAGAAGGTATGGATGTGCGCACAGCAGATAATAGCATAGAAAATAACAGTCATACACCCCTTTATTCATCGCAGATTCTGCAATGAAGGTGGTTCTCCACTATTAATAACCTCTATCAAACCTACGACATACTCAGGAGAGAGGCGCTGGATCAACTCTGAGCAAGTAACAAACCGCAAAAAATAAGATAAATTACACATCTCAAAACAAAACAAAAAAGATCCTCGCGTTAAGGCATTTGTTCTATTCTGCAAGTTTAAATTCATTCATTCGTCAACAAGAAATGACTTTCGTGGATTCTGAAGCGGTAAAACACGGTTGAACGTGTAAGCTGTAGAAACAAAGTATAACCCTACATTTCCTTAGAAAAATCAAATTTAACGTGGAAATCTTTGCACATAGTACAGCAGCGCTGAAGGTGAACGTACTTTCTGAAGATTGACGAAAGAATCGACTTGATTTACACCCCGAGTCATGTGCAGTCTGGGCTGAACAAATGCACCTACCTTCAGTTTCCCACAAATCAACAACAATAAAAGAAAATTCAACCATGTATTTTGAACAGTTACACTACGGAAACTTACTTTACACATTGAAACCGATTCCATTTTATTACCACTGCACAAGAACAAAGATACTTTGAATGGTACTCCACGTGGTTTCAAACCAACTGACACACAGAGTACCTTCTGCCATAAAGATACTAACAATCAATATTCGCATGACATTATGCCTGGAATAAGTAATAGAGATTCCCTGCAAAATCCAAAATGCTGAAATGAAGGGTATTTAGTACAAATATCACATTAAGTATGTCTAAATACCTCTATCCACAGAGTGTCCGAAGGCACAATTTTCTTAACAAGTGTTACAGACAGTGTGTCCCAGACCAGATGTGTCTCGCAAACACTCTTACTTTTCAGGCACAGAGGAATTAAGCTTAAAAGAGAAGAGTAGGCCCCACTGTACGAATTAACTGGGCTCAACTCAGCATGTGCCTCTCCTTATGGTACATTTCGAACTCTCTGTCTTTTGCCTATGCTGCAACCAATTTGCAAAACTGCTATGGCAGAATACAGCTGCTAGTTACCCTTACGAAACTAAAATTCACTCATCTCATTTACACGCAGTGTATTAAATTATAGGACAGTTATATACACTCCTGGAAATTGAAATAAGACAACCGTGAATTCATTGTCCCAGGAAGGGGAAACTTTATTGACACATTCCTGGGGTCAGATACATCACATGATCACACTGACAGAACCACAGGCACATAGACACAGGCAACAGAGCATGCACAATGTCGGCACTAGTACAGTGTATATCCACCTTTCGCAGCAATGCAGGCTGCTATTCTCCCATAGAGACGATCGTAGAGATGCTGGATGTAGTCCTGTGGAACGGCTTGCCATGCCATTTCCACCTGGCGCCTCAGTTGAACCAGCGTTCGTGCTGGACGTGCAGACCGCGTGAGACGACGCTTCATCCAGTCCCAAACATGCTCAATGGGGGACAGATCCGGAGATCTTGCTGGCCAGGGTAGTTGACTTACACTTTCTAGAGCACGTTGGGTGGCACGGGATACATGCGGACGTGCATTGTCCTGTTGGAACAGCAAGTTCCCTTGCCGGTCTAGGAATGGTAGAACGATGGGTTCGATGACGGTTTGGATGTACCGTGCACTATTCAGTGTCCCCTCGACGATCACCAGTGGTGTACGGCCAGTGTAGGAGATCGCTCCCCACACCATGATGCCGGGTGTTGGCCCTGTGTGCCTCGGTCGTATGCAGTCCTGATTGTGGCGCTCACCTGCACGGCGCCAAACACGCATACGACCATCATTGGCACCAAGGCAGAAGCGACTCTCATCGCTGAAGACGACACGTCTCCATTCGTCCCTCCATTCACGCCTGTCGCGACACCACTGGAGGCGGGCTGCACGATGTTGGGGCGTGAGCGGAAGACGGCCTAACGGTGTGCGGGACCGTAGCCCAGCTTCATGGAGACGGTTGCGAATGGTCCTCGCCGATACCCCAGGAGCAACAGTGTCCCTAATTTGCTGGGAAGTGGCGGTGCGGTCCCCTACGGCACTGCGTAGGATCCTACGGTCTTGGCGTGCATCCGTGCGTCGCTGCGGTCCGGTCCCAGGTCGACGGGCACGTACACCTTCCGCCGACCACTGGCGACAACATCGATGTACTGTGGAGACCTCACGCCCCACGTGTTGAGCAATTCGGCGGTACGTCCACCCGGCCTCCCGCATGCCCACTATACGCCCTCGCTCAAAGTCCGTCAACTGCACATACGGTTCACGTCCACGCTGTCGCGGCATGCTACCAGTGTTAAGGACTGCGATGGAGCTCCGTATGCCACGGCAAACTGGCTGACACTGACGGCGGCGGTGCACAAATGCTGCGCAGCTAGCGCCATTCGACGGCCAACACCGCGGTTCCTGGTGTGTCCGCTGTGCCGTGCGTGTGATCATTGCTTGTACAGCCCTCTCGCAGTGTCCGGAGCAAGTATGGTGGGTCTGACACACCGGTGTCAATGTGTTCTTTTTTCCATTTCCAGGAGTGTAGAAACTTCACAGGCACACAATTTCAGAGTAAGAAATTGAGAATAAGATGACTCACTTCCTTCCTAAATGCTTACTGTATTTGCGTAAGTGTTGTAACATAACACAGGAATGACATGAATTAATATTAAAATATATGAGATCGATCTGATGGATCTGTCTCAAGCGATCTGCGTCCTTAGATGGACGTGTGGGGCGTCTCATTGTCCTGCTGAATTATCCAACCTCGTCGCAATGCACAATGGACATGAATGGATGCACATGATCAGACAGGATACTTATGTACGTGTCACCTGTCAGAGTCGTATCTAGATGTATCAGGGGTCCCATATCACTCAAACCAGACACACCCCACACCATTACACAGCCTGAAATGACTTGAACAGCCGCCTGCCGACATACCCGTCTCTATACCCGTACACAAGTCATACATAATCTTAAGATGTTTTACGAGGGTAAGTCAATTATTACAGGCAATTTAGTTATAATTTTGTTTATTTTGGTAGGACTGTCGTTTTACGTTGATGACACATTCCTTGTTTATTGGCGTTATATCTTTGCAATTTTCAAGCTGCTAGGTTAGTTTCGTTATTGCTCCCGTGCTGTTAATCATGACTGCTCCGCTGTCTGTTTGCATCAAAGAAGAGCAACGTTCGGTGATCCGTCTTTTGCGGTCGGAAGGCGTATCAGGGGCCGAAATTCATCGAAGACTTACGGTACAGTAAGGGAACAGCGTTTTGCCACAACGGAGTGTATACGAATGGATTGAAAAACTCCGAAATGGTCGCACAAGTGTTACGCACTATGAAGGAGCCGGACGACCGTTTACCACCACAAATGAAGGAACCATTGAGCGTTCACATGAAATGATTCTCTTAGACAGACGATTACTATTGACGAAGTGCCACATCGTACGCAAATTAGTCACGGTTCTGCCTACGAAATCATCCGCAACAGACTTGGTTTTCAAAGAGTTTGTGCAAGATGGGTCCCAAAACAACTCACACAGTTGCATAGACAAACGCTCTTGGACATCTGCAAAACACATCTGGATCGCTATGGTAACGAAGGGGACAACTTCTTAGACAGGATCATTACTGGTGACGAAAGATGGATCTATCACTACGAGTTGGAGAGTAAACGGCAAAATATGGAATGGAAACATCCAAATTCGCCGTGCAAGAAAAAGTAGAAGACCCAACCGTCCGCAGGAGAACTGATGCTTACGATCTTTTGAGATGAACAAGGTCCAGTACTGGAACATTATAGGGAAAGGGGCACAACAATAAACAGCGTACGTTACGGTGAGATGCTTACTGCCAGGCTAAAGCCTGCAATTCGAAGCAAACGCCGAGTATTGCTGTCAAAAGATGTTGTGGTGCCCGTCGGCATACTGCTGCCCACAATGCTGAAATGCTCCAGAAACTCAAATTTGGAGTACTGGTTCATCCTCCACATAGTGCCGATCTCGCCCCTTCTGACTATCACTTGTCTCGTCCACTGAAACAGGCATTAAGAGGCCGTCGATTCGCCTTGGAGGAAGCAATGAAAGAAGCGGTGCATTCCTGGCTCGCATCTCAACCAAGAATCTTGTTTTATGAGGGCATCAGGAAGCTTGTACAACGATGGACGAAGTGCGTTGAAACGCAAGGAGACTATTTCAAAAACTGATGTTCTTATAAGTTTCCTATTTGATTACAATAAAATTTTATAACTACTTTGCGGATGATAATTGACTTTTGACTTACCCTCGTATGTCCAAGGTTTTTGTATAGTCATTCTGTTCAGTGTGTTCTTGACAGTGTTCTTAATGGCATTGTTTCCAATGTTTGCTTTTGTTCCATTTCTATTATTTTGTGTAAAACTATAGTGAGTGATAATTTAGCAAAAGGAAATCAAAGAGTTCATTTCAATAAAAGGTTGCAAATTTTAGTGGCATGTCTCATATTGTTGTTTAATAGTTTAACACTGGTTCTCTATGGAATAGATGCTCTATTTTAATTACTTCAATCAAAGAATGAAAGTGTACTCTATTGTTACAGCAAATTGTTGCATTTATCAGATACCGCTTAGGAAAGAAATAACAAATGAAAGTAAATTTCCTAATAAGACTGCTAATTGTTTTTATTGAAACAAACTAATTAGACTATTTGAGCACCTGTAAACCATAAAAAAATAGATTAAATCACAAAATTACAATACTGTCAGTTTGAAGCTCATTTTTCCGATAATAATATAAATGAAATTAATAAACCACACCCATCAGGGAGTTTGTCATTAGTGAAAGGAGACTAGAGGTACACAAAAGGGTATTATTACCCGCTCTTAATTGACAATTATTTTGTGAGTGTAGGGATAGATTGAGAAATCAACAACTTTTTTGGATATTTCTCAAACTTTTCAGTTCGATGTTTTTTCTAGTGTTGCAGGAACACCGGTATGCTTCAGTTTTCTAACATTGGTTCTTTGACCTACTCCCAATTATCATATTACATGAAAGAGTTCACTCTTTTAGATATAAACGTTTCATGGAAAATTAAGTGTATGTGACTTCGGTGTTCAGAAGATGAAATCACACTGACGATCTGGATGCTAATCACGTTACACTTGCGTTAAATGTCGTGTTTCAACCTGTACTTGCTAAATACCACCCACCTTCATATCTGGTAGCTTCTGTTAACATAGCATTACGAGGCGTCGTTGTTAGTATGTCAGATGTAAGTTACTTCATAATTTGGACATACTTTTCAGTTGACATTTGGTATGAATTTAACTGAGACTCAAGACTAATTAACATTTTCGTTCAGTGTGCGGCGGGGCGGGAGCGGTAGTCTGCGTTTTTGTTAACGCTATTGTTCAGTCCACCTACATCGAAAGGATTCATGCCGATGTCCCTTCACTCTGTGGTAGCAGATACGTGTTAGGCAGTGTAAAACAGCGTTGATGAAACCACCATCTAATATCTACCATACAGAGGCCGCTTAAGTGTAGTTGAGTCAGTTCCTGAAAGTTCCTGATTAAAAAATCTGGTGTTCGGGATCTTCTGTCTACTTGCAGAAAAGCGTATGAAATTAGATTAACTGTGATTTTATTCATATTGAAACACCTGAAATGGCCATGAAGTCCGCATTTTATATGGTAAAACGTTATCATTCAAAACTCACTGTCTGTATAACAAACAGTCACTCGAAAAGAAGCCAGAATTTTAGTAAGTTCGACCCAACTAATTTTCACGTTCTACCAGTCACGGACCCACAACTATTCGCGAGTTAAACATTGGGCCGTTTCTTCTTCGTACGAGGTGCTCGCCAAAATATTCCGTATAGAGCACGAAATACGTCACGCGGAGTTGTTACTACGACCAGAAGGTAAGCACACTCATATCTCTCAAACTATTTAATTTAGAAACACCAAACTTTCATTAAAATGTTCGTAACTCCAGTCGCTTCAGTCACGATATGTTCGAACCAAAATTCGCTCAGTATTTCTTCATCTTACAGAGTGTTTTTAAGGAGCGGTCTCACATCGTGGTATCCGTAGACCGGCTAGCAAGCGACTCCTCTTGAGGTACTCTCCTATGTGCCCACTCCTCTTTTCACGAGGGAACAACTTAATTCTGATTGGCTGTTGATCTAAACGACCGATCAGAACTTTCCTACTAGATCATTCTCGTGGCAAATCTTGCCTTGTCCAATCACTAATTTGATAGTAATTAATGTCAGCAAAACTTCAAATTCTTGTATTTAGTTTAATCAAAATAAACGAAGTGTGAAATATTTTTAAATTCATAAATATACTTATTCCACCTCTAACTTTCCTTCTGTCTGCTTTGATACAAAAGAAAGCACACACCAACATACGCCACCTGAATCGTAGTTGCAACATAACTTCGTTTGTACAAGGTTTTAAGGAATATAAAATATTAAATTTTAACGTATGTCCCACACACAGTCTCTCAATCATTCTCACGCACTCACACAACAAAATATAATGAAATAATAATTTTGACCGATTTTTGTATTACGTAATGCACAGTGACTAAAGTGTTAAAAAAGAAAATTCTAATTAATTGATTTTTATGCACAGATATCTTTGGAATGGCTTCAAATGATAATGAAAGTCAATCTGTTATTTTTCTAACTTGGTTTTAAAAATCAAGCATAGGTTTTAGGAGTTTTAGGTAATTCTCTTTATCTCCAGAACTACAACAAAAAAAACTTTGAAATTTTGACAGCATCATTCTATTAATAACTAAAGGCTGTGTACCAAATTTGCACAAAATCGGATAATAACTAATGTGGATTATTTAGATTCGTAGAGGGTATGAATCTTCGTATCGACTGAATCTTACACCATGCAGTTCTCACGGCAAGCAGCGTAAAAAAAAAAAAAAAAAAAAAAAAAAAAAAAAAAAAAAAAAAAAAACATAGCCATCCTACAAAAAAAAAAAAAAAAAGACATAGCCATCCTACAGCACTACAGCAACCGTACTAGACGTCTGTGTGCCTTACTGCAACGAATGTCTTCTCGTAATAACTTGCTGCGTTACAAGTGCACCCTAACAAGAAAGGAGTATGTCGCACAATGGTAGCTGTTATGCATGAAAATCATTTTCAGAAGATATTCATAGAACGAGGTTGACATGAAATACAAGCGTTAATACGTAAGAGATGAAGCTGCCATAATATTACCCAAATAAAAATGGAATTGAATTTTAAACTGATGCATATCAAACGATAGCATTTGATCCACGGAATATGAATCTCAAACCATGTATTGTCTAGGCACTGTGTTTTAAAAGTAATCGACGTTTTTATATTGATATTTTACTTAATTCATGTTATATATGTATGTGAGCCTTGGCGCCATAAAATTAGTAGACTGTTCTGTCTGTCGCCACTGGCTTAGGTGTAGTACCAACTACCCCTCTTGCGACCCCATTGCCAATATCTATGAGGAAGAGATGGTATCTGTGGGTTGTGTCCTTACAAGGTCTTTGATTGCCAATATAGATATGGGGTTCGCTGGCCCGAGAGAGAGGTACAAAGTTTGGAGATTGGCAGTAGCGTCGCGATCACGAGGTCCGAGCGACCGAAGCCACGAGCTGCACAAGGAGGGCCTGCGCAGAGCGAAGATACCGGAGTGCTTCACTGGGGTAGGTGTCGACTACAAGCAGCAGGCCGACATTTCGTCGGTTCGTTGGCAACATTAGTGGTTGACGACCGCTCGTGGCCTGGAGTGCCTATTCTGTATCTTTCCGCATTGTGCCGATTGTTTCGGTACTCAAGAGCACTGAACGGTCTAGTAGTCGAATTAGAGACCCTGCATTATTCAGTATGCATTTCGGAAGCGATACCGTTCGGGTCTAGAGAACCAAACCGCTGTTGTCGGTTCGCGTCGCGCAAGCCAATCAAAAGCAAGCGGCCGCAGATCCGTGCATTCGCACTGCAGCGCGCACAGCGCCACGAACAGAAAGCGGCTAGCAGAAGACTCAGGCGCGCTATTCTTCCAAGTAGCGAACATTGCGTTTCCATTGCCATAACGCATGACGCCACATTCTATCGAGCTAACGTGCTCGCTTTCATCGCTCTTGCCTCCTCCTTAACAGTATCAGGCGCAGTATATCCGTTTCCATGATTCTCAGCTGAAACGCATAGAAAGTTTCACAGTTTCCCTGACTGCATGTTTACATGCATGCATAATAACGATAGGGTATTTGACTGTATTCTGCAGGTTGCCGTAAATGCCGCATTATGTCATCTTATTCTCATTGACACTGACATCGTGTTTTGGATTTTACGTTTCGGAAAATGAGTTAGGGATAGTGTGTAGTACCACATTGTACTAATACATCTATAAAAACACCCGAAAAATTGATTCTGAGAATTTCAAAGAATAAGAAGTATGTGGTTATAACTCGCTCCTAGAGATCCAAATGATTAAGTAGCCTCATTCCCTATATGATACGTCAGCAATTTGGGTCTTAGAAACAAAATTGAAAAAACGCATTTTCGAGCGCTCCTGCAGTTTGTCGAAGTTTATGACATGCATCTCATGAATGAAAATGTTTCGTATTTGGTGCTAGAGTCTAAAAATATTATGGCGGAGATCTTTCCTCTCTGTCTACTGTTGTTGAGGATTCGATCATAGATAAATTGTTGTGACAAGCAAGATTATGAAGATGACTGCTGCTAGTTACATTCCCAGTAATTAAAGTTATGCTCTTAGATTCCTGTCGGAAATCGCTACATATTCGGAAAAAATGGTGAATTATTTCTAACAAGAAATAATATAAAGGTAACTGTCGGTTGTTTCGCTCACAGCAATGTCATCTCCAGCAATTTCATATTTCGTTTTTTAAACACGCAGATATCACGAAATCATTACTGAGGAAGTGCGCTCTTACATGCAAGTAATAACGAATATTGCAGAAAAATCTCAACTTACGCGAATAGTAATGTCTCAGAACTTGTTGCATATATGAAGAGGAAAAAAATTGTTTTCACCCATCCGTGCGTGATCCCGTGTCCTTTTGATTGGCATTCCCGTGCGTCTAGGCCAGGCCAGACAACAGAAACTTAGTGCTCAATTCTCGTACTATTGGGTAAACGAACGTAGGCTGACTTCGTTGCCAATCGGTGCTGCGTAAGTCATAAATGCGTGATAATTTGGAAGGTTTCCAATATCAGACTTCACATAATTGCTTTTCATTGTTACTTGAAAGTTGTAAACACGTTTTGATAATTGCTAACTAAACCATTTGTGGGAAAAAGTACACAACGTCACTAGTAACGTCAGTTCACACTCATGTAATATACGTAAGCAGAGCCGATGTCTTGATATTTAATGATGTTTAAACTCTTATTTACATAAAAATAACCCGTATTTTGAGAGAATATTGACCGAAAACGTTTTTTTTTATGTAATCAATCACAGTAACAACCTAACCTAACCATATTTCTAACAACAGAAAATACGAGGTGTGGCTAGAAAAAAACCGGACTAGTACTGGTGAAACAATAAAACGAATGCAATAAGGCTTAAAGTCGCGTGGCCTGTCACGTGACTCTCGCTCCGCCTACTGCTCGAGTTTCATCTGCCTCCTGCACTCAGTCTGCCCGTGGCGTCTGTTGTAAGTAGTTGACGTTTTGTCTGTGCGTCGGAAAATGTTGAGTGTACAGAAAGAACAGCGTGTTAACATCAAATTTTGTTTCAAACTAGGAAAATCTGCAAGTGAAACGTTTGTAATGTTACAACAAGTGTACGGCGATGATTGTTTATCGCGAACACAAGTGTTTGAGTGGTTTAAACGATTTAAAGATGGCCGCGAAGACACCAGTGATGACACTCGCACTGGCAGACCATTGTCAGCAAAAACTGATGCAAACATTGAAAAAATCGGTAAACTTGTTCGACAAGTTAACAGGAGTTGACAAGGAAAGTGTTAGGCAGATTCTTCATGAAAGTTTCAAGATGAACAAAGTGTGTTCAAAAATGGTTCCAAAGGGTCTCACAATTGAACAGAAGGAACGCCGAAGAATGATTTGTTCTGACATCCTGGAAAACATTGAAAGTGATCCCACCTTCTTACAAAATGTTATTACTTGCGATGAATCGTGGTTTTTTACTTACGATCCCGAAACTAAACGCCAATCGATGCATTGGAAAACTCCTGGTTCTCCACGACAAAAAAAAGCACGAATGTCAAAATCGAAATTCAAGGCAATGATGATTGTTTTTTTTGACATCAAAGGGATTGTGCACATGGATTGGGTACCAGAGGGACAAACAGTGAATCAGCATTACTACATTAGCGTCCTGGCTACCCTACGTGAGCGAGTACGGAGAAAACGGAACGATTTGTGGAGAAAATAGTCATGGATCCTTCACCAAGACAATGCCCCAGCTCACAGTGCGTTGTCAGTGACGACGTTTTTGGCAAAACACAACATTCCCATCTTAGATCATCCACCCTACTCACCTGATTTGGCCCCCTGTGACTTTTTTCTTTTCCCTAAAGTCAAGTCAGCTTTGAAAGGAACTAGATTTGAGACTGCTGAAGCAGTAAAAGAAAAAGCGACGGAAGTAATGTATGGACTTACCGAAAATGATCTGCAGCATTGCTGTGAACAGTGGAAAATTAGTATGGAGCGGTGTAGAGGCCGAGGAGGAGAGTACATTGAAGGAGATAACATGAAATTATAAATAATTGTAAATAAATGTTTTTTCCAGCATCAGTCCGGTTTTTTTCTAGCCGCACCTCGTAGTCTATTATGAACTCACTTTCCAACCAGATGCGTCCCCTGGTGATTCTTTAGTAACACAATCACTAAATCCTAAGCTAAAACCGCTAAATATGTTTAAAATAACAAATTATAGGTGTACATAAACCACAGTGACTGGGCCACACCGAAATCCAAAACCTCTCGGTACAATTGTCGTAAAATCGTTGGGAGGACCGTTGGGTAACAGGTCTCAGAAGCTTACTGAATAGGATGTTTCGATAAAGAACCGAAAATGACGTCACTACCGAGACTAACCTACTACACCGATCGGTATGAACGATGCAGAATAGGGCCCCTGGCTGCCCTCTTCTACTGGCTATCATCGGCACCACTCAGTAATCGCTGCGACGCACTGTGGATCCATGGAACTGCTTGCTGATAAAGGGAAGTAGCATTTTGCAATCCTCGTGGTGATTTGTTTCATTGTCTACCTGCACTCCTTATTATTTTCGGGTTGTGCCCGGCCCCGAGAGTTTTACTTGGTCGGCTCTTTGCTCGTATATATAGGCAGTAGTATTGTACTAAGAGACTAGTTGTTTGAAAATTTGTCCTGCTATTATATTGCCTTTCCTTTTTGGTTTATACCCGATCATTAATGTTCTACTTAACCAGCTCTTGGTCGTAAATACAACCAGAACAATTGTACTAGGGTACAGGTTGGCGTTAAACAAATGGGGGATCTTGTGGTTAGATTTAGCTGTTAACCGGTTCAATTCTTCGATTGTAATAGCAATTCTCAGTCATTTGTTATAATCTGAACAACTTACTGTACTAAGCCCTTCGTTTCTGTGTTTGAGAGACCAAGTCGTTATTGATGTATTTTAATTAGAAGTTGTGGTTCCGTCGAGTGAGATCTCTTGGAATAAGTGTTCACAAGTAACGTGTTAAGACGTCCCTTTAGAGCAGTCTTAATAACTGACAATCAATTTAACTTTGAAAATATGAACAGCCATCTGACACCAGGGCTTTAATCAAAATAAAATTGTCAGAAGAGACGGATTGGGATCAATTCACACCTTGGTCGCTAATTGAAATCAAGAGGTTGGCTGCTTTGAAGTAAGCCTTATCATTGTCATATTATTTGCTCATCAGTTTAACCTGTAAGCACAGGTTCGCATCTTAACCCCGAACCTTTCGACATACAGTTTTTAAATTAAAAGTTAAATAATCGGTTTCGAGTAACTGAATCACTATTGTCGTCAATGGTGCTTATATAGTTTTCATGTGTTGCAGAAGGGCGTTTGATAAGACAGACTGTGTGCAGCGCGGTAGTAAACACTGGTGTTTCACCCTACAACGGCCGGGCTGCAGGTCCGGCCGTCTTGTAATCATAGTCATATTGTTTGCTGTTTTGCAATACAGCACTTCAGATTTCTTTTGCAAAGATTAAAAGCTTATTCAACTAAAGGTTTAACACCAAAAGTATTTTGCCCATTTGTTCGTTTTTTAAAGAAAATTTTATGGTTACATGCTTCGATTATCTGTAAGACACAGTTTATATATTGTAAGTAGGCTGTTTAGGTTTTTATACTGGTAACGCCACGTAGCACTCTGTATGAAAATCACTGGCTGTGCTGTGAGCAGTCTGTGGCTGGTTTGCATTGTTGTTGGCCATTGTAGTGTTGGGCAGTTGGCTGTTAACAGTGCGTAGCGTTGCGCAGTTGGAAGTGAGCCGCCAGCAGTGGTGGATGTGGGGAAGTGAGATGGCGGATTTTTGAGAGCGGATGATCTGGACGTGTGTCCATCAGAGACAGTACATTTGTAAGACTGGATGTCATGAACTGACATATATAATATGACTTTTGAACAATATTAAGGTAAATACATTGTTTGTTCTCTATCAAAATCTTTCTTTTGCTAACTGTGCCTATCAGTAGTTAGTGCCTTCAGTAGTTTGAATCTTTTCTTTAGCTGGGAGTAGTGGCACTCGCTGTATTGCAGCAGTTCGAGTAACGAAGATTTTTGTGAGGTAAGTGATTTGTGAAACGTATAGGTTAATGTTAGTCAGGGCCATTCTTTTGTAGGAATTTTTGAAAGTCAGATTCCGTTGCGATAAAAATATTGTGTGTCAGTTTAAGCACAGTCATTGACAATTGTTCAAAGGGGACGTTTCAATATTGTTAAATATACTGGACTGGTTGTGTTACAAGAAAGTTATATTGGTGGGCCCTCCCTTCCACGTTTTACTTAATTCCGGTAAGTACCGCGTATCAATATGGTTTTGTGTGAAGAACTAACTGTGTGAATCTAGGTATTCTGACCTTGCTTCCACTGAGATAGTTTAATTACTTGAATAGGCTGTTTATAAAGTGTGACTCAAACTAACTTGCATGATGCTTTCATATCAAGCCTCAAGGAGACTGCTTAGGGACTACATAATATAAAACGTGAATACGTGATTACAGCTTGCGATCTACTTATATTTAATATCTGGCATTTAATCGAGGCCCCATTAGTAAATACCCAAGCCCGCAACCCCAGTGGTTATACTGATTTTAGGTAATGTCAGTTTGTCCAGAGTTACAGATCTATGGCTTCATTTGATGTCTGTGAGGATAATGAGGTCTGAATAACAAACAAAAATCTTACAGAATGCTTCGTTACTCTAAATTTTCGACACTAGATGCAGTACAGTATAGTTGCCAACGGTGTTGCCACAATACCGTCATTCAAAGCGAAGATACAATGAGGTCTGTAGTGACACACTTGTTGCTAAGCCAACTACCACTTATTACTGGCTATACACTGCCCACCTTCACCTGATGCTGTTACTTGTGTAATAGTGACTTTTATAACTATTCCTATGGTGTCAGCCATGTTACACCTCATAATTTCCTCATGTCTTTTAATTCAAATTATCTTCTATGTAATATCCACTTACATTCAAGACTAATTTTATACAAGACTCAGTGCATCAAAGTAAAAATAGAATTCCTTAACAAGCAGTTCGTATTTATAATATGTTAACTGAACTGAGCAGACAAGGGGTAAAAGGGCTAATAATGGACTAAAACAAATATCATTACAAAAATTCCAAAGTAAAAATTGAACAGAATGTTGTTGTATATACAAAATGATAGCATTTGATCAGAGCAACACCACCCTTGTATGGAATTTTATCAAGGTTAAGTCTTTTGAAAGTTATTGATACATATTGTCAATCTTTTAATAAATATCAATAAAAACATCGACTTCCAGGTGTTACTAGATATCTGGAGCAAGGCATTTTGAACTCTTGGGTCGACTGATATACTTTAATGCTGTAAAAGACTTTTGTAAAAACGAATTAAAATAAAATTAAGTTGGTCGTTTTCCACATCGGGTTTGTTGAGATCGGTCCAGAGAAGCTATTCGCGAGAAAATACGGTTGTGACAGTCAATAAATTTTACTAATGTTGGGCATAATATCCAAACAGAAAACCTAGTGCGAAAACTTGTCTCACACGACGAAATCTGAAGGAGGAAGTCGAGTAAACTGAGTGATATGAATACAGACATAAAATTCCAAACAATTTTATTTTGTGGCTGAAAGTCTCTTTTATGTTTTATCCAAAGCAACTGTATTCGATGAAGTTTAGGTTGTGATCTATAAAGAGCCTTCCGTTTGAATCAAGTGGTTAGGAGTACTTGTACCAAAACAAATCACAGAAAGAGAGGAGACTTGAACAGGATTATATTATCAACTGACAGAGAAAATATGTTGAGTTGAAAA
Organism: Schistocerca piceifrons; assembly: GCF_021461385.2. NCBI lineage: Eukaryota > Metazoa > Arthropoda > Insecta > Orthoptera > Acrididae > Schistocerca > Schistocerca piceifrons. The sequence goes on from NC_060138.1 coordinate 257,837,518, forward strand.
GAAACAGGAAATTTAAGGCAATCTTGCATTGTAGTTGGATGTGAATGTTGTGCTGTATCAGAAAAAACTTCTAATATGTGATTTATGCTACAGAAGCAGACTTTTTACTCAGAACTTATTAGTCAGATACTGAGTGTTTCATATCGAATGTCGAGAGGAGAGCTATGTGTCATAAGTTAGTGAAAAATTTCAAGCGTATCAAGAAAGCTACAAATAATTCTAATCGGTGTGATGGAGCCAGCTTTTTAACCCAATGAGATCGTATATAAATACCCTAAAGGTTGCAGAAAAACAGATTTATGCATCTCAGCTAGTAGGATATTATCAGATATCAACTTGTATGTGTGTTAAGTACGGTAGCCCTAAAAATGTTATCTAAATCAGGAGTAAAACACCACTTTTTACACTGCCATGCACTTTCACGTCTTTGCCTCTTTACGTAGAGTATAACACACGCTTTAGTGAATTTGTTTTCTTTTTTGCTGGGAAATGTGGTTTGGAAATGGAGTCCATGTTTTTGCCTCAAGTTTGATGGAGGTGGTACTCGCGGATAGTGGCCAGTGAACAGAATACTCTGATAGCTGTGCACGCTTTAGCATTTACTGTACAACGTTTGTCTCCATAATCGCTTGAAGATCTATTTTTTCTAGACACTGGACACACACGGCCTTTGCTTCGTTTTAGATTACACTTAGGACCCACCTATTAATTAGAAATTTAGCTCCGTGCATTCATATAGTGATTTAAATGCCATAGAAGCTGGACGCTCCTTAAGATCGTCATGTAATGCGGATGTGCTAAGTGGATGTCTCAGAAGAGGAGCCCACGAATTTAGCTTTTAACCGCTTGCTCCGTTTGTAGAAGTAGGTACGCAATGGTTGCATGAAACAGGAAATTGTGTGGTTTACGTCGAAACTGCTCTCTACGCGGCTTCATTTCGCGCAGAGCCTGAAGTCCACTAGAATCCAGAGCACCGCTTATTTTCCTTTTCAACGCTTGCCGCCGTCCTCAGTTCATTAATTTCATCACGATTAACTCTGCTGATGCGTATCGCCAGCTATCATTTTCAATTTATCGGTAGAAGCAAAAAACGGCTAGCGAGTCGCTAAAAAAAAGAACCAGCAATTAACAGTAGCGTATTTTTTTGTCGCTCGGATGAGGAATGGGCGTCCGTCGCCGCGGGAGCCGTTTAGCGGAATGAATGCCCCAAACAGAGCCACAAATACCTCGGCGCGTCGTTACGGCTCCCCGTTTTCCATTAGCGTGGCTTTAGGCGTCCCAGGCGAGTGACCAGACAAATTTACGCTGAGATTGGGGAATTACGCGAGCTTCCGAGCGCGGCGGAGATGGCGTGGGAGGCGTACAACGGTTTGTTCGTGCTGCCAACCGAACGGCCGAGGACTGAAAGCGCGCAGCTCGGCTGGGACAAAGGGCGCGGCGTGGAGTGCGTTTGGTAGCATCGCTTTGCCTACCCTCGCCCCAGAGCGTTAATAACGCCTCTTCCAGGGGACCTGTCGCCACCGCCCCCACCGCGGCTCCACACACGCGTGCGCGCCCCAAAAGCGCAGTCAATCCTGTGGCTTTTGCCACTCACCCCCACGATTGCACCGCTGTATCGAAATTTAATAACGCTTCCAAAGAGCACAATTGCGGGGGAGGACCAGTTTCATAATTCGATAGCGCGCTATTTACGGCGCTTTAATTAATTCAGTACACTACTTTACGGGCACTCACAAGGTAGTGAGACAGGTGGGTCTGGTGATAGTGGCATTTTGTAATTTATGTGTCCGCCTTTCAGCCTTTGTGGGTTCAGAGCGAAATCGACAGGTTAGGATCAGAGGGTGGCAAGGGAGGTGGGGAGGAGGACGTGCAAATGAAGTCAGGAAACATGCACATCAAAAAACGTTTAGCAGTAGCGTTTATATTTTACAGCCCCTGCCTAGAAAAACAGTGAAGCATGTCAAAGGCATCATCAGATGTCAGTGTACCTTAGTACACAAGCACCTGATCGAGGGTTATGCGAATAATTAAGAGTTGCAATTCTCTGTGATAGAACGACCATGACAGTTTTTAGTGTTATCAGCAGGCTCTTTTTTTTGTGTAGAGTATATAAGGGGTACGAACAGCGTCAGACATTGTCTGATCTCTGTGAAGGACACGGAGACGCAGTGTACTGGTGTGAGACAGCGTTGTCAGCCACTGATACAGTTTGATGTCAGCCTTATTGTGGGTCTCAATTTACTGGCTGATCGAATCGAGCTGTATCCAGATTTGTGATACATACATATGTGACAGTGGTCCGAGGTTAGGCTGCACGGGAAAGTGAGAACAGGCATCGTCGTCTAGGTTCCAGTCAGCCACGTCTGACCATCACAAGGAAGAATCAACATTTTGTGCACCAAACACATCATAACCGTTTCACATATCAGAGACGCTATGTCTTACGGTCCAGTGGGCATACACTATAAGCACCAGGAGTAGGAAATTAAAATCCCTTGCACAGGCTGCATTTAACAACAAAAAGCTGCGCTTGGATTAAAGCTTGTTTAGGGAGCGCATTGTGCGCAGCGATGGATCGCGGTGCTGCAATATCTCCGATGATCATCGACACCGATTGTGTCAGCTATGTGCAAAGAAGTCCCATTCTCCTAATGTTTTGGAGAGACACAGTCCTGTTACTGCTGGACGCACAATGTGGGAGTCATCTGGTATTACTTCATGTCAGGGCTGGGAGCTATTGAGGGAACACCATCGTCACACCTGTACGTCATGCACAGTCTGCGTTCTCGTACGTTACCTCTCAAACGATAGTATTGTGGTGTCGTTTTGCATCAGGACAACGCTGTTCCCCACAAGAAACCTATCTCTGTGGATTGTCTGGCCAGCCGCTGTGGCCGAGCGGTTCTATGGGCTTCAGTCTGGAACTGCACTGCAGGTACGGTCGCAGGTTCGAATCCTGCCTCGGGCATGGATGTGTGTGATGTCTTTAGGTTAGTTATGTTTAAGTAGTTCTATGTCTAAGGGACTGATGACCTCAGATGTTACGTCCCATAGTGCTCAGAGCTATTTGAAACTTTTTTTTTATTGTTTGGTTGTTGTTGAGGTACTCTCCAGGTCAGAAAGATCCTCCAATCCGTGTGGAACTTCTCGGAAGTCTACTCCGACCCAGTGCCAATACCCAAGATATCAAGAACGATTTGGAACAGCTGTGGTTCAAAATGGTTCAAATGGCTCTGAGCACTATGGGACTTAACATCTGAGCTCATCAGTCCCCTAGAACTTAGAACTGCTTAAACCTAACTAACCTAAGGACAACACACACATCCATGCCCGAGGCTGATTTCGATCCTGCGACCGTAGCGGTCGCGCGGTTCCAGACTGCAGTGCCTAGAACCGCTCGGCCACTCCGGCTGGCGGAACAGCTGTGCGTCAACTTCCCTTAGGAGATACAATTGTTTTATGACATCATCCCAGAGACAATGCAACGTCATTCTGATAAGTGGACTCTTAGTACCAATTTTCCGTAAATTTGCCTCGATGCTCTGGTCATTGAAATAATATCACAAACCCTCTTAATCCGCGTGGTATCATTTCGTTTCCTCCTCCCCTCTAGGTGCTTCATATATTTTTCAGGCAGTGTGTACAATTTTCTAACAAAGGGACCGTGTTTATTCATCACAGCTTAAGTCCAAATTTATGTTACATCCAGGGTCTCGCCAGATCACCAAGCGAAATATATATATAGCACTTTTGGCTCGCGTCCGTCGGGGCATTGACCATTTATGCTAACATAGTTCCCGAGCAGCGGCTGGCGCATACGAAAAAGTACGGAACTGTAATTCGAGAGTCATGGGATCTATTTGCTATGCGGAGACGATATTTCATTTTTATTTTTCATGTTACCTACACTGCATATAAAGAGACATGATGCTCAGTACACTGTGTTTGATGTAGTGATACTCTATGTGCAGGAGAACAAATTTCTTCTGTAAACTGACTCACGTGGAGGACAATCCACAGTTAAACAGTGCTATTCAAAAAAGAAGAAACATGTATTGCTTCCAAACCACAAAAGGCAGAAACAAAATACCAACATTCCTGGAAAGAGAAAAATTCAAATTTCTATGTGTTCAGTATGAGCACCATCTTGTAGTGATCTCGAGAAATTATTTTCTGACATCACATATCATGAAAATTACTAATGATGTCGCTCCACATCGGGCGCCAAAAATCTAGTGAACTGAGATTCTTTCTCTCTGCTGTCAGCCGTGAAATACTGAGCAGATGACTGATGAGATTGCCTTACGTTAAGTGCCATGAATTAATTGAAATCAGTAATAAATTGAAATCAACAGAAAGAGTACACGCACACGTCTCGCTGATTGCACACAGGGTACCATCTACTGCGTCCCTTGTTTCTGAGTGAGATGTGATCAATTTATCTCGCCCCTTCGACGCATGAAAACACCTGCAGTCGTCAGAAAATCGTCTTACTTTTGCAGATTTTGCGACCGTGGAGTGGACAACATCGTCTCCTACTGCTGCCTAGTGAGCATTAGTTCTTCCATGGCCCACTTCAAAGTGCTCCTCTGCCACTCGGCACTCGCTTTCGCATCCTGCACTTCACAAGAGCTTCTCTGTTGCTGTGGAGACTTCACCTTCAACATTTTTCTTTTTCTCGGCACTCTCATCTCACGGCATTTGACTGTGGTCTCGCTCTACGTATTATAACGTTTCTTTTGAGCGTGTCATTAGTAATCGCATGGGAGGCTTCGTGCATCACGGGAGCGTACTCATTTACAGCCTCTGGCTCTCTAAACCCTAACAGAACATGTGCGAGGATCTCTAACCCACGACCAGTCGCTCCATGTCCGTCAGATTCATTTTCATCGGCTGTGTGCGTGGAATTCTCCTTGCGGACGGCAAACTGACTTCATCTGGAATCTCTGTTCCCTCTAAAAAATCACCTTTTAGCTTCCGTGGCCCTTCTATGAAAATTTCCTCATTCTCCCTACATTTTACTAAATTAGCTGTGCCCGTCGTCCCCTCTGCACCCCATGCGATTGGATGTTCGTACAAACTGACCACTGCTTTAGTGGTACATTCCATGATCACCGCTCTACCCGAGTGTATGTCATTCCCGATTATAAAATACAGCGAAACCCACAGGTGACAAAAGCATTCACCTGGAAGGTACTTCTTCCGTTGCTTAAAGACACCAAGACCTGTTTCTATACCTTCTTTCTTTTCGCCCCAAAAGTGGGAATTAGTGAGATTCCTTTTACAGGTATCTCAGTTAATTTACTACCACTTTCTACCAACTTTGATTAAAAAGACGTTGAAAGTGCTGTCACTTCCGACCCAGAATCCAGAAATGCTCTCGTCTTAAATCCTTCCACTGTTATCTCAACGAGGGGACACCGATTGTCTGCTTTATCCAGCAACTCTGGGTCGTCACAGTACTGGTCAGTGTCGTCTTGGACTTGTGATTGCCAGCACCGCACACTGCACATGTGATGGCCCTTCTCTGCTGTGGCGTCCACTGAGGTATCTCATTTTGTCTCATCAATCATTTGTTTGATCTCCCGCTCCTCTGAAGTGGGATCAGAGGGGGCGAACCCTATTATTTTCTCGGTCTCTCCCATTAAACGAAGCCTGCAAGTTTTTCACGTGGCGTCTGTGGTTTTCCACTTCGTTCCTGCCTTGTTTTCCATGGTGTGAACCATAAAGTATATCTCGCTCTCTCCTGTTTCCCTCTTCTTTCGTCCGTTATTGCGCCAATTCTGCCTGTCAATGCCGTGCACAAACCATTGCGGCGCCCCATTTACTACCCTAATTGCGTTTGCATTTGCAGTCCTTTGTGTCTCCTGCTCTTCGATGTTGTCCAAGGACCTTAAAATATCGAGGAACCGTTCTCTCGACAGTGCCCTGGCTAGTGCACGTTGTTCATGAACAGGAAAATGTGAGCGCTTTGTGCTGACCCATTCCTCATCTGATATTTTGTGATCCAAATATACCTTCAGAACGACAAAGTGAGCAGCGCACATTGCCATGGTTTGGTATGACTATGGCGCATACTGTCCCCATATACACTCATCTTTACACTCGCCTGTGCGGTCGGGTTCCAGTACGTTACTAGAAACTTAGTGCAGAAATCATTGTAACTACTGTTCTCGCAAACTGTAACGTCAAACTAGGCAGCCTGCTCCTGATCGAGCGTCCAGCGTGCAACATGTAAAGCATTACATTCCGCCTCTCCCTTCGCACGCAGATGCGCTTCTAAATTCTTTTGGTACCCCTTCGGGTGACTACTGCGCGTTCGTCCGAACTTGGGCTGTGGTGTGACCACCTCGTGCATCTTGAGTGCGGCCTGCAATTGGTTGGCGTACCGTATGTGTAACCACAATGGAGGGGTATCTGTTGAGAGGACAGACAAACTTGTGGTTCCTGAAGAGGGGTAGCAGCCTTTTCAGCAGTTGCAGGGGCAACAGTCTGGATGACTGACTGATCTCGCTTTGTGACATTAACCAAAACGGCCTTGCTGTGTTGGAACTGCAAACGGCTGAAAGCAGGAGGAAACTACAGCCGAGGGCATGCTGCTTTACTGTATGGTTCAGTGATGATGGAGTCCTCTTGAGTAAAATATTCCGGAGGTAAAATAGTCCCCCATTCGGATCTCCCGGCGGGGAGTACTCAGGAGAACATCGTTATCAGGAGAAAGAAAACTGGCGTTCTACGAATCTGAGCGTGGAATTTCAGATCCCTTAATCGGGCAGGTAGGTTAGAAATATTAAAAAGGGAGATGGATAGATTAAAGTTAGATGTAATGGGATTTAGTGAAGTTCGGTGGTAGGAGGAACAAGACTCCTGGGCAGGTGAATACAGGGTTATAAATAAGAAATCAAATAGGGGTAATGCAAGAGTAGGTTTAATAATGAATAAAAAAATAGGAACACAAATAAGTTACTACGAAAAGCATAGTGAACGCATTATTGTAGCCAAGATAGTCACGAAGCCCACAATAGTACAAGTTTATATGCTAACTAGCTCCACAGATGATGAAGAGATTGAAGAAATGTATTATGCTATAAAAGAAATTATTCACATAGTTAAGGGAGGGGAAAATTTAATAGTCATTGCGGACAGGAATTCAGTAGTAGGAAAGGGAAGAAAAGGAAAAGTTGTTGGTGAATATGTAATGGGAGTGAGGAATGAAAGAGGAAGCTGCCTGGTAGAATTTTGGACAGAGCATAACTTAATCATAGCTAACACTTGGTTCAAGAATCATGGAAGACGACTGTATAGCCGGCCGGTGTGGCCGTGCGGTTCTAGGCGCTTCAGCCTGGAACCACGCGACCGCTATGGTCGCAGGTTCAAATCCCGCCTCGGGCATGGATGTGTGTGATGTCTTTAGGTTAGTTAGGTTTAAGTAGTTCTAAGTTCTAGGGGACTGATGACCACAGTTGTTAAGTTCCATAGTTCTCAGAGCCATTTGAACCATTGTGAACGGCTGTATACATGGAAGAGGCCTGGAGATACTGGAAGGTTTCAGATAGACAGTATAATGGTAAGGCAGAGATTTAGGAACCAGATTTTAAATTGTAAGACATTTTCAGGGGCAGATGTGGACACTGACCACCATCAATTGGCTATGAACTACAGATTAAACCTTAAGTAACTGTAAAAAGGTGGGAATTTATGTAGATGGAACCTGGATGAACTAAAAGAAGCAGAGATTGTGGAGAGTTTCAGAAAGAGCATTAGGGAACGATTGACAAGAATAGGGGAAAGAAATACAGTAGAAGAAGAATAGGCAGCTTTGAGGGTGAAATAGCGAAGGCAGCAGAGGATCGAGTAGGTAGATAGACGAGGGCTAGTATAAATCCTTGAGTAACAGAAGGAATATTGAATTTAATTGATGACAGGAGAAAACACAAAAATGCAATTAATGAAGCAGGCAGAAAGGTTTACAAACGTCTCAAAAATGAGATCGACAGGAAGTGCAAAATATCTAAGCAGGGATGGCTAGGGGACAAATGTAAGGATGTAGAGGCGTATATCACTAGGGGTAACATAGATACTGCATTCAGGAAAATTAAAGAGACCTTTGGACAAAACAGAACCACTTGTATGAACATTAAGAGCTGAGGTGGAAAACCAGTTCTAAGCAAAGAAGTGGAAGGAGGTGGAATGGAGTACGAGGTGCTACAATAAAGTAATGAGACCAATGTGAAAAAAATGTTGCTTAGCATTTTAGTCAAGTTTAGTGTTGTCTCTTTCAACGTAGTTCCGTTCTGACTGCACACACTTTTTCTGTCATTGATGGTAACATTTCTGGAACTCATCTTCCGTAATATCCTTCAAGACCCTCGTCACAGCATTTTGGACATCTTGTGTTGTTTGTAAAATGGTGTCCCTTGACTGCCGCTTTGGCTCTTGGAAGTAGAAAAAAGTCGCACGAAGAGATATCTGGTGATTAAGGTGGCTGTGGTAGTACTGAAATTTGTTTTGAGGTTAAAAATTGCTGTACTTACATAGCAGTATGGGATGGCGCATTATCGTGGTGCAGAATCCAATTATCAGCAATGTTGACACGGACACGAAGAACACTTTTACAAACTTCTTGGCAGATTAAAAATGTGTGCCCGAACGAGACTCGAAATCGGGCCCTTTGCCTTTCGCAGGCAAGTGCTCTACCATCTGAGCTACCGAGGCGCGACTCACGCCCGGTACTCACAGCTTTACTTCTGCCAGTACCTCGTCTCCTACCTTCCAAACTTTACAGAAGCTCTCCTTGTGTAAAGTTTGGAAGGTAGGAGACGAGGTACTGGCAGAAGTAAAGCTGTGAGTACCGGCCGTGAGTCGTGCTTCGGTAGCTCAGATGGTAGAGCACTTGCCCGCGAAAGGCAAAGGTCCCGAGTTCGAGTTTCGGTCGGGCACACAGTTTTAATCTGCCAAGAAGTTTCATATCAGCGCACATTCCGCTGCAGAGTGAAAATCTCATTCTGGGAACACTTTTACAGTCTTTCTAAAATTTCTTTGTAGTAATATTGGTTAACTGTTTGTCCAGGAGGCACCCACTCTTTATTTCACGCACCATGGCCAAGTTGACATTCGTCTGTGAGGTTGATCGTCGTCCACTGCGGTCTTCATCTTCAATATTCGTTCTGCCTTCACTAAACTTTTATGCTAACGAAAAACTTGAGCTCTTGACATAGCCTCCTGAAGCTTACCTTAAGTTGTCGTCGCGTTTTCACCCAATTTAACGTAAAAAGAAATTGCATACCATTGCACAATATTATGCAGTTCCATTTCCGTGATAAGAGACACAAACATGTGTTAGCTTATTACAGCACAACTCTCAATCGAGCAGTTGCATCGATGTGCCGCTTGCACTAGAAGCAGCTTGAAAGGTCTCTGTTGGATTCCTTTCATGTTTAATTTCTTAAATCTGTTGTCATTTACGGCATAAATTCCTCTTCTAAATTTACTGTGGCGTTTCTGACTATCTGGGAGGAGACTGAGTAGTGGAACGTGTTACTTTTACACATAAACAAGAACGATCTGTCACAGTACTACACTTTAAAACACAGTTTATATGTAATTCATGTCACACAGTCTCATACGGAACCTACATCTGCTTTCTTTTATATACTGTATATGATAAGATACTGTCATCCCCCTTCCCTTCTGTGTGAGAGGATGAATGAGCAAATGTATTTCTAGTTGCATGCTTGAGGGTAGCAGACAAGGCTGTCTGCTAGAGAACAGTAGGACCAACGTAGGAACAGGTAGCTACGCTTTCTAAAAGCAAAGAGGTTTCTATCCTTAGTATGGTTCTGTCCGTCCGTTGTCATGTTGGTATAGGAAGCTGCCCCTCTGGCCACTTCCGTTTTGTACTTGGGAAACACGCTCGGTAGGAGCGCAGTGCAGTCTGTTCGTGGCGAGCGTCTGAAGTGGTAAGATCTCCGGCTAAGCGCGTGTCTGCTAAGTCCGTAGGACAATGGATTTCTTAAGTTCAGCCTAACTGAAAATTTAATCACTTTTATTTCAGGTTTAGCTCTAAAATATCTAATGTTATCTTAAACTGCAGCGCAGTGTAATTCTCGTGTGAAGTTCAGATTATTTTCCGGTAGTTGCTTTGTCACTACTTTGTGACTAAAGTGGAACCACGTGTTGATCAGTAACTCTAACTAAGATCAATCTTAAATGCGAATGCTTGTGTGATTATAACGTTTCGTCTTGACAATATTTTTCAATATAGCAACTTTTCTTTATGTTCAACCCACGTGGGGTGTACTTTGCGAGACCAGTACCACGTGCTTATATAACTGTTTGACCCGTCAGGTTAACAGTAAGACGTTAGTAACCAGTTGGAGGTTTTTCTTTTGTAAATTGCTTTTCGATCTAATTTATTTTAATTATCAAAATTATTGTGGAGTTATACGCTTTGTGTAAACCAAGTTGACCACGTGAAGCATGTGGTGTAATCATCAAAGTAGCCCTCAGCTATTCTTTTTGGGAAGATTTCACAGAGAGTTAATATGAATTTAGTATACCAGTGTGTGGTAATTACATGACAGACAGGATTGTGCTACGAACGTAATTTCTTTGGGTGAAAATTTTAATCTGTTGGTAGTGGTTAACTTTCTCTTGCATACGTTTCAACGTTCTTTGTGTGTTGTTTTATGAATGCAGTGTTGTATGCAGTCTCCCAATCTTGGCTCCATATTTGATGTGTTCCGTAAGATTGCAATCTCACACTTTCACAATCCTAAATAAGGCACCAGCTCAGTTATAACTCACGTTTAATATGCTGAAATTTCAATGATCAATCTTAAAATAAATTTTCAAATATAAACTGATTTCTTTCTTTTTATTTAAATTCTCTTTTATATATATATATATATATATATATATATATATATATATATATATATATATATATTACCGGTTGTTGTATGACTATTAAAAGATTATAATTGATGTTAGTCTGTTTGGGAATTTGGTAAACCTAGACTAGATACCTGGTGAAACAGTTGCTCTGTAACGCAAGGTTAACTTCCCCAGACAGCTCACAGTTTTTAACCCGCTTTTATTGTCCATCAGTACCGCTTTCATCATAGCAAATTAAAGTATCAATCTTACAAGCTTATAGACCAAGGTCAAAGATATTGTGCCTACGCAAGCCTGCAGGATTGCCACATCTTGTAAAGAAAATCAGTCTCATTACTTTATTGTCGCACCTTGTAAATAGAGGGTCTATACAAGGGTGATGTACTTGATGACAATATTATGGAAACGGAAGAGGAGTAGATGAAGACGAAATGGGTGATATGATACTGCATTAAGAGTTTGACAGATCACTAAAAGCCCTAAGTCAAAACAAGGCCCTGGGAGTAGACAACATTCCATTAGAACTACTGGTAGCCTTGGGAGAGCCATCCCTGACAAAACTCTACCATCTGGTGAGCAAGATGTATGAGACAGGCGAAATACCCTCAGACTTCAAGAAGAATGTAATAATTCCAATCCCAAAAAAAGCAGGTGTTGACAGGTATGATAATTACATAGCCACCAGTTTAACAAGTCACAGCTGCAAAATACTAACACGAATTCTTTACAGACAAACGAAAAAACTGGTAGAAGCCGACCTCAGGGGAGATCAGTTTGGATTCTGTAGAAGTATTGGAATGTGTGAGGTAATACTGACCCTACAACTTACCTTAGATGATAGATTAAGGAAAGGCAAACCTACATTTGATGCATCTGTAGACTTAGAGAAAGCTTTTGACAATGTTGACTGGAATATTCTCTCTCAAATTCTGAAGGTGACAGGGGTCCAATACAGGGAGCGAAAGGCTATTTACAATGTCGAGGGGCATGATAGAGAAGGAGTGGTTGGGAAGAGAGTGAGACAGTGTTGTACCCTACCCCTGATTTTAATCAATCTGTATATTGAGCAAGCAGTAAAGGAAACAAAGAAAAGTTTGGGTTAAGAATTAAAATCTATGGAGAGGAAATAAAAACTTTGAGGTTTGCCAATGACATTGTAATTCTGTCAGAAACAGCAAAACACCTGGAAGAGCAGTGGAATGGACAGTGTCATGAAACTCGATATAAGATGACTATCAACAAAAGCAAACCGAGGATAATGGAATGTAGTCGAATTAATCGGGTGGTGCAGAGTGAATTAGATTAGGAAATGGGACACTTAAAGTAGATGAAGAGTTTTGCTATTTGGAGGGCAAAATAACTGATGAAGGTCGAAGTAGGGAGGACATAAAATATAGACTGGCAATAGCAAGAAAAATGTTTCTGAAGACGAGGAATCTTGTTAACACCGAGTATGGATTTAAGTGTCACGAAGTTTTTTCTCAATGTATTTGTATGGAGTGTAACCATGTATAGATGTCAAAAGTGGACGATAAATACACTCCTGGAAATGGAAAAAAGAACACATTGACACCGGTGTGTCAGACCCACCATACTTGCTCCGGACACTGCGAGAGGGCTGTACAAGCAATGATCACACGCACGGCACAGCGGACACACCAGGAACCGCGGTGTTGGCCGTCGAATGGCGTTAGCTGCGCAGCATTTGTGCACCGCCGCCGTCAGTGTCAGCCAGTTTGCCGTGGCATACGGAGCTCCATCGCAGTCTTTAACACTGGTAGCATGCCGCGACAACGTGGACGTGAACCGTATGTGCAGTTGACGGACTTTGAGCGAGGGCGTATTGTGGGCATGCGGGAGGCCGGGTGGACGTACCGCCGAATTGCACAACACGTTGGGCGTGAGGTCTCCACAGTACATCGATGTTGTCGCCAGTGGTCGGCGGAAGGTGCACGTGCCCGTCGACCTGGGACCGGACCGCAGCGACGCACGGATGCACGCCAAGACCGTAGGATCCTACGCAGTGCCGTAGGGGACCGCACCGCCACTTCCCAGCAAATTAGGGACACTGTTGCTTCTGGGGTATCGGCGAGGACCATTCGCAACCGTCTCCATGAAGCTGGGCTACGGTCCCGCACACCGTTAGGCCGTCTTCCGCTCACGCCCCAACATCGTGCAGCCCGCCTCCAGTGGTGTCGCGACAGGCGTGAATGGAGGGACGAATGGAGACGTGTCGTCTTCAGCGATGCGAGTCGCTTCTGCCTTGGTGCCAATGATGGTCGTATGCGTGTTTGGCGCCGTGCAGGTGAGCGCCACAATCAGGACTGCATACGACCGAGGCACACAGGGTCAACACCCAGCATCATGGTGTGGGGAGCGATCTCCTACACTGGCCGTAGACCACTGGTGATCGTCTAGGGGACACTGAAAAGTGCACGGTACATCCAAACCGTCATCGACCCATCGTTCTACCATTCCTAGACCGGCAAGTGAACTTGCTGTTCCAACAGGACAATGCACGTCCGCATGTATCCCGTGCCACCCAACGTGCTCTAGAAGGTGTAAGTCAACTACCCTGGCCAGCAAGATCTCCGGATCTGTCCCCCATTGAGCATGTTTGGGACTGGATGAAGCGTCGTCTCACGCGGTCTGCACGTCCAGCACGAACGCTGGTCCAACTGAGGCGCCAGGTGGAAATGGCATGGCAAGCCGTTCCACAGGACTACATCCAGCATCTCTACGATCGTCTCCATGGGAGAATAGCAGCCTGCATTGCTGCGAAAGGTGGATATACACTGTACTAGTGCCGACATTGTGCATGCTCTGTTGCCTGTGTCTATGTGCCTGTGGTTCTGTCAGTGTGATCATGTGATGTATCTGACCCCAGGAATGTGTCAATAAAGTTTCCCCTTCCTGCGACAATGAATTCACGGTGTTCTTATTTCAATTTCCAGGAGTGTAGTTTAGACAAGAAGAGAATAGAAGCTTTCGAAATGTGATGCTAGAGGAGAATGCTGAAGATTGGATGGGTAGATCAAGTAACTAATGAGGAGGTACTGATTAGAATTCGGGAGAAGAGAAATTTGTGGCACAACTTGACTAGAAGAAGGGATCGGTAGGTAGAACATGTTCTGAGGCACCAAGTGGTGACCAATTTAGTATTAGAGGTCGGCCTGAAAGGTGAATACCCTATGCAGATTCAGAAGGCTGTAGGTTGCAATAGGTACTGGGAGATGAAGAAGCTTGCACTGGATAGAGTAGCATGGAGAACTGCATTAAACCATTCTCTGGACTGAAGACTGGAACAACAACATTACAAATAAAACAGACCACGTATTTACATATTCTATTTGAATTATGCTGCATATCGTTACTATAATTTTGATTATGTACGAACGGAAATGCTGGTTATAGTTCCCACTTCCGTTACTGTAGCCATTAGCGTAACCATTCTTATCCTGGTTAAAATTTTGATTATCTATATTGAAATGTGGCTTTCATTTGTGACATTCATTTCGCAGATTATTCTGAATATTTGGAGTAAATAAACCCATATAATGGTTAATTAGTCTTATTAGGTGGATTAGAAAGAGAGATACGTGATGATTAGGCACATGTCTGAAATAATACGGGCTTTGGTAATGATAATATTTAGTTGCATGCTGTAGGTGTAAGCAAAGTGGATTTGCCATTGGAGGCGGGGAGGCGAAGGCCGGTGAGCGCTGGCAGAGCATTGTGCAGGGGCCGCGGGTCCCAGGGGGTGCGGCCGCTGACCTGCAAGCATCAAAAGGAACGCCGCCGGGTGCCAGGTGAGAGAGAGAGGGGAAATGTCGAGCAGACAGAGAGCGTCCAACGTACGCGCTGGCGCCGCCCGGTCGCGCGCAGTTTTAGCGGCAAATGGGCTGAGCTGTGGCTGGGCAGTTCATGAGAAAGTGCGGGAAACGCTGAAGGTCAACGCTCGCTGTTTGGACAGAGAAATTTTTGGATAGGTGGAGAAATTGTATCACTCCACGAGGGGGATGTGGGAGGCCTTTGCAGTGTCGTGATTGGCTGATTAGAGTTTGGCGGCAAGATAGTCGCAAGAGCATCGTGCAGAGAGCGACAGCGGGGAGAGCGTCTTGTGCCGTGAAAGCGGACGGTCGCAAAGTTCGGTAGCTCTGAGATAGGGACTTACATTCTGAATACTGTACTGTGTATGATCTATAGTCTGCAGCTACAGTAGGACGTCAGCTTCCACGATAGGCATTGCATTGACTACTAGTATAATTGCAGTTTATTCCGCCTTATAGGCTGGCAGTCACCATTGAATGTAGTCAACTAGTGCACAGAGTTATCATACTGGTATTGCACATTAGTACAAGACACACTGGGCGGCACCTTAAAGGTTGTTGAGCCAGTCTTGAAAGCGTTGTATACCATTTAGAGGAAATATAGGGCTTGTGGTATTAGCAGTTTCTGAGTAGTTTATTCTGCTCAAGATATTTGAGAGACTTATCTTAATTCAGCGACTTTGCAGCTGCAGTCGTTGCCCCAGCAGTATCGAGGGAGCCAGCGTGCTGGTAGATGGTATTGTAAAACTTGCAGCAGCGGCAGTAAAGTTGAGAAATAGTTGTTGGATCGTGTTCTTGCCATTCACTGAGCATCCGTGTAGTTTTGCTTACGATTCGTTATTGGTTATTTGTCTTTTTGCATATTGTTTGGTTTGTTTCTTGGTGGTGGTGTCCTAAGTACGCATTATTTCAGACACATAAGAAATTGTAGGAACGGAGTCAGATCGCATTTACCATTTGCTTATCCAGGGGCATAATTAAATCTAACTTCGCATCAACTTAACAATAAGAGCTGAGAGCCAATCTTACCAGTGTAGTATATCTAAGAACAGTGTACAATTTGTTTAATTTGTTTTCATTCATGATTTGTTCAATATGATCTAATTTCTATCGTGAGATAATTTACAATAAATACAAGTTATTTACAATATCGCTTTTGATTCAGTAATCAGTGGTAGTTAGCCGTCACTGTCACATTAATAAATTTTATTCATGTTTAATAACCGCCACTAGCCGAAAATGTTCCCCTCCACATGGCTTTACCCTGCCAGGATCGATACTAAAACCGGTAATTAAGAAAGACAGAAAGAGAGGCAAACCAAATAACGAGAAGAATTGACTCCGTGGAAAATTTTCAGTAATTGTGATCCAACATTTGCTTGTTTCGCGAGATTTGTATTTATATGTGCATTGTATTTTATTGTGTTGTTTATGTTTTATTTTCTTTTGTGGGAAGTTTTGTGTATAATTGTGCTATAGTAAATAGGAGTGTATTTGTTTGCGTGTGACTTTGAATGCAGGTTCAGATTATCAGATTATAGGATACGTAGTTATGTCAGGTTGTACAGTGTGTTGTGTGTGAATTACGGTTAGTGTGATAGTTCATTGTATGTCAGAGAACAGATTTAGTCGTGTGTAATACATCAATGTTATGTACAAAATCAGTGGGGTTGTAGTAAGGGTAATTTGATGATTACAAGGGCAAGAGCACGTAAATTGGCAGACGATATGAGTCGGGAATGAAAGGAAATGATGACAAAGTATCGGGGTAGCACTGATAGTTTACACGAATTACGTGAAATCAACGACGAAAGAGAGACAAGTTTCGGCAGCGTGAGAGCCGGTGCAGTGGAATTTAGTGAAGCAACAACGTTCGATCAGCCAGCTCGTGGCCAATTAGCCAGTCAGGAGCAAAGGGAACAATACGTAGAGCCGGTTATTGTAGTGCATGAGTACGGAGAAATTTCTCCTAGAGGGCGGAGAACACCGACGGAAAATTTCACTGAGGTTCAAAGATATAGTTCAGGACATAACAGTCCGACGCAAATGTATCGCGACGAATTTTGTGCAAGTCTAGAAAGAGTAAGACAAGACTGGAGACGAACACCCGCGAGTTATGACGGAGGGCATCCCAGTAAGAAACAAGATCTAGGCATAGGCGTGGCGAGCATTTTGGACTATCTAGAACGTCTATCACAGGATGTGAAGGCAGTCCGTACAGAAAGACAGGCGACGAGAGCACGTCTCTCACAAGATGTGAAGACAGTTCGTACAGAAGTGCAGGCGATACGGAGAGAAACATATGAAGTTAAGGACGAAGTCAGAGCTATGCGAATAAAACTAGAACGTGAAATAGCGGAAGCAAAGCGGACGGCAAAAGAGGCAAAGATAATTGCGAAAGGCGCAAAAAGAATAGCTAAAGAGACGAAAGAAGGAACCGAAAGAACGACAAAAGTGGGAAAGGTAGTCATAGCTAGATTACAAACGAGAGTGAAGAAAATTGAGGAAACTGCAACCAGTAAAAATACGGAATCGGAAAACGGATCGTTTTCGGTAGAATTCTCTGAATTTAAGAAAAAGATCGAGAATGAATTCAAAGTACTATCAGTTGATGTTATGTCGAAAGCAAGATCGGGCCATGTAGACGCTGAAACCGTTCAAAGAGTGCAAATGACGTCGACAGTAGAAACAAACGCAGGGGTCAGGCGCGCAGAAAGAATTTCTGAGGACCGAGTCATACATCCGATGGAAATCGACACGCGATCGCACAATGTAGAAAGAGAAGGAGGAAGTAACGGACAAAGTTATCACGAAAATCGAACGATTAGTTCATGTCAGGACACGAACAGGATTATCAACTCGCAGTACAGTAACGGGTCGTCCGGGACAAACAATTGTAGCCCGCTGCGAGGTACTGCAACGGTGTTAACGCATTCCAGAAACGTACAAGAAATGAGAGGAAATGTAGAGTTCGAAAATACGCGAAAAGAAGCAATGAACAACAGTAACGATCTAGTGACGAGGCAAAATAGATACGACTAAGGGTCATTTGACTACAAGCACTTTCTTTCTGTAAGAAAATTTCAACACTTCAAAGACGACAGCAATGTCTTGCGTCCAAAAACTTTCATTGGTCAACTCGACTTAACTTTACCACCGCAATGGCCACTGATCTACAAGATAGATTTTGTATGTTCGCACACCGAATGTGCCTCTGCAGAAAGTATGTGGAGCATCGCAAGAGATTGTTCATCAAATAAAGAATTTAGAGATGCTTTCATGAACCGATATTGGTCGCGTGAAACGCAGGACAGAATAAAGCAAGAAATTTTAATGACAAGGGACTTCGAAAATTCTGGCTTCAGAAGAGTTGTGAAATTTTTCGATAATATGTTAAAAAGGAACCAGTATCTCGATGACCCGTGTAGTCCTGGGGAGATCATCAGAGTTTGTTACATGAAGTTGCCATTGTCTTACCAACTGACATTGGCAGGACGATGTGGGAATGACGTGGAGATTTTTAAAAGCATTGTACGGGAATTGGAATTTGCATTTGGTGAGCAGAAAGTTCGCGAGAAAAGAACAGCAAAGGAGGCACTAAAAGAGAGAAGAAATGAAAACGAAAATAATAATCAAAGCCAAAATTGGCCAGCCAGTGCAGGAAATAGGCAAAACAACTTTGGAGGAAACAGAAACGGAGATAGTCAAAATCAGGACTGGAGGAATAATAATAGATGGAGAAATCGAGAGCCACAGAACCGTGGGTGGCAGCAACAAAATAATTTCCCATCACGAAACTTCAACAGAGCAGAATTGGAGATCACAGGCACAACAGAATCCACAGATGGTTGAAGTTAGACCACCAAAACCTGGGGCGCGGACAAGGTGATCAGAACAGGCAGCAAGAATGACTAGTACGGCGAACGGGTGCAAAAAGGAGCGTACCCGTTGAGAAACAACGAACACAGGAAGCGAACATAATAGGACACGAAGACGACATCGGGAATCATTATTAGAGGAGAGAGAGAATAGTACGAAGAATGACATTTACCCTGTTGTAACGGTAAAAGTAGGTGACATATCTTGCATTGCAATTATAGATAGTGGAAGTCAACCTTCTGCTATTTCAGACAGTGTGTTTGACCGATGCAGAGCGTCAGTCAACACGCCAGTGTTAAAAATCCAAAAGATTAAAGTTCGTGGTGCGCTACTTGGTAAAAGCAGCGACATTACGCAACAAACTAGACTGGAGTTAGAATGCCAAGGGCATAAACTTACAGCAAATCTCTATATCATTCCGAAGCTTTCCGCCGAAATCATCTTAGGGATGGATTTCGTGGCCGAAGAAAAAGCAATATTGGATCTTGGACGTGGAGAAATGACGTTAGGGAAAACTGATAGAGCAATGAGCAAGCCATTAAGGCGCAAGTACCTGCAAGTTGCGTAAAACTGCACTTTGTGAGAGAGCATGAAGATGATATAGAACAGGATCATGAATATTACGGTAAAAATATTAGTCTGGAAGATAAGAAAACACAGATAGCTGAGATTCACGAAGAAATTAAGCAAAATTTAATACAAATTGAGAACATAAAGACAGCAGAACGAGAGGGGCTTGAAGAAGTGTTAAAAGATCATGCAGCAGTTTTCCTACCAAAGCCGGGAGTAATAAAAGGATTCCAATACAAATTTCAGGTCAAGAAACATTTTCTATTCAGAGTGCGAAGTTACGATATTCCGTGGTCTTATAGAGAAAAGGTAGCAAAAGAACTTCAAAGACGGAGTGATAGAACAGGCGACGTCAGAATACAATAGTCCGTTGAGAGTAGTGGACAAAAGAGATGGAAGTATAGGGTTAGTCCTCGACTCACGCCAAATTAACACCATTATCGTTCAGGAGATAGATCGACCAGAGAGACTTGAACAGTTGCTTCAAAAATTTCACGAAGTATCTGTGTTCTCGACGCTTGATTTGCGCTCGAGTTTTTGGCAAATTGAGCTACATCCTGCATGTCGAAAATATACGGCGTTCCTGGCGTTTGGTACTTGTTGCCAATTTAAAAGGCTCCCTTTCAGACTCAACATATCGTCTGCCACATTTATTCGTGGTTTGGAGACAATCTTCAATGATGATTTAAAGGATAAAATAACCTGCTATGTGGATGACATCCTTATTGCGGAGAAAACTTGGGAAGAGCATCACGATCTTCTGGGGAAAGTTCTAAATAGATTAAAGGAATATGGAGTAACTGTAAATATTACAAAATCGTGCTTTGGGAACAGTGAAGTGGACTTCTTAGGGCACATTGTCTCGGCCAAGGGTATAGCTCCAAATCCCGAAAGGATCGAAGCTATTGAAAAATTCGCAACCAATAAAAAACAGTTAAGAAAGTTTCTTGGCGTCATTAACTTTTACAAAAAGTTCATATATGTGAAATGTTTAGGAACGCCACGCTTATGTGCATTAACAGGCAAGAAAACACTGTGGGTCTGGGACGAAACAGTTGACAAAGAGTTTCTTGCCCTGAAATCAACACTGGTGAATGCTCCCATACTCGCTCATCCAAACCTGTCCCATGACTTTTGCATGGCGACAGACAGTGCAAAAACAGGAATTGGGGTTTTGATATACCAAGAGTATGAAGAGAATGCGGAACAAGTACATCAAACCATCGCTTTCGGGAGCAGGGTGCTGACGAAAAGTGAAAGAAATTACCCTGTAACTGAATTAGAAGCATTGGCCGTAATTTGGGGTTCAAGAAATATAGATACTTCCTGTTCGGAAGAAAAACGAGGGTATATACTTATTACAGAGCACTCGAATTCATCCTGACTGCCAAGTTGAAATATGGGAGACTGGTACGTTGGGTGATGCTGCTACAAGAATACGACTTCACAATCGAGCATGTTCCGGGTCCGAGTAACGTAATTGCTGACGCGTTGTCTCGTGCTCCTATTGGTCTAGAAAAGAAGGTAGGGAACGAAATGGAAGAACTGCACTATTCTATATTCTATTTAAGAAAAGTTGCCTTCGAAAATTTCATCACCATGACGCTCGAAAACATCAAAAATGAACAAGAGAAAGACGCGCACTTATGAAAACTAAAGGAAAGAATGGAAGACAGGAGGGAGGTCATACTGAGGACGCACTACCTGCTAAGAAATGGGATTCTCTTTCATAGAACAAACGAGAATGACTCAATTTGGGCAGTATGCATACCAGATGAGGTTGTGAATAAACTGATTTGGTACATTCATTTAAGTTACGCTCATTTCGGGTCACGAAAATGTTTACTGAAAATGAAGAGTCTACGTTATTTTAGGAATATGGAGAGACGCATTAGGAAGGTTTTGGCCACTTGCAGACAATGTCAGAAGGCTAAGACAATAACTGTTAACATGCAGGCACCATTGTACCCCATAGTTCCTGAGAAACTCAGACAAATGGCGGCGATTGATTTAATGGGACCTGTGCCAACCACAGCACGGGGATATAAACACATTTTAGTAGTGTTGGAACTAACACCAAAATTTGTCACCCACACGCTCCTAAAAAGAGCCACGGGTTTAACAGTTAGCAAGGCCCTTTGCAAGGATTTTCTGTCTGAAGTGGGACAAGTGGATTCCATCATTACAGACAATGGACCACAATACAGATCAGATGTATGGACCAGGATGTTAAGATGTCACAATATTAAACCCATCTTTATATCAAGGTGGCACCCAAGTTCTAATCCTGCCGAAAGGACAATGAAAGATCTTGGAAATCTGTGTAGAATCTACTGCAACAAGAGTCATGGTATGTGGGATGCTTTCCTAAAAGATTTTCAGGACTTGATAAATGAGCTCCCACATAGCACGACCTTGTTACCACCAATAACAGTTTTGAAGAACAAATATCTAAAAGATCGTATCCGGGAGTTAGTGGATTTCCTGCCCAAGAAACGACTACAGCATAGGGCCGTAGTTGAAGCAGCAATTAGTAGAATAAGAGCCGCGGGGGAGAAACATAAGGCTCAGTTGACAAAAAGGCATGTGTAAGAGAATTTTCAATAGGGGGAAAGGTACTCGTAAAGACCTAAAAACTTTCTAACAAACAGAAAAAGTTGTGCCATAAGTTCTTTGCAACATACAATGGCCCAGTGAGGGTGTGAAGAAAGGCACACCAGAATGCATATGAACTGGAAGCAATCAAAAGTGGTAAATCACTAGGGATGCATCATGTCAGTCATGTCAAGCTGTTTGTGGGGTAGGTTTGGATGACAAGACACTGGGACTAATGTACACATAAAGTAATTAAGTGTAAGTGAAATAAGACGTTATGTGTATATTTCTTTAAAATAATATGGTATAGAATAATATTATACGTTTTGCTGAGGGGAATTCTTAACAAAAATTTTGAACTGAGTCATAATTTAACATAACATTTACTGGAATTATAGCGTAACGTATGTTAACCATTTAAGTTTCACGTACTGTGTCATGTTTTCCAAGATTGTAACTCTTAGAGTATTGTTTGTCATATGGTGAATCGAGGTAATGGGGTGAGTGTTAATTGTGGTTGGTGTGCATTGCGTCTCACCGTAGTTGTGGGTTTGATTTGCGTCTGTAGAGACGATATTAGGTGGCCTGTCTTACCGCTGTGTAATGACGCACCAGCTCGAGGATGTTCGTTTGATTTTTTACTGTCCTTAGAGACGTAGGTGGCTAGTTTCAAGCAGGAGTGAAGAAACGCAGCATTTTCGAGGGTATTTTGAGTGTGTTGTTGCGTCCACAGAGACGTGCAGTGATCTGTCTAGTACAGAATGTCTGGACGCACCGAATTCGAGGCTTTAATGTAGCGATGTGAGTTGTAGCGCCCGGTGGTTTATTTGTATTTGTCTGGTATGTTCCACGTGTGCTCGTGTGAACGCTGACAAGGTTGAAAGAGTAGGTTATCAAGATAATCACAAGACAATCATTCTCAAGGATGCGCAAGGCTGGAGAACTTGTTTACAAATATGAAACAACTGTAAACATGAATACTAAAAATTTAATGCAATTTTTCAGGAATCAGCGTTATTAAAATTTAATACTGTACAAAAAGAATAAATACTAAGGGCGATTGGGCATGAAGAAAATAAGCAAAGGAAAGGTATCAGGAAGAAAAGCAGAGATGTCGGTAATTGATAACTATAACTAATCTGGGAAATAATCTGTTTTTTTTTATTCACAGGAAATGGGGGTGTCCAACGTTGACAGCAAGGACAGAACGAAAGATAACTTCTCTTCCTTTTTCCTTTGTCCTAGTTGGTCAACAATTCCCCAACACATCCTAGAAACATTATATTATGTCTGCATGATGAAGTATTGAAGTAGAAACTACAAGTCATTTATATATATCTATAGTAGAAAGTGAAACATTGTAGTAAGAATTGGTGGTGGTAAATATTCTAACGAAGTGTTTTCTTTCCCTACAGCAAAACGAAAAAAGGAGAATGATGTTATTTTGTTTAAATGAGTTAAATTGATAAAATTGGCAAATATTAATATTATTCACAAGAGTAAATATATGTAATATATGTAATTTATGTCTAGAGTAGAGAGAATAAACTTTGTAAGGGATCCTATAAAATGTAATGATTTATTTTGTATAAAACTATAAAGGATGGAAATTGTTGTAAACAGATGGACAGATGGACGTGGATGTTTGAGAGGACTGGCGCGCAGAGGCGGGAGAGTGTTTGGCGTAAGTGGAGTACCGGCCGCAGTGGGACGACAGCGAGGAGAAATCACTGTCGCTTTCCGTGGCCGAAGTAGCTAGCCAGCTGGCGGGCTGAGGGCACAGGGAAGGCACGCCTTCCACCGGAGCGCTCCAGCTGACCGTGAAAGGGCTGGCATGGCGAGAAGTAGGACCCGTGCGGTAGCCTGCCGTCACAACAAGCGGTGGGCGACACAACAGCTGTCCGTCATAGTGGGGAGTCCAAAGCTTGAATGGCCCAGCAGAGAGGAGGGTGGCTCAAGGCCGACTGCCCATTCTCTTGCTGCAGACAATGAGGTTGTAGTGGGACGAACACAGACTGAGAGGCAACAGTAAACACAGCTCGTGTGGATGCATCGAAAGCCTTCTACACTATGGTATAGCAGCTGTATACATATGCATATTAACATCTCCTGATCCTAACTGTCACAAAATTTCCCAATCCAAAAACAATAGCTGATGAAACGTAACATGAAGAAAGAAGACGAGGTACACATTTGACATTGGAAGAACATGAAGAATAAAATAGGAGACAGTGTCACAAGTCCTTAGTCGCCGAAGAAGAGTATAGGTTCCTAAGGCCCGTCAGCACCCAGCACAACATCTGTGCACTACCAATTAAATCGTCATCTTACACCTCTTGTACCAGCCATAGTTCTGGCAGTCCTGCAGCTAATTGAAGACCCTATTGTACATCGGAGGAGACTCGTAAACGATTACCATTGTTACTGAACCACCATCGAGCCGTGGGTCTGGGGGTCCATCAGCACCTTTCAACAACGCCACAAATGCATTAATCTACAAGTGTAAAGTGTTGTGATAGTGCCAGTGAAAACAACATGGTTATGTCGGTGAATATCAACGCCTTTCTGTTACTAAATTAAATTGATGTGTGTTCTAAAACTTTTTCAGGATCAGCAAAGAACATTATAAACACGACAGATGTATTTTTCTATTATGATTTGTGTCTTAATATTTCATTATGCAGTGTCTATGTGTGTTTTATGTCTTTATTTTTGTGTGATTCAATGATACGTTTTAATGATACGTGTGTTTCATGATAGTAGAGCGGCCACGAAGTATTAAATTGATATTTATCTTGTATTTCACATGTCTACACATGATACAGGTACTGGGCCTGTTCAGAACATATTAAAAAGTATTGTATGTTTGAATTTCAGCACAAACATCAGAAAAGAGAAACGCCCAGAAACAATAACACGTTTTCTTAAAGTTAACTCAAATGAAAATGTAATTACTTGTTTAAAATAATTAAATGTAGGTGGCCACTCTAAAAATAAATTTACTTACGTAGGGAAGGATAAATGAAGAGTGAGAGGGCCTTAAGTCTAATGCTAAGATCTGCCGTTTCACAAGGAGTTAAATTTCGTAAACATTGTTTGCTTGATTTTTCTTGAACATTTTTGTAAGGACATGAGACAGCGTTTGATGCAAGTCGTAACTCGATATTGTGAAAGAAAGAGAGGCGACATTAAATGTAAATGTTCTCATGCCAAATATTAAAATCTAAGGCAATACTCATGATTGAATGGAGGATTGAATGAGATTAGGAATGAGATGGGCTCTTCATTGTTCTTTGCTTGGGAAAATGAGAATTTTACACTACGCATGATGACACTATGAGAATCATCCTCCTTGTATAAAATTTCCAGGAAGGAAGGGTCTATGAAAGGTGGCTTTCATTTGTGACATTCATTTCGCAGATTATTCTGAATATTTGGAGTAAATAAACCCATATAATGGTTAATTAGTCTTATTAGGTGGATTAGAAAGAGAGATACGTGATGATTAGGCACCTGTCTGAAATAATACGGGCTTTGGTAATGATAATATTTAGTTGCATGCTGTAGGTGTAAGCAAAGTGGATTCGCCATTGGAGGCGGGGAGGCGAAGGCCGGTGAGCGCTGGCAGAGCATTGTGCAGGGGCCGCGGGTCCCCGGGGGTGCGGCTGCTGACTTGCAAGCATCAAAAGGAACGCCGCCGGGTGCCAGGTGAGAGAGAGAGGGGAAATGTCGAGCAGACAGAGAGCGTCCAATGTACGCGCTGGCGCCGCCCGGTCGCGCGCTGTTTTAGCGGCAAATGGGCTGAGCTCTGGTTGGGCAGTTCATAAGAAAGTGCGGGAAACACTGAAGGTCAACGCCCGCTGTTTGGACAGAGAAATTTTTGGATAGGTGGAGAAATTGTATCACTCCTCGAGGGAGATGTGGGAGGCCTTTGCGGTGTCGTGATTGGCTGATTAGAGTTTGGCGGCAAGATAGTCGCAAGAACATCGTGCAGAGAGCGACAGCGGGGAGAGCGTCTTGTGCCGTGAAAGTGGACGGTCGCAAAGTTCGGTAGCTCTGAGATAGGGACTTATATTCTGAATACTGTACTGTGTATGATCTATAGTCTGCAGCTACAGTAGGACATCAGCGTCCACGATAGGCATTGCATTGACTACTAGTATAATTGCAGTTTATTCCGCCTTATAGGCTGGCAGTCACCATTGAATGTAGTCAACTAGTGCACAGAGTTATCATACTGGTATTGCACATTAGTACAAGACACACTGGGCGGCACCTTAAAGGTTGTTGAGCCAGTCTTGAAAGCGTTGTATACCATTTAGAGGAAATATAGGGCTTGTGGTATTAGCAGTTTCTGAGTAGTTTATTCTGCTCAAGATATTTGAGAGACTTATCTTAATTCAGCGACTTCGCAGCTGCAGTCGTTGCCCCAGCAGTATCGAGGGAGCCAGCACGCTGGTAGATGGTATTGTAAAACTTGCAGCAGCGGCAGTAAAGTTGAGAAATAGTTGTTGGATCGTGTTCTTGCCATCCACTGAGCATCCGTGCAGTTTTGCTTACGATTCGTTATTGGTTATTTGTCTTTTTGCATATTGTTTGGTTTGTTTCTTGGTGGTGGTGTCCTAAGTACGCATTATTTCAGACACATAAGAAATTGTAGGAACGGAGTCAGATCGCATTTACCATTTGCTTATCCAGGGGCATAATTAAATCTAACTTCGCATCAACTTAACAATAAGAGCTGAGAGCCAATCTTATCAGTGTAGTATATCTAAGAACAGTGTACAATTTGTTTAATTTGTTTTCATTCATGATTTGTTCAATATGATCTAATTTCTATCGTGAGATAATTTACAATAAATACAAGTTATTTAAAATATCGCTTTTGATTCAGTATCAGTGGTACTTAGCTGTCACTGTCACATTAATATATTTTATTCATGTTTAATAATGGCCACTACCACAATGGGAAACCCTGCAATTTTATTGCAATAACCTTTATTACTTTCTCTCGAATTTCCATTGGAATAAGTATGTCTATTACCATTGCCGTTGTTTTGTTCTATGTCTACTCGACTGACGTGTAACAAATCAACGAGTGACATTAGTTGCTCGAGAATCGTGTCTGTTATGTATATGAGTTTTTCTCTTATATTGATTGATATTTTGGTCTTTAAGTCACGTAGAACCTCCCTTTATGAAATGGGCTAATCGCAGTACCTTGTTTCTTTAATATAACTTGCGAAATACTTTCTCAAACAAATATTCCTTTGGATATAGTACTCTGGTCAGTAAACTGCCTGCCGTAATTTCTCTTGTTTACTTTTTGACCGAAATTCTGACATAAACCTTCAACCAAATTCCCCATACGTTTGAAAATATTCAAATGCATGTTTTGACCGTAATGCAGCATCTCCGGCAATATGAGATATGACAAAATGTGTGTTATGGTACTCGTGGATCTCGAAGATATATTCCTGAAACCTTTTTATGGATAGTACGTGAAATGACCTGTTCAGAAGAGTATGACTGAAACAGTCTGCCTTTATTTATACTCTGTTCGAGTTTTAACGCGCATAATGGTGAAACGCTATACGCATTTAGTTACGATGATCTAAATATCGACTAAACGTA
The DNA here is from genome assembly GCF_021461385.2 of Schistocerca piceifrons. Lineage (NCBI taxonomy): Eukaryota > Metazoa > Arthropoda > Insecta > Orthoptera > Acrididae > Schistocerca > Schistocerca piceifrons. The sequence goes on from NC_060138.1 coordinate 257,864,922, forward strand.
GGCTGTTTGTCCGCATATCTCGCTTACTGAAATACTTGAAAATCGGTTTCAATAGTCTTTAATTGACTAGGAAATGCCTTCGATTCTTTACTGTTCCCTGCCAGACTTTCTGTTCCGATTTCTTCGAACTTACCTTCAGTTTCACTTTTCCATTTGGAATTTTCCAAAAATTACTTTGTCTTTAATTTGTTTGAATGTCGCCTTAATTTTTTCATAGTTCGCTCTGCACTTGCATCTGATATTTACTACCATTTTGAACTGCTGACACCATCTCAGACGTCACTCGCGTGTTGTTTTTGGTGCTTTCCGTTTCGATCCATTCGGACATCTCGTCTTCCGAATTTTGCGGTGGGCTTTATCAAGCGATCATCGATGTGTCTCTTATTGTCCACCTTCAGAGTTTCTATTTTCTTGGCTATAGGTTTTATTCCTGTCTCTACTTTCATTTGAGTCTCCTCAAAATTTTCGTCTTTAATCGATTTCCAAGCCCAAGTAGACCCTCATATTTTGCATTTGCTTCAGTCAGCTTAATTTGCATTTATTATAAGTCGGTGAAGATTTTTCGATTTCTTTCCACCGGTTTCCTTTCCATTTCCTTATCCCTTTCTTCCACTCTCATGAAAAGTGCGTCTCCCGTTTCTCGTCTTTTTCTTCGTTGTCGTATCGTTGCGCGTAGCTCGTTGTCGCGATGACTCGCTTCTTGTAGTTTCCTGTTTAAGCTACGTGACTGCTCCGCAGATATCTTGCCAAAGGAGATGTCCTAAGCCTAACCTAGTTAAGAGTATTCATACATGGTTCTCAGTTAACCTGTTGCGAAGTTCTAACATGGTAAATGATGGCTGAGCATATATGCTGAGAGAAACAACACTGTTATTTTTACATAATGTTCTGGCTTTGTCAGAGTTGGCAGGATATGTTCATACCAATATTCTGTGTCTTTGACCAAAATGTTCATTGTTATATATTATGTGAATATAGCCATCATTTGCGTCAGTTTCTTTTTTACATAAGGTTTCAACAGAACAATCCAGTCTAGATATCATAACCTGATTTGAATACAATCAACATTACTCATACAATTCGCTGTTGCGTTGCACGATTATTGTTTATAAAACACTATCGGTTTTTTACAGTTACGGACCATCGTAATGGAAAAAATTATATCTTGCCACCAAATGCATCTACATTACTGGGATATTTTATCGGGTTTAGTCTCTTTCAAATACACAAATTAAGAACAGTAGCTATACACTTTGTAAATAAAATGCTGAAACTTCTTTTTTCGGTGTATTTCCTACAACATAAAATAATACAATGCTCACATGAGCCAACATTAACATCTCGAAACAAAGCGAACGACAGACAGAGAATGAAGCAAAAGCTTCCATGCAGTTTCTGATGTTAGAAAAGAAAAAAAGAGTCTGTGTTTTAGTGTCTTTAGCTTATAGCCTCTTAGTTAATTTTATTACTCTCTATTAAATAATATTTAATAAATTATTTAAAATTACTAATTCATCATAGCTTTCAATGAATTTTCTTAACTGTACAACTTAAAGCCGACTAAGAACTGTTCCACCTGACGTAATTGTATCTCACTAAACACACCACTCAGAGCAGCATACAGTGCAGCAATTACATGGTGAAGTATGTGCAATCAAACCAGAGCAGTCTAGTAAGAAAATTTCAATACTGCAGCATATGGATCAGTTCCAAACATTATCTATGGAACATTACAGCAAGCTGATTTATTCAATGTACTCTGCATATATATGGATATGTTCTTAGAGAAACCAGGGATATTCAAGGGATGCCAGTAAAATAAATTGTGGGTTGTAAGAAAAGAAATAACGAAAATGTTAATTGGAGGTAGAAGAAATGTTGCGTTGGACACACAACAGACCCTTATTAGCAGCATTATTTCATGAAATTTTGTGTACGGCATCTAAAGTCATGTTTGCGTCACTATTAATAAACAGTAATATTTGATATACAGTTGTTTTAACATTTGATATGTGTATGATGATTCATTAAAATGTCAAGAAAAAGAAAAGTATGGAGAACACATGCAATGCTAATTAGTAGTGAGTTTATAGTGCTGTACCAAATAATCTATAATACCAATAAGCACTAAACAGTGTCAGAAATTTGCACAAAACAGCACTAAGATTTCTGTAAATAGTCTATTTCGGAGTGATAAACATTTTTACTTCCATGAACATTTTAATATGAATGTAAGTATGAATATATGTAATTTTGTATACAAGTGTCTGTGAATAAACTGGTACTTACTACTGTCGGTTTTGACAAATGCAAAAACTATTTGTTAGAACCTATGTAAATCTTATGCTTTTACAACGACGATCTGTAGAGTTTCGTATCCATGGTAGTCAGTGTGGAAATGTTGATAAAATGTTTATCCATAGCTGTCATGCAATGAATAAGAGCAATGAACTAGGGCCAATAGCTTGACTCTATGATCCAATAACTATAAGTTGTTAAGGAATTTAAAATAGCTAATACTCATAATAATATTCCCTATGAAATAAAACAAGTACAAGGATTATACGTATATCAGTACCTGTACGTTATTCTGATAAATAAGAAAGGAAAAAGAAATTTTTATTTAGTACTTGCTGAGTGCTTTTATGAATGTGTTTCAAGACAGTCATAAGTGAAACCATGTACAGATAGGCTATGGTACCTTTCTTATGGAACTCTAAAATTCACTGACCTTGATCGTATAGTGTTACTGGGAGATACTTCTGAGCATACCAATGCATTCTGTTGCTTTACAACCACTATTTACACGGAGATGAGGACTTTCGGACCCATGAGACTGATCAGAGATGCCCTATACAGAACAACAGAATTATTTAATATGTGCACATGCGTATAGAATAACGATCCTGCACTATAAATAAATGAAATACGACTTTGGGAATCTGTGTGTAACAGGCCATCGCTCCAAAAAGTAAGCCATAGGGTGGCTGTAGTGATCCTAGTCTTGAATATAAACTATTGATGTTGGAATAATTTGTATGTAAGATGCTTTAGAAGGATTTTAAAACGATGGTAAATAAAATAAAAGGAACTCTCATCCGTGGGGAACAGTGACAAAACAAGAGTGTCCACACTAACTTTAGCAATGAATACGAAATGTTTCAATACAGAGAAAAACTGTGCCAAGTGTGAGTTCCAAATGCGACTGCAGTGATTACATTAGCAAATGAAAAGGGAATCATTAACAGTTTGATAAGTGGTAATGGTTAATCAGGCTTACAGCATGACGAACGATGAAGAAAGGTAATTAACGGCGTGTTCACTTACCTTTGATGAATCTTGAGCAGTGACATGCAGAGTAAATCCAAGAACAGGTTTTGCTGCCGATGAACTCTTCAACCATACGTGATTTCTCGTGACACTATATACAGGACATAACACACCTGTGGGGACTACGTAATGCAGTGGCAACCGTCGGCAGCTAAGCTAACGTCACACGCCCTCGACAATTGGGTTGGCAATGCTCGTCAATTGTGACATACGAAAAACGATGGCATATAGCCAAGGCAGTAATGAATTGATTAGAACTACGAATAAAATCTTCCATGCAAGGACCCATGTCAATAGTGCTTGTCACAGTGTATTCATCGTGCATGGATACGTACTAACCAAGAACATAACAACTTGTATAAATATAAAGCTGTATAGCTTTGTAGTAAAAATATGTAATAGTAATAACAAATATGAAATGAAATCCCCAATGCAAGAACATGGATGACGGCTGGTAAAAGCAGACATTTGAAACAAACATTTTAAAATTTTCTGAATTACTAATAGTTTTACCTTCTTTCCACAGTAGAATAAGTCATGTACAGTAAAAAAGTGATATTTTATGTAAATTTTTCATATATGCATCTCCTAGAAGCGAAAATTAACACAAAGCAGGAACAACCGACACCGTGTTATCTGAGATAAATTGTATCTGCTGTGTGTGGAAACACAGCATGTGATCGCTGGCCAACCAACTCGAGGCACTGACCTCACAACACCCCTTGCATTCACATCGCTGTCACCTAACGACACTTTGACATTACCGACGACCGTATACTGTTTATAAAACGTTTACTAAAAAAGAAAGAACTGAGGACATTCAAGATGCACAACGATCTTCTCAATTATAAAAAATTAAGTACAAAGTCACAATGAATTCTTGGGAATGCTTAATTAAAGTTTTGTTATCATGACAAACAAGAGGAAAATCAAAAACTTTTACTATTTCACAACTAACTAGTAGAAGGTTCACTACTCCAACAGTAACGGAACATATATGTTATTGTATAGTTATTCTAATGAATGTATTTGTTTTTAAGGTTTTAAGTAACAAAAAAATTGTTCAAATGGCTCTGAGCACTATGGGACTTAACTTCTGTGGTCATCAGTCCCCTAAAACTTAGAACTACTTAAACCTAACTAACCTATGGACATCACACACATCCATGCCCGAGGCAGGATTCGAAACTGTGACCGTAGCGGTCATGCGGTTCCACACTGAAGCGCCTAGAACTGCACGGCCACATCGGCATGCTTTAAGTAATTACTCATAGCTCAATCCAAGCGATGGGTTCATGTAAAACCACAGCTTCCAGGATTCAGGTGGGCAATAAAGCACACAAAATAAAATAACATAGTATTTTCTGTTAACTTTTTTTTCCCTCGCTATCATGGTAAGCATATCGGTGTGATGCAAAATAAAAATAGCTTAGGGAGGAGGTTCCTTCCTGTTCAACTTTACTTTGTTTTACATCTTCAGATGACATGAGTGATTGTACATGTGCCAATCTTGTAAACTGATTTGTTCTGTATAATAACTAATTATACAAAAAGCGTCTACACACAGATTAGTCTCTTATAGGTTTGTCACTTTTGTTTTAGATTTTGTGTATTTTCCGTTCTAGAAAGGATGTTTCAAGAAGGGTGAAGTACGTAGTTCGAAAGCCATCAGACCTAAAACGTATCACGTCTCCTTGTTTCAGCATTCATTTCAAATATAACAGGCACATCTTTCGTATTTCGAGGTTAGAATCCATGTTGTAACCACTGCTTAACGTGGAAACTAAATTTACATCTTTCATGGCCAATTTACTTATCGAACAATGGTATTTCGCCACCACCCAAGCCTTGATACACTCATCAACAGGTAATCGGCTTCTTTGTTACTTTCCGGGAATAAAAGCCAGCTATTTATAGAATAACCAATATTTGATGTATACATTTAAATTCAAACCTCATGACATCACTTTTGTTATGACTCCTTTCGATGGCAAATCTTTACTTACGCGCTGCATGATGTGAATGGATTTAATTAACTTCATCATTTTAATTTCCTCTTTGCTGTCAGACAACCGATACATCGCTGGCTATACAAGAGGAATACAGTCTTGCACCGCCTTCTGTTTAATCTATACATCGATAAAACAATGATGGAAACAAAAAAGAGATTTGGGAGCAGGATTAATATTAGGTGCTGAAAACAGATAAATGATAAGATTCGCTGATGGCATTGATATCGTCAATAAAAGTGAGAAAGAATTGCAGAAACTGAGCGCAGAATATGGATTTGCAGTAAATCACTAAACATGAACGTTGTGAAGAGTAGCATAAATGAAAGTAGCCATAAACTTAACATCAGAATTTTGGACCATGAAGTAGACGAAATAAAAGACTTCTACTACAGTGGAAACAAAATAACACATTACAGACGAAGCAAGAAGGATATAAAAAGTATACTAACGCAGGCAAAAATAAATTTACTAATATCAAACATTCGTCTTAACTAGAGGAAGAAATTTTTGAGAATGTGCGTTTGAAATGCAACATTATATTGAAGTGAACCATGGACTTTACGAAACCTAAAAAGAAGAGAATCGAAGCGTTTGAAATGTAGTAGTATATAAGGCTTGTGAAAATTAAGTGCAGTTGTAAGATAAGCAATGACAAGATTTTCCGCAGAATATGTGAAGAGAGGAACTTGTGGGAAATATTGACGAGAAGAGTGTTATGGACTCAAAGTCTAACTTGCATGATACTACTACAGGGAACTTAGAGAGCATAAACTATATAAGAAAGCGGAGATTGCATACATCCTACACATAATGGAGAGTACTAGCTGCAGTTGCTACTCTGAGATGAACCGGAGAAGAATTCGTGGCTGGAAGACTGAAATTAAAAAAAAAGAGGAAAGTACTCTTTAGAATGCCTGGTATGAGTACTGGACGTGATGCCTTCTCTCTCAACTGTCATCAACACGATGACAGTAATCTTTCGAGGCTGGGAGCGTTTGTTAGGTGAAACCAATCAACATAAAAGAGAGAGAAAAATTTTCCAAATTTCCATCGAATGAGCAAATATTTGATTTGACCACAAAGGAAAATCGTATCGGACACTGTCCTCTTCTGAAAAGAGAAGCCATTCCACAGCCTGGCAGACAGGTAAAGAGCGTGGTTAATGGAATATGTGATTTTTTCTCGTCAGAGCAGTGGCGTTATTGTAGAGAGGGAGGAGCTGGGACTAGAAACTTCTAGTAGAAACACATTAACAAACAACTACAATTATTTTATTTGATCTAGGGCAGTTCTGTTTATGACAGAAACAATAAAACCTACAAAGGTTATTGCCGTAAGGAGTAACAAAATTACGTCACGTAGTAAGTGTATATACAAAAAAGTGTATTAATGCACCCAGTTTAGAATAAGCAACTGGCCTCCATCTCCAAGTTTTTAGAGCATGTAGCCCTGTAAGATGATGTAATTTTGCAGTTTTTCCAGGGCATGAAAGTGGTCATACATCAAAAACAGATCACATTAAGCATGGAAGTGAATAAAACACTCTCGGTATTAAAAATATAAAAACATGTCACTCCAGGCAGCACATAGAGCATGCTTAACATAGTTTAAATTCAAATACAAAAACTTTCTGAATCCTGAACAAATATTTATAAATCCAAGAAAGCTGAATACATTACTGAAAAGAACTATTATCGTGTAAGTACCATAGAACAGGCAATAATTAATGCAGATCCAGAAACACAATCAGAATATTACATAACCTGATGTGCAGTTGTATGGGTACATCTGACTGTAGGACTGGTTCTTAAACCGAGTGGCAGTAGCTCTTTTTTTTTTACATTTTGGAAAGAGAGATATAAGCATTATAGTGGGAAACAACCAGAGCCAGACTGAACTGTCGTGATGCTGAAAGGGCAAATATAGCTGGGCAGATTAAATAAAAGTTATATATAGTTCATCCTGCAAGGACTATGCAAGGAAACACACAATCACTCAAGACAGGAAACCGAAAAGTGTTTTGCTATTTAAGTGTTTGTCACAGAATTAAATTTATTCAGTGCACCGCTGTCATTACAGTGAATAAATAAGAAAATTGCTGGCGCTTTAAGCGCAGCTACCATAGTTCAACCAGTAGCCCAGCCCTTCACACTGTAGGATGTTTGGACTGTGGCTCCTCAAATGCAGTATACCAAGTGCGTTTCCTCCAATGGGCTGGAAGGCTTGTCATCATAAAATTGCCTTTCATTCTTTTCTGAATAATAAGTCAATTGCAATTTTAATGATCAACTGGTACATCTACATCTATATCTACATACAACCTCCACAACTCGCATGCTGTTCATGTAGAAGGATACATTGTACCACTGCTCGTCATTCCCTTTCCTGTTCAACGTGCAAATAGAGCGAGGGTAACACGACTATTTATATGCTTTCATATGAGCCTTGATTGCCCTTTTCTTGTCTTCGCGTTTTTACGGAAGATGAACAATGGAGGCCATAGACACGTTATAATCTGCCACAAATATCGGCTCTAAATTTTGTGACTATTGTTTCACGGAAGGAAAGTCAACCTCCCTCCAGGCATTCCCATTTGCCTTCACAGAGAATTTCAATAACACTCGCGAGATGATCTAAACTGCTGGTAACAAATCTAGCATCACCCTCTGAAATGCTTCCATGTCTTCCTTTGATGTGACCTGGTCGGACTACCTAACACTCAAGCAGCACTTAGCACTCAGTTGTGCAAGTGTTCTGCAAGCAGTCTCATTTACAAATGCTCTACTCTTCCCAACTATTATCCAAATAAAGCAAAGTCGTTTATTCGCATTCCTACAACTGACATTACATGCTGTTTTAATTTCATGCCTCTTTGCAACATCATGCTGTAACGCGAACACTGGTCGCCTTAAACAGCAATCAATGCTAACGTTACACCTCTGCGAGGAATTTTTTAAATTTGTGAATGTGAGATAATCTAATGGAAACAGAAAATCAAACAGGGATTCCTTTCGGAAACTCTCCAGCAGAGTATAAACAATAGTGAACAGTGGGGCAGGAACAGACATTCTCCCAGCTACAAAAGCAAGTTGCACATTACATATTAAAACAGTTCGCCAGCCTAATTAGCCATTATTGTGTCAAGCGAAATGATAAAGCAGAAGGCAGAGCTAAGGCCAACCTAATGTCCCTTGACACACACACACTAAACCCTTTCACACTACAACACAGTAACCTAACCTTGCAGATAAATGTGTTACTAACTGGTAAGTCAGATAAGCAAATGGCCAATGACATAGTAAGCAGCAACATATGCCTCTCAACAACATGTACCTTAAATGAACTATGTGCAACAGTTTATAAAACCAAATACCGTGACACATGAAACTACTAGCAATATTGAACAGGGAAAAGCTTGAAATGATTCTGAATTTAAATCAGGGGGTCTATTAATGATGATAATCTATAACTTCGGTGCCTAATACAGGGTCTCTGTGCCTGTGAATTAATAAACTTGCATTAAAACAGACAACACAGTAAACAGTTCTTTCTTAAACTCGGTTTGAAGCAACTAAAGAATGCAAATCTAACTTCACTGGCTCTGAAAGAGCCTTTGTATTGCTTCATTAAATAACTAGGCTGGTCCATGAAGACACTTAAACTTTCATGGTTTGAAGAACGATGCTTATTAACAAAACTACACCAGCACATATCAAAAAAGGTAAGTATTCTTATCATCAATTATTATTAGTTAAGTAAAGCACAACAAACTACAGCTCTTTAAATAACAAATGTGTTTTAATAATCAGTCATTTGAGCTACTCAAAATTATAATTGGCTGTGAAAATGACAATACAATGTTAAATTCAAGTTTGAACACTTTCTCATAAAAAATTAAAGACACTCGGAATTAAATTCACTATTATAGGAATCCTGTCAAGGTTCCTGGTTTTGGATAATTACGGAAGTAAGATAGAATATTTAGTGACACAACGATTGCTATTAAAATTTAGCAAATTTCACAAATACCTAATCCATTTACAGAGTGCCAAATACAAAACAATTTAGTGGAAGGCTGGTGGCACTGGTGGTGCAATTTGCAGTGGATATTAACCTGACAGCGATGCAGTCATGGCAGTTCTGTTGGCCTCGCCCTATTACTGATCTTCTTGGCGTCGAAATAATATTTTTATAGGGGCGAAAATCTTGCCATGATAATAGTATCACCAAATTCAGCATCCAAGGCACATAAATACTGCTCTTAAGCTCCTCTGGCCTCATAACTCCTAGAAAATGAGCCACTATGATCTGCTGCTGCTAGCGAGGTGTTAACCACAGCACTGCTCAGCCCAGAATCTGTACTTGTAACAAAGGACAAGTTGCCACTTGCGCGCCAACCACACCTTTTCCACTCCACAAGGCTTCTTCCGTAGCTGCAGGGCTTTCCTACATCTTTTACATTCAACTGTACAGTCCCTAATTATGGACCAAGTCATCTATAGTGCATCATATACGGTAGCAATCATTTCAGCCGTTATTTAAATTTACAAGCATAATTTAAACATCATTCAAAAATTCACATAACTGATACATGTGTACATAGTTAAATAATTTACATGACATATACAACATTATACATAAGCAATACTACAAACTGACATAGAAATGTCGATACAGATACAAAATAAGTCAAAAACAGGTGTTACAATACCAATATGTGTAACTAACATTATTGTTCATTCAAAGGTTGTGATGATATCATCCATGTTTAGGCATTGGAAACCTATGCTTGACTGGATCTCAGACCTGAATTTCCCGCTAAACACAAGCGTTCACCTTAACCACCATTGACCACCTGAGCATGTTTCTCTTCTGACTCAAATTTCCAAACTGTTACCCATAGTGACCCCTGCATGTATATGTGTTTGTGTGTGTGTGTGTGTGTGTGTGTGTGTGTATGTGTGTGTGTGTGTGTTGTGTGTGTGTGGGTGGGTGGGTGGGTGAGTGGGTGGGTGGGTGGTGTCAGTTGTTTCATACATGTAGCTACACACACACACACACACACACACACACACACACACACACATATATATATATATATATATATATATATATATATATATATATATATATTCATAAGTTGGAGCAAATAAAAGTGGCCCAGATAAGTGGTTACAATTGGATACGAATGTATGCATATAACCACACCCCATGATGCACATACCACTTGTACACTGGCCACATGATCCACAGTGGTTCAGAGCATAATGCAGGCTGTGTCAGTGTGAATGGAGTAGCGTAAAAGGGATGACGGTACTCACAATGGAGCAGTGACTCTTTGTTGTGGAAAGTTTGTGAGGTGCCGGGGCTAGCAGTGTATTTAACACTAAATTTTAGAATCTACATATGTAAATGATGCTTTAAGCCCCCCCCTATTCTAACTCTGACTTTTGCTGTTGCACAAGGATTAAAAAAAAATACGTGAACTGACTCTAATCAACCCTGCCAGTGGAGTAGAAGAGAGATTGGCACCTGCAATAATTTAATTTGATAAATAAGTTAAATAAACGAAGGTTTCATTAACATAGTGAGGAATGATAGGGTTGCTCTACCGATTAACAGAATGAAAGTTCTGTCCAAAATAACAATATGATTTATTAAGACTAAACACAAAATAATAAACAAAAAAACATGAAACATTTACAATACATCAAAATGGCTCAAATCGGATACTCAAACAAACGCTGTGAATGTGAAGTTGTCCCTAAACTAGATTGTGAGGATTATGACAAAGTGGTATGTGGAGCCAATTCCTTGCAACTCAAATCTTAAGAGAAAACACATAGCCAACCCAACGTTAATTGCTGCTACCCAAGACAGAACAAAGAAAAAGACGAACAGGCGCGCTCTGCTGAGCTCTCATTATCACCTAGGAAAATCCCTGTCTGCCGGTGCTGTGGACATACCTTACCAATCTGTCTTCTTAACTGCAAGAACACGATTTGGCGTACCGGAGGCGATGGCTGGTTGCTTCGACGTCCTCGACCGAAAGGGGAGAGCCGACTACCCCTGAGCACCCGTACAGGCCGAACACAGAACATTCCTGCCCCCACGACAGTGGCCGTGGTTAAACGTTCCAATCAGCAACTCGAAAACCGGCAGAAAATTCCACTCTATTGCTGGAGCACTACCATTCCACCAATGGAGATTCTTGGCGCCAATTTCTGCGCTGATTTTGCTACGTCACGGAGCTATGCCCTGAGCAAGCCAATCAGAATTACTATTTTGCAGAAAGCGCGGGAATTTTCCCGCCACAACTGCCTGGGTACACAAGTCATTCCAACGCCTCGCTGGTAGCACCCCAGAAAGTGTTTTCGCTAGGTTTCTGCGAAGTAACGGAACCTCTAGGAGAGACGCTGCGTGGGAAGTCCGCGTGTGAAGGAATAGTGACTTTTCACTGCATGCAGTTAGAGAGGAAAATCGTAAGATAGAAATATGACAGGGGGCTCATGCCACCTCTCAAGTTACTTGAAACGAAGGCATGGAAATGGTGTGGTCAGTCGTTTGCTGAGAAGTTTAATGATGTCAAAGTGCCAGCAAAGAGCGCTATTTAATGTTTAGTCCACAGATGGATTCAGGTGATATTGGCTTGGAACAAGTCAAAAAACATTCTGAAACATGCCCACACATGAGAAAATGGTGCTGTAGGTCACCTGAAAATGCTTCAGATCCTATCAAATCAGCCTGACACCTCTTGCAGGAGACCAACATATCAAATCGATCATTTGAAGGATTACTCCACCTGGCCCTGCACATGCAACGCTACTGAGTGGATTGAAACAAGCAGATGCTTGTCAGTGCCTCAAGTTTGGTGAGTGTCTGTTCACTGAGATAACAGCAAATGGCTAGAACATGGATCTGTGAATTATGTCTGACGAAGCCTCCTTTCACTGTAGTGGTTATGTAAATTCACAGAATCTTGGGTTCTGGACAGTGGAGAATCTGCATAACTTTCACAAAACGCCACTGCATGATCAGAATGTTGGGGTTTGGTGTGCAGTGTCTACATGCTGGATCTTTGGTCCGATCTTCTTTCATTAGACGCTAACTTTGGTGTGTTACGGGGCCAGCATTTAGAAACCATTTCTGGCAGCACTAATGGTGGAGAACGAATTGAAGCAACTGCCCATATAGCCCGCCAAACGTTGCAGCACATTTACATAACTCTCACTTCTGACAGTCAGTGTGATCACTTTGTGTGGGGAGCCCTTGAGTCTAAGGTGTATCATGACGACAACCCTCATAATTTTCAAGAACTGCAGCAGAACGTTTCAGATGAGACTGTAGCAATTCCAGCAGTCCATCTTTGATCCACCTTCATGAACCTGCTGACCAAAGCCCAAAAGTGTGAAGAGGTGAATGGTTGTTACTTTCACCATCTGCTGTAGTCAGGTTAGTGCTGCATTTCCTTTACTCTGCTGTGTTTCTTTGTTCCCTGGAACTCTGTTGTCTGGGTCACTTTTATCTGTGTTGTGCATCAAACAGCCAATACTGTATTTGAACATTATAGGATAGTTTTTGCACTCTTCTGCTTTAGGTTACACTTTTCCTTAATAATGCCATACATCTACTTCTTCCTCTTTAACTTCATATACATTTACATCTATATCCATGCGTTGCAGACCACTGTGAAGTGCATGCTGGTGAATGCTTCTCGTGTATTACTCACAAGTGTTTCTTTTAGTTATGAGGTCCAGTTTATTGAGGCCAAATCTCAAAAGTGACACTAGGAACTTGACTCAGAATTTAAATACGCCACGAACATATATTTGTAGATGGACAAAAAGTAAGAAAGAATATGAACGGATCGATGAATACTGCAAGAAGTTGCCGTGCACTGTGCAGGACAAATGGCGGTGAACCGCGCTGCAGGGGGCCAGTGCAGTCGGAAGGCCGCAGGGTGCCCGCAGCCTTGCAGGGGGCGGAATTCCTGGCGGCTATTGACGGCGGCTCGCCTCACCGGCCACCCAAAGCCGGGAGACAAAGCGCTGGCGCCGCCGGACGCAGCCCCGGCCCGGCCCTGGCGTGTCCCAGCAGCGCCCCACCCCACTCCACCCCGCTAACCACGCCACCCACTCTCCAGCTGCCCTGTCTCCAGGGAGGCAATAGTCGCGCCTGAAAGCTGGCAGGTCTCAGCCTCCCAGAGTGTCTCCTCCAACTTGACTGCCCTGCCCTTTGTTCCCTTGAGGAACAGTTTTCATCGATCCTATTAACCCTTTCACTGTTACAGGCGAGCTCTTTGCAATCCGTGCTGAGACTGCTTTTGTTATGGCTATACTGCTCGCAAAATGCTAGTGCCAGTGCTGAACGAGAGTGTTCCGGCTCATATGAAATACTTCTGATCCGAAAACTGTTTGGTGAAAAATTTGATTTTTACGTATATTTCAGCCTGATATCTTCGCTAAATTCTTATCGATATATGGTATAGTTACTGTGGTGCATCAAATTAAGTAAAACATTGCGCAAAATATTGAAGATGTTGTAGAGGTAAGAACACATTCCGTAAACTTGGCGTAGGGTTGATTTCAGTCACTGCATTGCAGTATATGAAATGTAGATAAGATGTCGAAACTTTATTTAAAGTTGGGAGCAGAAGTATTTCTCATTTCGTTCTCGAGTTAATAGGTTTTATATCTGAATGACGGTCAGACACGACGAGCCCATTCCAGTCATTACACATAGCCATTTATGTGGTCTTGGTAGTTGTCATACCTCATAAATGATTCAAGACGCTGAAAGAACCTTTTATGCAAATGATAGCACGCAATGAGGCAAATAGGCTTTCTGTAAATGCTCAAAACTTGTTTATTCATCCGGTCATGGACGTAACTCTCCCACAGCTGTGAGAGTATGGCAGCTCAGATGCTTTCAGACGTTCATAGCACTGTAGGAAAGTCCAAGCGGGACGTGTATGCTATACACATCCATGAAACCTGTGGAAGAGTGTAACAGGACTTGTATACACACCCACAGCAGTGAAAGGGTTAAACAGCCTTTCAATATCTAAAGGAACCTGCTACAAGAAGGTGAGAGAAATAATTTGGTAACATATTTATGTAAGGCCTGTAGTTGAATGAAACGACTGTGACAGGAAACACAAATTAACAATAAATTAAAATAAAGAGTGTGTTTGAAGGATGGAAGGTAGTTAAGATATATCATTCCATCGATGACAAGAGTCAAAATCTGTCTAAGAAATTTGATGTATTATCTCGGAATAAGTAATAAAAATTCATTACTGGCCGTTAAAACTTGGTAAAGGACCTATTTTTTCTCGATATATGGTATGGTTACTGTGGTGCATCAAATTAAGTAAAACATTGCGCAAAATATTGAAGATTTTGCAGAGATAAGAACGCATTGCGTAAACCTGGCGTAGGGTTGATTTCAGCCGCTGCATTGCAGTATATGAAATGTAGATAAGACGTCGAAACTTTATTTAAAATTGGGAGCGGTAGGATATCTCATTTCGTTCTCGAGTTAATAGGTTTTATATCTGAAGGATGGTCGGATTTGACGCGCCCATTCCAGTGATTACACCATCGCCAATAATGCGGTCTTAGCACTTGTCATGCATCATACATGATTTAAGTTGATGAAAGAAGCTTTTCTACAAATGATAACACGGAATGAGGCAAATAGGTTTTTTGTAAATGCTCGAAACTTGTTTATTCATCGAGATATGGAAGTAGCTCTCCCACAGCTGTGAGATTATGGCAGCTCAGATGCATTCAGACGTCCGTAGCACTGTAGAAAAGTCCAAGCGGCACGTGTATGCTACACACATCCATGAAAGCTATGGAAGAGTGTAGCAGGACTTGTATACACACCCACAGCAGTGAAAGGGTTAAAAACCTTTCAATATCTAAAGGAACCTGCTACAAGAAAGTGAGAGAAATAATTTGGTAACACATTTATGTAAGGCCTGTAGTTGAATGAAACGACTGTGACAGGAAACACAGCTTAACAATTAATTCAAATAAAAGGCATGTGTTACGGATGGAAGATTCTTAAGACTCAAAATCTGTCTAAAGGAATATAAAAAAACATATCTTGGTCATTAGAACTGGAATACTAAGAAGGCAGCTTGCAACATCTATCACAGTATTATGTGATTACTTACGAAAATGATTACAATCTCATCTCAATAAAATCTTTCTAAAGCCAAGATCGCATAAATATTTCTTTATTTACAAACAACTAGTTTCAATGGACTTTGCTGTCACCTTTAGGTATTCAAAAACTTTTGCTAGAAAACGTGTTCATTCCGAGTTGAAGACATTTTATAACAAAATGCTTGAAAGACATGGAGATCACAGGAAAGTCTGTTGAAAGAGGTTGTTTGTAAATAAAGTAAGATTTATGCAAAAAAATCCTAATATTTATGCAACTTAGTTTTATAAAGTTTTTACCAAGTAAAACAGCTAGCTCATTTTCGTAGCTGCCCTCCGTTGATCTGCTGCCGTCGACTTCTGTGACGTAAGTAAGACATTGATGTTGTTATCTGCTGTACCTGCCCAACTTTTCGTTATATCTGATGGAGCAGCCACAAACATCTTCACAGTAACAGCGACTTAATTTCGGGTTTTAATAATAATAATTAATGTTGACTTTTGCACACCCTTCATTTGTCTCTGTGTTACCGAAGAAACGTTAGATAATAATGTCTTTGGGTATTAGTTATTATTTCAACATCCTATTTCCGAGATTACTATTTATCCGCACTGTTTCGGATTTTGTGTTATTTCTATATGATTGGAAATAAAATGTTAAACACCTCTAAGTCAGAATTTACGCTTTGCAATATTTCATAATCGAACCTTCCATAATCCAGAGATACAGTTTGCAGCTTGCCTATGACTATCGTTAACTAATTCACACGATGTTGTGGAAATCACTTTAGTTTTCTTATTAACAACATCTTATGACAATTAAATGATCATGAATGATAGCGTTTTGTATAAAGAGAAAATGAGGGTTGATCCTAAAATTACTCTCAGCAACTATGGCAACTAAAATGTCTGTGATTTTTATGGTTCATCACTCTAAGATATTATAGCAAGGACTATGGCCCATTACTGTACCTCGATACAGTTCAAAATGGCTGTGAGCACTATGGGACTTAACTGCTGAGGTCATCAGTCCCCTAGAACTTAGAACTACTTAAACCTAACTAACCTAAGGACATCACACATCCATGCCCGAGGCAGGATTCGAACCTGCGACCGTAGCGGTCGCGCGATTCCAGACTGAAGCGCCTAGAACCGCTCGGCCACACCGGCCGGCTCGATACAGTCATTCAAACATCTTACACCTTTATTTTCACAAAGCTAAGTGTAGAATTGCGTTCTTATATTCAATTTAACGACCCTTCATATAGTCCACAGATCCTATTATCGGTTGCTCGGTACGTATTAGATTTTAATACTGAGTGCTACTTTCTTTCGCGCACGTAATTCCTCAGATATTCTTAATCTGTGAACTTCAACGCAAGTCTGCCCCGAGTATATTACCTATAGTCACTTTTTTGCAGTTTAATAGAAGTGCCCTGATCTTTTCCACAGCATATCACACAGAAATACCAGCTATATTGCACGTTGCAGCTACGTAGACTTATTTAGACTGCAGAAAACAAGATAAGAGAACTAACAATAGCCCCGAATTGTTTGTATAGTCGAATTTAGAAACAAAAGTAACCGTGTTAAACCCTCTTTGACTTCCCTGAGACGTTACATTGCTGTGGGTGTTATTCTGATGATAGATTATATATTGATAATTTTAATAAAACTTTCTCAGTGCTATTAATTATTTCCAATATTATCGATCACCTCTCCACTATACAAGCAATTGTCTTATAATATTGTTCTCAATTAAATATGTTCTGGTACCTCAAATGAGAAAATACAGTGCATCCCAGTTCCCAAAGTGAGTAATAGTAACGTGAAGTGCATTTTGTATATAAAGAAGAGATTTCCCATGAAGTTTCTCATTCACAAATTGCATTTTAATGTTTGCTTTTCGTGAGAAAATCATGTTATGCCTCTTCTAAGAGGGACAAAAGTGTAACAGCTGGTGTCGCAATTCGACAGAGGCACAGTTATGGTGCGACTGTGGTTCATGGTAGTGCTATATTGCTACTTCCGCTGGTTGGAATCCCATAGCAGATAAGGGATTTAATGGTTCAGCAGGCGTAATTAATGCCATTCTAATGTTCTCCCCCAGTTGTTAAGACCCGTCCTTAGCACTTGCCGCACAAGGAGATACCTGACAGAACTAAAGCGCCTGTGTACCCAGACCCTACAAAGTAAGAGGATCCCAGATGAAGTTACAAATAGACATCAGAATAACAGCTGTCATACATGCCACAAAATATTTTAGTGAGGAAGGGGTAGCCCCTACTCTAGAACACACCAACAACTTAATCTTTTTATTACAGGATCATCACACACATTGGATTCAAGTGTGCAGTTGGTGACGTTGAAAAATCCTCCACAATTAGGAAGATCCTGACAAGGAATTCACAAACTAAATGAAATTAATCGAGATAAACATGAACACATAACAGCCTTTCAAAAGTGTTCCAATATGAGAAAAGAACACCTAGCGTAACTTACAACACAATGATCAGAAACCGGTTCTCCCTTCTAAATATTACACACACAACACTTCGATATTTTAGCTGAACGATAATGTATATTTGCCGATACCTTTCCCGACTTTTAGGCCCTAAGAACATGATACGTATCTAGCGTGGACACGATGGAGTGAGAAGAAAATACATAAACTAACTCCAATCACAAATAGAACTGAAGTGCACGCACAAGCTAACTCCCTTACTGAGCGCCTGAGTGAACGCGATATTTACCATACTTTATCAGTGGTTGCTGTGGTTGGCTGTGGCATACGTTGACGGCAACGCGTCGACGCTATGTGGACCTGTAAACCTCAATACTATCCTGACCACGACTGTAAAAGCAGTCGGAAACTGCCTTGAGTTTTCGTGAGGCGAACAATTGTGTTTCTTCGTTGCTAAGCTATTGGCAATGTCCATTCACTCTACTTAAGGACATGTACAAAACTGCCCTCTTTAATGGTTCTTCTGAAAGTTACTACCTCGGGTCGAAATCCGTAATCTCCAGTCCAGACCATGTGAACGCATATGTTCACTAAAAAGCTCCTATAGGCCGGTAGAACAGCAAGTGTTCCGTCTACACACAGCCCTGGTCTGAAGAGATCTCTCTCCCTTCTACCCACGGCCCCAGTCTTATGAGATCTCCTCTCTGCTCTCTGACTAGACCATTCCGTATATCTTTTTGGTTACCCCATTGTAGCTTGTTTTCATCCCCTACCACAAGTAATAGCGGCCTATGCTGACTGTAGTACGACTTACACCCTTTCTTTGGCCCAAAGAGGCTTCAGATGCGTATTGGGGGTGGAGATTTCTGGCCTGTAGCATTCATGTTTAGATCCTGTCCTCTCAGACTCCGCCCATACACGAGCTGTCTACATGCAACCTCATGTTCTCCACGCCTTCATCACGTGATATGTATCTCTTAAAACCAGTGGTGCTTTCCACTGTGGGCTGTTTTCAGTTTCGAAGAAAGAAACCTAGCGATAATGTTTTTCATGCTTTTCAAAGACCTCCCCTTTTGATTCTGAAAGCATTCCTTTCCTAGAAGCTTTCACAGGCCTTAGGTGTGGTCTTTCTACATTTGTGCTGTCCAGTCATAAACACTGTTAAATTTACTTTGTGCAACTCAACATTTTTCATAAATGCGAATTCTGTGTATTGATTCTCTAACAGTGGCCACGCGGATCCCTTTTATGCTAAGATGTTTCTTTCTTTTCCATGCAGGTGTGAGTCAGAGAAGCTCTCTTAATGGCCTATTGTCAGCTGTACACTGTCATAAAGGACCAGCTTCAGGCTGCAGTAATGGTGCCTGTCACCACACTTCAAAGGCTTGGCTTTTTATGGCCACTCTCGAAATGCGTTCCACATTCCACTCCCTGCATCCACTTCATTTCAAAGTGACTGTGATACTATGTGACTATTAACATGCAAAGTATGGAATGTTTGTTAGTAACCAGTTCATGGCAGCCACTTTACTCTTTGTACAACACAAATTAGTATTAATTTTCGTGAAGTAGGGCATGTATGTTATCAAACTCCTCAGCTTGATGAGTAGATTACTTTTCTATATTTAAAATAGTATGGTAACAAACAAAATTATACCACCACCTTACATAACCATCACCTTCTGAGTTAATTATGTGCAGGGCTGAATCAATGGTTGAGCTGTTGATCAACACTGCACAAAATGATGCAAAATTTTATATGTAAACATTCAATCTCCTCAAGGTATATCAACTGTATTGTCCAGCTTTTTGAACTATTCTTATGAATGAAATATGTCACTATTAATAGATATACATATAAAATGATAATTGTACTTAAAATGTTTCAGTATTAAAATGTTGTTTATTGATAGCACATATTCTGTTATTCTATACAGAAAATACAGAAAATCAGTATTCACTAATTTAACAATTATCTATTCATGACCTATATCATTCTGAAAATTTATATTGATAAATGCCAAAAGTTATGCACAGTTTGACATACATCTTATACTTTTTCTTATCTATTAAGCAACCTATCTGTGACGATGAAAATGGTTGAAGATGAGAAAGTTTCCTTCAGATAATTACTTGAACTTTAATTTCTCAACCAGTTTATATAATTTAAAATATGATTTGAATGCTGCCTGAAAATATGTCAAGATTTTTTTCTCTTAAAAATGATCATCAACAAATATCCTGAATGTGGATCCTCTATCTCAAATAGAAACACACAAACATGCACTACTCCACTTAACCTGTAGAAAAATGCCTTTAACACAATATCTGTAACTCTTTACCAATGCAAAATCATTAATACATACATATATACCTGTAGTAATATGCCCTTAACAAAAATGTGGAATTTTAATATACACACATATACCGGGAGAAAAATTGAATTGAAATTTGAAAACTTAATAAACCACAGAATAATGTAGATAGGGAGGTAAAAATTGACACACATGCTTGGAATGACATGGG
The DNA here is from genome assembly GCF_021461385.2 of Schistocerca piceifrons. Lineage (NCBI taxonomy): Eukaryota > Metazoa > Arthropoda > Insecta > Orthoptera > Acrididae > Schistocerca > Schistocerca piceifrons. Next base: position 257,885,426 of record NC_060138.1, read on the forward strand.
GTTTTATTAGAACAGGAAAAAACCATATTGGTAGACGTATGAGAGATCTCTTGCGCGCATCGTTTGGTGATGATCGTGTGCTCAGCCGCCACTTTCGTCATACTTGGCCTCCCAGGTCCCCAGACCTCAGCCCATGCGATTATTGGCTTTGGGGTTACCTGAAGTCGCAAGTGTATCGTCATCGACCGACATCTCTAGGGATGCTGAAAGACCACATCTGACGCCAATGCCTCACCATAACTTCGGACATTCTTTACAGTGCTGTTCGCAACATTATTCCTCGACTACAGCTATTGTTGAGGAATGATGGTGGACATATTGAGCATTTCCTGTAAGGAACATCACCTTTGCTTTTTCTTACTTAGTTATGTTAATTATTGCTATTCTGATCGGATGAACCGCCATCAGTCGGACATTTTTTGAACGTTTGTATTTTTTTGGTTCTAATAAAACCCCATGTCATTCCAAGCATGTGTGTCAATTTATACCTCGCTATCTACATTATTCCGTGATTTATTCAGTTTTCAAGTTTATACTGACTTTTTGATCACACGGTAAGTAGAATAATATAATCTACTCACATATACATCAATCTATTCACAAGAGGGACACTCACCTTTATTCTTATACATAAATTCACAATTTTTTATCATTTCATTCATTTAAAAATAATTTACTGAAACTACTCCTTGGATTTTTGTTTGTTAACACAGTACGAAAAATATTTTGTACAAAGTTTGTATAGAGGGTGAGTCACTAACTATTGCCACCAAGAATAACTCCCAAAGGATAATAAAAGCTGAAAAGTCTGTGGGAAAAAAGTTGCATGTGGCAATTGAGGCCATAATATGGCATTGGTTGTTTGTTACTAGGTGGGGTTGCATCAGAGATATGCAGGTCAACTTTGTTTTTTAAATAGGATGCTATAGTTTGGTACTTATTTTCTGGTAGTGGCTATCCAGATAAATCCAATGATGTGTAACAATAAAGTCTTTGAAGGTCAATGAAGGTCACAAAGATGACATGAACGTCCTTTTACAGAATGTGTTCGAAGTAATGACCACTGGTATCAATGTAGTGCAGCAATCTTCTTATCATGGATTGTGTGGTATTCCTTACCACTTTGGCACTTATCGAACACATGTTCTGACAATTCTCCCTCGTATATCGTGCAAATAGTAAATATTCGCTGAATACAGTGTATTCATCTAACCTTCCACTGACATGTAAACACCATTCGATGATTTTGCAATACAATACTAATAGCAAAGGTAAGACTAGTATTGTCGAATGAAACAAACTTGAATGATATATTCCTTCAAGAAACAATTCGATATGCTTCTCATTCACAGAGAATGACAACAAAATTCAGTGACTTATATGTTGAAAGATATTTTCAATGTACTTACCGTACAGGCCATGCATTTAAATATACATATGATAAATTGAGAACAGCTGGATCTCTAATGCATCAGAAGTTACCAACAAGGAAACGGAAATTGGTACTCATGCCAGTGTGGTTCGAGATCCTTGTGTTAGTTCACATCAAAGCGCAAGGGAATCTGGAATGAGCCAGAGTAGTGATGTTTGTGTTCTGCGTCACCATAAATATCATCCTTGCCATATCAGTCTCCCCCAAAAATTAGCTGGTAGGGATTGTATGCTTTGCTTTGAATTCTGCTGATGGGCTCAACTTCAGATTAAGAGGGATGAAACATTTATTAATATAATTTTATTTACTTAGGAGGCTATATTTACGAACGATGGAAGTGTTAGTTTGCATAACATGCATTATTGGGCAACTGAAAACCCATGTTGGCTGCAGCAAGTTGCACACCAAAAACCATTGTCAGTGAATAGATAGTGTTGGATTCTGGAGACCAGAATTATAGGCCCCTATTTCATCGAAGGAAATCTTAATGGCAGGAAGTACACTACATTCCTGCAAAAAACATTAGGTCTCTTATTGGAATAAATACCTTTAGGAACAAGGAACAGAATGTTGTATCAACACAATGGGTGTCCAGAACATTGTTCACTGATTGCTAGAAATGAGTTGCAGAGACAACTCTCAAATCGTTGGATTGGACATGGAGGAGATGTATCGTGGCTGACTCATTCACCAGACTTGAAACCTCTGGATTTTTTTCTTGTGGGGATTTGTAAAATTCATTATTTATAAAGATTTTCCAACTACAACTGAAGGTATGCAAGAGAGAACTGTCAGAGGATGTGCTTCAATAAATGCCAAAGTGATAAGGAGTAGCACTCAATCTATGATAAGAAGATTGTTGCACTGCATTGATACCAATGGTCATCACTTTGAACAACTTCTGTAAATGGAGGTTCATGCCACGTTTGTGACCTTTGTTGACCTTCAAAGACCGTACTGTTGCATATTGTTGAATTTTTTGGGATAGCGGCTATCATAAAATAAGTACCAAACTATAGTATCCCATTTAAAAAAACAAAGTTGACCTTCATATCTCTGAAGTGACCCTACCTAGGAACAAAAAATCAACACCATATTATGGCCCCAATTGTCACATGCAACTTTTCCCCCACAAACTTTTCAGCTCGTATCATGCTTTGGGAGCTATTCTTGGTGGCAATAGTTAGTGACTCATCCTGAATAAATGTCAATATTTTTTCATGTTCATATTGCAGTCTTCCCTGACTGAGGTGTGATGCCGTGTAGACAAAGAAATTCGGAGTTGGCACAGAGTGAATGATGTGAGTGAGTGTGGCATTCGAATTACAGTCTCGTGATTGCTAAGTCCAGTATCAGCTCCACTGAGCAGTCATGTACATGGTACAAGACATGTTGATATGTGGTAGAGTCAACTCAACATATCCTAGGCTACTCCATATAGTGATATTATGGATCTTCATATACTGCTGAACTCATCATCCTTAGATGGGATTAAAGTCAAATAAAGTAGATGTGACCTCCAGCTAATCATTTATAGGTGGCATGTTACCTGGTTTGATATTAACGATTATCTAAGAGGGGGCTGTGGCAAGGTATATTCTTCCTTCTTGTAGCCCATTTTCTTTCCTCCATGCCATGTGCATAACTCTTCTGTATTTGCTCCTTCATCTACTGTTCTTGCTTGGTTTTTGCTTTCTTCTTTGGTTTGGGAGAAGGTAAATAGGAATTTCAGGAATTTTGACTATTGTTTCCCAGAGGTATTTGATGTGAATCATTGAAAAATGTAGTATGTGGTTACTATGTTTGCCTCACAATGTAGCTTCCAGCAGTCCTTTTTACTTATGCATTGATACATTTTATAGGCTTGAACTACCATGGTGTTTCTGGAACTGCTAATTATGCAGTAGCTCTTACATTGAAAACTATGCCTCTTATCATGGTGATGAATTTTTTAGTAAACTCTGTTGCTTTTGGCTGTCTTGTTGAACAGGTATATCAGCATCTGGCTGTCACCTCATTCCATCTTCGTTTATGTACATCCCAGGTAAGTTGTTCTGGAGTGTTCTTTACTGCTATTTGCTGTCAAAGTAGTAGGAGCTGTAGTGCCTAACGCCTCTCTGCTCACTCCGACTTCCCCTCCTGCTGCTGTACTGTACTGCCACCTCATCTGGATCTTGACATTCAGGTTCATACCCTGGATTGTCATCGACTTGTGACTTCATGCTGTGGTCCTCGATAAGCACTTGTGTTCCAAATTTCTTTTCTAACCTACGGTAAACTACTTACAGTTTTCATACTTGCACTCAAAACTTTACAGTGCACTTCTAACCTATTTTACAATTACTTCTGTATAAATCCCATTTGATTTACAAATTTAAATTCGAATATATCATTGTTCTTAATTATACCTAAGTATCCTCACCTTTTGAGAGAAATAGTTAGAGTACAAGGAAATGCTGATGGACTTTGGGTATCATTAGTATGTACAAGCAGCTAGTATGTTTTTAATCCTAAACCTTATTAGTCCCATGCTAAGAAAGTGAAACATATCCTTGTCCGGTGTTCTCTTCCCTGTTCTCCATTTTTCACTCTTACTTACTATCAACTCCTGCAACATAAATTCTTGACCTCACAATATTTTCCTCTGATTAACTTACATATATGTAAATCTCACCTATTTCCATAATATGTATCAACTTATTCCAGTAACTGCACACTTACTTTACCTTTAATACCTACATTTATTGGCTCTCCTGTATTTTTCCTCTTATCCTCCTTTGCTGTCCATTTGCATTCCATCTCTGTGAATCAAAACTCTTATAATGCCTGCATAATAATCTCAAATCCTCTTGACATTAATTCAATGCCCTTCAGCACAGTAAAACTACGATTTTGTCTCTTAGGTGACCTGCCAATAAAAAGTATGTTAATATCATATGAAATAGCAAATTATCACGATACCTCCTTTCCTGTTTTCAGGTTGACTAACTCCACAGAATTTGTATGTATAATTCTACAAATTTTTATCAGAACCCTATATGCCGCAAATAACTTTTGGCATTGCTGTATTTCTTTGTTTGACAAATAATGTATTTTTCTAAAAGTTTTTATCCTACCATAAATACTCAATTGGTGGCTGTTTTGTCTGCTCTGGACTTCCTCTTCATGACTGAACAATGAATGTTGTTCAGTGTCATCACTGCAAGAATGCACTGTTATATTGTTGGGAATACTGTAAATTTTATTACCTCCCTAATTGTGTCTGGGGCTGGTTTATTTATTAAGACAGTAATTGATGGAAGTAAAGTGGAGGTATGGCGTATTTCATCGATTATCTCATGAAATTGTGCCAAATATATATTCCAGATATCATGCTTCTTACTGCAATATAAGTGACACAATGTTCCTAGTTCTTTCATTGTCCACGCAGCTGGATTTGTACTTGGTTTGATTTTGCAATGTATGTGGGCTTGACTCAATGTTTCTTGAGTGCAGTATGCCACTGTTTTGACCTGTATTGTGGTCAATTGTCAGAAAATATTTTGTCATCTATGCTCACTTGCTTTAGGAAATCCTGATTGAGTGCTTTTGTAATACAGCAGCTATTTGTGTTTTTCAAAACTGTAAGGGTAACATAGTTAGATGTTAATTCTGACACCAAGAAATAAATGTACCTCATATATTCCTCCATGGTAATGCTACTATAAAATCGGTTGCTGCAATGTGCTTTAATTTTTCAGGAATTATTGGTTACATAGGTGGTCTCGTTTGAAATTGTTATGTACTTAGCCCTCTGACAATCTTTACAGTTGGCAAAAATTTCCCTAATTTTTTCTTTCCATATTGGAATAATGACATGACTGATTTAATTTCAAGTAACACTTTTGTGGGTCATAATCCCAATTGCTAAGATGTATATACTAAATGTATTTGTTAATTAACTCTTCTGGAATACACACTTAATGTTTCGCACTAGGAGCAATGTGAGGTGTGCTATTGTGTCATAGGCGGTAAAGACATCTGCTGCTAGGAGGTGTCTTGCCTTGGAATTCTGCGATGTCGTTATAACGATGACTGTATAGACCTGACTTTCACCTGCGTTCGTTGGCAGCGGCTGGCTGGTGCAATGGAGTGCGCATCCCTGGCCGGTCGCGCCAGGAGCCATGTTTAGGTGAACACGTATTTGCATAGGAATTTCTCAGAAATTTAACTGTGAAAGGGATATGGTCGCCTTATAGTTGCGTGATCCGAGCGGGGGCCTGTGCGTAGTTTGACATCTGACGGCAGCGTCACTTCGCAGTCCTTTGGTTAGGTTGTGGAGGTGGGTGCTTGCGTGTGTTGATTGCATTATTTTGCGAGCAGGTCTGTAAGCTGTGATATGCGCTATTTGGACAGTGTACGAGTACTTAGCGTGTCTAAAAATCATTGTCTGTATTATTTAGGAGCAGTTTGTGGGTCTGTACTGAATTTTTTTCGGAAAATTGGGAGTTGTTTGCGGGTCTCCAGACTGTGTATTGTGACGCAAAGCACATTAGGGCGAGTTGTTTGCGTAAGTATGATAAATATACTCGATGGCTAAATAAAATGTTCGAAAATAAATAGAGTGCACTCCCTCCTTACTCTACCTAGCATCCCAGCGCAGCCTGAGTCGTTTCCACGCCATTTTCCCCTCCAGACCACGATCTTGGATTACATCCCATGAGGGATGACAGCACCATCTGGTGGCTGTAATGTGTACTGGATCAATTGGAGTCTAGGTGTCGTGGTGGAGACACTGGCTGCAAAATAAAGACTTGTGTTCAGATCTGTTTCCCCGCCATTTCGCCTGACCATCTGGGATGACGTCATGCACTGTGCACGTTAGTACGCGATAATACACGTTAGCGCACGTTATCCAGCCAACAAGGGTCGGTAAAGGGACGTGGCGGTCGTTTGAGGATCGTGGTGTAGAATTTAATTATTTCCCTCCAAGTCCAGGTGAGTGTGCTATTCATGAAAATTCATTCCATCCACAGTAGCGCACTCTGGTGGTGTGAATATGTACTAGGCCTCGTGGTAAACACATTGTATGCTGCCATCTTGAGTAACAGTACTTGCGTCATCACGTGATGTCACGACTGCACCCTCTTGCGGTGGTGATGTGTTCTAAGTCAGTTCGAGTCTGGAGCTCTTGGTGAATAGACTGGGTGTCACCATCTTGGATTACCCTCACAGATGAGAGTGCCCTCTTGTGTTGGCGATGTGTACTAAGTCAGTTGAAGTCCTGACCTTGTGGTGAAGGCACCTGCATGGATTTGTTTAAATAAAGTCTTATGTTCAAGTCCGTTTCCCACGAATCCTTAGGAGGTGGTGGCGGTCTGGCGACTGAGGTTAGTACAAGTGTCTTTTCTTTCGCGCCATTTTGTTAGCTTAGTGGATATATGGGAACTGAATTTTGTTTACTGCCAAAATTAAAAGTAGTTTAGTGGAGGTAGACCAAATGAGCTCTTTCCCCACGATTTTCTTTGCTTAGTCGAGATAACAGTCGTGTGGTGCATTATACTGTTGGAATTTGAACTTGCGCCAGTTAATAAAAGGAAGTGGCGCCGGGTGACTTAAGTTGGTGGAGGTAGCCCAATTGAGATATCATCCCGCCATTTTCTTTGCTTAGTAGAGATAACAAGGGTGTGATGCATTATCCTGTTGGAATTTGAAATTTGCGCCATTTTTCTGTGCGAGGGGGCGTGGCACTTACCCGCCAAATTCAAACTTCCCGCCAAAATCCGCCTTCTTGATTCACGTCTTCGCCGCCATCTTGGATGACGTCATCGCCGCCATCTTGGATAACGGTACTTTGTACCAGAATGCAGGGTGTCCCAATACTGGTATCGGTGTTGGTCAGTGAGGCCTGGCATGAAGTCGGAATTCCAAAACATCCCAAAGGTGCTCTATAGGATTGAGGTAAGAACTCTGTGCAGGCCAGTCCATTACAGGGATGTTATTGTCGAGTAACCACTCCGCCACAGACTGTGCATTATGAATAGGTGCTCGATCTTGTTGAGAGATGCAATCGCCATCCCCGAATTGCTCTTCAACAGTAGGAAGCAAGTAGGTGCTTAAAACATCAGTGTAGGCCTGTGCTGCAATAGTGCCACGCAAAACAACAAGGGGTGCAAGCCTCCTCCATTTAAAACACGACCACACCATACCACCACCGCCTCCGAATTTTACTGTTGGTACTACACACGCTGGCAGAGGACGTTCACCGGGCATTCGCCATACTTACACCCTGCCATCGGATCGCTTTATTGTGTGCCGTGATTCGTCACTCCACACAACGTTTTTCCACAGTTCAATAGTTCAATGTTTACGCTCGTTACGCCAAGCGAGGCGTCGTTTGGCATTTACCGACGTGATGTGTGGCTTATGAGCAGCCGCTCGACCATGAAATTCAAGTTTTCTCACTTCCCGCCTAACTGTCATAGTACTTGCAGTGGATCCTGATGCAGTTTGGAATTCCTGTGTGATTTTCTGGATAGATGTCTGTATGTTACAAGTTACGACCCTCTTCAAATGTCGGCGGTCTCTGTCAGTCAACAGACGAGGTCGTCCTGTTGGCTTTATTGCTGTACGTGCCGATTCACATTTCCACTTTACTATCACATCGGAAATAGTTGACCTAGGGATGTTTAGGAATGTGAAAATCTCGAGTTCAGACGATGACACAAGTGACACTCCATCTGACCATGTTCGAAGTCCGTGAGTTCCGCAGAGCGCCCCATTCTGCTGTCTTACGATATCTAATGAGTACTGGGATAGCTGATATGGAGTACCTGGCTGGAGGTGGTAGCACAATGCACCTAATATGAAAAACGTATGTTTTTGGGGATGTCCGGATACTTTTGATTACATAGTGTAGCTTGCTTGCTGAATTCTGTAATACAGACGTAATACAGGCTCCATAATTTGGCCTATACTTTCAGTTCTTCTACATAATCGAATATGGTCTCTCACTATCCGTTCCCAAGATGCAATGTACGCTTTGAAAGCCCATTCAGTAATTATGTGAACTGTTTGCAAAATAACGAAAAGCACATTTCACAGGAATCTCTGTCAGATAATGGAATGTCCTAGTACTTAGAGCCACAATGTAAGGGTTTGAATTATTGCATGTATTTTTCAAATCGAATTTTTGTTCCATCATATGTTGCCGTCATTATTAGGTGTTACATTACAGCGAATAACTGCAACAAATTGTTCTAACAAAAATTGCAACACTGCAAAATTAATACCAGATATATTCGCCTTTTGCCTTTGTACGCGTGGATGTCTGTGGAGGAACAGCAATTCATTCCTCGTCGATGTGTGAAACCAGAGAAGGTAGTGAGGTACTGATGTTGGATGCTGGAGTCTGAAGCCAATTCGACAGTCTAACCCATTCCAAAACTGCTTCGTCAGGTTCAGGGCAGGCCTGATCATTGCAGTACTGTTATTCGCCACAAAACATTGTCTCAAAGATGCTGCTGTAGTAGAACATACATTATCATGGTTGATACAAACAATAATCCTTCCAAGCTGCTCCCCTGCTATACACAGTACACAGTGGTGTAAAATGTCTGGATACGACGAAGAAAATGGTCTGTTGACAGAGAGTCAGTACAAATTCCGGAAATATTGTTCTTATGAATCATATGTTGCTTTGTATTCACACAAAATAATGAGTATTATAGACAGGAAATATAAAAGTAAACAATTAATTAGAACACAGTAGAATGAGATGTTCACTCTGCAGAGGAGTGTGCGCTGATATGAAACTCCCTGGCAGATTAAAACTGTGTGCCAGACCGAGACTCGAACTCGGGACCTTTGCCTTTCGCGGGCAAGTGCTCTACCAACACAGTAAATTCTAAATGTTAAATGGTTAAATAGTATATCAGTTGAATGGTTAAACATCTAAATGGCTAAACAGTTAAAAGGTAAAAGTAAACTGGTAAACAGTAAATGGTTGTTGTTTATTACAAAATGTTTTAGTGGAGGTATCTGTGAGGGACAGTACGTTGCATTTGTCCTTGAATGATAAGCTTGCCTACTGTTAACACCAGAGAGAATTCTCTTTCACCGATACTCACTCGCTTGTGTAGATCATGTCTGAGTAAGCCTCATCCTACGCAATTCTTTCTGTAATGTTTGGGTGACTCACGTAATAACAAAGACTTTCGCGACACATTTCAGTTTGTGTATAATACGTCTTCTCTAACTAATAAATGTTGAAGTTTTGATCCGGTTATGAACGACTTACTCTGCATTAGTTTTTCAAAGATAAAATTTAACGAAAAATAAATGACGCCTCCTTCTTCCTGAGTGGAGATAACGGCCGCTGGCTGGTGGTGCACCGGTGAGCAGCAGCTGAGTATGTTAAGATGGCGTTATCAATTTTTGTGAGATTTACTTGTGGACGTTAAACAGTACTAATTAAATAAATTTTTTACTGTAAAACTGTAATGCAGGGTGCACTTTTCCGTTCTCTATTGCTTGAAGTGTAGAAGAGAAAGATGGTACAAGAGGAGGACATGCTTGTCAGAACATGACTAGAAACTCGATGTTTCGCAGGAAATAAGAAAATTCCATGAACTGTCATGTGCACACTCTGATTCAGAAAGAACTCACACAAAAGGCAATAAATCCCAGCCCTCTATTTTATGGCTTACGAGACAGGTTTAGAACCATTTGGAAATACTCGGAACTATTAGGTTGGAAGGTTGACGTATAAAAGTAGAGCTTCAACAAGGGGCAGGGACTGACGTCGTATCATCGTAGTCGTCTACATCGTTCACCGTCTTATCTTGCACCCAACCAAAAACGCAACCCTGCCAAGTTCATATTACATTTAACTTAATAATTACTCGTGCATCATTTTTCTCATTCAGTGTTGGAATTTCTGCAAGCACCTGCAAAGAATCATTTCCTGAAAAAAGACGCTGAAATTCAAAAACATGGCATCTCATCGTTTTCGTTTTTCCCGTACGGTACCCATGGCTTCCTCTGTCTCCCTTGATCCTTGACTTCTTCTTCCAACTGGCTTCAGTCTTCTTACGGGAGAGGTAATCTTTATCCACTCATTCTTTCCGTATGTTCATTCTAGTTGCTCCTATTTCCTTGCATTTTACTGAGGATGTTAAATATATTCCGTTCTTATCTAAGATTCGAATTTCGAATTCTTTTAGCTATTGCGCACCCATCTAATACTTTTAGAAGCCTCGTCTCTATTACCTGTATGCGACTTGTTCGGCGTTTACTTCTAACTGGCGAGTAGTTTCCGTAAACAAGCATTAGAACTGCCATTGTCTTATAACATTTCAATGTTGTTTACTTCCTCGATTTACTTTTTAGACTTCTGTTTATAGATCCACATATATTATCAAGATTTGCTAATTTCTTCTCTGAGCCATCGATATAAATGACGTCACAACTTAAATAGTTCAAATGTTTGACCTATCCTGTTGTTCTAATGTTGATCATAACTTTTTTCCTTACTGGGTACTTCCCTTGGGAAATCAGTGATTTTGTTCTCTTTGCTGAAATCTTAAAATGGTAATCTTCACAAACCTTAGCTAATAAATGTATTCCTCTCGGTAGGTCTCCTTCAACATCCGCCAGAACTGCGGCGTCGTCTGCATATAACAGACATTTAAAGCGGGTATTACTGTTAATGTTAACTCCCTCGTTAAAAATGTCCTTCCATTCCAAATTGCGTCATTTAAATAAATGTTAAAAAGTGCGAGTGATACGCTGCACCCTTTTCTTATCCGTTTGTTGTGGTCATAAGCTGTGTTAGAGTGCCATTTTATATCTACGAGGCTTTTTGCTGTTCAGTATTACAGAATCAGCAAACGGTATCCACTCGAGCAGCAGAGAATATGCAGACAGCTGTGATTTAGTTCCCCTCCTGGTTAATCATCAGGGAATCTGTAGTAACCATAGACAATCTACTAGCAGTTGCTGTGTGTACCATCTCCCTCATCAAGAAGTGGAGAATCTGGAAGCAGCAGCATAAAATCCGCTGCAGTCGAAGGAAGAGGTCCATGTCTATCAGTAGACCAAACTTTGTCGACTAACCGAGCAATACTATTGTATTCCCAAATTAGTGTGAACCAGCAGCAAAGCACGTTAAACTAAATTATTTCAACTGGATTGCTGATGAATCTCCATTTAGAAGTCCAATATGTACAGCTGTGCCGGCCGCTGTGGCCCAGCGGTTCTAGGCGCTTCAGTCCGGAACAGCGCTGCTGCTACGGTCGCAGTTTCGAATCCTGCCTCGGGTATGGTTGTGTGTGATGTCCTTAGGTTAGTTAGGTTTAAGTAGTTCTAAGTCTAGGGGACTGATGACCTCAGATGCTAAGTCCGATAGTGCTTAGAGCCATTTGAACCATTTTTGTACAGCTGTGATACGCAATAAGTTTGGGATTAATGAGACTAGATATTTTACGGATGGCTGCTTTCATGTCTGAGAGAACAGATTTCATCTAACTAAACCTACATCTTAAAATAAATTTTTTGCTAGTTTGCGAATTTCTGTTCCTCAAGTTGGATGAAAGAAAAATTTAGTCAATACAAAGAGTGTGAGTTTAATGTTATTCGAAATCAATGGTGGTTCCTCCCAACTACCGTCACCGATAAGATATTAAGGATACTTGAAAAATACGATGTTTTACAAAGCTGATAGGTGATACTGGATAAACATGCGGTAACCAATACCGATTTAAAGGACAATGCTTGCTTCAAGTGGACAGTTTTTGTAGGACTGTATCCAGTAAATGACAGTGCGGACTGTGTTTCTAAAATATTCTATATCCACAAAATTTAAACATACCATTCCCAACAGAAATGAAACTTGTTCTCATTTTACAAAAACAGAATGAAGATTTTTCTGCGAACATGTATGGCATCCAGTATTCAGATGAAGTATGGATGGTCATAGGAAACAAAATAGATGAGAAAGCATTCCGAGTACTACCACCGCATAACACGAAAGACTGTAGTGATAAACATATAAATCTATTAATGTTACATGTTTCTAGTACAGGTATATGTCATTTCTGCTGCATACAAAAGTCATCTAGGGTAGTACGAAGTAGCATTACTGCTTGTCACCATTCAGTTATAGAATGTGCATTTCTCGTTTCCAGAAAAAATTAGATGTAGTTTTAGTTGACTGTGCGCTGTTTAAACCAGTCAACTGTATATTGCCTATTTGCAAGAATGGGCATCTAATATTTACGGAGTTCAGCAACATACTGAAGCTACCTTTTGTAATTTGTGCTGGTATAGAATATTTATTAGAACCAGTTGCTAGCTGCACTCGTAGAAGTGGCGCTGGTTCATTTTCCGATCAGCTTTATTTGCATAAACCGTTCAGGATTGCTTACTGCATACACTGCTGCCGTGACGATGCAAATTCCGAATTTAAATTTTTTAGAGACAACGATTGCATGAAATGGTTAACGGAACAACTGTATGAAATCGCCGAAACTGTGAATGGGTTCTTGTTGCAAAATAAAAAGATCGAAATAATCCCTGATGAAGAATTAGCATTTCACTCGTCAGAGATCTGACACTGAAGGGACCTGTTTGAGCAAAGCCATATTAGACACAGAGGCCAATGTCATTTCACCAGTGCATACTGAAGTGCAGAAGATTCAAGTTTCAGTGTGAATTAGTGGCCTCATTTTACGGTATCCATCGTATTTAAAATCTGAGCAGTTAGGACAGACAATTCGTGATCATAAACATCAGCAAATAAAATACAACAGATGGAAACGAAGAGGTTAAATTAAAATCAGATTGCGTTTCTTTTGTGTCATAGAATATGGAGAAATATAAATTTTCTATGAAAGGTTTTGTTGTATTAAACCAGCGTGGTACTGCAACATAAATATCCGATTTACCGATTGACTAACTTTCTTGACGTGATCGGTAGATAAATATGCATCGTACCTAAAATCAGATGAGTTCAGAACACTGACGACATATTTTTCCAATAGTTGAGTAATCTAGTTAATCACCAGATAACCTTTCTGTGTGAGTATGTGATCAAGGAATCGTTTTTATTGGAACATCAGTTACATCCCGGCCGCGGTGGTCTAGCGGTTCTAGGCGCTCAGTCCGGGACCGCGGGACTGCTACGGTCGCAGCTTCGAATCCTGCCTCGGGCATGGATGTGTGTGATGTCTTTAGGTTAGTTAGGTTTAAGTAGTTCTAAGTTCTAGGGGACTGATGACCACAGATGTTAAGTCCCATAGTGCTCAGAGCCATTTGAGCCAATCAGTTACATTCAGTCAACAAATTTAAAAGTTTATTAACGAGTGCAACACGAACAGAGGCTGTGTTCCATAGGCTAGCAGTGTACGGAATGTATTCATGTGTGAAACAGTTTGAGACTGTTGTTGTTGTTGTTGTTGTTGTCGTGGTCTTCAGTCCAGAGACTGGTTTGATGCAGTTGTCCAAGATACTCCATCCTGTGCAAGCTTCTTCATCTTCCAGTACCTACTGCATACTGCAAACTTCTGAATCTGTTTAGAGTATTCATCTCTTGGTCTCCCTCTAGGATTTTTACACTATACGCTGCCCTCCAATACTAAATTGGTAATCGCTTGATGCCTCAGAATATACCCTACCAACCGATCCCTTCTTCTAGTCAAGTTGTGCCAAAAATTTATCTTCTCTCAAATTCTGTTCAATGCCTCCTCATTAGTTATGTGATCTACCCATCTGATCTTCATCATTCTTCTGTAGCACCACATTTCGAAAGCTTCTATTCTCTTTTTGTCGAAACTATTGAACGTCCACGTTTCACTTCCATACATGGCTACACCCCATACAAATACTTTCAGAAACGACTTCCTGACACTTAAATCTATACTCGATGTTAACAAACTTCTCTTCTTCAGAAACGCTTTCCTTGCCATTGCCAGTCTACGTTTTATATCCTCTCTACTTTGACCACCATCAGTTATTTTGCTCCCCAAATAGCAGAACTCATTTACTACTTTAAGCGTCTCATTTCCTAATCTAATTCCCGCAGCTTTTGTTGATGTTCATCTTATATCCTCCTTTCAAGACACTGTCCATTCCGTTCAGCTGCTCTTCCAGGTCCTTTGCTGTCTCTGACAGACTATTGCGATTTATATTTCAAAACTGACGTGCTAACCCTTGATGGCGTCTTTGAAAATTTTTGCGGTCTATGTCATAAGACGCATGGACTGGTTTCTGCAGATTACATTACCGTGGCTGGCTTGGAGTGGAATGCTCTGCTGAAAATTACTGAAGCAAGATTGGAGCTTATTACCGATAGCGAACAACTCCAGTTACTTGAAAGAGTCGTTAGAGACGGCAGTGTACATTGTTATTGCAGATATGCCCTTGAAAGCCAAGAATTCATTTCCAATTAAGAATCTTACATCATTTATCTTGATGTGATACCAGACTATTCTTGTAAACGTATTGTCATATCGCTGGTTTTGGTTGCGGAGTATCTTTGCGAGTGGCGGCGTTTCCAGAGTCGAGCACGGGACACGAAGCTATTACGTTGTGCTGTGAGAAGCTCTACATATCAAAAGCATTATTATGGAAGTTCAGTTGTTGCTGCAAGTACTTTTACGGTGAAGTAATGAGATATGGAAGCAGATTCAGAGAAAACGGCGTAAAGAAGTAATTCATTATGAGCGGTACTTGAGTATCCGCCCGTTTGCGTGTCAAACCGGACAACATCAATCATCCTCGTCGTGGTTGGCCTCATAGAATGAACTAATGTGAATCGGTCAAAATAGTTACCACAAAGGAGTGCAATCAGGTGCCAGTGTCTTGTAGCGAGCGTGAGAACGTGTGTTCGGTCAGTGCAGTCCGTATCAATAACAACCAGCCGCGTCGCGACGGTTACGTGCACGCTCGTGCAAGTGATATTGTGGACAGAAAATCATCAAGAATGTTAACTGGTATCAACACTTACGATTTAAGAGTGTAAACAGTGAACCTGCGATTTTCTTATCGTTTCACAAAATAGTTGTTCATAACCGATGTAGGACAGTGTCGTGTTTAATGTTGTGTGGCTCCCCTTAACCCGTTTGCATGTTTAGATACATAATATCAGGCAAGCCAGCAGCAGTGTGGAGCAGAATAATACGACGGCCGCTGGAGTATAAGATACGAGGTGTTGACAGGGTGTACGGCCAACAGAGAAACAGTCGAAGAGACCCCACCATTTGTACCCCTGGGCGCGTTACATTCTGACCTAAGTCATAACTAAGGAGCAAACATCGATTATCACAAGAGTATCCACAACTGTCATTAAGATTTCCCCTTATATCCAGAAAAATCGCACAACCATAT
Source organism: Schistocerca piceifrons (assembly GCF_021461385.2). Taxonomy (NCBI): domain Eukaryota; kingdom Metazoa; phylum Arthropoda; class Insecta; order Orthoptera; family Acrididae; genus Schistocerca; species Schistocerca piceifrons. The sequence continues at coordinate 257,901,222 of NC_060138.1, forward strand.
GATAGTACACTACTGGCCATTAAAATTGCTACACCAAGAAGAAATGCAGATGATAAACGGGTAATCACTGGACAAATATATTAGACTGGAACTGACATGTGATTAAATTTTCAAGCAATTTCGGCGCATAGATCCTGAGACATCAGTACCCAGAACAGCCACCTCTGGGTGCAGCTTGAACACGATACCACAGTTCATCAAGAGTAGTGACTGGCGTATTGTGATGAGCCAGTGCTCGGCCACCATTGACCAGGCGTTTTCAGTTGGTGAGAGATCTGGAGAATGTGCTGACCAGGGCAGCAGTCGAACATTTTATGTATCCAGAAAGGCCTGTACAGGACCTGCAACATGCGGTCGTGCATTATCCTGCTGAAATGTAGGGTTTCGCAGGGATCGAATGAAGGGTAGAGCCACGAGTCGTAACACATCTGAAATATAAGTCCAACTATTCAAAGTACCGTCAATGCGAACAAGAGGTGACCGAGAAGTGTAACCAATGGCACCCCATACCATCACGCCGGGTGATACGCCAGTATGGCGATGACGAATACACGCCTACAATGTGTGTTCACCGCGTTGTCACCAAACACGGATGCGACCATCAAGATGCTGTAAACAGAACCTGGATTCATCCGAAAAAATCACGTTTTGCCATTCGTGCACCCAGGTTCGACGTAGAGTACGCCATCACAGGCGCTCCTGTCTATGATGTAGCGTCTAGGGTAACCGCAGCCACGGTCTCCGAGCAGATAGTCCATGCTGCTGCAAACGTTGACGAACTGTTCGTGCAGATGGTTGTTGTCTTGGAAACGTCTCCATCTGTTGACTCAGGGATCGATACGTGGCTGCACGATCCATTACAGCCATGCGGATAAGATGCCTGTCATCTCGACTGCTAGTGTTACGAGGCCGTTGTGATCCAGCACGGCGTTCCGTATTACCCTCCTGAACCCACCGATTCCATATTCTGCTAACAGTCATTGGATCTCGAGCAACGCCAGCAGCAGTGCCGCGATACGATAAGCCGCAATCGCGATAGGTTAGAATCCGACCTTTATGAAAGTCGGTAACGTGATGGTACAGATTTCTCTTCATTACACGAGGCATCACAACAACGTTTCACCAGGCAACGCCGGTCAACTACTGATTGTGTATGAGAAATCGGTTGGAAACTTTCCTCATGCCAGCACGTTGTGGGTGTCGCCACCGGCGCCAACCTTGTGTGAATACTCTGAAAAGCTAATCATTTGCATATCACAGCATCTTTTTCCTGTCGGTTAAATTTCGTGTCTGTAGCACGTCATTTTCGTGATGTAGCAATTTTAATGGGCAGTAGTGTAAGTAATCAACCTTATATGATAAAATCCCATAGTCATTGATTAGTTATCAAGAAGTTTTCAGTCTCGGATACGCCACCGCTTAAATTCTGAATAAAAATTATCAGCGTAGGCGGCGGAAGACTTCCGGCATCAGAGTCACCTACATTTGCCGAGGCCGTTGTCACAGAGGTGGGGAGGAGCGGACAGAACTTCGGGGAACGCTGTTGCCCCTGGGATGGGGAACTGCCCTTACAGGTGGAAGAATCAGCAATGCTCTGCGGCATGAGGGTACAGAAGACAATTGGATACACTGCATTAAAGACACATAATGTGTATCCACAGAAGATGAGGGTTGTAATTGAAAAAGCGTCATAATGATCTATCCATTGGCAAAAGTTTTTGAAATAGCCCCAATTCGGTATCCAGCAGATTACTGCCACGTGGTTGGTGACCATGACAAAAAGATGAATAACCAACGAAAGGATAACGGTCTGCGGTTCGGGCCCTATAATACAAGGAGTTTGAACGTGGTAGGGAAGCCATAATTTATGAAAAGGAAATGCAAAAGCTCAATCTATATATAATTTTGGTCAGTGAAGTGAAATTGAGAGAAAACAAGAAATCCTGGTCATATGAGTATACAGTAATATCAACAGCAGCAGAAAAGGGTATAAAGGGAGTAGGATTTGCTATGAAGAGGAAGGTAGGACACAGTATGAGATACTGTAAGCAGTCCAGTGATAGGGCTGGTAACATACAGATCGACAGCAAATCAACACCACCAACGATAGTTCAGGTATACATGCCGATGCGGAAGCTGACGATGAAGAGATAGAGAAAGTTTATGAGGATACTAAGTGGGTAATTCAGTACATTAAGGGAAATGAAAGTCTAATAGTCATGGTGGTCTGGAATACAGGTGTAGGCGAAGGAGCAGAAAAAATGGTTACTAGAGAGTATGGGCTTGGTAGTTGTAATGAGAGAGGAGAAAGGCTAATTGAGTTCTGCAATAAATTTGAGCTAGTAACAGCAAATGTACTGTTCAAGAATCACAAGAGGAAGAGTTATACATGAAAAAGACCTGTAACTACAGGAAGATTTCAGTTGCATTACCTCATGGCCAGGCAGAGATTCCGAATCAGATATTGTGAGGCGTACGTGACAGCAGATACACACTCAGATCGCAATTTATTCTGAAGTTGAGGAGACCATTCAGGAAGAATCATGGAGCCAGAAAATGAAATGAATGAAAAGGTACCCTTGAACAATTCTAAGGCGATAAATTCTGGGATAAGGAATAGCTCAGTAGGTAGATGAATTGAAGGGGAATGGACAGCTTTAAAAACGAAAATTACAGAAGTTGGAAATAAAAATATAGGTACAATAAAAGTAACTGCGAAAAAATAAACTGTGGGTAACAGAAGAAATACTTTGTTGAACGATGAAAGAAGGAAATACAAAAATGTTGTCGGTTATTCAGGAATGTAGAAGTACAAGTCGCTTATGAATGAAATAAAGAGGAAGTGCAGGGAAACTAAGGCGAAAAGCTGCATGAAAAAAGTGAATAAATTGAAAAAGGTATGGTTGTTTGAAGGAATAACTCAGCATTAAATAAAGTCAAAACAACCTTCGAGGAAATGGAAAGCAAGGGTGATAACATTAAAAGTGGAATGGAAATTCCGCACTGTTAATTGCAGATGAGAGAGCGGATTGGTGGAAAGAGTGCATAGAAGGCCCCTATAGGGTGGAAAACTGGTCTGATGTGACAGAATTAGATACAGGAGTCGATATAGAACATATAGGGTAAATAGTATTAGAATCAGAATTTAAAAGAAGTTTGGAAGGCTTAAGATCAAATAAGAAAAAGGGATAAATAACATTCCATCATAATTTCTAAAATTGCTGTGGAAAGTGGCAAGAGAACGACTGTTCACGTTGGTATGTAGAATGTATAAATATGGCGACATACCATCTGACTTTCGGAAAACTGTCATCCACACAATTCCGAAGAATGCAGGAGCTAACAACTGCGAGAGTTCTCGGACAACTAGCTTAACAGCTCATTTATCCAAGTTGCTGACAAGAATAATATAAAGAAGAATGGGAAAGAAAATTGAGAGTGTGATAGATCCCGATATGTTTGGCGTTAGGAATGGTAAAGGCACCATGTACGCAGTTCTGGCGTTGTGGTTGATAATGGAAGCAAGACTGAAGAAAAATCAAGACAAGTTGATAGGATTTGTAGACTTGAAGGAAAAAGCATTCGACAGTGTGAAATGGTGCAAGTTGTTCGAAATTTTGAGGAAAACTGGAGTAAACCATAGAGAGAGAGACAGTTAATATCTAAGACGTATAAGAACCAAGAGAGAGCAATAAGAGTAGAAGACCAAGAACGAAGTGCTCTGATTGTAAAGGTTGTAAGGCAGGGACGTAGTCTTTCGCCGTTACTGTTCAATCTATACCTCGAGAAAGAAATAACGGAAAAAAGAAAGGTTCAAGAGTGTAATTAATCTTCAGGATGAAAGGTTATCAATGATAAGGTCCGCGATGACATTGCTATCCTCAGTGAAAGTGATGATGCATTAGAGGATCTGCTGAATGGAAAGAACTGTCTAATGAGTACATAACATGGAGTGATAGCAAATCGAAGAAAGAGGACAGTCATGAGAAGTAGTAGACATGAGTACAGCGAGAGACTTAACATCAGGATTGGTGGTCACGAAGTAGATGAAGTCAAGGAATTCTGCTGCCTAGGCACCATAGTAACCCATGACGGAAAGAGCAAGGTGGACTTAAAAAACAGACTAGCACTGGCAAAAAGGGCATTCCTGATCAAAAGAAGTCTATTGGTATGATACATAGGCCTTAATTTGAGGAAGAAATTTCTGAGAATGTACGTTTGGAGTACGGAATTGTACAGCAGTGAAACGTGGACTGTGGAAAATCATAGCAGAAGATACTCGAAGCATTTGAGATGTGGTGCTACAGCAGAATGCTGAAACTTGGGTGGACTGATTATGTAAGGAATGAGGAAATTCTCTACAGAATCAGCGAGGAAGGGAAAATGAGGAAAAAAATGACAAGAGGAAGGGGCAGGATGATAGGAAATCTCTTAATACATCAGAGAGTAACTACCATGTTACCAGAGAGAGCTTTGCAGGATAAAAACTATAGAGGAAGAGAGAGACTGGAATACATTCAGCAAAAAATTGAGGATGTAAGTTGCAAGTGCTGCTCTGAGATTAAGAGGTTGGCTAAGGAGAGGAATTGTTGCTGAGCCACATCAAACCAGTCGGAAGAATGATAAGTAACACGAACACGCAAATAGGACAAGTTTATGATTTAACTAATATACATACAGTATAGCTGCAAGAAAACTAAGCTGTGACGTATAATGATGGCCCATTTTAGCGTGTTTTAGCCTTTAAGATATATTAAACATAAATGTGCCAGTAAAATTTTAAATAATGAAATTAATGGGTGGTCTTTTTATCTTAAATTTTGCGAAATGGCTCTTTCTCAAATCGTAAAGTTTGGAATGAGAGTCAGACCCTCAGTGATTTAACAAATTCATCCCACGTTCTCACATGCTACATAATTCGTATTGCGTAATAGAAAATTTACTTTGAAAGTAAAGCTTCTCAAACCACCATTCGCAACATTTTCCCGCGACCTGTTAGATATGTAAGTGGTTGTGACGTAACGCTCACCAAAAGCAGTTTGTTGTTACGAAGTATTCCATAGACTAGTTGCTGAAGCCTCTGGCACATTTTGCTGTCGACGGGCGGGTGTGTGCACTGCGGTTTGCGATGGGAAATGGCGCCTTTTCTTTGCAACTAAAGATTTATTTTGATGTTATTCTCTCGTTAATGTTTTATTGCTGCAGTATTATTCTTCAATAGGGGGTTAAAGTAAAATTATTTCTAAGGGCGTCAGTGTTTAAGAGTCAAAATTACAGATCTCTAACTGAAAACTAAAACAATGAAAGATTCCCGATAATTATAAAAGATTTACAGATTTTTCCAGGATGAAAAATTCCGACGTTTTCCCTGGATTTCCCGGTTGTCTCAGTGCACATACTCCCTAACTGGCTATTAAAATTCCGATTAAAGCCAAGCAATTAAAGCCATGTTCTCTTGAAGTATACTGCATCGTTGCATGTGCAAATATGGGTAACGCTACGTATATTCAGTATGTAAGAGTAGATTATGCCAGAGCTTCTCGTTTAGGAATTTCATTGTAATGTTGTTTGTTAGAAGATCCGATTATGACTTGGTTCCGAGGGAGAAAACTCTCCTCGGGATCGTGGAAAGTCGAGACTGAGATTTATCATTTCGTGACATTGGTGTTCGCATTGTTTGGGATCTCATTACTGTCACGTGAGTACCGGCCATCCGTAACGCCTTGCAGGATCACTGCAACCTCGGCGACTAACTGTCGAGAGGACAGACGTATTGTTCGATCACAGGATGGTAAGGCCACTTTACGTACAGTAAACTTCCTTTTATCCGGACCCGCATCTCGTGGTCGTGCGGTAGCGTTCTCGCTTCCCACGCCCGGGTTCCCGGGTTCGATTCCCGGCGGGGTCAGGGATTTTCTCTGCCTCGTGATGGCTGGGTGTTGTGTGCTGTCCTTAGGTTAGTTAGGTTTAAGTAGTTCTAAGTTCTAGGGGACTGATGACCATAGATGTTAAATCCCATAGTGCTCAGAGCCATTTGAACTTTTATACGGATCGCTTTTACCCGAAATTTGCTTAACTCGAACAAATTTTTTTCCGATTTTCACCGTTCACATGGGCGCTGTCTGACGCATCGCGCAGCTAAGCTTTTGGCTAGCTAAACCGACGCTTCACAAGTTTCAGCTTGACTGCGCCTGGAGCCATGCATTCGCTGGTGTTTCTCGGCAGTCTACTGTTACTCAATGCACTGGCGCGCATCAAAAGCGGAGTGTCGTCAATTCGTTGGTTGAAGTTTTAGCGGGTTTCTTCTTCGTAATGCGTGGTTTCATGTCATTGCCATCTATTGGAACTCTTTATAAGTACAGTACGTACAGTATTGCTCTATGCAGCGCCCTGTCGAAACCTACAATCAGAGTGCAGCGCCAAACACTTTCCGCCTGTTGTCGGTACATCAGACGAAGCCAAGCGCTTAACAATTTAACAGAGAACGTACAATGCACTGTTGTGTTGCCGCGTGGGCTTGGGTAAGACAGGGGAGAGGGGACAGATGTATCGAATTTCTTCATTCGATGGCTGCCACAGCCTGGTTTCAAAAGTAGATGCTTTCTATATTGCGTTTCGAGTGTTGTCAAGTCTGCGTGTTTCCGATTTAATGTTTCGTGCTCACGCTACGTGCTTCAAAATGTCCAGAGATAAAAGTGGCCAAAGACCAAAAAGAATCAGTCGAGTGTCGGTAAAAAAACGCTGAACGTGACTACGGGCGCGAAACGAAAAAAGAATGTGATCTCGTTGGAACAAAAGTTTCGCGCTTTGCAGAGAATTGATGCTGGTGAGCCAACCGCGAAAGTTGCAGCTGATTTGATGTCGGGAGGAGTAAGATTACTGATTGGAAGGTAAATCGATCAGAAATTGAAAAATTTTGTTCCATCCAAGCGTCAGGCAACGCAGTGAAATCTCGAAAGACAATGAGAAAAGGTGCACATCTTCAGTTAGAAGAGGCCTTATTTTTGTGGCACGAACAAATAAGAGCCGAAGATGTTCCAGTTCCCGGTCCTCTACTTCATCAAAAAGCGATAACTTTTTATGAGGTAATTGAAGGAAAGGAGCAAGAATTCCTCAGAAGTGATGGCTGATGGCTGGATCGGTTCAAAAAGCGGCATGGCATTCCAGAAACTGCCATCACCGGCGAACCATTATCCTGGGACGAAGCCGCTATCGCTGATATTAAGAATAAACTGCACACACTCACCGTCAAAGGAGGTTATACTGGCGATCAACTTTGAATTACAAAATGTTTCCAACAAAAACTCTTGCTTCTAAACAAGAAAAAACGGCATCCGCACGCAGTAATTCCATTGGCAACCATAAAGTGCGCCTTACTTTAATTGGAAAATCCAAAAAACCAAGAGCATTTAGACGGCAACCAGCTGATAACCTTTTGCCACTGTGGTACACGAATGAGCCTAAGGAATGTATGAACGGTGCCATGTTCAAAGAGTGGTTCCAGGCAGAGTTTGTTCCAGCTGTAAAAAAATACATGGAGGAAAATGGACTTCCTCGAAAAGCGCTACTCTTGTGGACAACGCTCCTTCTCACCCAGATGATCTACAAGATGGGGATATAAAAGTTCCATTTCTTCCACCAATCTTCAAGTCTCTATGTCAATCGATGGATCAAGATGTTCTTGAGGCGATGAGAGAGCATTACAGACGCAAACTGCTGGAATACTCAGTCGGTGCGATTGATGCTGAAGAAGATTTTGTGCAAGCTGTTAAAAAAATCGATGTTTTAAGTGTCATTCATTGGATTGCTGAAGTTTGGAATCTAATTCCCCCAATTTGTCTCGTTAGGTGTTGGAAAATACTCTTAGATCATAAGGCAACTTATCAATGTTGGGAAGAAGGAGGCAAGAACGAAACTCAAGAAGCCAGAAACAGATGAAAATGACGTAATTTTGATGAATTTCCTGGAGAAGCTACCGGATTGTGAAGACGCGAACTTCGAAGACGTTGAAGAGTGGATGGAAAACGAGTTTTTTGATTTGATTGAGGAAGAAAGCGTCCAAATTGTGAACAATCAGAGCGTCAGAAGAATATGTCTCTGGTGACGAAGCAGAGAAAAATCTCCTCACACAGACGATTACGAAGCGATCCAAACCGCCCTGGAGTACATCAGCCAACAAGAGGAGGCGACTTATCTCAAAATCGTTTGTTTCCTACGTTGGAGATGTATTGCCACAACAAAAGTTCCTCAAGCCATAAAAATACGGCTACAGACTTTTTTTACCAAAAAATAAATTCTAATGAAGCGTCCTAGAACTTCAATCTCTAGATTTGTTTCATTATTTTGTACAATAATTATTTTTTAATCAGAAGAGTAGATAATAAAATGAAAACTCCTGTTTTTTCCTGCTGCCAAATAAAGTGGATTTTTTCCTGTAAGAACACAAAATAAACGAGCTTTGTTAACAACATTTAAAAACTTCGAGTTTTTAATCATACTTTGGTGTCTTTTTAACACGTCAACACAATTTTTTCAGTCAAAAACCTGCAGGTTTATTCACAACCATATCAATAACATTCTACGTACCCTACGCACGTTTTCAGTCATATTTCGCGGTACTGAAGCAATTCGGGGTGCTTCACGTGTGAATAAAGGAGCACTTCGGTTATCAGAAATTTTCGTTATCCGAACTGGCCGCCGTCCCGATCATTTCGGGTAAACGGGAGTTTACTGTATTTGAATCGGGAAACGGTTTTGTTTGCATGAGAGGTGTCCAAGTCGACAGTGAAACGACGTATGGAGCACCACAATCTGTCAGGACATTGATTGTTGTTGCTTAGGAAGAGTCGAGCCGACAATAGAGCACCCAATGGCAACACTGCACAGAAGAAGTGTGACACCACGTCGTCCTTCCAGACGAATAACGTTCCTCGATTCAACATGACGATGGACATATCCATTTGATGAGGCACCAAGGAGCACGAATGTTACTAGACTGAATTCGCTCATCATCACAGGGGGCCACTGGAAAAACAACCGATCTCCTCTTGTTCGCATATCTGGTAATTTGGAGAGCAGCCGATGCACTTCTATGCTTCCAATGCATTCAGGCTATAGTTGTGCTCCACTGTCGAGATTTCCACAAAAGTTACCATCAGCAAGATAACGCTAGACTGCGTATTGCCTTTGATGTCCTGACCTACTTAGATACAGACAGTGATTGACTGGGCTGTGGCCAGTATGCTCTCTTGACTTCTCACGCATTGAAAGCATTTGGTCATCTATTGCTGAGAGACTGGCAAGGCACCACCCGCCGACCGCTTATATAAATGATCCTGGCATAAGAATGAAGTTCCATGGAATGATGTACCTGTATCCGTCATTCAAGCTCAGTTTGGCTAGATTCCCTACTGCGTTAGAACTATTGTTGCCTCCATAGTTGGCAGACTTGTATACTACATTTCACAAGTGTTACACCCCAAAATCACGTTCAGGTTCAATCACTTACTCTGTCTACTATGCCGTATACATTCATACTACGGATGAGGATAATGTGAAGATGATCAGGATGGCGACAAAATAATAACACAATGCCCAGTCATAATAATGTAACCGCCTGTCAACAGCCTCACTAACCAGCTTTGACAGCGCGGACATCTACATCTACATATATACTCCGCTAGCCACCAATCGGTATGTGGCGGAGGGCACAATTCACGCCAAAGTCATATTCCCTCCCCCCACCCATTGCTCCACTCACGGATCGCTAGAGCGAAGAACAACTGTCTGAACGCCTCAGTACGAGCTCTAATTTACCTTATCTTTGAAGATTAGATAGAAAGGGTACAGTACCGCCCGACATTGAAAATAGGTACAACATACTTCATTATTTTTGTCAGAACAACACATTTTTTTTGTAAAATAACTCAATTTCAATTAATACAGCGAAGCCGGATACCAGTGTGGGAAAGAATGACAATTTATTTATTTAATTGATCACATGTGCACTCCCACAAAATAAATCCCTACATCCAGTTTGGTGAGGTCTGTGAAATGAATGAAAGTATGGTCGTCTGCTAACCGCAGATAGTGAATGTGAAGATATCATCATCTTTGAGACGATCCTTTGGCCACCTTTGGTGGGACAAAAGAGATGAAATTTACCTGAGCTTTGAGCGCCTGAAATGTGGCTGACCAATACGCTAGCAAGGTGCTCCCCCAGTTCAGCAGAGGTGCGAGAGGACCTCAAGAACGGCCAGGTTTCAGCACTCTGCCGCTGGATCTTGTGCTGTTAAGACCTGTTTTAGTTGTGCTCCGTAAACACAAAAGAGTGGAGACATGGTATGCATGTGGAGTATTTAAGAGTAGTTTGAAATAATAATTTCTCTATTTCAGGAACTTTTGTGGGGAGAATTAAATGTCAGGCAGGTAATATTTATGGGATTGTAGTAATCTTCGGAAGTGACCAACGGTCACAATGAAACCATGTGTAGCAATAAGTTGAAATACTTCCATGTGCTTAAGTTAAGCTGAATTACTAGCGTGTGTACAATAAGTTGAAATATTTAAGAAATAGCGTGTGTACCATAAGTTGAAATATTTAAGAAATGGCGTGTGCAGGACTTGAAATTAGAGACGAGTACTTTCACGTGGTAAGTACTGTTTGAGTCCCAAACTGTGTATGAGACAAAAGATAAAGAGAAGTACTCGTCCATGGTATCAGTTGAGGACTCGCGTGTGTGATGAATACGTTCTTAATATTACTTTGCGTGATATGATTCCGTGTGACGCTAGATTCAAACTCTGAGAGAGAAGCAAGGTGAGTCGGCCATGTATCCAGCAACGCCACTTGGCTTGCATTGCACAGGAAGACGTGCATATATCTCCAGAGCTCATAGTAGGAAAATAGAATTACAAAGTGGGGCAGTGTCGTGTGAAACTGGGATAAATATTAATTGAAGTGGGAAAGCTGAAAGTGATAATGTTGTGACTATTCCCTGCGTAGTATTTCATATTGTAGTGTGATGTATGTCATGTAATTTGGGTATGTGTGGTTTGCATGGGAGAGTAGCGAGGTAGTTTCAAAAGATTAGTGGGTTATGCGTGTTCCTTTTGTACTGTTCGGTCTGGAGGAAAGTTTCGTGATGATGATTGTGAGAGTCGAAGTGTGAGAAATAATAAAAGATCCACCATCCTATCCAGAAAGTGCACTGTAGCGTTAAATAATTACGAGACCATAATATAGAGATTCACCATTGTAAAGACATCCCACTGGGCGGAATTACTCATGTGTTATTGTTGTAGGTTATAGAATTTGTGTGTTTAGGTTATAGAATTTATCGGAATAAATAAGATAGTGAAAAGAAAAAGATTGATGGACTTTTCCTTCGAATTGTATGTTGTCATGATGTCCCGAATTTATAATGTGTTCGCCATTCATATTCAGTGCGGTGGCCACGTGTTGATAAAAGCCGTTAAATAAAAGACAAAAAGAAAATGTGGTATTGCCAGTGCGTAGTGAACAGTCAGGGTTCTGTAAATCACTGATAGTCAGATATGCGTTTCCGTTGCGTATTATTCATACAGGAGGATAATTTTTAACTTAATTGTGAGTACGAGAGTTCATGTTAATCGATAAATAAGAATGAATCCACTCACTTGGCAGACCACTCATCTTGCAGGCCTGACTGCTTGATGCCACAGTATGAGCAAGGCATGTGGGTGCCTCTCAAGATTAGTACTTGTTCCGTAGATCATGAATACGACACTTCGTAATGATGTGGGACGTGTCAGGTTAATAAAAGATGTCTACACAAGATATTACATTACACAAAATATTACATGACAATATTTTTAATTTTTTTGTGGGGCTTGGGGAAATTACGCACTTACTATATCCAAAAATTCATCTAATGAGTAGAAGGAGCTGCCATTAAGAGATTCTTTTAATTTCCCTTTAAATGCTATATGGCTATCTGTCAGACTTTTGATGCTATTAGGCAAGTGACCAAAGACTTTTGTGGCAGCATAATTTACCCCCTTCTGAGCCAAAGTTAGATTCAACCTTGAGTAGTGAAGATCATCCGTTCTCCTAGTGTTGTAACCATTTACACTGTTATTACTATTGAATTCGTTCGGATTGTTAATAACAATTGTCGTAAGTGAATATATATATTGTGAGGCTACAGTGAAGTTCCCTAGCTCTTTAAATAAGTGTCTGTAGGATGATCTTGGATGAACTCCGGCAATTATTCTGATTACACGCATTTGTGCAATGAACACTCTTTTACTCAATGATGAGTTACCCCAGAATATGACGCCAAACGAAGGCAGAGAATGAAAATAGGCGTGGTAAGCTAATTTACTGAGATGTATATCGCCAAAATTTGCAATGACCCTAATAGCATAAGTAGCTGAACTCAAACGTTTCAGCAGATCCTCAGTGTGTTTTTTCCAGTTCAACCTCTCATCAGTGCATACACCTAGAAATATTAAATATTCTACCTTGGCTACCGATTTCTGATCGAAGTCTATATTTATTAATGGTGTCTTTCCATTTACTGTGTGGAACTGTATATACTGTGTTTTGTCAAAATTTGATGGGAGCCCATTTACAGAGAACCACTTAATGTTTTTCCGAAAAACATCGTTTACGGTTTCACCAGTTAATTCGTGTCTGTTGGGTGTGATAGCTATACTTGTATCATCGACAAAAAGTACCAGCTTTGCATCTTCGTGAATATAGAATGGCAAGTCATTAATATACACTCCTGGAAATTGAAATAAGAACACCGTGAATTCATTGTCCCAGGAAGGGGAAACTTTATTGACACATTCCTGGGGTCAGATACATCACATGATCACACTGACAGAACCACAAGCACATAGACACAGGCAACAGAGCATGCACAATGTCGGCACTAGTACAGTGTATATCCACCTTTCGCAGCAATGCAGGCTGCTATTCTCCCATGGAGACGATCGTAGAGATGCTGGATGTAGTCCTGTGGAACGGCTTGCCATGCCATTTCCACCTGGCGCCTCAGTTGGACCAGCGTTCGTGCTGGACGTGCAGACCGCGTGAGACGACGCTTCATCCAGTCCCAAACATGCTCAATGGGGGACAGATCCGGAGATCTTGCTGGCCAGGGTAGTTGACTTACACCTTCTAGAGCACGTTGGGTGGCACGGGATACATGCGGACGTGCATTGTCCTGTTGGAACAGCAAGTTCCCTTGCCGGTCTAGGAATGGTAGAACGATGGGTTCGATGACGGTTAGGATGTACCGTGCACTATTCAGTGTCCCCTCAACGATCACCAGTGGTGTACAGCCAGTGTAGGAGATCGCTCCCCACACCATGATGCCGGGTGTTGGCCCCGTGTGCCTCGGTCGTATGCAGTCCTGATTGTGGCGCTCACCTGCACGGCGCCAAACACGCATACGACCATCATTGGCACCAAGGCAGAAGCGACTCTCATCGCTGAAGACGACACGTCTCCATTCGTCCCTCCATTCACGCCTGTCGCGACACCACTGGAGACGGGCTGCACGATGTTGGGGCGTGAGCGGAAGACGGCCTAACGGTGTGCGGGACCGTAGCCCAGCTTCATGGAGACGGTTGCGAATGGTCCTCGCCGATACCCCAGGAGCAACAGTGTCCCTAACTTGCTGGGAAGTGGCGGTGCGGTCCCCTACGGCACTGCGTAGGATCCTACGGTCTTGGCGAGCATCCGTGCGTCGCTGCGGTCCGGTCCCAGGTCGACGGGCACGTGCACCTTCCGCCGACCACTGGCGACAACATCGATGTACTGTGGAGACCTCACGCCCCACGTGTTGAGCAATTCGGCGGTACGTCCACCCGGCCTCCCGCATGCCCACTATACGCCCTCGCTCAAAGTCCGTCAACTGCACATACGGTTCACGTCCACGCTGTCGCGGCATGCTACCAGTGTTAAAGACTGCGATGGAGCTCCGTATGCCACGGCAAACTGGCCGACACTGACGGCGGCGGTGCACAAATGCTACGCAGCTAGCGCCATTCGACGGCCAACACCGCGGTTCCTGGTGTGTCCGCTGTGCCGTGCGTGTGATCATTGCTTGTACAGCCCTCTCGCAGTGTCCGGAGCAAGTATGGTGGGTCTGACACACCGGTGTCAATGTGTTCTTTTTTCCATTTCCAGGAGTGTATGTTAAGAACAGAAGAGGACCCAAGACCGAACCTTGCGGCACCCCATTCTTCATTGTTCTCCAGTTTGAGAAATCACCAGGTTTTTGAATGGTGATCACTGCGCGATTTGAAAGTTGGTGGTAATAATATATGCTCTACATCCTCGGCGAAGGTCGGATTTTAGTGAGCAGCCCCTTACGTTTAGCGTGTCGTCTATCTGCAAGCGTGTCCCACAGTTCGGAGACGTGCAGCAAGAGGGTCATTGAGTTTCTGGAAGGTCTCGACGGTGATGTGGAGCCATGCAGACTCCAGTGTTGTGGCCAGCTGCACTAGCTTTTACTGTTGAGGATCCATGGGCCGAACAGCTCGGTGGAAACAGACTCACGTATCCTCGATTGGGCTTAAATCCAGGACGTTTGGTAGCCACAGTAGTACGGTAAATTCCTTCTGGTGATCTTCGAACCACGCACGTACACTGTGAGCTGTGTGTCACTTTGCATTGTCCTGCTGGTAGATGTCATTGTGTCGATGAAAAAAAAACGGAAAGAAGGATTGTACATGGTGCCCAAGGTAGATGAATGCTCGTGTTGATGTATTGTGGCTCCCAGAATGACGAGATCACCCAGGGAATGTCACAAAAACATTCCTCAGACTATAATGCTCCGACGAGTCTTGCAAGGTGTTGGGTTTCACACGTTTCGTGCCGTGCACGCCAAAGTCCGTCTGTTCGATGCAGCATAAAACGTGATTAATGTGAAAAGACCACCTATTGCCACTCAGTGGACGTCCAGTTACGGTATTGGCGTGCAAATTCCAATCTTTGTAATCGATGAAGAGCGGTCCGCATGGGTGAATTAAGCAGGCGCCTGTTGCAGAGACCAATACGCAGCAACGTACACCGAACGGTCGGTGAGAAGACTCTTTTGATAGTCCCTTGGTTCTTCGGGGCTATCAGTTGCTCATCAGATACGCATGCATTCTCCCACACACATCTAAGCACCTGTCGTCCAACACTGCAACGTATGACGCCCGGGGCACCATTGTTGCCTCGGCGCCAATTTTGCATTGCGCCATTTTGCTTCGCACGGTATAGCTTAATCATGGCGGCATGCGAATAGTTTACAGTCATAGCCATTTCTGAACTGCTTCCACCCTTGGCACGAAAGCCATGGACGTCACAGAAATCGCTCCGTTTTTCGGTTACGACAACGATTGCACTGTTTCTGAGTCCCCCTTACACGCTTTACCGTATACTTACGTTGACGTCGAACATGGACGATGGTAACATTAATGTGACTGGAGCGTTTATGAGCTAACTGTAACTAAAATCTGGCTATGGAACACAAGGACAATCAAAGGAACTATGTTCCATCTGGAAACTAACATTTTACTGCAACTGTATCATAATACAAGGCTGAAGCTGAAGCCAAGTAACATTGAACGACCTGTCCAACTCTACTGGAATGGAAACACAATACGACCAACCTAACACCAAGTAGGGATGTATTGATGTCGATTTTGGTTCACATAATACATGCAATATTTACTTCAAAGTTATCAGTAAAAGTCTCGCTACCTGATATATATGTGGAAAGAACAGGAACGGGAAAAGATATTTAAAAAAATAAAGGAACGTAACGCTATTTCGATGAACATCTCAGTATAAAAACAATACCAGAGGGGTGCATCATTTTCAGTTTTATACCATAAGGAGATGCTATGCGTTTTTAATTTTACAACAAACTCCTTTAGTCCTCTTGAGAAGTTATTATGCAATAGCCTCCCCCAAGATCATTTGAAGTGTCCTTTTTCATATGCATACGTGTATTTATCGTACGATTCAGTGCTTCCTATGGCCTTTTATGTGTATTTTTATAGGTATCGTTCAGTTGAGTTTGCCCAAAAAACCTATTCTTATTTGTAAATACATATAGAATATTTTGGAATGACGTACATTCTCGTGATTGTTAATAGATTGGTTCAAATAGCTCTGAGCACTATGGGACTTAACATCTGAGGTCATCAGTCCCCTAGAACTTATGACTACTTAAACCTAACTAACCTAAGGACATTGCACACATCCATGCCGGAGGCAGGATTCGAACCTGCGACCGTAGCGGTCGCGCGTTTCCAGACTGTAGCGCCTAGAACCGCTCGGCCACCACGAACGGCTGTTAATAGATTGTTGTCGTTAACTAAAATATGTACATATGACGAATTAAATATTAGATCGCGAAATTGAAGTAATAAATGTTTAGCAACACGTAGTAAGAGGCTGTGGAAATGTTAGCATAAATAACTAACGCCACTAATTACAATAATTGCAATTTGTAAATTCGCTAACACAAAAACTTCATTACGATTCAACTGAAAATAACAATCATTATCCACAGATGTAATTTCATTCCATAGTCACTAATTACGAAATTAAAGTAAAATTAAAAATAATCGTTGAAATCAGATCGTGAATTAATTTTCACACATAAAACCAAGATAATGATAAAAAAATTTGACATTATGTTTTGTAACCTGTACAAATGCAACAGTAGTTATTTAGATGAAATTGTTTTTAACTGTAAGTTACACACGCAGCTTGGAAGTTCGTCAAGTTTTGTTTACTTCTGGAGTCAGTGTATTTCAGTTCGGTTTAGCTCAATTTCGTCAGTTCTTTTGCACTTTTATCAGTTCTGTCGATCAGCTGATGTCAATAAATAATTTGTCAAGCTTGAAATTTTCGTGATGTTCTCATTATTCGCAGCATTCACAACATCGATGAACCACAGGCCAGAGCAAGTTAAGTAGTAACGTTTAAAGATTGTTACAAAGTGAGCTACATTTAGTGTAGTTACTCAAGTCTTACGGAATCAGTTTTGGTCAGTCCCATTTTTTGTTTGAAAAGGAATCACCGGTAAGTTTTATTTATCCTCGTCATTTGACACGTGTAGAATGTTTCTAAATATTAGTAATGAACGTAAATTTGTGGAAGATATTTCCTCGTTCATGCCCTTCAAACTGTTTTAGTGACTACACAAAAGAAAACAGAGTAACAAGAGCAAATAAATTTTTTGCTCAGTCATTCAGGTTACACTGTACACAGCCATTCATTAGCCTTTTCTATAGATCTAGAGGTACAAGTATGTTACATTTTTCCATGATTGTGTGATTTACTTCATTCCTGTTAATTTGAAGTGAATTTTAAACGATTTTATTCATAGAATAAAGGTTTGCGAGGAAAACGTTACGGCCAGCTGAAGAGGTGTGCTGATAGCAATGGTAAACACCGAAGTTAAGTCATTGTAAGCACGAGCGAGATGGGTTATGACATTCCACTGACTCGCTGATTGTCTTCTGTTTAGCCAGCGCAACATTAAGAGGCTGAACATGCTGAACATGTACTGAAATAAAATATACTCACACGAGTAAGTTTACATGTGTGACAGTATGTTATCCTTGTACAGTAATATGCAGAAAAATTCTGTGCCGTCTGACGGTTTCCATTGTTTTGCTCTTTTCGCAGTGCATACCATTACTTCAGTTTCTTCTTCATGTCAGTGGGGTTAATATGTTTTAATGAAGATGAAGTTATCATTGCGCCGCTTTGTTAAAGGTGTAAGCTTCATATCCTTAGTCAGGCAGTAATGTTCAGTGGCTGGAATTTGTTTTTGCACAACCCTCGTCCGTCATCCATTTAGCGAGGCTCGTCCATTTTTTTATATTTTTATTTTTTGTAACAAAAAACTAGGTTAGCGGTCCTCGCAGCTCGTCCACGAGCACATTCACAAAATTTTCGTCTGCCGGGGCTCTCCGAGAATGAAGGACGGCGCGTCGCGGCTACGGCATGAATCTCCCGGGATTGTGCGGGTGTATAACACGAGTACTTCATTGTGCGGGCCGGTTTTTCGCCCTTGGGAGCACCTGAGAGACTGCGTGAAATAGTAGTACGCGATGCATGGAACGCTCTGAAATATTCATCTGTGCTAAATTATGACGCGGCCCTCTTGTGATCTATTAATAACGCGGAGAAATATGGGCCGTGTGACGCAAGGTCGAAACGTGGACCGGAGACCGATATGAGGTTTCGCTGCCATAAATAAAACGTGCGCCGTGCCTGCTTTCATTTTGCTGGAGTTATACAAAAATGGCGGGGGAACTGGACGCTGGACGATCTGAATCACCTAACGTCAATAGCGCCCGTAATGTACTAAGCAGCCACGCGAGATAGACAGTGCGTGGACACTGAACACAAGGGAGGCTCTAGATATTTTGGCGCTCATTGCAAATGATACAGGGTGAAATAAAACCTAAGGTCACGACGCATACTTCACACGCAACTGAAAATACATTATTTGGAAACACATCCAGAAACGCTTTTATTTCAGCGTGTAACGTTCCCTGGCAAACTCACACTATTAATAAACTAAAATTTAATTGTACCATATACACCGCTATGAAGCAATTTGTATGTACTGTAATTATTTAACAAAAAATTATTATTTGGTTTTATGTAAGGGACATTCGTTATTATTGTAATGTTTTCTGTAGTATTCTCCATGTATTTAGGATGGTAATATTTCTGTACTCATAATGTAATTGCGAAATGTGTCAGTGTCTGCGATAACAAAAATGTAAAATTCAGCCACAGAGGAAAATGATGTAAGATTGCAAGGAGATGTTAATGGTCAGCAGTAGTATAAAAACCACCACCTAGTGTGTATTCTTTGTCGTCTCCCTGGAGAGCTAAAAGTGAGAGCAAGCTGTGACGTAGCATTTTATGAATGGGTAGACTTCTTTTGTCTGTATCTAGATTTAGCCGCCATTAGAGGAGAAATTACAAACTAATGTAAGTTGAATTATTGTTGTGGTCTAAATACATTATAATTAATCAAAAGTGTGTATTATTAATGTAAATTAGCTTGCCCATGTCATCTATAATATTTCTTTAAAGAATTTTCAGCATTTTTAGCGGTGTTGCTGGGCTGTGCCGCGACCGAACGATTTGCAGCGGCGGCACATTTAAAAAATTGTTCCGCTAAGAAAAATCAACCAAACCCGTAAATCGGGAGCAAATAAAAATTAGCAATGAATTAAGAAAATGTTTTTCTTTTACAGCCATCCTGAGACTGACAGAATTTATTACTAGTTTCACATTTGTGCATTCATAGGCGGATAGTTAACATTGAAATTTAACAATTTTGGTTCTTTCAAATAACTAAAATGTATAGTGAAGTGTGTTTTATCAGTGATAATTAAACGTCGGCTTGGCAATATTTAACCATTTTCTGCTAATAGAAACAGTCTTGTGTTCCATAGCTAACGCCGGGAAAGAATTCAGTAAATAGTGAAAAAAAACCCACTGCATTTAGAAAATGTGTGCCAAGGCCGAATTATATAAAGGATTTAATTCTCAACTAAATATTCTTAATCAGTTAATATGAATTCACGTAATTTTAAATGTACTTAATTCTGTGTAAATGAAGTTTTATTACCACACGTAAATAAGAGGTCCTACAACAAAGTTCGTACGTACAGAAGGAAAGAAAGGCAAAATTAACTAAAAAAATATTTAAAAAAGGTAACTATTTATTTTTTTAATTTTTTTTATTTCATTAAAAGCGTTAGAACTAATTTTCTACGACTTTTTATGTTCATCAATCACGGTAAAGCCATAGAAACAAATTAGCGACTCATGACATGAAACTCTTTCTTACAGGAAATGTTCCAAATATCTTTTGTAGCCGTTGATTATTATTTGTGTTCCACTGGGGGCCGAATCGCACAATAATCCACGGTTTGGTGTGGGGTGGCGGTGGGGTGAGTGGACTGCTGTAGCCTGTTGTTGCGTTGTGTACCACTAAGGGCTCCGGCGGGGACGAAGCCTCTCCGTCGTTTCTAGGTTCCTAGTTCCATACAATACAATACAATGCAATGCAATGAAATACAATTTTATAGGTGTCTCATCTGGTCCTGAAGCCTTTCCACTACTAAGCGATTGTAGCTACTTTTCAATTACGCGATCGGTTATCTCAATATCTGCCAATTCGACGTCCGCACGATTGAAAAGAGGGGACAGTGTTACCGTCTTCTGCGGTGAAACAACTTCGGAACACCGAATTCAATATTTCGGCCTTCTCTCTGTTATCTTCCACTTCGGTGCCGGTGTGATTGCTGAGAGAATGAATAGATGAGTTTGACCCACTTACTGATATTACATACGACCAAAATCTCTTATGGTTTTTACTCATGTCGGCTGACAACGTCTTACTTTCAAAATCATTGAACGCGTCTCTCATTGCTCTCCTTACGCTCATTTTCGCTTCGTTCAGCTTTTGTTTGTCAGCTAGGTTTTACTTCCTTTGAAACTGAGATGAAGTGCTCTTTGTTTAGGTAGCGCTTTTCCAACATGACTTTTAACCCATGGTGGATCTTTCAA
Organism: Schistocerca piceifrons; assembly: GCF_021461385.2. NCBI lineage: Eukaryota > Metazoa > Arthropoda > Insecta > Orthoptera > Acrididae > Schistocerca > Schistocerca piceifrons. Next base: position 257,921,821 of record NC_060138.1, read on the forward strand.
ATCCCTTGAAACCTTACTCGGAACATACTTGTCTGGGGAATATTGAACGATGCCTTTGAATTTTTTTTCCATTCGTTTTCCACGTCGTCGTCCTCATCACTGAGTATTTGATGCTGACTGCTGAGATATTCTGAAATTTGTATCCTGTCACCCTTGCTGAGCAAATATATCTTGCTACTTTTCTTAACATTCCTTCCTTGTAGGACCCGTCGTTATAGATGCTGTCACACCCTTATGATCACTGACACCTTACTCTACGTTAATTGATCTGATAAGTTCCGGTCTGTTTGTTGCCAGGAGGTCTAAGACGTAACTCTCACGAGTTAGTTCTCCAACTATCTGCTCAAGGTAATTTTCGGACAAGACATCCAGAACAATGCCACACCATTCTCTGTCGCTGGCACCAGTTTTGATGGCATAAACTCCCAATTTATACCTGGCAAGTTTAAGGCACCCACTATTACGACGGCATGATCAGGAAAATCACCAATTATATCCTGCAAGTTCTGTCTGAAGCGCTCTACAACTACAGATCCTGACCCAGGTGGCCTATAAAAACATCCGATCACCATTTTGGGCCGCTCTTTGATACTCGGTTTCACCCAGATTAGTTGACTTTCGGAATCCGTGATAACCTCGCTAGATTTTATCGATTTTTTACTGCAATAAACACGCCGCCACCATTGGCGACTAACATACCCTTACGATAAACGTTCCAATATGATGTGATGTTTAAAGCTTTCCCGACGTACTGATTGTTCCATAAAAACACGGGAGAACTGCCGGATGTCAGTAACGTCCTACCATGATATTTCGGCGCAGAGTCTTCTGGCCATCTTCAGGTGAGTACCACTGTATTATTGTGATCGCTTCCCAGTTTTGGTTATTGATAACTTGATACCAGTGTCTGAGTTTAATTTGTACAGCACTGAAGATGATCACTAAGTGATCGAAAACCGATTCTGCTACCAATAAAACATCAATATTACGGCCAACGCTGCCCTTCGTTTTAATTTAACATATATGGTCGCTGTGCACACAGGACTCTATGGAGTCGCCAATCAACGGCAGATAATCTACCAATGATCTGTGAGCAAGGAGCTGGCGCTCCATAGCTCCACATATTCCTTTCATTGGGTTCAGATCAGGTGAATTTGAAGGAATGACATCAATGTGAATTCGCTATCGCGCTCCTCATACCACTGAAGCACGATTTTGGCTCTGTGAAACGGTTTATCTAGACAGTTATCCAGCTCGAAGGAGATACCGCCGTCAGGGAAGAGATCAAGCATGGACACATACAGGTGGTCTGCAACATTGTTTACATTGTCCACAGCTGTCATGATGTCTTTGATTAATACCAGTGGTTGCATGGGAGACCAGATAAATGTCTTCTATAGTAAATACTGCCCCCACCGACCTGGGTGTGTGGTGTGGTGCATGTCTCTAACAGCCTTTCGCCTGGATGAAGGTGTACCATAACATTCATTGACATGACGTAACAAATAAATTGATACATCCGCCCAGGCGACATCTTTCAATTGATCCCATGTGCAATCTTGATGATTTCGTGCGCATTGCAGTTGTAGCTGACGATGACGTTGGTTCAGCATGGGGGCACTTAGGTCGCTTCTGTGCAGCCCCATGTTCAACAATATGCTCCTGCCGGTGTCCTTCGAAACACTTGCAGATACCTGCGCCAGCATCGTACTCTTCCGTCAGATCTGCATCAGATCGCCACCAGTCTTTAATTATAGAGCATGCAAGTCTCCGACTTCTACCTGCCATGACCTTGTTGCCAAATAGTGACTTCAAGGTCCGTAAAACTTTTTAAAAAATGGTTCAAATGGCTCTAAGCACTATGGGGCTTAACATATGAGGTCTTCAGTCCCGTAGAACTTAGAACTACGTAAACCTAACTAACCTAATAACATCACACACATCCATGCTGGAGGCAGGATTCAAAGCCGCGACATTAGCAGCCGCTTGGTTCCGGACTAAAGCGCCTAGAATCTCTCGACAACAGTGGCCGCCAAACGTTTTTCATTAACGCTCAAGACAGTTGGACATGTACAACCAAACAACTTCGCTATATCCAAGATTTTCTTTCTGAAACGCCGAGCTGTAACAGTCTGTCCTTTCTTAAAGTTGCTTTGTCAGTGGATTTCCCCATGATGAGCAGTATAATTTCAGGAACGATTCTCCTTTCCTTTAGTACTGTTTCTGTGTTTGACAGTGTCCGTAAGGTTCGCTGCGCTGTTCCATCGGATATGCATGCAAGTCCGAACAGACAGACAACGCAGACGATTTATAGCACGAAAGGTACTCGCAGACTGCAAATTCGATACCATCATATATACACAATTTACTGGAAAGAAATGAAAATTTGTGCGAGACCGGGGCTTGAACCCAGATCTCCAGCTTTACGAAAGCGGTCACCTAATCCGCTTTTGCTACCCCAGCACGGTTCACGGACAAAGCCAAGCTTCCATATGTCCGTGTATCTGCTACACTTACTACTCGCACTGTTATGTGACTCTCGCATTGGGAGACTTGTTTTGTTTTCTCGCCAGGTTGCCTTGGCTTTGGCATGAAATGGACTAGAGCGGTATCTGTATTTCACAGCGTCTGTTAAAGTTCAACGGAATGTTCCTTGGACAGGCAAGCATGCATGCACTTTGCAATAATATATTTCATGCTGATGCCAAGGCACCCTGATGAAAACAAAAGAATCACATAACTGTGCGAACACTGTGAGAAACACACACAGGGACATACGGCAGTTTAGGGTTGTTGGAAAGTATGCTCAGATCGCTGAAGGGTCCACGTCGACTACTCCTGGTCCAAAACAAATTTTCCTTTGTCTCCAGTAAATTGTATAGCCGTGGTGGTACCATATTCGTAATTTGAGATTACATTTTATGATACTCCTTTCGTTCGTCTAAGCTACTCTTGTATCCTTTCCCTGACAAGTCAAGTGTCGCCATTGCCAACAGGCTGTCTTCATTTCCGTGGTTGGCAGTGGTCATAAAATTGTCGTTCATCAGTGCAGTTTATAATGTTAAATTTTATTTCCTAATCCTGCACATTAGCATCCTGGGTCATTGTACGGAAGTATAAGTAGTTGGCATTACAGCCGCGCTGGATTAGCCGAGCGGTCTCAGGCGCTACAGTCGTGTGGACTGTGCGGCTGGTCCCGGCGGAGGTTCGAGTCCACCCTCGGGCATGGGTGTTTGTGTGTTTGTCGGTAGGATAATTTAGGTTAAGTAGTGTGTAAGCTTAGGGGCTGATAACCTTAGCAGTTAAGTCCCATAAGATTTCACGCACATTTGAACATTTTTTGAAGTTGGCATTACCTGGATTTGATGATAAACTGCATTCGCAGAAGACCTGTTAGAGGGTTTGGGTTCTCTTGCTGTCCTTTTTTTTCATTTGAAAAGAAAGAGCTTCAGTACCCCACGGCTTGAAAGAATTGCATTTGCTGTCTTCCATGCACGTTAAGTAATAATAAAGCCCGCTGGATTTAAAGGCACATTTGCAGGATGGGCGTCGATATATTGCAAAAACGTAGATATAAGTCGGGAATATAAATAAAAAATTACTTTAAGATTTTAATCAGTATAATCGGTTGTATCGATTGTGGCGTACCACCACTGAAACATTAGAATAATTACGCAGTTCAGTTGTCTTGTCGAGAAGACGGCATCTTTTTTATCCAGGAAGTGCTTCAGATCGGACTCATATCTGCCATCGCTGCGGATAATTATTTGACACACCGCCATTATTCTATTTTATTTAGACGCAATCTCAGTAGGCGTACTCATAGTTACACACAGTAACTGAATTAATGTGTCTATGTAATTTAATTTAGTATAATATTTTGTGAATACAGTGATATTATTTAATCTTGTGTTTCATTTATGTTGCAAGCTATTGTTCCAATTAAACAGCACCTTGGCATGGCTAAAGGCTCTGTGTTGCAAATTTTAAGAAAGGTCCAGCACGAGGCAAAACTTTGGAGTTATCCAATCTACGAAGTCGATAAAGAAATATTTTCAGAAAAGTCAGTCACAGTCAAACTTACAATAAACGGACAGTACGCAAAAGCCATTGTCAACCGCCTAAAGTTTGCATTAATGTGCAATGATCACATACTATTATCATTATCTGTTATTATTTGTCTGTTGGCTGATATTCACAAACCAGACTGGAAAAGCGGATAAATAAAACTGGCGACTTCGTGTCTGGACATTTTATTGCATTTGTTACGTTGTTTTCTTTGTTGCATGGAGAATGATATCATACCTGACGAGCCATTGCCATTGAATATTGTAAAGACCAAACAAAAAGACGAAGCACTGAAATTGTTGATGAAACCTGGAATCTACACTGCATCCTTCGATGAAAATTAAGACATCGCATTTTTACATTAGCACGCTAGTCCAAGCGCTTTCAGTAATTGTAGCTTGCTTCCTAGCTTTGTCAAAATTTTCCATAACAGTTGAAGTCATTTTTGCGCAAGATAGCGTATTCCAAATTATTTATAGCATACAGTTTATTACAACAATACAGTCATACCTTTCCTCAAAATGGCCGAATTGTGTCATGAGCACCGTAAAATGGCAAGCAGCCATTAATGTCAATTATTTAACCATTCATTGCAGTTCTTGCTCAGTTAAGCCAGTATTGGTGCCATACGAAATTAATTTCATGAATTCATTCTCAAACGTGTTTAAAGATTTTTCTCGTAATATACAATACGTGTGGCTTGGTGATAACACGTAAACAATTAGCAAAAATAGAACACAACAGACGCAAAACGAATTCGACTTGGACATTGAACAAAACAGTGACAATGACGCCAGAGTTCACTCGAATAGTAACGAACAATCAGCAGTTAACACGCCTAGTGACGGAAATTTCGTAAATATGCCGACCACTAGTCAAATAGCTAAGTCCAGCTCAGAGCCCATTCTTGTCCGTAACGTAACGTCAAACGACGCGGCAGGGGCAGAACAGTTTCAGTTGACAAATATTGCCAGTATGTTTGACGCTATTATCAAGAAAATTACTGAAAACAAAAAAACGACATAGACGAACACATGACTGTTTTAAAAACGCAACATCACAAGATTAAGGTTGAATGAAGAGCACTAAAAACTTGTAATGGTACTTTGTGTGAAAGAGTAGACGAGATTAACAAGAGACTGAGCGGACAAGTGTCCGAACGTGACTCAAAATTTCCCAAATTGAACTTACAGCAGAAAAGACCCACAAAAGAGGTAAAAGGTATTCAGACTGAAGTCAAACATTTAAAAGCTACATGCTAAACTGATGCCACTCAAGTTAAATCATATCCGTCAGTTCATGATTCAATAAAAACACGAATTACTGTTGCTGAAACCTAAGTTAATTCTATGGAAACAACTTACAGAAAAACTGAAATTACACATTGACAAACGTTTTGCCAACATAAATAAAGAATATCATAACTGGGTTGATCGGAAAAATAAATATTTTGAACAATGTATAGAGGAAAAACTACCGACGGTTGTTCACGACACCATAGCCAAATTCGTCAAAAATAATAAACATATCATAGCTGAGGCAGGTCATTCCAACGCAGCACAATTGAAACAACTAAACGATGATATATGACCGAAGTGTAGGAATGCTAATAATCAAAATGCTCACTTTGGTAATGGAAGAAGATAGATGTATGACACGGCTCCTCCATACACAACACACACCTCACAGCAACAACAATACACACCCTCACACGACACCTAATTACAATCGTGACATTCATGGGCAGTACATTCATTTCCATTCACCAGCCGATCACTACAATAATTACAGTGAAAGCAATCGACATTACACTGCCAAAGTAGAAGAAAATCTGATTAAACATCGGCAATTTCAAACTTTCATCCCAGACAAACGTAGTGTACAAACTTTAAATTTTATGGTTTATAAATGCGTTCCCAAGACCATGGTGTGACCGAAAGAGAATTTCTTACGTTGTAGGTAACATCCTGGGTGACACAGCTGTCTAGGCATATCACGAAGTCGACAGATGCGTGACATATGTGCAGTTTGAAAGAATTTTCTTGTCCAAAGAAGAAAAGCCTCTAGGAAACAGATTGCGGAATCAGAGCTTTTCAGTGCTAAACGTGGCAATTTGCGCCGATATTTTGAGAAATATTCGAATATGGCACACTTTCTTGATGATCCTGTAGCTACGCGCGTTGTACTCCACGTACTGAAAGCCAGATTGCCTTTTAACATTAACGAGAAGTTATTGCACATTACGGACAATGATGTAGAATATTTTGTGACTGCGCTTGATTCTGCTGATATTTTACATGAGGATCAACGTTTCGCAAGGCAAAACAGCTGCCACCTCGTTTACGTCAGTGGTACGCAAAACGCGCAGGCTAGCGAACTTAATCCTGGCGCGCCGGTCGCTTTCGGTTACATAGCGAAGCGGAAGCAACAACTTCCTCCCGAAAATCAATATATGTATCGAAATCAGCAGACAAACCCCTTTAGGAACAATAATCACATCATACACAACAAGCGACAACCCACACAATAGGCGCCGCAACAACAATAAAGGAAAAAAAAACAGAGACGGTAAGAACAAAAACTGGAATAAAAACAGAAACAATTATCAGCCTCTACAAAATCAACAGCAAAGTTGGAACATTAACTACGGTAATGCGTTCAAAAATACTGCTCCACTACCTCAGTACAACATCAAAACAGGCCCGTGGCAAATGCCGCCATAGCCTGTGTAAATCCAAATTGGACTTTACCCACCAATCCGCAGCTAAGTCAAAGTGCTCAGCCATAAAAGCCGCAATAGACTGGCGAGTGGAATACACAATACTCTATAAATTCATAGTGCTCAGAGCCATTTTACACAATACCCTAATACAAACATAATAGAAGTTTCTTTAGACGACGTCAAACTAAAGACAGTTACTGCTGTGTCCCAGGTCGTAGCTGAAGAAGGCTTGGGGGGCGGCTTCAATATCAAATCATTGTTTCATACAACCACTGATGAACAACAGAATGATTATGTGACTAATAGTTTTTAGCAGCAACCATTGTTATTTATATGCTACAATCAAAATAAGAGCTTATCTGATGAAGTATTGCAGAATAATACACAATGTCGTTCATCTAGCAATAAAATAGTTTCATCTACAACTACTGGTATAGTAAGAGATATTCCAACCAGTATTGTTTTGGACACAGGAGCGGCTGTGTGTGTTTTGTCGTATAATTTCTATAAGAAAATAGTCTACCTGCGTAATTGAATGGTAACGTGCAGCGGCCCGGTTCGATTCCCGGCTGGGCTGGAGATTTTCTCCGCTCGTGGACTGGGTTTTTGTGACACTAAGATAGGTAATGGAGCAGTATAATGGACATTTCTCGTGGTCTAGAATCTAGTTACTAACTATATTATTGGCTTAGATATGATATGTGAGAAGGAGAGTATTATTAATTTCTCGAAACTTAAGTGTTTCCTTAGACATAAGGGCAATGAAATCACGATTGATTTGGATACCAGGACTCTCAAACATGACAGGTATTGTACTGGGTACAAAATTCAATTTTTGCAAGAAAGCGACGAAACAAACATACTCGTACAGACACTCGCACCTGATACAGAATATGATGATTTGAAAACACTGATTAGACGTAAGTTAAGTGAAACCATGTTATTACTGGTGATGGACGCAATGAGTTTTAACAAGTTCTATATAAGTATTTACAAGTCTTTACGAAACGACCAGGTGTCATTAAGAGACATGTTTATAAAATTGAAGTCCAGGCTCACCAAGTTTACTATCCCTAAGCCTATAATGTACCACTATATCAACGATCTGCGGTGTGGGAAGAACTTAAACAAGTGTTACACTGGAAGATCTTCGAAACTTCCACATCTCCCTACTGTAGTCCAGTACTTGTTGTCAAGAAACCTAGCGGAAGTATTAGAGTGGTGTTGGACACATGTGCCATAAATTAAATATACTACCTGTACGTACTAAAACGGAGAATTTAGAGGAACAATTACGAAAATTTTTAGATGCTAAGTACTTTTCCACGATCGACTTGACAAATTCGTTTTGGCAAGTGGCAATCACTTCTGATTCCAGAAAATATATTGCTTGCATATTCTGGGGGGAACATATCAATTCTGGGTTCTTCCTTTCGGACTGATCGTCAGTTCAGGCGTATTTATTACTGATTAGGATACTGTGATCGGTGACGAGTTAGTTAAGACTGTTACACAATATATCGATCATCTTTTGATGGCTGCTACGACTTGGAATGAACATCTTGACACTCTAAAAGATTCTGGATAAATTTGCACAAGCTGGTGTAACAGCTAAGCTGAAGAAGTCAAAATCTGCTGTAGTGAGATTAGGTATCTTGGACACATATTTGACGCGCAAGGTGTACGCCATGACCCAGGTAAGTTGGACGCTATTAGGAATTTTCCTATTACTCCCCCTGAAAAACAACTTAAGTGATTTCTAGGACTCTGCTCTTTCTTTCGACGTTTTCTGTCAGAACAACTACTGAACAGTAAGCATATCCTAGATTTACTTAAGAAGAATCAGGTAGGGATATGGTCTGAGCAGTGCTAGCAAGATTTTAATATCACTAATCACAATCACATTGGTGATTGCCAACATTTTAGATCATCGAGACTTTAGTTTAGATTTTTATATGACGTGTGACTCCTCATGCAGTGGCGCCGGCCGGAGTGACCGAGCGGTTCTAGGCGCGTCAGTCTGGAACCACGCGACCGCTATGGTCGCACGTTCGAATCCTGCCTCGGACATGGATGTGTGTGGTGTCGTTAGGTCAGTTAGGTTTAAGTAGTTCTAAGTTCTAGGGGACTGATGACCTCAGATGTTAAGTCCCATAGTGCTCAGAGCCATTTGAACCATTTTTGAACCTCATGCAGTGGCTTGGATTGTTGCCTATTTGAAGTAGTTAAGAACAGAGAAGAGGAACAGGTTAAAATTATTGGATTTACAAGTCTTACTTTAAGCGAATGTGAACGTACTTATTCAACCACCGAACTCGAAACTCCTTCTATTGTCTGGGCGTTCAAAAAGTTGAACAATTATTTGTACGGTAAACACACTAAAATTTATACATATCACCAAGCTCTTACACTTTCGTTAACCTGTAAGTTAGTTCATCCTAGATGATCACGCTACACTTTATCTCTGCAGAATTACTCATTTAAGATTGTATACCTTAAATGTAAAGACAACATCATTGCTGATGCTTTGTCTCGTCTTCAGCAAGGTATGAATGACCGTAACGCTGATCTTGATAATGTGAACGACTACAGATTGCTCATAATGCAGGATAAGCAATATTACCGATACTACATGGATTTGTGTAGAAATATGGCAGCTTTACAAAAATCTGATCCGCATCAGAACAAGGTAAGAACTTTAGTCCTAGATCAAACTGACCATCCACTGATAGCCGTTATGCAATATATAATGATGTGTTATAGTACTGTCGTCATGCTGATGGCTCTAACTGGGTGTATATATTCCCAAGGACTCTGAACACAACTTTATCTGGCTCACACTTATTCTGGGGACATTATGGAACGATGAAGTGCCTTGAAGAACTTAGCGTGTATTGTTATTTTGCCAATATGAGACTTAAAATTCACAATGCACTTAAAACATGTATATCATGTCAGAAACCTAAGCCTCAGAACCTATCTTCAATGACAGGTCTCCATTCCATACTACCCACCAAGTCTCTGGAGACTTGGCCGTTTGTGGTCCACATCCAAAAGGTAGTGGTGGTGTGAAATATATTTTAGCATTTTATGACGTATTTTCTAAACATGTTAAGTTATACGCCATATAATCTGCAACTGCCAACGCAATCATCAGACGATTATCACGTGACTACGTTACTCACCAGGGCAATTTTATCTGATAACGCCACATACTACGCATGGCACAAATGTCGTAAATTCTTAAAGGACAATAGCACTAAGAGCATCTTTATCTCGAAGTTAAGCTCACAATCTAATCCTACTGATCGAATTTTCAGAGAACTGAACAGATTGATAAGGACGTATGTATCTACACAGCATTCTAATTGGTAAGTTATTTCCACTTTTGAAGAAGTTCACAACAGTCTGAACGCATATGACCCAACCTATACACCTAACGAGCTTATGTTAGACCGCAAAGAATCAAGTGAGTGGAGGGATCCGTTGCCAAAGCTTTCACCTCAGCAGTTGTCGCATGATGAAGATGGTTCAAATGGTTCACATGGCTCTGAGCACTATGGGACTTAACATCTATGGTCATCAGTCCCCTAGAACTTAGAACTACTTAAACTTAACTAACCTAAGGACATCACACAACACCCAGCCATCACGAGGCAGAGAAAATCCCTGACCCCGCCGGGAATCGAACCCGGGAACCCGGGCGTGGGAAGCGAGAACGCTACCGCACGACCACGAGATGCGGGCATGATGAAGAGGTAAGAGACGTACTAATCACGCTGATGGAGGCTACTAATGCCACAAACCGATATTACTCTAGTACTATTAAGCGAAAACAGGAATTCAACGTAGGCATGCAAGTACTGTTATGTACTCGCCACAAATCTTCTGCACTAAAACGGCACAATGCGGAGAGGCGTCTGCTGTACAACTGTCCGTAAGTAATTGTAAACATACAGCATCCTGGTGCATACCTGCTGCAGAACCCAAAAACAAATAGAATCATTGGGCTTTATGCTCATCGAGACTTATGAGTATTTCATTCTAAGCAGTGAACGTATGTCTATAAGTAATGAGTAAGTAAACTGTATATTTATAAAACACACGTACCTCTCAGTACTACTGCAAGGAAATTAGGTAGCATAAGGAATTTAATTGAGCTGATCGAGCCAGCAGCAGAAGAAGAAAGAAGAGATTTCGACTTCGCCAAACGCACATAAACAACATCAGCCTAAATTTTATGATGACATTTACACATTTTTGAGACAACATAATTGACTAACTGTGGCGTCGGTCAATAACTATTCAAGACTGATTGACGTGCACACAAAACCAAGCGAAAACCAAACACTATCATTTAGGAACGGATTAAATGCAAACAATAGTGCATAACACATGTTTATGTGAAGCCAAGGCCATATACACACTCTACACACACACTCGTAATGCGAGAATTCTGTGGGTTTGATTTTAGTGTGTTTCTTTAAACATTTGTCCATTAGTATATGTACGGTTGGGCATGTTTGACTATGTATCCAGATGTTGAGTCTAATCTTTCAATTTTAGGTGACATCATTCGAGAATGCAAAATTTGGTTCAAAAATCTGTAATGTTTGTAAGATAGTGTAAATGCTTGTATTCCATATAAAACCAAAATGTAATGTATTTGTGTCTAATTATCTATATTAGTGTAAAGAAAAGTGTAATATGTTGGTATGTAAATGTGATCAGAATTTGTGATATGAATCAAAATGTTTAAAACCACGAGCTTTATGTGAAAGAGACTGCTTCAAAGACATTCTATATACATCGCTACGCCTGTAACTGCGATGCAGTATGTATGGAAAATAGACCTTACGCAAAAAGCCATTGTCGACCACCCAAAGTTTGTATTAAGATACTCTGATCACGTAGTATTATTATTATGTATTATTATTTATCATATATCGCTATGAGAATGATCGCGATGAAATATTTTTGTAACAGCTTGTTGACAAACATTCTGTGTACATCGCCAGATAAAGTGTGAGCGCGATGGAACTGTGCATGTGAAGTGCAATAACGTGTGTAGTGCAATGCCTAATGACATTTAAGGGGCCCGGACAAATCGATGGTCGAGGCCAGCCACCACTTTGCCGTGCGAAGTCTTGCATCCATGCCTTCATGGAACCTATGTTGTTGAATGGAAATCCACTAGTCTTCAATCACGTGACGAACGGTCTAAGAAAAACAGTGTTATCAGTGAAAATAAGCAGTGCAACGAGTTAACATGCTCACATATCGATAGTCCAATCTGTGAACAGTGACATCGATATGCAATAACATTTACGTTATGCAAACTGCCAAAGCAATACTTACTTTTGCGTTATTATTGTACGTATTGTGAATATGAACTGCAGACAACGACACGTTGTGCAAAGACAACTAATTTGGAACAGAAAGACATTTGAAATGTAATACTTTCCAGGAGAGACAATGACCATTAATGAAACGTAATTTGCATCACATACGTATGTGGTAGTTTTAACATTATTGTTCCTGTTTTAGATGTTAGAGCATATTTTTTGTAAAAAATTCATGGAATGACCTGTCACAGTGATGTCTTGCGCAATCGCATATTCGAACTGTATAAAAACTGTGATCACCGTGTCGCGAGTTCAACTAACGCCTACCGCCACACTGAAATACAAGCGCCTACACATGCGCGGCAGCCGCAATGCCAACATTCACTCGCCTCATCCAGTTATTGTATGCCATGAATTGTATTTGAATATGTATGTAAATATCGTACAGAATGTGCTTTAGGGTGAGCTGCTCGTTTGCAGGTGCGTCCTTTCACCTCGCAATTCGGGGGGAATCTAAAGGCACATTTTCAGGATTGGCGTCGATATATTGCAAAAACGTAGATATAAGTTGAGAATATAAATAAAGAATTACTTAAGATATTAATTCTTATAAACGGTTGTATCGATGGTAGCGTGCAACCCCTGAAACATTAGAATAATTACGCATTTCAATTGTCTTGCCGACAAGACGGCGCCTTTTTTGTTCTGGAAGCGTTCTCTATCTGCCATCGCTGCAGACAATTATTTAGCACACCGCCATTATTCTATTTTATTTAGACGCAGTCTCACTAGGTGTACTCATGGTTACACTCAACAACAGAATTAGTGTAAGTGTCTGTGTAATTCAATTTAGTACAATATTTCGTGAATACAATGGTATTATTTAATGTTATGTTTCATTTATGTTGCAAGTTATTGTTCCAATGAAATGGCGCCTTGCATGGCTAAAGGTTTTGTGTTACAAATTTTACGAAACGTCCAGCACGAGCCAAAACTTTGGAATTATTCAATATGCGAAGTCCAATGAAGAAATATTTTCAGAAAAGGCATTCACGGTCAAACTTAAAATGAATGGACCTTACAGAAAAAGCCATTGTATACCGCCCAAAGTTTGTATTAAGATACTCCGATCACATACTATTATCATTATCTATTATTATTTGTCTGTTGGTTGATATTCACAAACGAGACCAGAAAAGCCGATAAATCAAAAGACTTAGTGTGGATGCTCAGCTCGGTGTGAAATCGTTATGGTGCTTGCTAGATCCATGTTTGCGGCCCATTTGTGACGTATATCTGTTCTTCTGTCAAGAATTTCTGCTGAATTTTTGTTGCAGGTTGGTTCAAATGGCTCTGAGCACTATGGGACTTAACATCTGTGGTCATCAGTCCCCTAGATGTTAGAACTACTTAAACCTAACTAACCTGAGGACATCACACACATCCATGCCCGAGGCAGGATTCGAACCTGCGACCGCAGCGGTCACGCGGTTCCAGACTAAAGCGCCTAGAACCGCACGGGCACACAGGCTGGCTGTTGCAGGATGACTCGATTTCAGCATGTTATTTACAGCAATATCGATATACTCTTACGTAAATTGAAGAGAGAGGGGGGAGAAAGGAAGGAAAAGGAAACGAAAAGGATGTAACTAGTGATATCAGCTGCACCGGGTTATAACAGTGAATGAGAAGTTCGATGTTGTCCACTATCTTCAAACATTCATGTTGGCGTTTGGTCTGTTCATCTTGTACCAACGTTCTTTGTGCAAGAGCGTTTGTTGTTTCCACTAATGAATGTGTACTGGGTTTATGTCTGGAGAAAGTATAGACCTAGGAGTGGTCCATCTCATCCTGTCCTACTGTTGTGTTCTCAGGATGACGTTTTTTTGCTCGACTTCTTCGCTTACGTTCCACCCACCTTCTTATTCACAAGGATGCCGTCGAGCGTGGTGTCGCATTGGTTAAAGAACTGGATTTATATCAGAGAGGCCTGCGATTCAAATCCACAGCCGGCCATCCAGATTAAGCTTTCCAATGCTTTACCCAAATCATTTCAGGTAAATGCTTAGACGGTTCCTTCGAAATTCCAGGACTGATGTCCTTCCACTTTCTTCTCCAATCCGAGATTGCACTCCGTTGCTAATGACTTCGACGGAACATTAAACGATAAATTTTCCTATTTCCTAACGGGTCCGAAGCCTGTTACACCACGCACTGATAGTGTTATTACCCTGCAACAATCTGAGTAGAAATCAGTGTCCGCTACCCTAATAAGTCTAATTTCGAATTATCTACCACTTCAGATTCTACGTTCTTCCATAGTCATTCATACTTCCACCATTCCACGCTGCGACTTGTAGAAAATTAATCTCTCTCGTCCTTCCCCTTGAAATTTCGCTCCTGTGCAATTATCATTTGAAAGGCGTAACCATTGTGAATCATGTCATTAAGAAACTATTTAAGAATGCTGCAAGTCATCTGGATAAAGTTTCTGTACGCAGTGATTTTCATTATGTTTAAATCTTCATGGTCATCAGTGCTGATTATTCCGCTTTTAGTTTCCGAATCCAAGCGCAAGAGAGTCATCTCGTTGTTCCGGTTCCTTCTGTCATCAGCAAAATGAGGGTGACCTTTGATACTGGAAGTCTTTTTCATTTTTTTCTTTTCATGTATCAGCAGTTGGTGGGACATAACAAAAATAGCAAACGATGCTTTCTCCTAGCGGACAGTGAATTTTGTGAGAGGAGCACACTAATAAAAATAGTTGCATGAACCTTAGATATATGATAATCACTGTTAATGGATGATACGGTAGTAGTAGTGACGGTAAGAAAGAGAAATATGTATTGTATATCTCACTGGGTGGGTATTTTTTTATGGATAAATGCGGAAATTCTGGAATTATTATAAACCTTGTAATATATTTAACTGAATTTGTCTCCTTCGTGTGTTGTAATATAAGGAAAACAAAAAAGAGAGCCGTACGATTGTTTAGAATTTTTCTGTCACTGAACCTTCCTGGAAAATGACTCGACATAAACTACAAGTATTTCCACTGATGCAGTGCAGAAAATGGGCTGTGAATTTTGTATGCATGTGGCAGTCATATTGGCCGTGATATATTTAATAGCTCAATACTTAATTCATCACTGAATATCGGATGTAAAGGACTGCTATAAATAATGCACTCTGTTCCAAAATACTGTGTTTCAGATTAATACCTATAGAAAAGGATTTACACATGTGAGGTGTAGGTACATTGATAAAGTTTTCGTTTGATAGGCTCGGTAGCTGTACAGCGAAAATGTAAGAAAGAATTAGCTCTCTTTTTGTGTGAAAATGTAAAAGGATTATATTTAACTCACAAGGGAAATCCGAAAAGAAATACGCGACAAGCAGAACACTCTGCAATGTGTAGGTTCGTCTGAAGAGAGTGTTTGTCTAAATGAAAACGCATGCCTCGGACGAGCGTGTTTGATTAAACAGTAAAGGGTAAAGCAGGGAAATTGACAGCCGAAGGAAGCTGCTACATTCGGATAGAGCATTGAGATCTGTAGAGGTTTTATGCCGATGGCTGAAATGAAAGCGCTACTGTGCGTCTGATCTTTCATCAGTCAAAAGATTCAAACGACGAACAGAATTTTAATTAAAATGCTTATAAGGCTAGAGTTTAACGTCCCACGTTTGTCGAGTTCATTACGAGTAGAGATGAGGTGCAGAAGAGCATAAATTAGCAAGCATTCTCCAGTATTGTTTACCCAGTCACAACACTGTTTCATGGAGAGTCAGGTCTGTACATTTCACAAGAGAGTTGTGATGAATCTAATGCAAGAGAGGAACGGACCTATCAGGAATTCCGTCAGAATAAGAAGGCTTTTCTACACTCCACGCACAATATTACGTTTGATACAATGGCTTTAGACTGAGGGATCCATGTCTTTAATCCATGGGCAGAAGAAATTTTACTGTCATTGGCGGTATTATGGTAGCATGGTGCTTTCGATAATCAGATTATGCCATAAGATTGTGGGTTAAATTTCATACCTTCAGGTATCTCTTATTGAGGAAGGCCGTGTGAGAATGTACGTAGTGATTAGTCTGCATCATGGACATGTTAACATCAGCGGCAGCTTTGCTGCAATTCGAAAGGAATAGACCATACACTCGGTATCTCGTTTTGTCCTTAGCAATCCCTTCCTGGGTTTTTACAGCGTTAACAACCGAAACCAGAACGGCTGTCGACATCCTGTTATCAAACAACAATACAAATCTGTTTTACTTAAGGCACTGAACTTTACTTTATGAAAGTAAAATAGTCTCAAGCAACGTACGACAAATTCTGCGCTGATACATTCACACTGCTCTGTTACTTGTCACATCAGGCAGACAGAGCAGCCGAAACCTGGCTGGCATCCATCACAGTAAACCTGTTTCTTCACGTCTCGCCATGTCATCCATTTTGGTGTACCTCTTTTAAGGAATTCAGCAACCTTCGCGGGAACATATGTATGATGTTATCATAAGAAGAACGTTAAGCAGTAATGGTAACCACGACAAAACCTTTAACTACACAAACTTTGCTGTCGATGTTCATAATATATTTTTATGTCCTAGGTACATTACTACTATAAATTCACTGCGCAACCCTGTTAAACGATCTTTTATTCGAAACTCCGAAGTTGCCTTCTGCTGAGACGCAGAAATTTGAAATTTGGCTCAAAAGTGCCATTAACCTTCCTCTGTAAAGGTGGATGAGTGTGCCCCCCCGCAGAGTCACTCTCGCAGTCGACGACACTTCTAACAGTAAGATTGTCCATACTTGAGAAAAAAAGGCTAGATCCCAGAAGTTCATGTGACGTGTCAGCTGGGTTAATGAAATCACATTGCCACCAAATTTCACAATTCTGCCCAGCGTCACCGTGGACGTGTCACTCAATTCGAAGGTCGCCACACCCCTCGCTACATACATTTCATGCCATCCATTGATGCCTCTGCGATGGCGATCAGAACCGTTACAGCCAGAGTTGAAATCACGCGGTGTTCTAATGGGTAGCCGAGGAGAACATTTCAGACACACCGCTGCTCACAATCTATACGAAGTGTCCTCGAGGGTTGGCATAAAACGTTTCAGTCAAAACGCCCCTTTCGTTGAGGCTTTGATTCCCACATATTTCGTGGTAGAAAGCTACAGTTCGCAGTGTGATAAGAACCATGAAGATATTCTGCACAACTTTTGGTTCTGATGATACCGCCAAACGTTTCAGGCTTTCTGTAGAGACATTGTGTGACTGCATCACTGAACGTAATCACAACCCCCAGGAATGCAGCGTGACCAGAGTGTGGAACCACTAGGGATTGTAGAAAGCCATCCGACGAAATTTGAACGTGTTCCGAAGCATCAAAAAGTACTTATGCATTTTCAGTCTTGCCATTTCTCGTCATCCTATGGCGTGATCACGTGGGGGGGGGGGGGGGGGGAGGAGATGTACGTCATTGACACATGCGTGAATAACACGGCAAAGACATCAGGAATCCGATGGAAGTCACGGGGCTGCTTTTGTGTGTGAAATCTTATGGGACTTGATTTCTTAGGTCATCAGTCCCTAAGCTTACACACTACTTAAAGTAAATTATCCTAAGGGCAAACACACACACTCATGCCCGAGGGAGGGCTCGAACCTCCCCCGGGACCAGCCACACAGTCCATGACTGCAGCGCCTTAGACCGCTCGGCTAATCATGTCACGGGGCTGACTCACGGTTCTACGTACGAAGTTTATGCGTAGTGACAACCTATGGAGCCCACCTCTAAAAGCTGCAATCACAAAAAAATTATTTTAGTATATAGTGACGTGTCTGTTCTACCACCTGTCAAGGTCATTCGCTTTTAAAACTATGCAGTATGTACAAGCGATGTTAAAAGATTACCAAGGCTAAAGACCACAGCATTAGAACTCCCTGATGAAATAAAGCTGTGCAACTGACAGTTATGACAAACAGATTCACGTGTGTCATAAATGCATACCATTTGCTAAATTGCTAAACATTAATGAAAAATGTGTGTTAATAGCTACATGACTTGAAGAAATAAAAAATAAAGAAAAAAGCAATAATAAAAATAAATAAAAATGTATGTTTCTGTATTGTATTACGTGCTTCCATGATTCGTAATAGAAGTACAAATATGGAGTTTTAATGGCGAGATTAAAACACAGCCGAATGGAACAATTACCCACACTTGACGCTGGCCGCTGTGACCGAGCGGTTCTAGGAGCTTCAGTCCGGAACCGAGTTGCTACTAAGGTCGCAGGTTCGAATCTTGCCTCGGGAATGGATGTGTGTGATGTCCTTAGGTTAGTTAGGTTTAAGTAGTTCTAAGTCTAGGGTATTGATGACCTCAGATGTTGAGTCCCATAGTTCTTGGAGCCCACACTTGACTTTTTTTGAATAAACGTAAATTGATGAGCCACATCATTAATACCACCAGATTAACTATGGTACTGGTCCACTTTTGCTGCGATTCTGTTTGGTATGGTTTCGATAAACTTTCTGGTACGTTCGTTCACGTTTGTGACCACACCTGTGTACGCGCACGTTACGCTGTTTGCGTAATATATGGGCCAGTGGTTCGTGGACTCGGAGCTGACACCCGATAGCGTCCTACAAGTGTTTCATCAGATTCAGATCAGAATAACATATGGTAGCCCACATATGTGACGTGAATTAAATATCATGCTCCTCACAACACTGTAGCGCGATTCTGACCGTAAAACACGAACAGACATCCTGCTGGAAGTTTCCATCGCCGTCAAAAAAGACATCAAGCATGAACGGTTGCAGGTGGCCCACAATAACGCTCACATAGACCGCAGCTATCGTGGTATCATCGGTCAGTACCACATGACCCGTGGAAGCTCTGGTGAAGGTCACCAATCAATAACACATGCTGCTCTTCGTCCGTGGCACTGAGCAAGTTTCGAGCAGTCGTTCACATGAATGACACCGTATCAGGACTCCACCATCGATATGTTGTAACAAGAAACGTGATTCGTCCGACCAGCTGACAAGTTTAAAGTGATTTATTGTCCAATCGTGAAGATCCTGTGTCCATCACAATCGTAATTGGCAATGCTGTTAGATCAACATCGGAGTCCCACGTTAATGTGCCCGAAATGGTGTGCTCCAAAGCACTTGTACCTTGAGTAGAATTTCACTCTTTCTGTCGTCAGATCTGGTGAGGTTGTTGCTTTATAGAGCGCTCAAGACTCCGATCTCCACGTAGTGCGAGGAATCGTACGCGTCTAACATCTTGTCACCTATTAGTGGATTAACCGTCCTTCTGCCACTTTCAATAGGGGTTCCGGACAGTAGCGCGCGAACAGCTGACCAGTTTTGCCCTTCCGGAGATCCTCGTTGCAGGCGTCAGGTTATGAATATCTGTTCTGTGTCAAGGTCGCCTATGTCATTGTATTTTCCGTTTTTCGGTCCGTATAATGATTTACCGTTCGTCTCAGCCCAGCTTATGCTGTATCACGCGCTCCAAATGGCATCGGGCGTCATTGAATCTCTTACTGGGATGGGATCATAACATTTCAGCTCATCAGCGTGTCTGAAAACATATCTCTAGGCTACAATGAGTTCGCTTATGAGTGTACCAGAATAGGGATACCATACATGTGTGGTTGCTGACTGCTCTGACTGCCTTGCTCTAATGTTAAGCGACAATATACAGTAAGAATTGTCAGTATTTTGATAGTAAGGCCTATGGTAATTATCTGTCGACAGTAATATCGGTGGAATTTTAGGAGAAAATTAGTACCACCTAATTCCTGCCCCATATAGGCTGCACTGAAAGATGGCGCACCTCAGGGGTATCCCTGAGTTGACAAAGAATAGTTGCGCAGAGAACAAAGAGAGTTACCCGATGCTCAGAGCACTACTAAAGTTCGGGGTAAGTGCTCGCACTTGTGTGTAGCTGCAGTGTTTCTCGCGGCCGTTTAGGAGGTCCAATGCTGAATGAGTTTTGAGTAGGTGCACGGTATACCTGAGGTCAAATTTTCACTGAGAAGGGTACAAGGAACTCATTGCTTCAAGCCACTCTATCATTTTTACAAATAAAATCAAATTTTTTCGATTATCAGGTCTCGAGAAAGAACGAAACAGGTTTCTTTCTCGAAGGGTGCCGGTGAAACACAGGACAAGCATTGATGTAGGAACTATGGGTATCATAACATTAAACTGTAGTAGTTGTGTTGGGAAAGAACCAGAGCTTCAGGCGCTGATGGAAAGCACTGGAGCACAAATCGTTACAGGCACTGAAAGCTAGCTAAAAATGAAGATAAGTTGAAAAAAAAAATTACAAAGGACCTGACGGTGTTCAGAAGGGATGGATTCTATAAAGTTGATGATGGCGTGTTTCTTGACAACCGGAATAAATTACGTAACAATGGTTCCCTTTACCAATTTCCCTGCTCAGATAAGACAGTTACTTAACAGTTCAAAGAAGTCGTCAGTCTCATTTCAATTAGGTATCCCACTCATGTAATTAGACTTCATGGTATCTTCAATCTACCCCCAGGACGCTGGGGACGTTACTTGTTTAGAGTCGATGATATGCATGAAACATCGTCCAAAATCGTGCTAAATACTTTCTCCGAAAACTATTTTCAACAATTAGTTCAGGAGTCGTGAAAACGTACTCGACCTCTTAGCAATTAATAACTACCAAGAAATATGGTGGAATGTGACGGATATAGTGCTTTGTGACTGCAACGTCGTAGGAGAGCTACTGAATACCACAACATGCACTCCGACCAAAACTAAACGCAAAATGTATCTGCTAAAAAAAGCAGATAAAAATTCGCTTGACGTCTTCCTAAGAGACAGCCTCTGTCCCTTCCGAAGCAAGTGTGAAAGTGTAAACCAGACGTGGCTTAAATTCTAACAAGAAATGTCGACAGCAATGGAGAGATTCGTATCAAATAAGTTAATACTAGACAGAAAAACCCAGCATGTTACACAAAACGGGGCAGGACACTGTTGCAGAAGGAAAGAAAAAAGCATGCCAAATTTAAAATAATGCATGATTCCCAAGATTGGCGATGTTATACAGAAGCTTGAAATTTAGCGCGAATTTCAATGTGAGATGCTTTTAACAGTTTCCACAAAGAAACCCTGTCTCTAAGATGGCAGAAAATCCAAAGAGATTTTGGTGGTATGTAAAGTACACCAACGGGAAGACACAATCAACTCATTCTCTGCGGGATAGTGGAGGTAATGTTACCGACGACAGTGTAACGAAGTAGAAATACTAAATAGAATTTTGCGAAATTCCTTCGCCAAAAAGATGAAGGAAATATTCCAGAATTTCAATCAAGAACTGCTGACAACATGAATAACTTGGGAGCAGGTATCCACAGTGTGGCAAAGCAGCTTAAATCACATAAAAAAGGCAAGACCAGCGGTCCAGTAGTATACCAATTAGATTCTTTTCGGAGTATGCTGATGTAATAGCGCGGATCTTAGCAAATATATACAATAGCTGGTTCAAAGAGAGGTTCATACCTAAAGACAGGAAAGTTGCAGAGGTCACATCAGTACTCAAGAAAGGAAGGAGTAATCCAATGAACTATAGACCCATATCCATCATGTCGATTTTCAGTAGCTTTTTGTATATTATGTTCAAATATTATAAAATACGTCGAGGAAAACGATCTGTTGACACATAGTCAGCACGGATTCCCAAAACATCGTTCTGTGAAACACGAAAAGCTCCTTATTCACACAAAGTAATGAGTGCTATCGACAGTGGATCTCAAATTGATTCATTATTCCTATATTAACAAAAGGCTTTTCAGAGAGTTCCTCAAAAGCGGTTTATAATCAAGTTGCATGCCTATAGAGTATCGTCTCAGTTGTGTGTCTGAATTCATGATTTCCTGTCGCAAAGTTCAAAGTTCATCTGGCGATCCCTAAGGAGGTGTAACTGGCCCTCTACTGTTCCTAATCTATATAAACGATTTAGGAGACATTCTTAGAGGGCATCTTGGAGTGTTTGCAGATGATGCTGTTATTTGCCATCTAGTAAAAGCATCACGAGATCGAAACCAACTTCAAAATGTTGTAGACAAGGTATCTGTCTAGTGCGAAAAGTGGCAATTCATCCTAAATATGATAGTTATGAAGTCATCTACATGAATAAAAAAAAAACTTTCGATGACACGATGAAACGCGCAAATCTAAAGTCCACCAACTCGACTAAATACATACGAATTACAAGTAAGAATTAGATAAGTTTGGAAAATTGTGTAGGTAATGCTGTGGGTAGGCAAACCCAAGGATCTGATTTATTGGCATAACCCTAAGGATGTACAATATGTCTACTAAGACAATGGCTAAGTTACGTTTGTTGGCTATCCACTAGAGAACATGCAATGTGGGATCCGTACCAGATGAGATTGATGAAGGATATCAAAAAACTTCAAGAAAGTGCAGCTCGTTTTGTACTATCGCAAAATGGAGCTGAGAGTTTAGAGAGTATGGTAAGTGATTTGGGGTGAAAGCAATGCATTTTTCATTGCAGTGTGACCTTTTCACAAAATTTTTTGTGCTGAACATTCTCCTCCAAATGTAAAAATATTTTATTGACACCCATCTAAACAGGAAGAAGGCTCATTGTAATAAAACAATAGAAAAGAGAGGTTATACAGAAAGATTTTTGTTTGTTTTTCCCTCTCACAGTAAGAGAGTGGAATAGTAGAGAAATAAGGTGAAAGTAATTCGATAAACTCTCTGCCAGGCACTTAAGCATTAACTGCAGATTACTCATGCAGATGTAGATTCATGACTAGTGTCAATCTGCTGGTTGTAATAAGTAGTGTGTGTAAGAGAGTTCTGTCGCAAAAAGCATTTCTGAGTAAAATTTCCTGGATACTGATCAAGAATCCAATTTCTCAGATTTCTCCAAACCAAAAAATATGATATCCCTATATTGAGAAATTAAATTATACATAAATACACTTGAAACTAAAATGACTATCAGAGATGAGCTATTTAAAAAACTTAGAAAATTACAGCAAATGAAATCTTAATTTAAAGAAAAATACAAAATTTAAAAAGTCTCATTTCAATATATCGAAAATTCAAATTCTCATTTCCACGTTGACAAATTATCAAATAAAAAAAAAATTATTTTTGTAAGTAACAAATGTAGTACCTAATTTACCACTATTGAGAAAACCAAATTCTTATTTTTTCATTTTATAATTTTCAGACTTAATAAATTTTTTACTTTATAAATAAGAACCAAAAAATATGATTTGCCTATATCGAAAATACGAAGTTCCCACTTCCTCATTTAAAAATTTTCAAATCTAATAAATTTTATCCTGATAAATAAGAACCTGTAAACCTAAACTCTGAAAAGTATATATTGTAACAGGAAACATTTTAATAGAAATAAGATATCAATGTAAATATAATGAAAAATTTAACAAAGAAAGCCAGATATTTAACAGCTAGCAAATTATTGCAAAGGAAAATATGGACTGAGTTAAAAAGATTTAGAAAATTGTTTTAAAGAAAATGGTTACACAAATGTAACTCCAGAAGATTTGTTTGAATTTACTGATTATTTTAATAGAAAAGAAATGAATGAAGAAATAAAGTAAAGCAAACTAAATTCTAAGTCTTTTGAAAGAATTTCGATCAATTGCTAAAATGGAAAAGATGAAGAATTTTTATAAATTTAGAAAAAGCCAGTAACTGATCTTCTTGTAAAACATGTTGACAATATTAAACAACAATAATAATGGTGACAAATTGAACAGAAACTCTTGAAAAGAACTTTATCAAATCTGTAAGCAGAAAAAAATAAAACAAAATATTCTAAATTTAGGAAAAGTGATAAAATCGATCTTTCCAAAGGACCTGAACTGACAATTAATAATGATAACGATTTGAGTGAAAAATCTTTAAAAGAACCTTATCAAATCTTTAAATCGAAAAATTAAAGAAATTATTCCAATCATGAAGAACAGTAATTAATCGGTCTTATCAAAAGCTCTCAGGGTACAATTATTGATATCAATAATGACAATTATTTTAAAATGCTGCTAGTAGATAAATATCAAGAAATTAAACAAAAAATTAATAGAAAAAATTACCTGGTTTAGAATTTCTAGATGATGAAGGCATTTTTCAAATCAAGTAAATATATTTAAACAAAGGGTTCTGGTATCAGTTCAGTAATTATAACTTTTGAAATATAATAATACTGATAATATTGTGTAACCATGGGTCCTACGAGAAATTAATAATCAAATTAGAAAAGGAATAGTCAACAAATTGAAGAATATTTTAATCTGAAGAACAAAAATTTTAAAAGACAAAGTGAAATACAAGAATGTAATTTTATATTGTCTACAGAAGTTGTATTAAGAACAACGAAGTTACAAGGTTATTATCAAAAATCAACAAATAAACTATTGCCAGAAATGAAAGAAATTACAAATAAAACATCTGGATGGTCTCTATTTTATAGAGATAATTTAGAATTAAATATTAATAGACATTATCCTATTTTCGGTAATTAAAAACAGAATAACTATAATAAATGTAAAAACCAATGATCAAAAATGTTTTCTGTATTCATTAAAATCATCTTCATATACTGTAGAATGTGGTGTAGAGAGAGTTTGTAAATAACAGAAGAATGGTTTAGAACCTGAAGACATTTTTGAAGAACAGATTATTGTCATGTTCTATTAACAGATATTCCAAAATTTGAAATAATTAAATACTTCAATTAATATTTATGCATACAACTGCACCAAAGAAGGTAAAACTATATGTCCCTTTATCTTACAAATTAAACAATATTAACATGTGGTAATCATCTTTTAATTCACATTATTGTTGCATAAAAGATTTACCTAGATTAATTACAAGCAAACACAATTGAAGTATTCATCTTTGTGATAAATGTTTAAGTTATTTTTGTAATTAAAACAATCATGGAAAGTATTGTAAAGAACATAAAGAAATAAAAATAGATAGTGCCTTTTAAAGATCCAAAAATTGAATTTCAAAATTATAATCATTCATCAAAAGTTTCTTTTGTGAATTAAGCATATTTAGAATGTGTATTAAAAAGAATTCAAACTTAACAACCAAGACTGAAAAATCTTGTATTAACAACTACCAAAAGTAGTTACTAGTTTCATTCAGTACTTACATTAAATATGCTAATGGTGATTATAAAATTTCATTTACTTATGGAGGAAATTTCTTGATTTGTTAAAAGAAGAATCAAGAGAAATTGTTAGAATGTGTAGTCTCAATGTTCTAATGACATTGAGTAAAGAAGATGCACCCATTATAAAAATTTAGAAATTTGTCACAATTGTGAAAAAGAATTTAAATTTGGAGGAAAGGAGGTCAGCAGTCACTGTCATTGAATGGGAAAATATTGAGGAGCTGTACATCAAGACTGAAGTCTTAATTATAAAAATGCTAAATTTATTCTAGATAATATTCATAATTTTACAAACTATGATTCTCATTTTATATCAAACAATTAGCAACTAATATTAAAAATGTGGATGGAATTCCAGACAACGAGCTAAAATATATTTCATTTAGTAAAAATGTGGAAGATGGATTAACTGTAACATTTACTGATACATTTAAATTTATGGCTTCAAGCACTGGTAACTTATCTTCCAGTCTTACAAAAGAACAATTTAGAGAAATGGCCAAATATTTTGAAGGTGGAGAGTTAGATATAATTGTTAAAAAGGCAGCTTACCCATTTGAATATATGGATTCCGAAAAAAAATTACAAGAAGCAAAATTATGAAAAAAAGAATATTTTTATTCAAAGATAATAAAAATAATATTACTTGTGAGGAATATGAAAGGACTGTTTGGGAACAAAGCAACACTGAAAATTTAAGCAAGTATACCAAATTATATAATAAATCTGTTGTTTTAATTTTTGGAGATATTTTGGAAAATTTTGAGGTAATCTATTAAATGTTATAGACTTGATCCATGTTGGTATTTTACAGCTCCAAGCTTATCTTTGAATTCTTTGTTAAAAATGAAGTAGACATATTATATGTTTGTGATATGATTTTGTTTCTTCACAAAGAAGTTCTAGATGGAATTTCCCAAAGTAATATAAGATACACAAATTGAAACACCAAATATATTGCAAATTTTAAGCCAACAAAGAAATCGACTTATATAGCATCTTTAGATGCAAATAATTTAGATGGTTGGGCAATGTCTCAATTTTTACCATTTCAAAAATTCGATTGGATGGTCAAAAAATTTTACTACTGAAAAATTACTTAATATTCCAGTTGATTATGGATATGGTTTTAATTTCAACATTGATTTAGGATACCTATAATATACATAAGACTTGCCATTAGTGCTGGAAGTAGAAATTAAACTTTTAACAACATTAAATAGTAATGAAAAATTCATCTTACATTACAGAAATCAGAAACAATGTAGAAATCTTCTATTAATATTTAAAAAATTCACAGAATCTTATCATTTGAACAATCAGTTTGATTATTTTGATAGAGTAATAAGGAGGACAGCTAACAATTTTGAAATGATTTCTGCAGGTTAATGAATAATTCAGTGTGTGAGAAACATTGGAAAATATTACAAATCGCCAAAGTGAAAATCATAACAGTTTCAAGAAAATATACGAATTATATTTCAAAACGAAATTATTAACTTACTAGTGCATTCTCAGAACATCTAATATCAGTTCATATGATGCAAATTAAAATAATATTCCATGAACGAATTTATATTGGAATGAGTACTACAGATATTTCTGATATAAAAAAAAGATATGAAATCTGTGATAAAAGAGTTTGATACAAATATTATCCAGGAAATTATATTTATGGACTTCCACAAATAAATGAGAAAGTTTTAGGACAGATGAAAGATGAAAACTGTCGAAAACTTGTATTAGGATATATTAGTAATGGTTCCAAAGTGTATGCTTATAAAATTGGTGAAGAAAAAGTGAATAAATTTAAAGGTTTTAAGAAATAAGTTGTGAAAAGTGTGATTACTTTCTATGATAAAAATGTGTAACTGACGCAATAAAACAATATAGAACAACGATTTTGATTAGATTATTTAAACATGAATTGTATACAGTTGAATATAGTAAGCCTATTTAAAGTTCTGATCATGATTAACTTATGGTATTATAAAACGAAATTAATATATAACCATATGGACATCATAAATTACATTCAAATAAAATAAAAGATTGTAAAAATAAGTTCTAAAAAGATTTACACAGCTGCACAGAAGATTAAAAATTGTTTCTAAAAGAAATAAACAGTAGTTCAGTAGATAAAAATGATTTCTTATAAGAATGAAGCAGTTAATAAGATTAAAAAGGATTTAAAAAAATCAAACAGTAGCTCAGAGAAGTAAATAAAAACTAAATATTAATTAGTTATTAATATTTTCCCAAAGTACATTAATGTTTGATGTCTTGGTAACTGAAAACTACATACATATTTTCCATGAAACATTTAATATTTAGATAATATGCTCCTTTTCCTATTTAAATTTTAAATCTATTTTCTCATCTTTTGAATGAACGTAGTTGTGAACATATTTGGAAGAATTTTTAATTTACTTTCCAATTTTTTAATAAATAAATGATTTAACCTACTAATAATGAAGAAGTTCTGTTTGTCTCTTTCTTAGACCATCTTTAGAACCTGAGTTTGAATTTTAATTTCTATATAAATTTCTTTTTCTACAATGAAAATTGGATAAATAATTTTAATTTCGCTTTCCATCGATAAGAAAAAAATTTAATACAATTTACAAATCTAAATATATTAAGCTTTTTATATATAAATGGAGTTGGTGGGGGATCTAAAAAAATTGCAAATTCTTTTAGAATAATAAAAATGTTTTAATCATTATTGCTGAAAATGATAATACATCTTTTATTGTGAAAGATTTGGCTATATTTTTGGACTATGAAAACATATACAATGCTCTTAAAATTATTGATGAAGAGTTAAACTAGATTTAGAAAATATTAAGAAACCTGAATTGCAGCCTTTAAAAAGAAATGAGAAAAAAACCATGCATATGTATTAATAAATCTGGATTATATTCCTCAATATTGATATCAAAAAAGAAGAAGCAAACCAATTTAGAATATGGTTTACTCGTGATATTTGCGAAACTCTAGAAAACATGGTGACTATAAAAAATTTAACAAATGTAGACATAAATACATAATTACCATTTGTTATTACTTTGTTAAATGATGAAACTGTAAGACCTACTTTTGTTATTTTGAGATTATATGATTATAATTTTATTTATTATATTAATGTTACTTGGACACAATTTTAAAAATTTTCAGAATAAATTAGATATCAGAAACAGGCATCCAAATTGTGAAGAATTTTTAAGAGTAAATTATGCTCAAAATTTAGTAAATGTATATAAACCAATGAAAGAAAAATTGATAATTGACTATAATCGAAATTATTTAAATATTTTAGTTAATTATTCACAAAAATAATTTTTAAACAAATAAAGAGACTAACAAACGTATCTTAGAATGTAAAACTAAGTTTCCAAGATATTTCTTCATAATCAAATTAAAAATAACATCCATAAGTATTTCTATACAAATAAAATATACGAACCATACTAATTCCATTATACGAATCCAACAGTTCAATTTTAAAAGCACCAGCCAAATTTGAAAATAAATCGTTTTTGAAACTTTATTTCAATATTAAAATAGACTCCAAGTTTTCAATAGTGTTC
Organism: Schistocerca piceifrons; assembly: GCF_021461385.2. Classification (NCBI taxonomy): domain Eukaryota; kingdom Metazoa; phylum Arthropoda; class Insecta; order Orthoptera; family Acrididae; genus Schistocerca; species Schistocerca piceifrons. The sequence goes on from NC_060138.1 coordinate 257,950,800, forward strand.
TCAATTTATGTACAAAATTTTTTACTAACATTTTAAAAATTTAACTTTCCATGTATTTACCCAACTATTACACAACATATCAACATCCAAACATTTGACATAAATTTTATTATCTTTTTTATTTAAAATTTGATCATCGAGGGAGGTATTTGGTTAATTCATTTTCAAATATTCTTGTTCATAAGCATTTCCTTTTATTTGCTTGCTATTTACATTATCATAATTACATGTGATTGGATTCGAATGTTTAAGATCTACAATTTCAAAAGTTTCTGTTGATGAAATTGCTATAGATACTTTTTCAAGAAGTTTTTAAGTTTCAAAATTCTTACTTTATCAACAAGTTTATATTTACAAAATTGTTATGTGAACTGGTAACAGTAAGTTTTTTTTTCAGGATCTTTAATTACTTTGTCTGGGGTCCTTTTTATAGTTGAATCGTTTTTGTTATTATCAACCCATTTACAATTATTGTCAACCCATTTTTCTTGAACAACATATTTGTTCCACATCTCCTTCATGTATTCTGTTGACTCGTTTAATGACAGACGTGTTTAATTTGTTAAATTTGAATAATTTTTAATGTTAAATTTTACATTAACTCTTGAATTCTTGATTATTATATTCTTTGCCATTATATGTCTGTACATTTTTTGGTTTCCTTGACTTGAATATAAGCCACTTAACAAATATCTAAATGCTTTACTTATTTTCGAAAATTCCTTTCTACTTTACAGAATCCATTTCGACTAAATCAGTAAGCTGCAAATCATCAATTTTAAAAGATTCGGTTTTATATATTGAAGAAAGACTTTCAAATCTTTGTTTTCCAGTTTTAGTTATTAATCTATGAGGAAGAAGTCTTTCAGTAAGCTTTTTGCACTTTGAACAGTAGATGTGATTATTGTTCTTCATTTGTGAAGAATGAATTATTTCACCAAACACATATATCTTTACATCAACTGGAACAGTTTTAACATAAACCTTTAATCTTATAGTTAGACATTTTGTTTTGTGATTAGTTTGATTGTTGAAATTTCAGGAGTTGTTTTATAAATTTGTGAACAACACTCACCAAAATTTCAAAATTATTAAATGTTAAAGCTCTGTATTTTGACCAACAACAAGAGATTTATTAAGAATAAAATCATATTCGTTGAAATTGGACACTCTTCGTTTGCCTCCAGTCATAACAGTAAATTCAATATGTTGTTTATGATATACTTTCCCTTTATGTCGAAATGCTTTTATATTCAAGCTTGGTAACATGTTTGAAAATTAATTTTGTAAATAATGTTTGATAACTTGGTCTTTTGCAATTACTGGACAAATTACATTCGCAATTATTCTACCTTTAAAGCTAGTATAACCTCTAGTTACTTTAAAAAGAACATTAAATTTTTTCTGAAATTATTTTTTACATTATATATTTTTGTATGGAATGTTGATTGAATATCTTTGATTTTTGGTTCTAAAGTATCTGGTGATTGTTTTATTTTTATTTTAATTTTTGGATCTATTGATGATAAAATTTTTGATTTTTGATCGAAAAATGTTCAGATTTTGATATTAATTCCTTGTTAATTAATGGAGCTGATGATTGAAATGTTTTATTATTACTAAACCGTTACAGAGTTTAATTCCAAAAATGTCGATTTATTAGATTTTAAATATCAGTAAACTTATAATTCAAACATGATAGTGATAAACACACAAGTGAACACGAATTACCTCATCAAAATTTTGCATTTTTTCAAAACTCTAGTGTAAATAATTTTTTCCCTAATAGTTCACTAATTATTTTGGTAAATTTACTCCATGTGAATGGAAAACATATTTTATTTCTTTAATTTTATTATACCAAATACAACTAGTTCTGACATGATGTGAAGTATCTGAATTTTCTATCCACATTCTAGATTTTTTGTCTCATTTGGTATTTCATCAACCATAAAATGCAATGAAGATATTTAATTTTCAATTGTTTAACTAATTCTTCCTTGTCTTAATTCGATATACAATTATTACATGTTTAAATCATTTCTTTGAAATATTTTTTACTGCTATTCCTTTCATCATCACTTTTTTCTTATTTGTAAGTGCATTTGAAACTGCTGCTGTTCCACCAGGAACTGAACGAATTGTTGAAAATAAGGTAATGCAGCTAATAGTAATGGTAAAAGGCTACCTTTGTGTTGTATTAATCATGAATATTCTTTGTATTTTGTTAGATTATGATGTATATTTAATTTAAGTTAAACTGATATTGGTTTAGTTTTCACAGTTGGTATCAAACTATAATCAGTTGAAAAGTTATTCATTTTATAGTTTAAAAAATTAAAAAATTCTTATAAATTCCTCTAACTGGAGTTGCAGCTATTTTTCCTCCTAAAGAAGTATCTGTTGCAAGTATTCTACCCTTCACAGATAACTCATGTTTTTTTATCAGCTTCATATTTTCCAGATAATTCTTTATTATCTTTGTAAGAAAAATCGCGTTCTTTATACGCTTCATCTAATATATTTTTTTTGGATCACAACATCCTAATCTTCTTCTACATTTATAAAAAGCTGGGAGTACAAATATCTGGTTAGACGAACCTCTGGTATTGGTAAATTATTTAATGCCCAATTTATTAATCCTTTTCCATATTTATTACATTCTGAAATTTATGTGGTAAATTATTAAAAAATTTTATTAATTAGAAATTCCATTACGATTATTAGTAAAAAGTCACGAAGTACGTCTGTTAACATTTGTGTTATTCCAACTTCCTCATGCTGTTAATTTTTACTTCCAATTAATTTTTCAGTATAAATTACTGTTAATAAGTCAGTTACATTTCTAACATTAATCATACATATATATTCAATGGCTTTCTTCTGAATATTTTTTTGCTATGCTCTCACCAACTTTTTCTAATTAACTATTAAGATTTCTTTCTGCAGAAGCAAGAAAAATAGGGTTCAACATTTGTTTTAATTAAATTATTACATTTACTTAATCCTCTTCATTTTATTTTATATGGATTACTTTCATTATGGCTTTTATTGCAATCATATATAAAGTGCTTGCCTAGTTTTGTAAGTAAAGAGAATCAAATTCTATTCATAATCCATCCTTCATTATTTATTAGTTGGTTAAACTTCAAGAACCCATCTGTTCCTTCCTATGCTTTTGTACCAATTTTTATTTTGTCACCATTGAATTTTGTTGGTAATTTAACAATATATTTACTAGGACCAATGTGTCATCATCCGAAAATTGGGTCTTCCTATGATTAATAAAGCCAATTATAATTATGTTTTAACATCTTTGTCTTTTTCCTTTAATTTTCTTTCTGTTCCATAATTTTCCAATAAACTAATTATTTCTGAATCGCTTAATGTGTAGTCATCAATCCATTATTGTGGTGGAATATCATTACATTATTCTAAATAATATCAATTATAAAGTACCATTTGTTTTTCAAATTTTCTACTTTCTTAAATTGCTTTTAAGACTCTTTGTCCTAATTCTTCAATTTTTTGGTTAATTCTTTCTATTGTGTAGAAAACTGGTTGATTTGCTTTTTAAATTTTTCATATTCTGTTCTTGGTTCGTTTTTCCATTTCTCGAATTCTTATTTTACTTGTTCTTTTACTTTTTTATTTCGTTTGGCATTTTTATTATTTTCTAAATCATATTTTGAAAACATCTGTTAAGAATAAAATTATTACAATCGTTTTTTATTTGGTTTTTAATTTTTGTTTTTTGTTTATATTTACCTTCTGTGTGTTATGTTTATGTTTCATGTTCAAAGAGTTCATAATTTTTCTTTATGTTTAGCTTCATTATTGTCTCTTGTCATATCTATTGTTATTAAACCTATTTCACCTTTATTCGAAGATTTGCTTGACAATTCTTAAAATTCATCAAAATTTAAAGTCTCACCAACAAATTCATGAAAAATAAAATCTAAATTTGTGTCATGTTGTCTAAAAATATTTCTAACATTTTTACCATTGTTATCTAATTGTTTTGAAATTTTTGAATAAGTCTGACTAATAAAAACAATCTATTCTTTTGTGCTATAGCAAAAAATCTCTAACTATAACTTGATTTTGGGGAATGAAATCATCAGAAACTACTGCTCAGTGTTCTTCAGAATTGTCTAACTAAACAATTTCTTCACCATTTTCAATAAAATTTACAATTTTTTTCTGTAATTTTATCTTCAACTGTTTCACATCTTTCTATAAATTCCAGATACTTTGGTTGAACTAAGCTTGTCAAATAAACATAAAAATTATAATTTTTTCCAATTTAGTCATCCTGGTTCTGAAATATAATTATCACCCATTAATGTTGTTTTTCCACATACACTTGTTCTATAACTGCACATGTAATATAATTTGGTAAAAGTTTACCATGTCTATTTTTGTTTTTCAATCCGTAATTTACTTAGGTAATTTTTTAATAAAGTAAATGTGGAGATTATTTCAATTGAGTTATAATTGTTCTGTTCTGAAAAAAACTATTAACTGTTCCTGTAAGAGGAATTTCAAATACGTTTCACTACTTTTATTCTACTTTTTAGACTCGTAATATTACTTCGAAAAAAAGATATTGTTTCAATGGAGAAGCAACAGAAATTCCTGTTAGTCAAATAGTTTAAAAAATTTAGAAAAAATTTAACTATTAGAAAAATCGAATATATTTGTATTAAGGGAGATAAAATTTTAAATATAGTTGTTGCTGTATAATTGTTGCTGCTGTTGCTTGTTCTAATAAATTGCACATCAAGAGTTCTGCTTTTGCTAGATGAGGGACATGTGGCTTATCTCGAACCAAATGATTTTCTGTAAGTTATGTGAGATGTATGACATTCAAGGAAAATGAGCAGACACACGCATCTCTTCTGTTGTTGCTAACAAGGGTAGTTCTGGAGCTCCAATGGCTAAAACCGAATGAACATTGTCTTAAAAACAGATACGTGCCCGTACTGCCATTAATCTGCAAAGTCAGAATTTGTGAACAGTCAAAGGTTGACGAACGATTGCAGAAGCACAAAAAGCAACAATACCACATCAAAGGCTATGTAGTTAAAGGCTATGTAGTTAAAGGCTATGTAGTTAAAGGCTATGTAGTGAAAAGGAAGTAAATAACAACTGTCATGAACTCATTTTCCTGGCCACATCCATACATTTTTGATGAGATAGCACTTATGGTAATTTTTCTGCCTCCTGTACCACAACGAGCAGCTCATCGATATTAAAATTTAGGTGCAAATGTTTTGTTACTGCACTAGCTGGAAGCATTCTGACTGGTAACATATGTTACAGCAACAAGACTCAGAATGCCCTTATATCATATGCTGCCTGTCGCAGCACAACACAACAGCGTCATCGACATCTCTCTTACAGCGACCATGTTCTGTCTCTGAAACTGTCTGGCGCCGTCGGCCGCTTCTGTAGCCCACGCAGTATGCTGACGCGACCTACATAAATGACGCTCGTTTCCTAGCAACAGTACCGTATGAGCGGAGTTACGTCATGACTTCATGAGGAAGGGCGGCCAACAATCGGGTATCTGGAGACGGAATAAAGTCTCTCACACACATATGCACACACACACACACACACACACACACACACACACACACACACATACGGGCGCGCGCGCACCAAAAGCGCCAAATATATGCGAGTATTTCTTTCTATGCATGTGGTTCACTTCATACCATCAACAGACGTTGGTATCATATACCAACACAACATATATTTTACAGTCTACTGTACAGTGCGTGGTAGCAGGTAATTTGTACCAATATGACCGATTTTATGAGCGAGACAAAAATAATTCTTTAATTAATGTCAGCAGCACGATCTCTCAGAGATGTACGATTGCTGCAGCAGAGTAGTCGTTAGTTCTCATTAAATGCCGTTTCTTCAGAATCACCCAGTAGTATTTAATGATCAAAATGTTATTTAATGATCAAAATGTCGACTTCTTTTCAAAGATTG